>NC_066622.1:19909556-20538274 GCF_025201925.1 Gopherus flavomarginatus | reverse complement strand
AGGAGGTGGACTCTACGTGCATGGAAAGGGGGCTCATAAAACCCTTCTTCTCCTCATCCCCATATCTAGAAAGCCCTTGCCACTCAGTCTGGATGACAGGGCAGAGATTAGGCAACTCATAGAAGACTGCAAATAATTCTTTGTTTCTTCCAGACAAATTCTGTGGAAGAACAACATAACACAGGCTGGGGCTGTACTATTGTCTATGTAGTCCCACAGGCATCTTAAGGGAAGGGTATTGGGAGAAGTCATGGGGGTTAGAGCCAGCATGGATAGTCCTGGCCTTCCTGGAATCTGCCAAGTTTGGGAGCATGGCTCTCACTGTTTTCCAGGGGAGATGCCACAAGGAAATCCTCCTGGAGAGTCCCATCCTAAAATCTCCCTCTGGTGATTTTTAATGCAGGAGGGGATGATTTGGCTGCCTGACTGGAGTTTCTAGGTGCTACTGCAATATGAATAGGGAAGAACAATATACTGTGGGAAGGAATGTGTATTCTGAAGAGGCCGTGAAACGCCAGGGCCAGCAGCTTGAAGTAGGACATTTGGTTAGGAAAAGCAATTGACTGGAGTTATTATATAATTGCATATTCACCAGGGCTTGGGGGGGGGGGGGCGGGGAGGGCGCGCACAAAACTTGCAACATTCCAAAAAGGGATGGGTGGTGTATATCATACCAGCAAGATGGTTTAAGCTGTGGAACAAAGAGAGGAGGAAAATTAGTTAAGAGAAATGGAGCAGGAACTTGAAGGAAGGGTAGTAACAGAGTCATTTTAAATGGGATGATTTTTAGCAGGTAAGGGGAGGGTTGTTCAAAAGCTAGACTGTTGTATTAATCACAAAACAGTATTTCATAAGGCAGCTCAGGAATATTCAGCAGTTTTGACAAGGAGGGTATGTGGAAAGAATAATCTGCACACGCACACACACACGGAGTTCTAATGGAGCAAGGTACTGTCTCCCACAACAAGACCCTTATACCTCACATTTTAATATCCCAAATGCCTCCCACCCTAATTCCATTATTCCTTTCTCCAGACTGAATTGGCACTTAATGTGGTCTCATTTGACTATATTGAATGGTGATGCACCTCTACCTTGATATAACGCTGTCTTTGGGAGCCAAAAAATATCTTACCATGTTACCTGCCCCACCCCGGAGAACTGCTTTACCGCGTTGTATAACACCAATTTGTGTTATATCGAGGTAGTGGTGTAATTCTATCCATATTTTCAGACTGGGAACCTGCTGTGAAGAAAATGGACAAATTTCTCTCCCCTTTCTGGTGTCATTTCATGAACTTGCACGACAAGAACTGGATCAGTTGCAAGGCATGATTAAGTGAGATCATCTTGGCATCTTGATGAGGCTAAATAGCTTTCACAAAGCCATTTTGGGAACGGATATGCAAAGCAAATTAATGTGACTTAAGAAAAGAAAAGTGCATATTCTACCCTTTCATGGTTTCCAGGTGTAGGGACCAATTTGCTTTGTACCAATTTTCATTTCTGGACTCTTTTTACAAAACCCTGCATCTGCCAACTATGCTGGCATCTAATGCAGTTAGGAAACAAATTTCTCTGTGAAGCAAATTCTTCCAGGATGAATTGAGTGAAGGCAGAGTTCATAATTGCATATTACTGCAAACATTTCTGATAAAAACTGGAGAGATATTTTTACCCACATCTCCAGCTGAAAATTGCTGGGAAAGATGCCTTTGAAAAGCCTTCATCTCCAAGCATATAATTACCAGGTCCCTGAACAAAACCACATGACCAACAGGAAAAAAACCCCATTCTTATTACAATAATAAAAAAAAAGTTGGGGATGGCTGTTGGTGGGAATGGAGAAGAAGGCTATTACACTAACTCCTATATGATTTTACATCTCTAGGTAAAGTTATGCAAGTGACTTTCCAAATCACAAGTTGAAAGGAAAGCTGAAAAAGAAGTTACCAGTTTGGAAGTTGAGAACATTCATGTTAGTTAATAATAATAGTGATAAAAATATTAATGTATTAGTAAGTGAAGAATAAAAATGTCTCACACACACAGATAGAACAAACCAATCAGAAACAAGCTATCCATTATCTGTAGTTGGGAAGAGGGACTCAGCCTAGAACTAGAGAGATTTCCACACATACCAGGTGAGCTGTCTGCTCTTAAGCAACGGAACCACCTTCAGGTGAGGCGAGTTTACAGTAAAGAAAAACTTGGAGCCCCCATCCTGTAAAGACAGAACTTCATGCATTACCCAATGCATTTATAAAGTCAGGCATGGATTGCTTGCCGAAAGGGACTTTACATTTTTTTTTAAACTGAACTACTTTCTTGCTGTGCAGCGATCGCTGGTTTCTTCATTAACAGGGTGAACTGGCTCCTTTCAGCCTACAAAATAAATAAATATTATATATATGCATGCAGCTGGATACAAAACCAAAAAGCCACATTTAACATGTGGCATCCTGGCTGGAATAGCATCTCCTGCGACATCTTAGTCAAAAGGAAGCCAGAGCACATACAAAAGATGTACTTTTACTATTTGACAGTGATGTGAAAACAGGTGTTTAGAAATTGGACTCTGGCATTTATTGAACTGTTGACCTTGCAAAATAATGATTCCATTAGTAATGCTAAGTGGTGTCAATGGGGTTAACGACAATGCCCCTGCACTGGAACACCATCTTTGCAATGCTGGACTTAGATAGGAATGGAACACAGACGAGCCCAGAGACTGTCTGATCAGGGCCGGCTCCTGCGAAGGAAGCAGGTGCTTGGGGCGGCCAACAAGAAGGGGCGGCACATCTGGATCTTCAGTGGCGGGTCCCTTCAGTCCCTGGGAGTGAAGGACCCGCCGCCAAATTGCTGCAGAAGAATGAAGTGGCACGTTTGAGCTGCTGCCGAAGTGCCACCAATTGGCTTTTTTTTCCTGCTTCGCCACTTGGGGCGACAAAAAAGCTGGAGCTGGCCCTGTGTCTTATAACAGGGGCCGCTGGGCATGCTCAGTAAAAGGGCAAAAAGAAGAAATTTAGGCCACTGGCCACCCTGTTTGGTAGCCCTGGGAAAACTGGTGGGAAAGTTTTCCTAACGTTCTTCTCCTCCCCCAAACATGCACACTTTTTTGTTCTTTTGCCAGTTTTCACACCCCTGAAATTTCATTCCTTTGCACGTTTTCTACAGTGGAGAAAAAAAAAAACAGTTTAAACAGAAAAGGGCTACTTTTGCAAGAAAGCTAGAGACCAATTGCACTTTGTAGACAAGGTCCTTCAGATTTAGCAAAGAATGACTTAATGACACCAGGCAAGGCAGAAAGTCTGGTTGCAGGCGCAGCGAAGCAAGGTTGTCTGTTTATTTGGCATTACTGAGTTATCAGCTAAGAGACATTTAATCTGTTAAATGAAATTTAGATTTGCATCTTGTCTTTCTCTTCTTTGTCACTTATGCCAAAGTCAACAAGTGGTTAAACTGAGTTAACACCCCTCAAGAATAAAAGCTACTTTTGATAATACCACCCTGAAAAATCCAAACAAAATAAAAGGACTTCTGCTAGAAAATGCAAGGGTGCTTTGCGGTCCCTCATGGATATCTACTACAAAGCAGAGACCAAACGATCTCAGCACACCGCACATCCGATATGCCAGTTCCTTAACTACCAAGGCTCAGCGGCTTCCCGGTTAATAGTGCTAAGCAACTTTGTTTTCCATGGCTGAGTGTTTAACAGAGAGTGCTGCAAGGACTATACAAAACTGTAGAGTTACTTATCAACCGTATCAATAGTTACTGTATTAACTGTAATTGCTATGCTAAAGCACAGAAAAATTAGAACTAGGGCCTGACTAGGAAAGGGGATTTGTAACGGAATGTAGAGCTCATCACTTCTAGACTATCAGTGAAAGTCTAGCCTGGGTTAGAAGAGACTCAAAGTCATTATACCACGTACGGGGTGTTCAGTGGCCTGTATGAAGCCACTTGGTGGTCTCTAAAGTTTTCACACCAAAAGCCACCATCATAATTGACACCATAGTTGGCAGCTTCAGCAGAGAGGCCAAAGACTTATTGGTCGTGAAGAATGAAATGCTTGCTCAGCCCTAGAAGTCTTTACAGATGGGGTCTGAAGCACATTGGTTGGGGATAGCATGGAGAAAGCTTGCAGTACCACTATTCCTGTGGATGGAGGAATGGAGGGATATCAAGCCAACACTTTTCACTAGCACTAGAAATAAAGTCCTAATTATGGGGGGGAGGGGGAAGAGAGAGAGAGAGACTCTCTTATCTTACACATTTTTTAAAAAATTACACAAGCTAGCCAGATGCCTTACATTGCAAACACAAACTCTATGTGCATATCGCTTGCCAAATATATAAAACACTGGAAATTCTCCATCAGGGCTTCCACTGTGATCAGGAGAGAAGCTCATTCAAATAAATGAGAATTGACTCAAACTTCCCTCTAAATCTTAAACAACTCCCCTACCTTGCAAGTCAGATTATCTTTAAAAATGGTTCTGGGCTGCTCTGCATTTCCTGGTGCTGGCTGGGACTGTAAGAAAACATGACAATGGCCTACTCAGACTTTTTACCAGGGATCACCAAAAATCAGGAGTAGTTAGCCCAACTGGTCTGGAGACATCTGAACTTTTGGGTGCTTCTCCAAAATAAGCCATTGGACTTGATATTTTCCCATCACTTTTAAATGCCAAGTAGAGTGACTCATACACAAACTCACTTGAAAAAATGGAAACAGTGATTTTAATGCATTCATCTCATTCACCAGCCACCAAGAGGATTTCAAGAGAGAAACAGATTAAATATTTCTAATAGAGAAAAAAATAAGAATCCCATTTTGTTTTGAGTGTTCAAGGAAGAACTACTAACCACCCCCCCCCCCGCAATTAAAATATTGACCAGACATTAAAGATCCATGAAATGCTACTCTGTGTACACCAGTCTAAAAGAGGGGTCTGAAGAGAATGGAGGAGGACAGGGCTGGGAGACAAAACTGTCAGCTATCTTTCCCTTCTCTTTTGTGATACACTGAGTCTAGTTTTGGTAAACGAGGTCACAGCTCCGCTATATATTCACAGAATGGTGAATTCCTGGGCAATAGAAGTGAAAGCCTGGCCCTAGTCGCTCAGTGAAATGCCCCACCTGCAATCTGAAAGGGTCATCTCTAGCATACAGAGAAATTCTGATTTTAAGATACTGTAACACACTCATTCAACGTGGTTCTCTGTCTCCTTCTGGTGATTGGACCTGATATTGAGGTTGATAAACCTCCTGCAGCCTTATCCAAGAGCTTTGGGCCTTTTCTCAAGCCGTGAGTCTCCACTGTCTGAGATCCAGAGGTCTAATGTTTAATCCCCACTACCAATGACCCACTTAGGAGTGTCACATTACACCATCAAAGGGTACCAACTCTCAGGTAGGGGTCTACTTAAAAATAAATAAAAAAATCATCACAAAAACACCACATTTTTCACAGGTTGGTCACAGTATAAATAGCAAATTTCACAGATGTGTTCACACAAGTATTGCACTGTATTACTGTTACACTTGTAAGTCACCTTGGATAAGGATTCTCAAAGGGGCTCAAATTTTTTTTTGCTGGGATCCTGTCATAAACAGATAGCTAAGGGTTAATGTCTCTTTCACCTGAAGCACCTGACCAGAGGACCAATCAGGAAACCGGATTTTTTCAACTTTGGGTGGAGGGAATTGAGTGTCTTTGTCTTTGTTTTCTGGCTGCCGGCTTTCTCTGAGCTTTGGAGAAGTAGTTCTGTTTTCTAATCTTCTGTTTCTAAGTGTAAGGACAAAGAGATCAGATAGTAAGTTCTATGGTTTTCTTTTCTTTGGTATTTGCATGAATATAAGTGCTGGAGTGCTTTGATTTGTATTCTTTTGGAATAAGGCTGTTTATTCAATATTCTTTTAAGCAATTGACCCTGTGTTGTATCATCTTAATACAGAGAGAACATTTGTACTTATTTTTCTTTCTTTTTATATAAAGCTTTCTTTTAAGACCTGTTGGAGTTTTTCTTTACTGCAGGGAAATTGAGTCTGTACTCACCAGGGAATTGGTGGGAGGAAGAAATCAGGGGAGATCTGTGTGTGTTGAAGTGGCTAGCCTGATTTTGCATTCCCTCTGGGTGAAGAGGAAAGTACTTGTTGTTTCCAGGATTGGGAACAGAGAGGGAGATTCACTCTGTTTGGATTCACAGAGCTTGTGTCTGTGTATCTCTCCAGGAGCACCTGGAGGGGGGAAGGGAAAAAGGATTATTTCCCTTTGTTGTGAGACTCAAGGGATTTGGGTCTTGGGGTCCCCAGGGAAGGTTTTTCAGGGGGACCAGAGTGCCCCAAAACACTCTAATTTTTTGGGTGGTGGCAGCAGGTACCAGGTCCAAGCTGGTAACTAAGCTTGGAGGTTTTCATGCTAACCCCCATATTTTGGACGCTAAGGTCCAAATCTGGGACTAAGGTTATTACATGGTGTAGCAGCGGTTACGGGATAGACAGAATCCAGAAGCCAGTGGAAATATTGTATTTTTCTTTTCTCTGCTAAGGGCTTTTTAGCAGAGAGAAGCAGTTGGTTTTAAAAGGGAACCAGAGAGAATTTTTTTTTTCTGCTCTCTCTCGCAGTTTGTGGCTTGCATGTTAAGGGTCTTTTGTCATGCAATAGCCCTCCCATTAGGAGGCAAGTACCAGCACTTATAGGCATGCAAATAAAGTGGTTTTTCTGGTTTCCCTTCATTGAACATTAGCTAGAGAGAGAAAAGGAAAATTAGCTAAAACACTGTTGCTAGGCAGACTTCAGGAGGCAACAGAGAACCTGCAGTTCAGAAGATAAACACCGGAGGGCACCCCAACACAAGAAAACAGGAATCATGACTTCTAAGGCAAAAATTGAGGCCCAAGAGCAAGTCAGAGAAGCTGAACACAGGCGACAACTGGAAATAAAACAAACAGAGATGGAAATAAGAGAAAGAGAAAGAGAGGCGGCCCACCGCCGAGAAATGGAAAAACAACAAAAAGAAAATGAAGAGAAGGAAAAACAGAGAAAACATGAACTGGAGTTGGCAAAAGCTGGGCTGCATGTGCCAGCCAACCCTAACAACCCGGCGCCAAATATTGCTCCACAGCACAGGAAATTTCCCACCTACAAGGCAGGTGATGACACCGAGGCCTTCTTGGAAAATTTTGAAAGAGCCTGTCTTGGGTACAGCATTCCCGAAGACCAGTACATGGTAGAATTGAGGTCACAGCTCAGTGGACCTTTAGCAGAGGTGGCAGCTGAAATGCCTAAGCACCAAATGAATGACTATAAACTTTTTCTAACCAAGGCCAGATACAGGATGGGGATAACCCCAGATCATGCCCGTCGGCGCTTCAGAACCCAAAAGTGGAAACCCGAGGTGTCATTTCCCAAACACGCCTACTACATTGCAAAAAACTATGAGGCCTGGATAACAGGAAACAACATTCAAACCTTGGAAGAACTAAACCTCCTCATACAAATGGAACAGTTCTTGGATGGTGTTCCTGAAGACATCACACGGTACATACAAGATGGAAATCCCAAAGATATCGCTGAGGCGGGGGAGATTGGAGCCAAATGGATGGAACTGGCAGAAAGCAAGAAAGCTACTGTCAAGGGGAACGATTACCCCAGGGGGCACACAGACCATAAACCCTACAACCGAGGACAGCCAAAGACCCCACATACCACCCAAGTAAAGCCACAGATACCCTACCCTTCAACCTCACCAGTCTCCAGTAACTCACCTCGGCCCAGTGACCCATCAGATGGAAGATGCTTTAAGTGTAATGAACTGGGACATATCAAGGCCAAGTGTCCCAAGAACACCATGCGAGTGCAATTCATTACACCACCATCACCCCAAAGATCCCCAGGCCCGGATGCCTCTCAAATACCCTTGGAGCGAAGGGAAAATTTGAGAGTGGGCGGAAAGAAGGTTACTGCGTGGAGAGACACGGGGGCACAAGTGTCAGCTATCCACCAATCCTTCGTTGACCCCAAATTCATCAACCCAAAGGCCAAAGTTACAATTTACCCCTTCATGTCACAAGCTGTAGACTTGCCTACAGCTCAACTGCCTGTCCAGTACAAAGGCTGGTCAGGAATGTGGACTTTTGCAGTCTATGACAATTATCCTATCCCCATGCTACTGGGGGAAGACTTGGCCAACCAGGTGAGGCGGGCCAAGAGAGTGGGAATGGTTACACGTAGCCAAACCAGGCAAGCTTCCAGACCCATTCCTGTTCCTGAGCCGTCCACAGAGGCCCCGTCTGTGTTACCAGAGACCCAGACAGAGGTAGTGGACCCGGATTCCATGCCAACCACTGAAACAGCCACAGCACCTCCAGTCCCAGGCCCGGAACTGGAACAGCAACCAGCACCAGCCATTGCAACCCCATCTTCAAACTCAACGCCAGAGGGCGCCAGCGAGCCAAAACTGGCAGAAGCAACAGACAGCCATACCCAAAAGGCTCAGCCAGAGCCTGAAATACCCTCAGGTGCACCAGCGGAGAGCGGTTCACCAGCAACGGAAACAACCCCATCACCTACATCGCTTCCAGAGGGACAAAGCCCAAGTCCACAGTCTGAGGAAGAACTGGTGACCCCAGCCTCAAGGGAACAGTTCCAGACTGAGCAGGAAGCAGATGACAGCCTTCAGAAAGCTTGGGCGGCGGCACGGAGCACCCCACCGCCTCTCAGCTCTTCTAATCGATCCCGGTTTGTTATAGACCAAGGACTTTTGTACAAGGAAATTCTTTCTGGTGGGCACCGGGAAGAATGGCAGCCGCAAAAACAGTTGGTGGTTCCAACTAAGTACCGGGGGAAGCTCTTAAGCTTAGCCCATGATCATCCCAGTGGCCATGCTGGGGTGAACAGAACCAAGGACCGGTTGGGGAAGTCCTTCCACTGGGAGGGGATGGGCAAGGACGTTGCCAAGTATGTCCGGTCTTGTGAGGTATGCCAAAGAGTGGGAAAGCCTCAAGACCAGGTCAAGGCCCCTCTCCAGCCACTCCCCATAATTGAGGTCCCATTTCAGCGAGTAGCTGTGGATATTCTGGGCCCTTTCCCAAAAAAGACGCCCAGAGGAAAGCAGTACGTACTGACTTTAGTGGACTTTGCTACCCGATGGCCAGAAGCAGTCGCTCTAGGCAACACCAGGGCTAACACTGTGTGCCTGGCCCTAACAGACATCTTTGCCAGGGTAGGTTGGCCCTCTGACATCCTTACAGATTCAGGGTCTAATTTCCTGGCAGGGACCATGGAAAAACTGTGGGAAACTCATGGGGTGAATCACTTGGTTGCCACCCCGTACCACCATCAAACCAATGGCCTGGTGGAAAGGTTCAATGGAACTTTGGGGGCCATGATACGAAAATTCATCAACGAATTCTCCAATAATTGGGACCTAGTGTTGCAGCAGTTGCTGTTTGCCTACAGGGCTGTACCACATCCCAGTTTAGGGTTTTCACCATTTGAACTTGTGTATGGTCACGAGGTTAAGGGGCCATTACAGTTGGTGAAGCAGCAATGGGAGGGGTTTACGCCTTCTCCAGGAACTAACATTCTGGACTTTGTAAGCAACCTACAAAGCACCCTCCGACACTCTTTAGCCCTTGCTAAAGAGAACCTAAAGGATGCTCAAGAAGAGCAAAAGGCCTGGTATGACAGACATGCCAGAGATCGGTCCTTCAAGGTAGGAGACCAGGTTATGGTCTTGAAGGCGCAACAGGCCCATAAGATGGAAGCATCATGGGAAGGGCCCTTCACGGTCCAAGAGCGCCTGGGAGCTGTAAACTACCTCATAGCATTTCCCAATTCCTCACTAAAGCCTAAAGTGTACCATGTTAATTCTCTCAAGCCTTTCTATTCCAGAGACTTACAGGTTTGTCAGTTTACAGTCCAGGGAGATGATGCTGAGTGGCCTGACGGTGTCTACTACGACGGGAAAAAAGACGGTGGCGTGGAAGAGGTGAACCTCTCAACCACCCTGGAACGTCTGCAGCGGCAACAAATCAAGGAGCTGTGCACTAGCTTCGCCCCATTGTTCTCAGCCACCCCAGGACGGACTGAACGGGCATACCACTCCATTGATACAGGTAATGCTCACCCAATCAGAACCCCACCCTACCGAGTGTCTCCTCATGCCCAAGCTGCTATAGAACGGGAGATCCAGAACATGCTACAGATGGGTATAATCCGCTCATCTACCAGTGCATGGGCATCTCCAGTGGTTCTGGTACCCAAACCAGATGGGGAAATACGCTTTTGCGTGGACTACCGTAAGCTAAATGCTGTAACTCGTCCGGACAACTATCCAATGCCACGTACCGATGAGCTATTGGAGAAGTTGGGACGTGCCCAGTTCATCTCTACAATAGACTTAACCAAGGGGTACTGGCAAGTACCGCTAGATGAACCTGCCAAGGAGAGGTCAGCATTCGTCACCCATGCGGGGGTGTATGAATTCAATGTCCTTCCTTTCGGCCTTCGAAATGCACCCGCCACCTTCCAGAGGCTGGTTGATGGTCTACTAGCTGGACTGGGAGAATTTGCAGTTGCCTACCTCGATGATGTGGCCATTTTTTCAGACTCCTGGCCCGAACACCTTCTACACCTGGAAAAGGTCTTTGAGCGCATCAGGCAGGCCGGACTAACTGTTAAGGCCAAAAAGTGTCAAATAGGCCAAAACAGAGTGACTTACCTGGGGCACCAAGTGGGTCGAGAAACCATAAACCCCCTACAGGCCAAGGTGGATGCTATCCAAAAGTGGCCTGTCCCACGGTCCAAAAAGCAGGTCCAATCCTTCTTAGGCTTGGCCGGATACTACAGGCGATTTGTCCCACACTACAGCCAAATCGCTGCCCCATTGACCGACCTGACCAAAAAGACCCAGCCAAATGCCGTTAAGTGGACTGACGAGTGTCAAAAGGCCTTTACCCAACTTAAGGCAACGCTCATGTCGGACCCTGTGCTCAGGGCCCCGGATTTTGACAAGCCATTCCTAGTAACCACAGATGCATCTGAGCGTGGTATAGGAGCAGTGCTCATGCAGGAAGCAACAGATCACAACTTCCATCCTGTCGTGTTTCTCAGCAAGAAACTGTCTGAGAGGGAAAGTCACTGGTCAGTCAGTGAAAAGGAATGCTATGCCATTGTGTACACCCTGGAAAAGCTACGCCCATATGTTTGGGGACGGCGGTTCCAACTACAAACTGACCATGCTGCACTAAAGTGGCTTCATACTGCCAAGGGGAACAACAAGAAACTTCTTCGTTGGAGTTTAGCTCTCCAAGATTTTGATTTTGAAATTCAACACATCACAGGAGCTTCTAATAAAGTTGCTGATGCACTCTCCCGTGAGAGTTTCCCAGAATTCAGTAGTTAAAAAGTGTTCTTAAAATGTAGAAGTCTGTTAGTTATATACTTAGGAGTATATGTAAAGGTGTATGTGTTGTATTAATCTGTTTATTTTCAAGTTCTAGAAGGAAATCGCCGCCAGTGAGCTTCCCCACTGTCTGCAATTTGGGGGGCGTGTCATAAACAGATAGCTAAGGGTTAATGTCTCTTTCACCTGAAGCACCTGACCAGAGGACCAATCAGGAAACCGGATTTTTTCAACTTTGGGTGGAGGGAATTGAGTGTCTTTGTCTTTGTTTTCTGGCTGCCGGCTTTCTCTGAGCTTTGGAGAAGTAGTTCTGTTTTCTAATCTTCTGTTTCTAAGTGTAAGGACAAAGAGATCAGATAGTAAGTTCTATGGTTTTCTTTTCTTTGGTATTTGCATGAATATAAGTGCTGGAGTGCTTTGATTTGTATTCTTTTGGAATAAGGCTGTTTATTCAATATTCTTTTAAGCAATTGACCCTGTGTTGTATCATCTTAATACAGAGAGAACATTTGTACTTATTTTTCTTTCTTTTTATATAAAGCTTTCTTTTAAGACCTGTTGGAGTTTTTCTTTACTGCAGGGAAATTGAGTCTGTACTCACCAGGGAATTGGTGGGAGGAAGAAATCAGGGGAGATCTGTGTGTGTTGAAGTGGCTAGCCTGATTTTGCATTCCCTCTGGGTGAAGAGGAAAGTACTTGTTGTTTCCAGGATTGGGAACAGAGAGGGAGATTCACTCTGTTTGGATTCACAGAGCTTGTGTCTGTGTATCTCTCCAGGAGCACCTGGAGGGGGGAAGGGAAAAAGGATTATTTCCCTTTGTTGTGAGACTCAAGGGATTTGGGTCTTGGGGTCCCCAGGGAAGGTTTTTCAGGGGGACCAGAGTGCCCCAAAACACTCTAATTTTTTGGGTGGTGGCAGCAGGTACCAGGTCCAAGCTGGTAACTAAGCTTGGAGGTTTCTAAGGTTATTACAGATCCCCTTTGAAAAATATATTTCAGGCTGACGACACCCTCCATACCCTGCTACCCTTACCTCTGCGCTGCTTCTGGTGATGGCACTGCCTTCAGAGCGGGTGCCCTGCCAGCAGCCGCCGCTCTCTGGCTGACCAGCTCTGAAGGCCGCGCAGAAGTAAGTGTGGCAATACCACCACCATCCTACAATAGGCTTGCGACACCCAGTTTGGGTTGGGACCTCCAGTTTGAGAAATGCTGTGTTCTTTTACCAAAGTACACAAGAGACCAGATTTCATAGTCCATGATGTGTTTTTCATGACCGCGAATTTGGTAGGATGCTAGTCATCGGTGACACAATCAGAGGAACTGGAGTGAGACTCACCAACATTTCATTTAAACTACAGGACATCCACCCACTGGTAACCACTTTGCATCACTAGATAGCAACCAGCAGAGGTGAAAAGTCCTATATCCCATACTAATTCTCAGAGCCAATCAGGGTCCTACCAAGAAGTTTCCAGAAGTCTCTTCATGTAGTGCCTGCATCCATGGCCTGTTAGAGCAGCTTCTCTCTGCCTAGAGAGAGATACTTCAATGGTTCAATCAGCTTGAAAAATGGACATCTTAACTTGCAGATTTCCACTTACTGCCTCTCAGTATCTAACCTCCATTAATGTTATTAGCCATCACTTAAGCAGGGTAAACTAGCTTATGCCAGCTTCATTTTATCCTTTTATGGAGATCTAACAAGTGTATGTTATAGATTTTGGAGTGGAGGAAGGAAGAACGTAGCATAGTTTTTTCAGATCGATTGACCTGGGTTCATTCATTCAGGAGGTAGGGAAGAAGGCATCCCCCCACTAGATTGCTTCAAGCAATGCAGATTTATTTGGAATCCAAAATAACCCCTTTCTCCAGGCTCTGATGTTTTTGCTTTCACAAGGGGGAGGGGAGAAGAACACTTCATGCAGCATTATAAATGAAAAACTATAACAAGTAGGGCTGTAGCATGCAACCACGAAAGTGCTCCAACATTTTAACCCCAGTACATTTTCAGGACCACCCCATTCTGAAGGGCCTGGTGCCAGGCTTCTGTATCCAGAGCCTCATCCTCTTAAAGCCTTCATCTCTGCACAGGAATATGGGGGATAAAGGAGGCCTGTTTGATCCATATTAGTAGTTTACAGCCTTGTATGTCCAAACAGGGGTTTATCATCATACTAGAAAATTGCTAGTCTAAGATGAGACAAAATAATTCTGGTAGGCAGTGTAACAGTAGGTTAGATCTGTGACACAGAATGGTGTCAGGGATCCAGCTCTGCTCAGCAGGGTCCATTACTAACAAACGCTAACACACACATCTCAGCTTTTATACACCTTGATCTTTAAAGTAAAAAAAGAGAACAAGAGAGTACAGAGTTACATGAAGCCTCCATGAAACGTAATTGCCATACGATTGTTCACAGAAGAGCAAATACAATTTTTTGGGTGTCTTAAGAGCACACTGTACACCATGCAGCTTTTAGTCAGATAAGGGGAGAGGCAGAGCGGTATGCACGGTGCTCTCCAATTGTTACAGAGAGAAATTCTTTTCAGAGGAGCGGAGGCACATTTTACAAATCAAAGCAATTAAGACAGAGTAAAAACCAAGCTCTTTTGAAACACTCCAGTAAAGGTGGCCATACATTCGTTATTGGGTTTGATAGTTGTAAAAAGAAATCAAGTGACATGAAAGTAAACTGGTGGGGGAGGGGGAAAAATACAGGCTCACTCACCGAAGTCGGACTGCAAATCCTTTTTCAGTCCACAAAGCATGTTTGCTATTATCTATCAAAGCATTCAGCTAATTGCAATACCAGCTCCTTTCTATCTCTCCCCTGGCTGTACTGGAATCACTTCACAGCAAGCTCACTTTCAGTCTGTCTCCCACAGCAGAGCAGGGTTACAATGCGCACTATGCTGCTCTACTTAAAGGGACCAAAGTCCTATTGACTCCACTTTAGGAAGACTCCCAGCAAATGTTGCCCTCCCTTTAACAAAATTCTAAACAGGGCTAGTTAAAATGAGAAGCTCAAGATCCAGTCTTGTTTGACAAGAACTAAACCAAACCAGAAGCTAAAGGATCTTTAGCTGTTCTTAAAAATCCAGCAATAGATCTGTCAGACTGGCCACTTGGCATTTGTGGTACACAAAAGTTATAAATGCAATGATTAAAATGAACAGCTGGTTGAAGGAGCAGCGACAGCTGAGCACTGGCTCGCTGGCAGATGCAGCAAACAGGAAGCACACACTTCATTCCCAGCAATATTCCAACAACTTGGACCACGTTGGTTGAGAGCAGCCATCATTCCACATGGGCAGTGTCCTTGCCCTTTGCACAAAACCTTTTGTCCCGCAGCATGGAATTCACAAAAAATCCTGGAGATGGTGAAGCTCCTGCCCTGGAGGAGATTCCCTTCTGTGCCTCCAGGACCTTTCTGTGCACGAACCCAGTGGCAGAAGTTGGACGACAGCTAAACCTTATGGCAATCTCCAAGTTGCAGCAGCATTTCCGAGCATGGGAATAGGTTGAGACTGCAGTACTGCTTGACAGGCTTTCCTTTCCCCCACCCCCTTTGGCAAATGCCTAGAGAGCTTCCAGCACCTTTCAAGGCAATGTCAAGCTGCTGTCAAAGCATTCGACTCCCTCCTCAAAACTGAGTGCAAAAGAGAATGAAGCTGCAATTCTAGGTCCTGCCTCCTGCATTTTCTGAAAACTCAATTTAACCCCTTCTTGGAAGGGCAGACTGGCAACCTCTGCATGTTTTCTTTGCTCAGTTTAACTTTCTCTGGAGAGGAGAAAGGATTAAGATTTTTTTTGGCGGCGAGGAGGGAGGCTTTGGTCACAAGTGCACCCAGGGACAGATCTAAAAGATCTGTGTTTTGCCCAAACTCCATATAAGGTGACCAGATAGCAAGTATGAAAAATCGGGATGGGGGTGGGGGTGGTAATAGGAGCCTATATAAGAAAGAGACCCAAAAATCGGGACTGTCCCTGTTTAAAAAAACAAAACAAATGCACACCTGACATGGGACATCTGGTCACTCTACCCCATATACATTCTGGAAATGGAGAAAGGGCAAAAGGAACACAAGCTCTCAGATACTTATAGGAAGAATAGTAATGTCTGCAATTTGAGTAGGCAGGATACAAGATAATATGGTGATCAAGTCTCGTGCTTAGGCTACAAACTGATCGACAGCAGGGAATTTTATCCTCTGCTATAGGATGCGTGGCGTGTTACACTGAAGCATCAGACAAGAGTCACCGGACAAGAAATTGTCATAACAGACCAATATTCCTGCAAACTGCTTCCTTCCATTATTGGACCAGGAGCCACACACGCTGTCCTGTGAGAATGCCTCTCTGTTCCTGCCTCACCTTCTTCTAATGCTGAACCAAGACTGTGCTGTGAAGTCAGAACTTCTCACGTAAACTGGACCTTAAGAGCTCTTGCTGGGATAGCTATCTTGCCAGATACCGCTTAAGAGTGCTTTTGGCGGCATAGCTCATGACTAGGGCCCTACCAAATTCACGGTCCATTTTGGTCAATTTCACAGTCATGGGATCTTTAAATTGTAAATTTCATGATTTCAGCTATTTAAATCTGAAATTTCATGGTGTTCAATTGTAGGGGTCCTGAACAAAAAAGGAGTTGGGGGGGTGTCACAAGTTTATGATAAGGGGGGCTGAAGTACTGCTACCCTTACTTCAGCACTGCTGCTGGCAGCGGTGGCTGCTGGTCAGGATCCCAGCTCTGAAGGCAGTGCCCTGTCAGCAGCAGCGCAGAAGTAAAAGCGGCATGGTATGGTTTTGCCACTCTTAATTCTGCGCTGCTGGTGGTGGGGTGCTGCCTTCAGAGCTGGGAGCCTGGCTAATAGCCGCTGCTCTCCAGCTGCACAGCTCTGAAGGCAGCACAGAAGTAAGGGAGGCAATACAGTGACCCCCTAAAATACCCTTGTAACCCTTTGGCAACTTCTTTTTGGGTCACAACATCCTATCTGAGGAATGCTGGTCTGTGAAATCTGTATAGTATAGAGTAAAAGCACACAAAAGGCCAGACTTCATGGGGTGAGATGAGATTTCATGGTCTGCAATGCGTTTTTCATGGCCATGAATTTGATCGGGCCCTACTCATGACTTATGCTGGTTCTCCAAACAAAATAAGTCATACATGTATTTGCTAGTGCTTTCTTGTGGTGGTGGTGGTTTTGTTGTTGTTTTCTTGCTGGTATAACTGCATCTACAGTAGAACACTTGCTAGTATAACAATGTCATAACCAATGTTGTACTGGCAAAAAAAAGTTTCTAGTGTAGACCGGGCCTAAATATTCAAGATCCCTGTGGGCTTAGCAGTGGAGTGTGAACAGGCGGGCTTCACGGAGGGAAGCCTAAACTTTCTGCTGGGATTGAAGTGCAGCAACATCTTTATCTTGGCATGAAGGCAGCTGCTTTGTGCTCAGATGCCTTACACAAAAGAGATATAATTAGTAAAACAAACACAGATGATATTTTGGTCCATAATTTGTGTGGGTTTTTTTTTTTAAAGTTCTGTTCCATAATAGATGTAGTTAGTAATTGAGCTGTAGTTTGTAATTAAAAATCTTTTCATACTGCTATTAATGTCTTAAATTATATTGTGCTATATTTGAAGATTTCTTTTTAAGAAACAAATATAATCAGAAGCTGATAATTTGAGGAAGATGCACTGTATTGGTTGCAATGAAATGGACATTAAATCTACAACAGATTGCTTTTAAAAAGTATAAATACCCTGATATGTTTAGTGCCGCCATCAAAATGATCAGCTATTGGAAAAGGACAACCATAGAGGATGTGGGAGGAGGGTAGAAGAACGAATGAAGATATTTACTTTATGGATACTGGCCAATGCATATAAACACTATGCCTACTTGAAATTGATGACGGCAATATTTTATAGTGGAAGTGAACAGCTTGAATCTCTTCCAAATAATAATTTTTTAAAGTAGTACACCACATATGTGGAGACCAATTACACAGCCAAAAATATACATATAGATCTTCATGTTGTCATGTATGGTTACCAGAAACGTTAGTATGAGGCATCAATCCAAATTGTGGCTGGATGAACCAACGCAATAGTAAGTAGAGCTTTGATTTGTGATAATCTACACATCCTCTACCTCTTGACAATAACTTTGATTGAAGTGTCCTGAATTAAATAGCTATCCAACCATACTTCTATATGGATGTATGTATAGAAGTGCCTAACTTACAAAAAAGGGTTCTTACTGAAACTGGATGCCAATTGGGATCTTTTAGCTAGAGAAAAATAAAAGTGAATTGAATAGTAAATGAAATACCAAAAAACCTTTCACAGGGAATTCTGCATTCTTGGCACTCCCAAAACTTCCACTAACTTTTGTGAAAATGTTGGATGTGCAAAGAATGCAAGATCAGCTTAGCATTTGAAATAAGACGTGAGGCCTGAAGACAGCACAACTTCAAGACAGCTTCATCATAAAACCACATTCCATGGTTCATAGTAAAACACATTTCCCAGTCCAGCTTCTTGAGAATTACACACTACTACACCTGGATGAAAGCCAGCTGAAAGGCCATTAAGTTTATGTAAAAGGGTGATTTTTTCCCTCAGGGAGAGGTGGTCCCTAGAGAAATCACTCATCAGCCATCTGTTTAAAATTTAATTTGTACTAACTGTTGACCAGCAGCAACCAGGAATATCTAGATTTGCATATATTCACAAAGAAACATAAAAACTAAGTTTATACCTGCCATTTCTAGTCTTCCCACCTTTGAAATTTTGTAACCAATCACTGAGCACCTACATCTAGTCCAATGTAAAGCTCATTAAAAGTAAGTTCCATCGGATCTAGGTTGGCTTGGCACATTGTAAATACAGAATACACTTTAGACAAACAGAGGTGGGGGTAGAAGTGAGCTGAGAAGCAGCTTATTCAAAACATTGCTATGGTTCTCTGCTGTGAAGCACCAAAATTTGCTGCCCCATGCTGATCCAGCACATATTTAACAAGGTGTCTCCCCCTCCCCCCGATCCTATAGCAATGATCCAAACCCTGTGTGACATTAGAGCAAAATATTGTAATGGCTTATTAAGGAAAAAATACACACTGTGTTTGGAAAAATGTAAAAGCATCCAATATCTCTCTACAGTAGCCTATCCCAGGAGATTCTCCAAAGACAGCTATATTGCTGCTGTCCAACAAACAGCAAGCACAAAAAATGGCAAGTAGAAAAACATTGCATAGGAGACACAGACCACACGTGAACCCGTATTAGCAGCAAACGAAATGCTTGGGTTATGGCTGGTTCATAAGAAAAGGATCCAGAAACTTTCAGCTAAAAAGATGAGGTTCAAGGGAGTTTGGGTGACCTCCCACACCCCCAATCCTTGTTTTTCCCATTTACATAATCTGGCTCTATGGTTTCACCTGGGACAGGAGATCCAAAATTGCCACTTTTTGTCTTGGTCATGCTAGAAGTGTAAGAAATACTGGACATCTCAGAAGAAAGCCAGTTATTTGTGAGACTTCCCAACCCCGTTTTGCATAATAAAGAGGTTCAGACAGTTTAGATAACTAATCCCAACCTCACCCATTTTCAGAGGTTTGCCCACCTCTCCCTATATATTATCAACAGGATTTCCTAGCTGGTTACCTAACCAGCCACCACCTACTATAATTACTCCATTCTATTGCCACAGAAACCACACTTAGCTAGCTGTGCTTCTTTAAAATAGCCGGACACCTATGGGTCAGATTCAGACCTGTTAGTGGGGAAAGCAGATGCAGAGTTTTAGCTACATAGAGCCAAATTGCAACATACAACCACTAATTTTCTTTGCATGAGCAAAAAGCCTTGATCTTTAAAGATGCCTTGTATCCAAGAAACTTGGACACAGAGCCAGAGGACAAGCATTTCCGTATTGCTCTATCCATTAAGAGCAAATTCCACCAGCTAGTCTTAAAAGCAAATTTATTATCAATAAATGGATACTACACAATAAATTGACCCATCTAATAGGCAGTTAAGGCCCCTGCTTCACAAAGATATACAGGCTGTTAGAGCACCAAAAGGGAGAGTATTTTAAGGGGCTGCTTGCTAAACCCCCAATCTATTTTCCTCATCATTAAAGGGAAATAAAAATGATAACTATACATTTTTCTCCTTAAACAACAACATTCACATCTATCGTTGCCCACTAGCAACGACCATGTCTGTGAGTGGGAGCAAAAAGGGAATTGAATAGGGGATGCATCCCAGGAGTGTGATTAATGGTGAAAAAGGAGTGCTGCAATGACTCCTACATCTGACATTGGCCCATGGAAGTTTGAGGATTATGCATTTCACATGTCTGCCAGCCATCCCTACCGAGGCTGGGATGCACATTAAGATAATAGACTCTTATTCAATAACCCCCCCTTACATTACGGTAAGTGGAAGATCAGATTTTAATAAAACAACCCCCCCACGCGCACGCATACACACACACACACACAGAAGCCAGAGGTCATTTGGAGTTACAATGTTCCTGGTGAATTAAACAAACACTGCACTAATAAAATGGGGTAGAGGTGTCTTTCCTCTTCAATATGCATAACTTTACCAGGGGAAATTGTGTGCAAGATGCATTTAAACAAAGATAGGATAGAATTCATCCCAGGACAAACTCCACTGGCCTCCTGGGGTTTACACCAAGTATGGAAGTACCAGCCCAGCTTCCTGCATTCAAGCCATAACACTCAACTTGTGATAGTTTATTTTTCAGGCACCCTGCCTCTTTTAGTGCCCCCTGTGGGCCTCTTAAGAACTGCATGCAGGCTTTCATATGCACAAAACACCCACTGCCTGGAGCTGGTTTAACACCACACACAGTTCTTAATCTTAAGTGTCCCAAAATAAAGCCCACCACCACACAAAAGTCCATACTTCGCTCTGGTGTCTTCTCTCACCGTCAAAGCTCCTCTTCTTCTGTCCCAGTCTGGTCTCACCACCTGTCCTCCCAGTTCTTTCTGTCCGGAGCTGAGCCTTTCAGCACTAGCCTGTGGGCCCCCAAATGTCTATACCACCAAATTCCATCCAGGTGACCCACAAGAGCCTCCTGCTGCTGGGCTGATCTGTGTCACAACTCCCTTGGTCTCAGGATCTTCCCTGCAGGAGCTCTTCACACTCCCTATAGTCTCTCTACACTTTCTTCAGCATCCCCTCCTTCGTTGCAGCTACTTGCTGCTTTTCATAGGGCAATCACCCTGATCTCTCCCAGGTGCGACTCGTGTAATCAAAGCTGGCTAATCCCAGTCCTCCAGCAGTGAGCTGCCCTGTTACAGAGAGACAAGGTGGGTAACAGGGTCAAGCTTCTGAGTGTCTCTCACAACAGAACTTGGTCCAATAAAAGATATTACCTTACCCACCTTGTATCTCTCATATCCTAGGACCAACAAGGCTACACCACCACTACATATCCTGTTAGAAATATTCAACTTGAAATGGACTAATTTTAAAAAAACTACCACTGAGAATATTCTCACAGATTAACATAAAACTACCTAATTTATTGTCTAACATTTGAATAGTTTTTTCCTCCCTTTCCCCTGCTGAAGTTTAGAAACATCTTTTGGGTAGATTGAAGAGCACTACCACCAAATATGTTCAGGCCCACCTCTCCATCCCCTTGCCTTCCTCTCTAGGCACTCACCTGCCTGCTGCCTCTGCAAATTCAGCTTTGGTGCTGCCATTCCTGGAAAATGTTCTCTTGCAGGACATTGAGGAAAAAAAGGGAGCACGAGTACACCCTCCAGAGCAGGGTGAGAGTGAAGTCAGCAGGCAAGTGAATGAGATAGGAAGAGCAACTGCCCATCAGCAAAATAATGGAGCTGGACTACGTGAAACACTGTCAGATGGGCGTAGTAACCAAACCAGAAAAGCACTCTCCCCACAGTTGCTGTCCGTTATAATGATCTTGTGGTTACTTTTAACAATAAAAGTCAACTTTTTCAGGTAGAAAATGTGCTTTTAATTAGAAATGGCAATTTATAAAAAACAGTCATGGCAGAGGCGGAGTAGTGTTTTGTATATGCATGCCCCACTGTTAAAGAGGAACTTTTACAAAAGCCCTTGGGGTCTGAACATTCCACTGTGATGTGTCAGATAATTTTGCCTGGTGCTACAAAACAAACAACTTTGAATGTGGCCCAAAGATCATAAATTATAGGATACAACTCTTGTGCTGGCGTTGCAGCTACAGTGAAACCAGCTTTACGAAACAAACACCTTCAACAAGCAACTATCTTAAACCACTTCACGGTGTCTCCCAAGTTTCTATGTTTAACTTTATTTCACCTTTAGTTAGAGAAACAACTACATTAGATGTTTAAGGTCAAATTACAGTTTTAAATAATCAACTGCCCAAGAGTTAATTCCCCAACTTCCCCTAGCTTAAAGATCTCTGTAGTGGGAGGACGTTTTTCTCATTCTAATACATGTGGCTTGTGTGTGAGGTGTTTCTCCTTCTGCATAGACAATCTGAAGTGGGGAATGAGACAAGAGACTGGCCTGGTGTTAGTAGAGACCCTGCACTGTTTATGCTCAGTGCAGAGCTAACAAGAAGAGGAAGCACTAGTTTGAGAGAAAAGGCTAGTTCCCAGCCCTCCTTCCGAACCTGCAATGACACTACTGCTCAGGCCATAAAGAGGCGGCCATGGGGAAGTAGCCCAGGGAGTTGTAGCGGTCATGCAGCTGTTACAGGAGGCACTATAGACAGCTGCAATTAACAGGGCCCTGGGCTGTAACCCGGAGTAGAGGGTGGGCCCGGGTTCCCCCTAAACCTCCCAACTCCTGATCAGAGACAGGAGGAGTTGACCCAGACTGTGGGTTCCACCAGAGGGGAAGATCACCGAGGTGAGCAAATATGCCAATAAGCGCAGGACCCACCAAGATAGAGGAGGACCTTTGTCACACCTTATAGTTGAAAAGTTTTCCTAATATCTAACCTAAATCTTTGTCCTTCTTCCTCAGCCTTCTCCTCTTCTCTAGGTGCTCCTCCCTTATCTTGTTCTAATGCCTTGGGCTGTCCTCTGCTCTCAATGCAGAGTTGCACAGCAGTACAGGAAGTGTTCTCACCCTCCCTGCCAAACACATTGTTTTCCATCTGTCTTGCAGCATTGCTCTGGATTCTACAGCACTCATATGGACTTCTCTCTGCAGAGTTGGCTCAGCTTGGGCATTGGTGGGGGGCTGAACTCACCAGTGCCTTGAGGCCTTTTGGTGCTAGCCTCATTGGCATAAAAGGCCTGCAAAGTAGTCCACAAAGCCTCTCTAGGAATACCTTGATATGGGGGAGAGGCATCCCACTTCCCTGAAAGGCCTCTGGCCAGTTCTACTCCTACCCTCAGCAAAAATACAATATCTGCTGGTCCAATCTTTGCCTTATGCCCCCAGTTGTCAATACAATAAAATCCCTTACAAAGCTAGAGTGAATTGTCTTGTGTAAAGTACATTTTATACAGCCCAGACTTAACTGATTCCTTTTTGTATAGTGTGGGTAGAAACTTCAAAAGCTCAACACTGACCTGATGGGACTGCCATTCAAGTCACTGGGAGTTTTAACCATTAACTTCGCAAATTAGTTTTCAAAAGCTTATCACTTCAGCATGAGGTTGATCCCAGTTGCTTGTTGGATCCCTACATTTTCAAAGCCATCTCCCCTAGAAACTTGGAGTGCAGAGAGAAGGTGAGATTTATGTTTATTGATGTTAATCCCCAAACCCCCACCCCCTTCCTCCCCCAGGCCATTCCTCCCACCCCCACTCTGCCTCTTCCCACCAAGTACCACCCTCCTCCCGCAAGCGCACCCCATCCCTGCTCTTCCCCCTTGTCTCCCAGTGCCTCCTGCACCCCATGGAACAGCAGATCATGGCAGGCAGGAGGCGCCGGGAGGGAGGAGGAGGAGTGGATTGGTGGGGCAGCAGGTGGGTGGGAGGCGCTGGGGGGGCAAGGTGGGAGCTGACTGATGGTGGGTGATAAGCACCCACTAATTTTCAGCACCTATGCTTGAAGCACGTATAGAGCTTGTACATTACAGCAGCTTCTTTTCCTAGACTAAATCCTCTGTGTGTGTGTGTGTGCGCACACACACCTGCTTTAACCTCGTAAATAACATTTCTTTTTCCTAGTTAATAACATTTTAGTCAGTTTATTATAGGACTGGCTACAAACATTGTCTTTGGTGAGAGATCTGCAGTGCAGTTGACATAGGGTAAGTGAGTGGCCCTCCGGTACTGGGAGTAACCTGAATATTATTGTGATTTTTGGTGTAAGGGACTATCTATCACAAAGGCAAGTTCGTCTGGGTGGGAAGAGAGAATCATAGGACTGAAAGGGACCTCAAGAGGTCTTCTAGTCCAGGATTCCTCAATTTTTTTCCTTCCTGAGGCCCACTCCAACAAGAAATAAAAACTCCATGGTCCACCTGTGCCAAAACTACTGGTTTTCTGCATATAAGAGTCAGAGCCAGCAGTAGGGTAGCAAGCAGGGCAATTGCCTGGGGCTCCATGGCACAGGACTCCCCGTGAAACTAAGTTGCTCTGGGCCCCAGGCTTCAGCCCCATTCAGTAGGGCTATGTGCTCCTGCGGAGCAGCATATCTAGCTCTGTGTGGAGCCTCATGGTAAGGGACCCAGGGCTGGGGGGTTGGATAAGGGGTCGGGGCAGTTAGGGGACAGGGAGCAGGGTGGGTTGGATGGGGCGGTGGTGAGGGGCGGGGGGGTGATTAGGGTCATGGGTGTCCCGGGGTTTGTGAGGGGGCAGGGGGTGAATAGGGGTCAGGGCAGTCAGGGGACCGGGAGCAAGGAGGGTCCGTGGGGGGCAGTTAGGGTGGAGGGGTTTCTGGAGGGGGTGGTCAGGGGACAAGGAGCTGTGGGGGTTGTATGATTTGGGAGTTCTGGGGGTTCTGTCAGGAGGCAGGGGTGTGGAAAGGGGTTGGGGCAGGCAGGGAGTGAGGGGGTTGGATGGGTCGGGAGTTCTGGGAATCCTGTCAAGGGGCAAGGAGTGGTTGGGTAGGCATGGGAGTCCTGGGGGTCTGGCTGGGGACGAGGGTGTGGATAAGGGTCGGGGCAGTCAGGGGACAGGTAGGAGGTAGAGTCCAGTCTGGGGACAAGGAACAGGGAGGCTTAGATAGGGAGTGAGGTTCTGGGGAGCATTTGGGGGCAGGGGTCCCAGGAGGGAGTAGTTAGGGGACAAGGAGTAGTGGGGTTGAGAGTTTTTAGGGGGGCAGTCACCCAGCACTCTCCTCTGAGCCCCGACCCCCCCCCACACACACCATGCCCTCTGCCCTGAGCCCTGCACCCCTCCCTCAGGCCCCTGCCCTGAGCCCTGTACCTCCCTCATACATACCCAGCCCTCTGCTTGACTCCTTCATCCCCCCCCACCTGCAACCCTAGCCCTGACTTTGGCACCCCCACCCATACCCAGCACTCCCTCTGCCCTGACACCTACACCCCTCCACATACCCAGCCCCCAGCCCTGACTCCAACCCTCTGGGTCCTAGCTGCCAGTCCCGCACAGCCCACTGCTGGTCTGGGGTTCTGGCTGACGGACCCTTCCCAGCCGGGGTCCCAGCCACAGGCCCCGCCCAGCCCGCTGCCGGCTTAGGTGAACAGAACCCCAGACCAGCAGCGGGCTGAGCGGGCCAGCAGCGTAAGATCAACATTTTAATTTAATTTTAAATGAAACTTCTTAAACATTTTGAAAACGCTGTTTATTTTATAATACAACACTAGTTTAGTTATATAATATATAGACTTATAGAGAGAGACCTTCTAAAAAACGTTAAAATGTATTACCAGCATGTGAAACCTTAAATAAGAGTGAATAAATGAATACTTGGCACACTGCTTCTGAAAGGTTGCCGACCCCCGGGTTAGGGGTTTGTTACAGGAGTGGGTGGGTGAGATTGTGGTCTGCGCTGTGCAGGAGGTCAGACTAGATGATCATAATGGCCCCTTCTGACCTTAAAGTCTATGAGTCTATGGTGTGTTATATATTCTGCGGTTGGGCAGAGGAGCACTAGAATTGCTGTTCAACATGTGTGCACCTTGGCACCCCGTATTGTGCATAAGAGTTGTTGAACAAGGCTCATTCTCTGCATGTCATTCCTGATGAGTTTTTTAAAAAAAGGCAAGGTTCTGTCCAAAGTTATACCTGAATACTTCTAATAAGGCTTATTTCAGACCCGGTGATCACAAAAGGTAACATGAGGTGGTTTCTTGGCAGCTTTGTTGTTTAGGTGAAAGGCTGTTCCTGAAGTTTTGGAGGTATTGGGGCAGAGCTTCCAATATTGAAAGTATTCCGCCATTTTGAAGTCAGTCGAGAGGACATTGCCAATAGCGGTGAATAGTGCCAATAGTACTGCCGGAGGAACGTCATCAGCATAAGTGAATGTACGCGCAATTGCGTCAGGTAAGTCATTAATATGTACACCACTGAATAGGTCTCCCAACCATGCTTGTCCCTTTGGCCCATAATTCTTCAGAAGACAGGAGAAACACAGTCCTTGCCAGCAGCTGTTCTGCTTCTAGTGGCTAGAAGAGCCTCATTTATTTCTTCTCTAGCAGTGGTTTTCAATCTTTTTTTCATTTGTGGAACCCTAAAAAATTTTGAATGGAGGTGCAGACCCCTTTGAAAATTTTAGGCAGTCTGTGGGCCCGCCCAGGCTTCCATGCACCACTGGTTGAAAACCACTGTTCTATAGCATATGGGAATGCTAGTGGTGAAGTTGCAGCTCTTTTCAGAACTTCCTGTATAACCTTCTTATCAGTTTAGGTCTTTGAATTATGAAGACCACCAACAATATTGGCCATCACCGTCAGTTGATAGTGTTTTACGAAGTCAGTGGCTCCAAGCTTATGGAGCAATGCTCAGGTTTTACAAACTGAACGAGGGAAGTCAAGATCCTCCACTGTCTCATTCCATCTCTTCAGGTGAGCATAGTTCAGCGACTATTAGTCCTTTTTCATCTATTGTAATAGAACTGATCAAGAATTTTGCATTGGAATGGATTTTCAAAACAGAAAATGCAGTTTCCACATGAATTTTTTTATTTTCCATCAGGAAAATTGACATGACATTTAATTTAAGTCAGTTAGATTCAAAATCAGAATATTTCCATTTTTTAAACTGACTCAAGATGTTTTATTTTGAATCATTTTCACAAAACATTAGACTGCCTTACAGGAGGGGTCATTCAGGCTCCATTCCATCTAATGGATTGTGCTCCCTAGAGGACTAGATCTCCCATAACACAATGCAGATTCTCCTCTAAGTGAACTGTGTGCGAGCTGTAGTCCAGCCAGGGAGCTTGGTCCATATGGGAGAATGGGAGCATGAGGCTCCCAAACTACAGCTCCCATAAGTTAATGTGCCACAATGGGAAAATACAGTTTCATATTCAATTAAGTCTAAATTAAGCATTTCAGGGCAGTCCAATAAATCAAAACGAACACATTTTGATTTTGGAATGTTTGTATGTTTTGTTCCAATCCAAAATTCCCAAACGAATATTTCAACTTTCTTAATTCTTTCTATGGAACAGAAATTCTGAAATTTCAACTTTTCATCTCAATTTGGAACAAAAACAAAATGTTAAAGTGTGTCAGAATTTCCATCCCTCCAGAAATTCTAATTGTCACATTCACCGTTAGTTGTAATTTGTAACAGATCTGTGACCCCTAAAAATGCAGTGGTGCCTGTGCTACATGTAATGAGAATTCAAGACTTCACAACAGCAGCACTCACCCCCCTCCTGCTGAAGGAGCATAAAAGTCTTTACCACTGGAGCTAAAATAAGATCTTCTTTAGCTATTAGCAGTATAGGGCATAGGATGTGAAGTTGAGATATCCTAATTCCATCCAGTGGAGGGAAGTAGCTCAAACATATGCAGAAACAGTTCTTTATATAGTTTCAAGGGCAAGTACTATCGTTAGGCAGAATTCAAGTGCACCCCTTCCTCCAATTTACATAAGAACGCTCTTTTCCACTTGCAAGATTTCCCCTGGCACCACTATCTTCGCAGGGACATTGTGCCAAATCAAATGGAAAAATAAGCGAGCAGGTCACAACTCTTAATAGGTGTCACAGTTTCTTTTCAATAAGTAGCAGTGTAACAATGCATTAGCGAGAAATGAAACACCATGTTAACATGAATTTGCATAGTATTAAACCATGAGGCTTTGCTTTTCTAGTCTCCTTCCAAACCTTCCTGACTGGCATATGAATCAAAAATGAAATTTAAATTGCCAGGGTATTCAGCAAAATCATTGAGTTTCTGCTTAATAAAGTTTCATTTGTACGCTGGTGCATCAGACACCTCCCCTCCAAGGTACTATATTAACTAGTGCAGATGTGAAATATTTTGCAGGGTTTATTCTAATAAGCATTTCAACAGAGAAAAAAAAGAAGGAAGATGGATAGTGAAGTTTTACAGAAGAGCTAGAAGAAGTAGAAACTGAAACCTGCATTACGGTAACGCAAGCAACAAGACAGTACTATTTATACACGGCAGCTTAAAGAGCATTCACATAGAATCACAGAAATGTAGGACTGGAATGGACATCGATAAGTCAGCTAGTCCAGTTCCCTGCACTGAGGCAAGGCTAAGTATTATCTGCACCATCCCTAACAGGTGTTTGTCTAACTTGTTCTCAAAAACCTCCAATGATGGATATTCCACAGCCTCCCTAGGTAATTTATTCCAGTGTTTAACTACTCTTGCAGTTAGGAAGATTTTCCTGAAGTCTAACCTAAATCTCCCTTGCTGCATTTTAAGTCCATTACTTAAAATTACTCCATCGCCACCCCCCTCCTCTTTATAACAATCTTTTATGGATTTTGAAGACTTATGTCCCCTCAGTCTTCTCTTCTCCAGAAGAAACAAACCCAGTTTTCTCAGTTATTCCTTGTAGGTCATGTTTTCTATACCTTTAATCATTTTAGTTGCTTCTCTCCTAGGTCAGCCCTGCCTCCTCGTTAACACACAGGGAAAGATGATCAGTCACCAGAAATCGAAAGCCTTGCACTAGTTACTCCTGAGGGCATTCTGTGCCAAAAAAGTTTAGAATTCTGTCCATCCCCATCCCCCACCCAATTAAAAATTCTGCAAATTTTATTTGTGAAATAAAATCAGGAGTCTACACCGTGGCACTGGGGAGCACAGGCCCACAGGGAGATCACTGTGCAGCTCCCCCCCAGCACATGGGCTCAGTGATGAGGCTGAACCCAACCCTTACACAGTGCAAGGACCTGGCCTGCCCCAGAAACACCCCAGGGCCCTGCCCCTCTGTGTCAGGTGCACCAGGTGTGGGCAGGCAGGCAGGCAGGCTCAGCAAGGGAGGATGCAAGTGTGGAGGGACTTAGTGTGGGGGGGATCCAGGTGTGGGTTGAGAGGGTTCTATGTGGGACAATCTGGGGTGGGCAGCTCAGTGGGGGATCTGGATGCACTGGGGCTTGTTGGGGGATTCTGGGTGCAATGGTAATGGGACTATGCAAGGGGGTCCACATGAAGGTAGTTGGGGCTCAGCAGGGAGTACTGGAGGGCTCAGTGGGGGCAGATCCAGATGCTGGTGCAGTGGGGTGGGGATCCAGGTGCAGCTGGTTGGAGCTCAGTAAGCTGGGGATCCCGGTGTGGGTGGCTTGCTGGGGTGGTCCAGGGGAAGTGGGGCTCATCAGGGGGCTTCTGAGTCTGGGGAGAGGTGCAGCTCGGTGAGAGGGTCTGGGTATGAGGTGGTCTGGATGCACAGGGATTGGGCGGATGGCGGAACAGCTCCCTGTACAGGGATCCTGCACCCATCACACCTCAGCTGCAGGGGGAAGGAAGTGCGGGCGGTGAAGGGAGAGGAGAAAGAGTTTGTAAAGCTTCCTACAGCCAGGGGAGGGTCTGACATGGATGACATGCAGAGGAAGAGGAAGTTCCATCCTCCCCAGCCCAGCAATGACTAGCAGCTGAGCCCAGCACAGGGTAGGAGCCACCAGCCAGGTCCTCCTCAGTCCCACCCTCTGCTTCAGGTGATTTACCCCTCTACCAGCTGCCCTGGGCATCTCAAACATACTGCTGGGGAGGCTCTCATAAAACTGTTCTTGTGGCTTCCCTGTCAGAAAGTTAATTTTTTTCCTGTGGGAAAGCAAAGAAATCTGCAGGGGGCATAAATTCTGTGCATGCACAGTTACGCAGAACTCTCCCAGGAGTTGCTAGTGCACACTCTGTTAGGTGGTCTCTGCCCCAACTTAAAAGGTAGTATTCTTTTCTTTGAGTCAGCACCACACACTAAATGCAAACCAAATGCAAAACAGAGGTTTTAAACCACAAGGTAGCCCATGGAACTAGCCTCATTTGTCCAAGACAAAAGAGGTGAATTCCATTTTTGGGCAGTTGACTACGGTGTATAGTATTTCCCTGACATTTCAAGCATTTTTCACTTTGTCTTCTTAAATTGTGTAGTATTGCTGCGGACTATTAAAACAGCTGTCACCTTCCACCACAGGCAAGGCGCTGTTTCAGTACCAGGTAAAGGGATTCCTGTAAGAAAAATACTTTAGCATCCAAGGTACTGAAGAATTGTGTGTGTATATAAATTCCTGCAGCTGGCTTAGAGAAAGTAGAACAGGGTGATGCAGTGAGAATATGGGTGCTGAGGATGTACGGCTGGAGTGGCCAGAGGATCAGCACCAACCCTGTGGAAAAATGTGATCAAGTCTACTTAGGTTTTGGAGCTTTGAGCACAGTGACATGTTTGTGCCAAGTTTTATCATCATGATCCTTTTACTGTGTAATAAAAAAATGCATAAAATGGCATTGGGAGATTGCATGTTTTTAACTCGTCTAGTCAAGAGCCTGCCCTCTTTTCCCCTTCCCCCCCCGCAAAAATAACCTACAACCTAATAAGAGTAACCAGATGTATCAGAATGTTCTCAAGAACGTCTCACCTGTGAGAAGTGAAGGGACACCGATATCCTTGGTATAATGGTTCAGAACAAAGAGACCTGACCCCAAAACGTGCTGTCCCAACAGCTCACTATAGCTATTCATCATCATTTATGACACAAGATTTCCAACGTACAGGCACACATCACTACACAATTCACCACCAAAACTGCGCCCCTACCCCCTCAAAACAGGCCACAGAAACTAAGCTACCCTATGTTGCTACAGTTTGTCCCTCAGGTCAGGGATCATTGGAAAGACAGTATACACATGCAGAGCTCTACAGAAAAGTTTCCAGTGCTGCTGGTGGTGCTATACCTGTCCCAGGGACACAACCACATTTGCCTTCAGTCTCTAAGGCTGTCAACCAGATACCTTTGATATGTGCTAAATATAAGCAAAAAAAAAAAAAAAAAAAGAGTCTGAAATTTCCAATCCCATTTCATATTTTGTGATCACTTGTTATTGGATCAGATTTATGCAACATAGAGCATCTTGCTGGTTATAGGAGTCAAACTGTGATTCTTGAAGGTATCAAAATATATTTCTGTATCGAAGTCGCTAGGGCTCACAGAGCATCTCCTTAAAAGCTAATACACATACCAAGTCATGTATGTAAATATCTCTAAAACTCCATCAGATGAGGACAAGGCACACAGTTTGGAACCAGATCTGAATGTTTAGAGCAGTGTTGAGACAAGACAGTGTACCTAAATCCATATAAACTCATCCTCTTCTGGCTAGTTACAGCATGAGGGGACATATAATCAGTGAAGGCAGATTTTGATTCAGTTGCCCTCTGTGGTATTGCATATTGGTAGTAGCAGATTAGCATGAGTTATAAGAGGCCAGAATATGGCCCAGTGATTCAGCTTTGTTTTACAGGGAAAAGGGAGTAGAGAGGAGTAGTGTGGAGAGTAACACAGTCCTGTTATCTGAGGACAGCTAGCGATAAGGACATAAATGACTAGAAATAAAACACAGTCAATAATAGCATTTACGAAAAAAATCTGGAAGTGTTAGGCCATTATCTTTCCAGCTGAAGAGCTGTAATTGAAAGAGACTAATCTTCCAGTGGGTTCATGAAGGGTTTACAAGCTAATTGTTCTCTTTTTGTCTTCAGGATTAATACTACCTTCTGTGAATGGAGGGGCAGCAGACGTGCAGCCTTTGCTCTCTTTAATCCAAATGCCTGTACTGCCACAGATGCTCCCGACGGTGTACAGTGACATAATAGAATCTCTCTCTCGCACAAAGTGGCTGTTCTGAAATGAGATTCCAGTCATACTGATATGAAGAGAACAATAAGTTCCCTTATATGGGGAGGGCAGGTGAGTGAGAAGAAGATATATCGGGAATGTGGGACAACAGAGGAACTTCCCCTTCTCTCCTCTCATGACATGTTGTTTGTGCCATTTGGAAATTGACACGATGGGAAATTATCCCACTGAAAATCAGTGGAGAAACTCCCATACATTTCAGTGAGGTTGGGATGACTTATGCAGAGGTTTCTCCTACATCCACCAGGCCTAGTTACATCATAGGCCTGATTGTGCCAAACAGCAAAACACTGAACATCAACAGCACCTGACAGGAGATACTATGAGATAACAGCAGAGAGAATGTGTGATTTGTAAAGCTCTTTTAAAAAACAAAACAACCTCCCACTCCAACATCTGTTGAGCTATCCAGTTCAATGGAGATTTCTGAAATATACCAAAAGTCTGTGGGAAAGGGTTCAGGCATTCTACTTCATTACAAATCCCATATGAGAAAGGCACAGCTACTATCAAAGAGGAAGGGCTCAGAAGAGTTCTGGATCAAAACACTGGGCTTTCTGGTGTCTACTTCACACAGGGCTGGATTTAGGGGCAGGTAATCCAGGCGACCACTTGCCGGGTTTGGGGGTACCGGGCTCTCTGGCAGGAGCGGCTCCGTCCCACTTCCCGCCCAGCTGCCAGGGAGAGCGGCCAAACGTACCAGGGGAGAGAAGGACAAAACCCCACTCCCTCCTCACCCCCAGCAGGCCAATCAGGAGGGCATTTTACCATGCTCCCTCTACACATTGCCTCTGTTTGCTTATACATGGCATGAATAAATACAGGATTTCATAGAATCCTAGATTATTACGGTTGGAAGGGACCTCAGGAGATCATTTAGTCCAACCCCCTGCTCCAAGCAGGACCAATCCCCAACTGACCCTTTTACAGATCCTAGTGCACAAATCTTATATAACAGAGATAAATTATGCATGCAAATCATGCAAAGTCATGAAATGGACTACAGATGCAATAAAAAACAAACTATTCAAAGGTTTAAAAACGGGGGGAGAGAGGGGAGGTGCAACAATTGGAAATATCAGAAGTTCAAGTTCAAAATAGTTTTGATTCTAGAAGGACAAAGTAACTTCAAAACTTCTGATTGTTTCGGGCAGTGGTTATAAAAAGATGAACAGTCACTGGCCCAAGACTGCAGTTGTCCTACATCAGGCCTTTCACCTGCAAGGAAGATGGAATGTAGAGAGTGTTCAACTGACAAAGAATTTCTGTTGCCATGTCTATTAGAAAGTCTATCATGGTAACTGTAGTGAGCAACATCCCTTGTCTTTGCAATAAATATTTTTTATTCCAAGTACAAAAACTCCTTAGAGTAAGCAGAGATGGAAGGCTCTCCAGCAACACAGTGATAAATGATCTTATTAACCATCTACTAGGTCTTGTATCTTAAAACGGACACCCTATTATCTTAATGGGCTACTTTTTCAGAAAAAAAGGCCTGGCATTCGCGCACCTTTGACTGGGAGGTCTTCCCCTCCTCCCCATGCAATCATTTGCATGTGTACTCAACCAGTTACTTCTCCAACTGGCTATTTGTATGAGCCACTTTGGCACACAAATGACCTTCAATTTTTCACATGCAGTTGTTCCCAAATTCTTAGGGCAATATTTATACAGAAGCCATTTCCTTGGCACATCATTTTCTGTGCTCTTTGTATCAGCATTTGCAGTGTCTCTTAAGACAGCTCTGTCCCCCTATCAAATCTGCTATTCTAACATCAGTGCGTTGCTATGGGGAAAAAGTCCTACATGGAATAATATACCGACAGTCATAAAATATAAACCCCAGCAAAACTTTCATCCTGAGGTAGCAAAAGATTCTTGTGTTTTTAATATTTTCTAATCACAAGTTACTATTACAAATGAGCAAACACAGGAGAGACAAAAGCTCTCACAAAGCAAACATTACCAGGTTTTGTTACCTACTCAGAGCTTTGCCTGGGTTGCCAAACCTTGGCAAACTGATGGAGGTTATTTAAAGGAAAATGGAGGGGGTACCCTGCCAGTTCAGCTTTGCAGTTCTGAGCAAGTTTTTGATGTCTCTCATGCAAATGGAATACAGCAGGAGTTCCCAAACTGTGGCCCTCTGGGGGGTACGTAGGAGAAAATTGTGCAATGGTGGATTTATTATTTCTTGCATTTTCCTAATAGGCTCCTCAGACAAAGCGTTTAAACTTTGTGGGAATTTGTTATATAAAATACGGTAGTTAAATTTACTTCAAGATCTACCAACAAGAACAGAGATACACAGAGGGTACGTCTTCACTACCCGCCGTATCAGCAGGTAGCAATCGATTGCTCAGGGATCGATATATCACGTCTCATCTAGACGCGATATATTGATCCCCGAACGCATTTATATCGATTTTGTAACTCCACCAACCCGAACGGAGTTGCGGAATCGACAGGGGGAGCCAAGGACATCGATCCCGCGCCGTGAGGATGGTGAGTAATTCAATCTTAGATACTTCGACTTCAGCTATGTTATTCACGTAGCTGAAGTTGCGTATCTAAGATCGATTTTCCCCCGTAGTGTAGACCAGCCCAGAGACGCTGAATGTCCAGAGCTCTCATCTCCTATCACTGCACAGCACGAGTTCAGTTGCCCAGCAATTCTCTGGTCTAATTGAGCTCAGGACTTCGAATCTTTTTTTGGGTTGTATACACATTACGCTATATCTGTACTTAATAGTGAAATATGGACAGATGGCTACAGACAGGTAGTGTTAAGAACACACAAAGTATCAGTGATGAGAAAGGTACGGGAATGCAGGCTGCAGTTAGATCTGGAATGGGGTACATGGGCAGCGAGTAGGTCTAGAAGGGGATATGCAATAAGAAAAGTTTGGGGCCCTCTGAAATAGAGCAAAGTGAGCAAGAGTGCAACTCATTCTTGAGAACTGTACAGGGAGCCCAGAGGAAACAAGATTGGCCCATTTCATTTGCACATAGAATCTAGCTAACTCCTTGCACTGGCTCGCATCAGCCAAGCTACAGCAGGTTTGTTTTGACTTGTGGGGTGCTACTGGAGAATGTGAAACCATTAACCAGAATAGCTGTATTTTGCTTTCAAATACTATTTTTGCTCCCTTTGGGAGTTGGGGGGGGGGGAGAAGAGAAGAGGCAGGGTAGGACAAACAGTAGGGAATTAAGGGTTTGCGATAAATCCTGTATACCACACAAATCCCTCCATTCTTCTAAACAAAAAGCTGTTAACCTGTCCTAAAAATCAGAGGATACAGTACCTGCTGCTAGTGACATGGTACACAGCATTTTCACATGCAGATCTCCAAGCACTTTATAAAAGAGAGGCAAGTAGCAGCATTATCGCATTTTATAGATGGGGAAAAAGAGGCACAGAGGAAGATATGACTTGCCTAAGTCACAGGAAGAGTCAATAGTAGGACCTAGGTCTGATGTCACCTAGTCCTGTGTCCAAACCATCAATATCCCACACTTCTGATCAGGAGGCCCATTTTAGAGTACTAGGGAAAATTATATTTGCCCCTTCAAAATATACTATTATCACAAAAGATGCTATTTTGTTCATTTTGAGAAGGATAGTTTATTAAGATTTATGCTTCAAATCTATACCAGTTCAACAAGCAACAATTTCAGTGACACAAGACCACACTCTGCTATTAATTATCAGAGGGTAGCCGTGTTAGTCTGGATCTGTAAAAGCAGCAAAGAATCCTGTGGCACCTTATAGACTAACAGACGTTTTGGAGCATGAGCTTTCGTGGGTGCATCTGAGGAAGTGGGTATTCACCCACGAAAGCTCGTGCTCCAAAACGTCTGTTAGTCTATAAGGTGCCACAGGATTCTTTGCTGCTATTAATTAGTTGCCAAGACAAGGTGTGAACCTGCCGGGCTATGTGTGAGAATTGCTGGGTTTGAGAATTTAGTGGAGGGAGAACTGCAAGGTTCCTCTGTATATGGATGAGGGATGGTTGGAGGGGTCTTGAGGGGGATTTAAAAAAACAAACAAACAGACCAACAAAGCTTACAGATGTGCTGAACTAACAAGCAGCCACTAAGCCATGGTGGGGAATATTAATGCTTCCTTACAAGATTTCAGGCGCACATTAACATTATTAGCACACTCTTCTGGAAAGGGTTGTGCGCCAAACAGATGGAGAAGCAGGTGTAATTGTAGAAATTACAGTATATTTTCCCCATAATTTTCAATTGAAATTAGTGGCTCATTTATTTGGATATACTAGCATTTTTCTCTTAGGTCTGCAAGGGTTTCTTTTTGGGAGCAATAGTTCTTTTGCAAACCAGTGTTGATATTTAAATTGCATATGGATTAAGACTGCCTAAAAACCCACCTTCACAGCTTCTAGAGTACCTCAGGGAGAGACACCCACCCGTCCGTTGTAATGTATTCCTGGCATCGTGTCAGAGGAGTGTCTGTGAATGGGTTGAAATTTTCTGTCAACAAAACTTCCCCCCCCCCATAATGAAAAATGGTCTTTTGATGAAATACTTGCAGTGTTCAAAGAAGTGAACACCACACAAATTCTAGAAGTTGGTCCAAAGGAGTAAAATTTAGGGGTGGTCAAACTAGTTTTGAAGGAAGAATCATGCCCCTAAACCTTCACTCCTTTTAAGAATCACACCTGCAAGGATCTCAGCTATTCCCTTACCCTCTTCTTAAACACATGTCTACAGATCAACATGCCACTTTTCTCAGCTGAAGATCTCCAGGGGAAGAAACCCCACTGGAAATAAGTTTTCATGGTTTGCAGAATCCTGAAGTTCTGAGAAGGAGCCAATATTTTCAACGTGTATTTGAAACAAATGCCAAGAACTTGCTAAGGGTCACTCATCACAAGACAGAATTCTGATTGTGGCATCACTCCTCCTTCCTGATGCTTCAAAGTGTGCATGGGGTGGCGGTGGCGGGGAGGTGAGGAAGCAGGGCCGGCTCCAGGCACCAGCACAAGAAGCAGGTGCTTAGGGAAACCAATGGAAAAGGGCGGAACATCCGGGTCTTCATCGGCAATTCAGCAGCGGGTCGCTCAGTCGTACTTGGAGGAAAGGACCGGCCGCAGAATTGCTGCTGAAGAATGAAGTTAGAGCAGCTACCAAAGTGCTGCTGATTACAGCTTCCCCCCGACCCCGTTTGCTGCTTGGGATGGCAAAAAAGCTGGAGCTGGCCCTGGGCAGGAGAAAGATGATCACACACAGCACTCAGGGGTTGGTGGGCAGAAGGAGCCAGCCACACGTGATCCTGCAACAAACAATCATGTCATCAAAGGAGAGCAAACAGCTTAGGGCTCTGAAAGGGGCTTGTATCTCTCCAGAGCGCAAGGTGGGTTCACTAGCTTCACTCTCTTGTCTAAACAGGGAGTTTCTTTGGCAGGATTTTACAGACGAGCAAGAGAAAGAACATAATCCAAGATGAAACAGGCCAGATCAAGGGATTTCTTCATCATTAAGAGCAAAATAGGTACTAAGTACCCTAGCTCAGTGGCTCTCAACCTTTCCAGACTATTGTACCCCTTTCAAGGAGCCTGATTTGTCTTGCATAAGCCCAAGTTACACCTCACTTAAAAACTTACTTACAAAATTAGACATAAAAATACAGGAGCATCACAGCCACACTATGGGCTGATTTTCTCATTTTTACCCATATAATATTGCACTTACATTTCAGCATATAGTATACCGAGCAGTATAAACAGGTTATCATCTGTATGACATTGTAGTTTGTATGGATTTTGCTAGGGCTTTTTAATGTAGCTTGTTGCAAAATTAGGCAAATATCGAGATGAGTAGAAGACCTCTGTGTCCTGCCAGGGATACACACACCCCTGATTGAGAACCACTGTCCTAGCTCACTGAAGGGCAGTGTGCATAGCACTGGCTTCTTCCTTACTGCAGGAAAGCCAGACTAGGTCTACACTAGCACTTTTGTTGGTGTAACTTATGTCGCTCAAGGGTGTGAAATAAAACAAGTTACACCAGCGGCGGCTCTATGTATTTTGCCGCCCCAAACGCAGCAGTCTGATGGCTTTCGGCAGCTTGCCTGTGGGAGGTCTGCTGGTCCAGCACCTTCAACATACCCGCCGCTGAATTGCCGCCAAAGCCGTGGGACCGGCGGACCTCCCACAGGCAAGCCGGTGAAGGCTGCCTGACTGCCGCCCTCACGGCGACCAGCAGGCACCTCCCTGCAGCTTGCCACCCCAGGCACATGCGTGGTGCACTGGTGCCTGGAGCTGCCCCTGAGTTACACTGACAGACAGCAGGATGTCAGTGGGAGAGCTCTCTCCTGTCAGCATAGAGCAGCTACATGGGAGGAGATCTTACAGCAGTGCAGCTGCATTGGTACAGCTCTGCTGTGGTGGTTTCACTAGCTAGATGCTTTTCTTTATTTTGCTTTTAAAGACCTTGGTGTCCTCAGGACAAACCCTTCTGTTTACAACGTTAGGAACCCAAAAACCCTGTGCAATTCACAAAAGTTAGGGAAAAACAAAACAGATTTCCTTGACCAGATTCCCCCACCCCCAGCTTGGAGGCATTCTCAAAGCAGCAAGATGGCTTGTGTGTTTATCCAAGGCTTCCAGTTCAGTTACCATAGCAACACAATGCAAATGTAATCTAAGTGTTTACACAGCACAGATGATTTATGCCAGCCCAGCCTTGCTAAGTAGTTGAAGTGGGTGGTGGTGGTGATGCTACCTTGGTGCTTTGGAACAATCTCAGTGATTTATCTGGATAGTTTTTCCATCCCCCACCTGACACTCCTCCTCTGTCTCAGATTCTCCACCCATCAGAGAGCTCTTAGATCATGTTCATTCCCTGGTCTATAGATCAGAGGGTTGCCTGTTAACTCAGCCAAGGAGTAGGATAGTGACTGCTTTGCATAAACTTGGTCAGATCTGAAGCTTAAAAAAAAAAATCTTTCAAATCTTCTTGGCTACCTAAGCTTTTGGAAACATCTAGTCCAGACAGCACCTACATACTTAGCTGCCCTCTAGCCCAAGAAGTGGGTAAACACTTTGAAAAAGGATAAAGCTGCATAAGAACATTAAAACAGGACAGCTTTGCTTGCATAGTGTCTAAATATCCACTCAGAATTCCCTGAAAATCCCCCTGGAGTGTCAAAGTCATTATCGCTGATGTGACCATAAAGTTTCCATTCTGTAGCTCTGCTGAAGACTTCAATATGCAGGAAGGGAAATGACAGCGTTTGTGCAAAATGGGTTCTCCACTGAGCATGGCATGGTCAAAATCTAAAGGAGTGGCTAGCAGCAAACAGGGCTGTGACAGGTTGGATCCCAGCTCCAGGTTGGGAGCTGCCACCTGATGTGCCAAGACTACTTCTACCCCTGCTTCCCCTGACAGCTCAGGGTATGGCTACACTTGCAGCTGTACAGCGCTGCCACGGGAGTGCTCCCGTGGCAGCGCTTTGAAGTGCAAGTGTGGTCATGGCGCCAGTGCTGGAAGAGAGCTCTCCCAGCACTGCAGGTACTCCACCTGCCCGAGGGGGATTAGCTTACAGAGCTGGGAGCTGCGCTCACAGTGCTGGGGCACTGTTTACACTAGCGTTTTACAGTGCTGTAACTTGCTGCACTCAGGGGGGTGTTTTTTCAGGAGTCCAGCACCCTGTCTTGCTGAGCCAGACACTCCCGTCTGCTCCAACACAGAACGAGGGTCTGAATTACTTGCCCCAAAGCTGCAGGTTTACCTGAAAGCAGCTCACAGAAGTGGTCTTTAACACTCTGATGCCCAACTCCCAGTGGGGTCTAAACCCAAATAAATCCATTTTGCCCTGGATAAAGCTTGTGCAGGGTAAACTCCAATTGTTTGCCCTCTATAATAGAGAGAGAGATGTACAGCTGTTTGCTCCCTCAGTTATTAATACATACTCTGGGTCAATTAATAAGTAAAAAGTGATTTTATTAAATACAGAAAGTAGTAACAGACAGAACAAAGTCAGTCACCAAGCAAAATAAAATAAAATGCACAAATCTATGTCTAATCAAACTGAATACAGATAATCTCACCCTTAAAGATGCTTCAGTACGTTTTTTCCTCAGACTGGACACCTTCCAGGCCTCGGCACAATTCTTACCCCCTGGTACAGCTCAGGTGGTATCTAGAGGATTCTTAACGATGGCTCCTCTCTCCTCTTTGTTCTGTTCCATCCCTTTATATCTCTTTTGCTTAAGGCGGGAATCCTTTGTCCCTCTCTGGGTTTCCATTGCCCACTTGCCAGCATACAGATATACAGAAGGACTTACAGGTAAAAACACACTCATCTGCAGACAATGGTCCTGGTTAATGGGAGTCATCAAGATTCCAAACCACCATTAATGGCCCACACTTTGCATAATTACAATAGGCCATCAGAGTTATATTTCATATTTCTGTTAGACCCCCAAGTTGGGCCCTAGGGCCAGACAGCAGGTGCTCCGGCCTCCACCCCCCAACGGAATTTTCCCCCAGCCCCCAGAACTGCCACTGATCACATAGCTGCTCAGAAAGCAGAACTTGTAACAGGAAACAGCACCTTGCGGTCGGCCGACCTGAGGAGGGGAAGTTTCCCCCAGACGGTTGCTTCCTGGGTAGAGATGCTGGGGGCCGATTGCCTCCCTTGTATGGGCATGAGCCACTCGCGACCCTGCAATTGGCTTATTATAAATTATGACGAAAAATTCGTTATATATTGTTGGCCCCCCCCGGGGACGGGCAGAGAGAAATCGAATTCCCGTCGAACCGTATCCAGGCTTGATCACCCTGCAGTCTCTCTCCGGGCTCACGCGTTTCCTGAAGCCTGACAGCTTGCCGGCCGTAATGAAACTTTTGTGGTTTGTATGTGTAAGTAAAATTAGCTGTTAAGGATATCTGTATATCTGTATTGCTAGATAAGAGGCAGAGACTGGTTCCAGCCGCCCCAAGGCTCCTGCTAGGGGAAACCCGTTGACCAGGAAACCTTGAACGCAAGGGGGACCAGTTGAGCCTCACAATTTGTGTTTAATAAGATTAGTTGCTGCATTTATGATTACTAATAGCACCAATATCACTTTTACTAACCCCTGGGACGACCTGAATAATTACTGGGACTTAGAAAAATACCAGGGTCAGCTTCTATTTGTAATTGTAGTGTTTGTGTTATTTGTTCTAGTATTATATTGTAAGCCCAAGCTGTAACTAATTGTGTTATCCCTTATCCTTATCTGTGACTCATTTAATAAATCCTCAATCTTTAACACTACGACTGATTGCTTGCGTTATCCCCGTCACTACCCTTGGGCACTTGTCACCCCCCCCAGGGCATCCAGTGATCGAACCTCCGCCCTATTCCAACGCTCATTACCCGGTAGATAACGGGCACCTGGTGGCCATATCGGTGGAGCGAGGGGTGAGAGCAATCTGTAATCAACAATTTCTAGTTTCAGATACAAGAGTGATACATTTATACAAATAGGCTGATCACATTCAGTAGATAATATGCTTTGTAATGATATCTTACAAGAGACCTTTTGCATGAAGCATATTCCAGTTACATTATATTCACTCAGCAATTTTTTTTTTAAAATCATATAGACTGCAATGTCACAAGGGCTTGTTACTCCATGTCAGGGGTTGAGGTAACATGTCTCTGTCCCCAATGAAACAAAGACACGTGCAGATAATTGCCATTTAAAACTAGTGGTAAGCTGTGTCTTGCTAATGCAATGCTTTAGAGTCCCTTAGCTGCCTGAGGCAATGAATGTCTACAGGTTGTCATCGGCTTCAATATCACAAACTGAAATGAAGGATCATAGTGGCTATATTAGTTTATGGAGCAGAGAAGTACAAAAATAACCTCGTTCCATTAAGGCATCTAAACAAATTCTCCAGGAAGTGTTTCTTCTTGCTACCAGAAGATTAAGACAAAAGGTCATGCACATCTTGTTGCCAGTGTGGATATCTTGCAGGCCATTGTTGCACATAACCATTACATGAATGGTCTTTGATCACCTCAATTATGGACAAATGTCATCACACCCATAAATTCACATGGAAGCAATAAATATACCATTAGGTACCAAAGTGAGTTCCTTCCTTAAGGTAGAAGTCTCTCCCCGCATAAGGCTGAGGTCTTGTGATGATTACTATCTTAACTGATATTAGGGATTGAACCAGCGACCTCCAGAGCTAATAGCATGAGTCTCTACACTCGTATCATCTATGGATAGGGCACAGAGGGAGACGTAACACACAAGGATCAGTATATTTCACACACTCACTGAAATTTCTCCGTAAACTAGGGAAGATGAGCTCAGCCATGGCTTAAGAGGTTGGCCATCAGTAATAGACTGTGTGGATGTGTTCCATCTTACTCACTAATTTTTCCACATTACCTGTTTCTCCAACTCTTTCCACAGATCAGAATGCAACATTGGTATTGCCAGCATGTTCCAATTCTCGTATCTACTATTCTGTTTAAGATTCATGAGGCAGACTCTCTACAATCAGGGAGGTTCAGAAAAGTTAAAAGTAGAGATGGGCTGAATTGCTGTGTTTGAACTGGATCCAGACAAGACAAGACAAAACAAAAACAAACAAAAAAGCACACCACTCCAAAACTTTTCTAAGATTAATAGCTGGAGTTTTGATTCAGGCCCATTTGTACCTAGTCAAAGGAGATCAAGCATGCATAGAGGGTGTTGCTTCTCAGATAACATTTTCAGCCTCAAAACAAGAAAAATTAAGCAGCTCAACTGTTTTGCCAGTAAAAAAGAAAAAATATTTTGAAGAATTTCAAATGTGAGCAAGGAATTGAGCAAATGAATTTGGGAAAAAAAGGATCTGAATCTGGATCTGAATGTTTAGAAAGAATTTCGTTAACAGTTTTGGTCTTTGACTTATACATGCCTCTAAATTTCTTTTTTTCCTCCCATCCAAGTCCAGAGGCAGAAATGCAAGAATACTATGAGGAAAAGCTCATCTTATGATGGTTTGCTGGACAAAGTCAGCAAGTCCTAAAAATAGTTGCAGGTCACCTTACTTACAACCGGATTTCCTGAACCAAAAGAGCACCAGAGAGGCCTTCAAACAAACATCATGATACTTCTCAGGACCTTACTGTTGCAAAGTTTTGAAGTGCACAAATTGTGATTTTAAGCCAGAGGCAGCAGACTCACTAACTCGGTGTAATTCAGAGATTTTTAAAGCCAAAAAGGACCATTGTGATCATCTAGTCTGCAGAACACAGTAACAGGCCGGAGAATTTCCCCACAATCCCCACTCACCTACCATTGTAATGAGCATAATGTAAATGCCTAAATAGATACATCGCCTTTTTTAGGATAGCACGGGGGATTAGTATTGAGTATAGTAACACCTGCGATCCCTGCTACAAGATACCAGCCAACTACCTGACCTATATTAGGAAGCTTCCCTCTAACAGAGAGATGCTTTTTAAATTCTTGTTCCTCCTGACACCTCCATACCCTTCATGTCTCATGCTTTTCCTTCCCTTGGGCCATGCGCAACATTCTGCTAACACAGGTGGAATTAGCCCATCTGACTCAGGACTGCCAGCTCCTAGTACACATCAGTACTTCAGAGGGGCTTCATGGGGTGAAATAGGTGCTTTATTTTCATTCCTGGATGTGAGTCTACATGCTCCTGCTCCAGCTCAGTTAGCACCACCCGCATTTAGAGTCCTGGGCTTGAGGAGGATGAGAGCTCTTGGCATTAAGCCAACAGAAGTCAGGCTGCTAGACTCACCGAGCTTTGTCTGGGACTCGCATTTTCCCCATTCAGCCTCAGCTTAAGGCAACAAGACCACCAATCTGTTATCATGTTGTCCTCCTCCAAACAGCCTCCTCAAGGGCAAAGCTTGATTTGGCTTTCAGATGTCAGGCACCTGCATTGTGCTTCCTCCAGTTTTAAAGAGCTAGTGAAAACCTCAAAGCGAGCAGGTTTTGACAGCTCCTGAGGGCTCCCCCATTGCCCTTGTATTAATGTTTCCAGCTTCTGAAAAGATCCCCCTCTACATTTCCCCCCCACCCCTCATGGGAGCGTGGTGCACAGGCAGTTTATATGTTAAAATCAGGAGTGGGCAAGGAGAGAAAAATGTGTGGATTGAGGCGAGAGCAGATTAATAGCCTCACATTTATGACAGTTTAATAATAGAGCTGTCACAATAGGAGAGATTTACTAATTGCAGAGTCGTTTTCTACTGGGTTCCCATCGTGCTGCCATTTATGATCACTCTGCAGCTCTTTTTGGACCCCTCTGAGAAAAAAAGGCAAAGGGGGAGAGAAAACACCCACATCTCTTATTCAGCTAAATTTAGAAAACAATTGAGTTTCATTACAGAGAAGCGAGTATATGAGGACAGCAAAGAGAAGGCTTTGGAGCATGTAGAAAGGTCAAGGAGCCAAACCGCAAGTACCAGGACAAACCAGAAAAGCATCACGTGTGTGTGTGTTGGCCTTTGTGATGAAATTCAGCTGATCTTAGGCACTGAACTCAGGACAACCTTGCAAGACTTTCAAGTGGGCAAGCCCCACACAGGTTTAGAGATGACCCTCAGGTCTTCCTCTAACCTTGATCTATTGTTTCAAGCTGCTGTTCCTAGAATTAAGGTCTCCCTTAATCAGTATGAATTCTGGGAATGGCAGCAAGGAGTCACCAGGAAGCAGAGCAGACACCTTCCCTAAAGATAGTCAAAGGGACGAGTGGTTCTCCCACAGAGAACCACTTGAGAATCAGGTTAGCTGGAAAAAGACAAACCATCTTTAAAAAATAAATAAATAAATAATTAAAAAAAAAAGTTAAACTCTTAATTCAGGCATGTTCTCCTCAGAAAATGAAAGAGCCTTATATTATCTGGCCCCTTTCATCTGAACACACAAAGCTTGTGTGAACTTGTCAGACACAAAGAAGAGACAAAATGCCTATTGAAGAGAAATAATTTCCATACCCCATCACCTAGACAAAAAAAAAAATCTCCTCTCCCTCAGCCCCCCCATAACACAAAACAGTTGTGGCCTGTTTTTCCAGAAGCACCAAGCACCTACAGTTCCCTTTGAGTTTATAGGGTCCAGCTTGCTTTAGGATTTCTGAGGATCCATCAGCAACTTTGTTTGCACTACCAAAACCCAAGAGATTTATAACAGGACCTTTTGCATTTAAAATCCAACTAGAGTTCTGGAAGGAGAAGAAAACACATGAAACAAACGTTACCAAATGCCAAACTGGTAAAACTAATCCAAAAATAAAATTAGGAAACCTTGAGATAAACATTCCTTTTTTTTTTTTGCACATACAGGTGCACAAACATAAAACATATCTCACTGGTGATGAGAAAAACCCTTTGGCATCTGTTGGGAATTTGATCTGTTCCCCCCATTGGAGCCCCACCCCTCACTGGTATGAAGCGTACATCCTACATTAACAGTATTGGCCCTCATAAGCCCCAGTAATAATTGCACTGAACCATCATTAAAAAAAACAGACAAAAGAAAAAACCCCAACCCATGGCCTAAAGCTAAAAGTTGGAGAAATGAAAAACAAAAGAAATAATGCAGCGACTTTTTTATGGAGCGGGAGAAGAGAGTAAGGAGTGCCTAGATGTTTTTTCAAGTTTACTATAAGGGCTCGAAGGATTTACCTACCAACCAACATTTCTAATTTAAAAGAAGCCTAAATGCACTGTGCATGTTGTATTCAGCTTTTGAGCTGGGAGAGCTCATCTGAGATCTACACTAGTTTTTAGGCACTCTGCTAAGGGAACGGGCTCCAGCAGCAGGAGCAGCCTAAGCAGCTCCTTTGTTTTGGTGTCATGTACCTAAGTGTTCATTGCAAACTGACAGACTGCACAGGAAAAACAATTGAGCTTCAGAGCAGATGCTCAGCCAGAGATAAGGACCCTTTGAGATGCTCCTGTGGCACAGAAGGGGACACAAGGTAGCAGCAATGGTTAAGAATCCCCTTAGAGTAGAGGTCATTCTGAAGAATGTCAGGGCAGAGCTGGAGCACAATGTACTCCAACAATCCTGGCCAGCATGGAATAGCTTATTGATGGAGCAGCCCCAAGGTGTCTTCTCCTGCCTTAATGCAGGTGGCTGCTGGACAGGTTGGGAAAACTCATGCAGGGCCATGTACACGTAGTGTGCAAGTGCTGCCCACTCACCCCTGGGGAATTTAACACAGTGACTTTCAGATCAGTTACTGTGGTGCAATGCCATCCAATGGCTCAGGCCAGAGTGCTGCTGGCCATATAAGAAACAATGATGAGATTCAGTTTAAACGTATATTTTTATATTTGGGTGGTGGGGTGCAGAAATCATGTTTAACCCTTAAAAAAAAATTCTCTCACCAATACTAGTTCTGCCACTTCCTTGGGCAAGAGTGGTAGAGATGACTGTTTATTACATATGAGCCACCAAATTACTAAAGTTAAGTATATGAACAAGGCTGCCCCCTCCTGGATGGAATCATTGGCATTTTAGGCCCCACATTGTTAGAGGAGCCTGGTCTCTGGAGGAGGATCAGAGTTCTACCCTTGCCGTTCCTATGCAGTGCAGAGGCTCTGTAGTGCACTGCACGGTGGTGACTGTCAAGTCCTATGTGGCAATGGATTTGTTAGTATACACAAAGTCAAGTAACAGCATGGAGCAGTCTGAGAAGTATTGTTTCAAGGGTAGAAACAAAAAAGTAGGCTCACACCTCAGTCAGGGACACACAGAAAGCTGTGGTCTATCCAGTTATGAGATCGAGTTCTCTCAGCTCAGTTTAAAAGAAAAGCAAAGCCAATTTAATAGATGAAGGGATTAAAGTAACCCTTTTCATTGGGGGGAAAAATCTCACTTATATAACAAGTTGAGGTTTGGGATTTACAGTGCATCAGCAATGGGGCACTCTGTGACCTTTAAGGTCTCCATAATAGGATTATTATTAAATTTAACAAGGTAATACATAGAAACACAGAATATCAGGGTTGGAAGGGACCTCAGGAGGTCATCTAGTCCAACCCCCTGCTCAAAACAGGACAGTCCCCAACTAAATCCCCAACTAGGCCCCCTCATGGATTGAACTCAGAACCCTGGGTTTAGCAGGCCAATGTTCAAACCACTGAGCTGACCTCCCCCCACAAGCCAATGTCTCTTAGCACCCCCCCACACACACTGCACAAATTGCATTTGTGGACCACAGCACATTTTCATCCCTCCCCACTGTGTGTGTGTGTGGGGGGGGGGGCGGAAATCCCCACTTACAGGACTAATTGTAAGTGGAATTCTAAAACAATCTGACATACCAGATGCAGTTTTGATCACTTATGTTCAGTGTAGTGCCAGATCATTGCTGGCAGAAGGCACTTGGCAAGTATGTGGATCACTGTGTTGTCAGGGAGATATAAGTCACTCACTACCATCTTCTCCTTCAAGAAGAGATGGGCCAGAATCAGCCCAGACCAAACCATGCCCATCTTAATTTGAGGAAAGTTCAGATCAGAGCTCTGCAGTTCTTGCAGGTGCTATATTCAAGTGGATCAGAATCTTGAGATGGAAGAGACACATGATGTGACCTGTTCCTACCTTCATGATGATTGTAACAGGGCATGCCTGCTGTGTAGCATATCCTCCTGGACACGCACCACCCTGCAGCACCCTGCCATGGTTTCCCCTTCTCAGGCTCCCCAGTAACTCCACAAAGGAGCGTCTCTAACACCATCACCCCCTTCTTGGGGCCTGGTTTATTAACATAAACAACCCTCAGAAATAAAGTCTTATCCACCCCAGTCTCAGACCACTCACAAAGCCTTCTTCCTGAGGTCCATCTCTCTGCCCTCCCAGCACATCTTACTGGGAGTTTGGCCTTCTCCAGAAGACTTTTCATTGGCATCTCTCCCCCCACACTGACTCAGGGTCCTGCAGGAACCTTAGTACATCCTGCAATGTCCACAGGCATCACCCAACCCCCACCTTGGAGCTCTTTCGGGTCACCCGACCCACTGGTCACAGAACCTTCATTCTCTGCACTCTGTGTAATGGAATGATAATGAACGAACAGTATAATACAGTTGAAGTGGCATTATGTATAAAATACCTTATTTACACAAACCCCTGTTATACTTGACAGAGTATTAAAGGATCTTACAATGAATACAGCTGGTGTGTATAAGCAAGCTCTGACCAGTCCAGGAGTAAACCAAGAACAGAAACAGAAGGAAAAACAGCAACAAAGGCTGCAGTTGGAAGGAACCAAAAAGTTATAGGATCTCATCAACATGTCATTCTCCAATGCCCCAGAGAACTTCAGCTTTGACAAATGGGCAATGGACAGACTGGAAGCAGTATTTTGCAAGATTTCAAGTTGCAAACAAACTCTACAAAGAAACAGAGGATATTAAAAGGTTCCTTATGTAATTTATGCTATGGGGAAGCAAGCAGAGTCTCTCTTCAAAATCCTTTGACTTTACTGAAGACAGTCAAAGAAAACTATGAAAAGGTACTGGCTATGTTTGATGGACACTTCATACCCCAGAGAAATGCTCTTTCATAAATCCCATGTTTTCACCAGAGAATTCAGGAACCAGGGGAAAGTGTTGAATGTTTTATAACAGCTCTGCATACACTGGCTGAAAACTGTGAATTTGGAAATGCCAAGCATGAAAATAGCCCAATAATCAGCCTGTCTCCGGTAACAGATAAAAACCTTTTCACAGCAGCTACAATTGACGAGTGATTTAACCCTACCCACAGCTATTGACAGTGAACTGGGCTGAGGGCAGTCTAGTCTAGTGGTTGGAGTGAGTGTCAGTAGTTCAGAGCCAAAGATCACACTGGAAACAGGAACTGGATAGCAGAATCAAGAGTCAAGCCCAAGTCTGCAGTCAGAAGCCAGAACCAAGGGTCAGACTGAAGGGCAGGAACTGCAGCAAGCAGGACAGTAGGCAGGGCAAGGCTGGGTGCAAAGCAGGAGCAGCAGGAAAAAGGTAATATAGGAGCAAGCACAGCCACGGGCATGAGCACTGAGCAGCCATCGTGCTGGCATCTGCAGCCAGCCAAGCAGGCAGCATGGCTAATCAGGCAGCCTGCTGCAGGCTAGCTGTACTGATGAGGCTGCCTGGAGACTTGCTCTGTTGCGGTCCCTCATTCCTGAAAGCTATACAGCTAACAAAGCAGTCAGAATTAGTAAAAACAGAACAAAAAAGACAGGATCAACTTGAAAAACCTAAAACCAGCTCAGAAGCTAGACACACCAAAATGTTAAGAAGTCCTTTTCATAAAACCCCTGAGGCAAGCAGAGAGAACTCCCAGACAAATTCCAGCCTCTATGCACAAGGCATGGAAAAGTCATATCCCAAGAGATGATGCATGTCCAGCCAAAGGCATGTGGTGTAATAAATGTATGAAATATGGACATTTTGCAGCTGTTTGCTATCCAAACAGGCCCTATCATCACAAATGGTAGATCCCAGAAACTATTGCTCTTGATTGTCTGTAATATGAATCAACACCCTGACCGCTTTAGTGCAGCAAAGTTGAATATTCATGGTAAGACTATTGACTAATACTGTGAGGAGCTGATGTCAGTCGTCTCAGAAAGGATTTACAATCACCTTCAACCTCTCCCAGAGCTAAAGTCACCTGACAACTTTGATTAGCCCTGGTGATATTCTGATTTGCATGGGACAGTTCACCAAAGAAACAACTTACACAGACAAAAGCTATGCATTCAGAGAGTATGTGACCAAAGAACTACAGGCCAACAGCCTTCTCAGCTGCACCATGGTAGCCATGATGGCGCTAATGACTGAGAAAGGTGAGAGCACTCAAAATATTTGGCGATTTTGGACTTTTGAAAGGAGACCTGGTACAAATAACTTTAAGAAACAATACTGAACCGTACAGTGTACATCTCTCTCACAGGATTCCTATCACATTAGCCCAGTTATTTTATGGAGGAAAGAGAATGGAGTGAACTGCTATAATTGAGAAAACTCTGAGCCAACAGCATGGTGTGCCCAGTGGCACCAGTTATAAAAAAAAACAAACAACATGGAAAAATACAGATTTGATACTGGCTGACTTCCGCCTCAAGGTAAAAGGAGCTATAGAGTTCTTCAAGTTGGATGCCTTGAATGGATTCTGGTAAATTCCTTTAGCCAAAGAAAGTGTTAATGGACTACCTTTATCACACCCTTTGAGAGATTTTGCTTTCAAAGATTACCCTATGGGATTATCAGTGCACCTGAAATTTTCCAAAAAAGATGATGGCAAAACTGCTAATGAACACCATTGGAGTTGTAGTTTTCATGGACGATATTTTGAGGTCTCTCCCCCCAGTGGGAAAGCACAACAAAACCCTCAACAGCTCCAGTTCTCAAGTACTACATTGTGCACAAACCCACAATAGGGGGCGGGGGGATGTCAGTGGAGATGCAAGCAGCTGTGGCTTAAGTGGTGTAGTGTTGCAAAAACATGGCTCCGAGTGGAGGGCAGTTGCATTTTACTCTCTCGCACTTACAGAAGCTGAAAAACAATATGGATAGATTTTAAAGAGTGTGCCTGCCAAATGTGTGGGCATGTGAGAATTTTTACAGATATCTGTGTGGACTGGATTCATTTACACTGACCATAAGATGCTTGTAGCCAGGGGCAGCTCCAGGCCCCAGCACGCCAAGCGCGTGCTTGGGGCAGCATGCTGTGAGGGGCGCTCTGCCGGTTGCCGGGAGGGTGGCAGGCGGCTCCGGGGGACCCTCCTCAGGCACGCCTGCGGGAGGTCCACTGGAGCCGTGGCTTCAGTGGAGCCGTGGGACCAGTGGACCCTCCTCAGGCACCCCCGCGGGAGGTCCACCGGAGCAGCGGGACCGGCGAGCGGCAGAGCGCCCCCTGCGGCATGCCTCCGTGCTTGAAGTGGCGAAATGTCTAGTGCTGCCCCTGCTTGTAACCCTCATCAATGGGAAATATCTGGATGAAACACCACTGAGATGCCTATGTCTATTGCTAAGAGTAATGTGATTCAACCCAGTTGCTAAATATGTTATGGGAAAAATCCAATAGTTGCAGATACTGTCACAGAGCCAGGGCCATCCTTATGCATATGCAAAGTACACAGCTGCATAGAGCAGCGGCCCCTGCTCTGCCCCCACTCCCGTGAGCTCTGCAGCATGGCTGGGGCGCTGCACTCACCGACAGCGGGAGTGCAGCGACCTGGCCCCAGCCACGTCGCTGGCGAGTGCTGGGAGGTGGTTCCCCTTGCATCCCAAAATTAGCACCACCACCCCGCAGAGGCCTGGGGCCTGCCCCCCCATGGGGGGCAGTGTAGAGCCCCAGAATAGCTAGGGATGGCCCTGCACAGAGCCCAGCACTGCACTCAGCTACCTGTGATTTATAAGGTGACAAAGACAGTATGTGGATGCTGTAGTAGGGTGATTACATGAACAAAATATCTGAACACATAGGGTGGGCAGGTCCGGAGTGCCGCCAAAAGCAAAAAAAAAAAAAAGAAAGAAAAAAAAAAAAAAAGCAGCCCCGAGCCAGAATATCAAGACAAATGGCATCCTGACCATACATCCATCAGGATGCAGGACAAATGACTGAATATCAGGATGGTCCTGATTTTATTGGGATGTCTGGCCACCCTATGCTGTGGACTCATACAGATCAGCATTAGCCTCCCCCTCCACAGACACACAACTTCAGGAAGTTCTAAGGGATGGCTGGCTCAAGTACATAAAGGATACTAAGAAAGTGACAAAAGACTACTTGTGGTGCATGGACAATTCGAGTCAAATGGACTCATGCATTGTAATTCCAAATGACATAAAAGGAGAAATCAAACCTCATCCATGAAGGATGTCAAGTGCTAATTAAATGCCATGAATAGGCCAGCAAGTCAGCACGGTGGCCAGAAATCAGCAAGGACACAAAGAATAAAATATTTGCATGTGAACATTGCAGAACTAACAGATCAACACAAAATACCTTTACCTTCACCTTTACCAGACAGGCTTGGGAAGAGACCAGCTGCAAATTTATACAAATTCAGATATCATTACCTGGTCATCATGGACAATTTTTCCAGGTATATAGAAATAATGTACTTGAAAGACATAACATAGCACAGTGTTATCAAAAAGTGAAGTGCACTTTTTGATATTCCAGAACGGACTGACTATGGACCACAATTCATTGCAGCAGACTTTAAGTCATTCCAAACGAAATATGATTTTGTTCATATTACTAGCAGCCCACATTACCCACAAGTGAATGGAGAGGTTGAGAGAGCTGTCCAGACAGCCAAGAATAGATCTGCCTTCTGTAGGGTATTCTGTGCTCTGAGTTACACATCAACAGCGATATAGCCCAGCAGAACTCCTGATGGGAAGACAACTCAGAACTATTGTTCCAACTTTGGAAAGGGATCTATTTCCAAAATAGCCAGACATGCAGAGAGTAGTCAAATAAAATAAAAAAAGGCTAAAAGTGCATAGGAGCACTTTTACAATAGACATCACCCAGAGAGCTGCCAGGTCTAGAACCTGGTGACCACCTTCATCTCAAATTTGATGGAGAAAAGGGATGGACAACTCCAGCTGTTGTGAAAAAAAAAATAAAATAAAAAGAATTCAGTGCCCATATCATATGCGATCAAGACTGATAGAGAGTTCAACAGAAGCCACCAACATCTATGGTTTGTTCCTCAGAAAACAAAGAGCAAACTCTACAGATGGCAGATTCAGAACAAGACAACGATGACTCCTCAAGGATTCCAAACCGACCACAGCCAGTCATTGTAACTAAAGTACAGCTTGATAACCAAGTTGTTACACATTCGGGTCATGTAATTAGAAAGCCAGTATGATCCAGAGACATTTAACAGACTGAACTTCAAAGACCGTGAGATAGTTTAAATCCTAGGAATGTAGAACTTAAAGGGAGAGATGTCATACAACACTATGTTGTATTATACTCTTCAGTCACTTATCTAAAATGAACCTCAGTCATACCTGGTAGAGCATTAAAGGATCTTACCATGAACACATCTGGTGTGTATAAGCAAGCTCTGTGTCCAGTCCATATCTGGTACACAGACTTGACACCTGAGGAGATGAGTTAGCTTGTCACAGATGGATAGAGGCTCATCTCCCTCCAGGGGGCCAGTCACCCTGTGACACTGATGCAGGATTGATCCCCCTTTAACATTTATTTATTGCTGGATGGACAAAGCACTAGCGTCACAAGTAATTTCGGTAAGACCCCTGGTATAGAAGAAACAGAATTCTGCTGTAATGAAACATAAGAATATTCTGTATTGAGGTTGCTGTTGCAACCTAGGGGGAAGTTAACGCTAAAGCAGCTTCAGACATGTTAACCTTCATCTTTGATGGGGCTTTTCAATCATGTTGCTAAGCTAACTTGATTGTGCTAGCACAGCTGAACACACTTTTTGCCCCTCAAGACAGTTGCCCTCATTTCTCTGATTAACTGAACTGCTGTGTCTGTGGTTACCAAATTGTCTCCCTAAATCATACAATGAAAGGGACAAGTCATGCAGTTATGCAAAGGACTGCAAACATGCTACATTCACGCGGGCATGGCTGCTGTGTAACTCCCCCTGCAGGCCTTTGGGGGATCTCAAATCTTTTGTTCCCTCTAGGATGGGTTTTAATAATAAAACCAAACCATACCTGGAGTTATGGCCCCCTATATCATCACAGGGCTTTGTTCAGCACATACGTACAGCAATAAGAAAGTGAGTAAAACGTGCATCCTAGAAAATATAGTCTCTTCATTTGTGACATGAAAAACCTGAGGCCTAGTTTCCAGGCCCACAGGGCAAAGGGGCAATCTTGCCTTCCCTCGCTCTCAGCATCTAAAAGGCACCAACACATTTTGTCTCTCTTCCCCTCCCTCCATGGCTTCAGGATCTATCAGCTATTGTAGATCTAGAATATGAGCGTAGCTCTTTGCCTTCGACAAGGTACTTCTTTAAATGATTTATTCATCAATTGATTTCATAGTTGTGACAATTGCGGAGGATTAAGTCACCAAATCTCACAGGCAGAGGGCTAGAGAATACAAGAGCAATGGATAAATGATGAGGTAGATTCTCTAACTCTTGTGTTCATGAAATTGCAAGGTTTGGTGAGAGGATTAAAGTACATTTATTATTGATATGCACCCTAAATACCAGAACTTTTGCAGTTACATGAGTCTCCCTTCCTGCCAATTGCCTCATGTTAACCTTTATTATAGAAGTTTCACATTGCATCTGCAGCAGGAATAGGCAAAAATATATATAAAGGGTAAAATTTTCTAAATTGTCTAGGCGACTCAGGAGCTGTTGGGTTAATTTAGATAGAATATATGGGACCAACGCATTAATGGTGTGAACATGACCTTGTTTCTGTCCAACATTAAACAGCGTTAACATTTTGGGGTTTGGTATAAAGATCACAGCCTGCTTAGTACCATGGTAAAAACACCATTAGAAATCCTTTTAACCTTTTATTAAACACACAGAAAAGAAGGAAAAATGCAGTTGAAGTATTAAATAAGACTCTCTAACTTCCCTTGTGCCCTTTAGCTGGAGAGAGGCTTTAGAAGGAAGAAACCCTTGTTTGACAGTCTCTTAGCTGGTATTAAAGATGACAATAACTGTTCTTTGGGCTGGGGGAGGGAGGGGAGAAGAGAAGAGAAGAGAAGAGAAGAGAAGAGAAGAGAAGTTAGTTGAGATGAGTTGAAGCTGTTGGTGGGAAAGCTAGATCCCCATTTCCTAGAAGGCAAAACAAGACAAAAACACAGAAAAGAAGATAGGCAGAAACTGCATTTTGTTGGTTTTGTCTCTGATGTTGATTTTCAGTTGCAGCCTCACTGCTAGACAAATACAGGTACAGTGCACAGTCTTATCAGCCAAATCAAGACCTTACAAATTTGTACCAGCATCAGGCTGTTAAGGGCATTGCTTTCAGCCATCTCTTACAGGCTTACTGCAATGTTGTACAATATACAGCAGGGGTCGGCAACCTTTCAGAAGTGGTGTGCCGAGTCTTCATTTATTCACTCTAATTTAAGGTTTCGCGTGCCGGTAATACATTTTAATGTTTTTTAGAAGGTCTCTCTCTACAAGTCTATAACTAAACTAGTGTTGTATTGTAAAATAAACAAGGTTTTCAAAATGTTTAAGAAGTTTCATTTAAAATTAAATTAAAATGTTGATCTTACACCACCGACCCACTCAGCCCACTGCTGGGCTGGGGTTCCTTTCACCTAGGCCGGCAGTGGGCTGAGTAGGGCCTGTGGCCGGGACCCCAGCTGGGAAGGGTCTGGCAGCCAGAACCCCAGACCGGCAGCGGGCTGTGTGGGGCTGGTGGCTGGGACCCTAGACCGGCAGCGGGCTGAGTGGCTCAGCCCACTGCCGCTAAGGGGTTCCATCCTCTGGCTCCTGCCAGCCGGGATCCCGGCTGCCGGACTCGCTCAGCCCAGTGCCGGTCTGGGGTCCTGACCCTGCCCACATACAGTGGGAACCTACCTTCTCCCTGGTTCTGGTCCATTCTCTTCCTCTCTGCACTGAGCTGAGAGTTGGAGTGGACCGAGCACAGGGCTGGGGGTGAAGGGTCTGGCCCGGAGCTAAAATGAAGGAGGGGGATCAGGGTTGGGGCAGGAGATTTGGGTGTGGGGGCACTTACCTGGGCAGCTCCCATGTGGTGTGAGGGGTGCAGGTGGGAATGTGAGTGAGGGTGCAGGGGCTCCCATTTGGTGCTCAGGGTAGGGGTGGGGATGTGCAGGGTGCATGGGATGTGGGAGGGGCTGGGGATATGTGGGGTGCAAGAGTCAGGGGAGGGGGGCTGGGGATGTGTGGGGGTGCCAGTCAGGGCTGGGGTCATGGGGCAGTCAAGGAGTCAACAGAAGGCTGGGTGGTACAGAGCTCAGGGCAGGGGGCTGTGTGTGCGCGCGCACGCGCGTGTGTGTGTGTGTTGGGGGGGAATCAGGGCTCAGGGCAGAGGGCTGGGTGACTGCACCCTCCAGAACCCCCAACCCTCCCCTTGTCCTGACTACCCCCTCCTGGGACCCCACCCCCTATCTCCAGACTGCCCCCGCTAGGACCCTGCCCCCTACCTGTCCCCTGACTGCCCCAACCCTTATCCACACCCCACACCCAGACAGACCCCCTGGACTCCCATGCCTATCTAATCGCTCCCCACTCCCTGACAGGATCCCCAGAACTCTGAACCCATACAACCCCCCCACCCGCTCCCTGCCTGCCCCAACCCCTCTCCACACCCCTACCTCCTGGCAGTCCCTCCAGAACTCCTGACTCATCCAACCCCCCAGCTCCTTGTCCCCTGACCACCCCCTCTAGAGACCCCCCCACTGTAACTGCTTCCCCAGGACCCTCTTTGCTCCCTGTCCCCTGACCCTTATCCACCCCCCAAACAGACCCCGAGACTCATATGCCCCATCCAACCCCCCCTGCTCCCTGACTGCCCCCTCCAGAGATCCAAAATCTCATTTTCAAAAGGGATTTAGGCACTTAGGAGCCAAAGTTCCCCCAACTGTGTTAGTCATTGTACAGACACATAGTGAGACAGTTCCCCTCCCTAAAAGTTTGCAGTCTAAGTAGATAAATCCAAGTGTGAGGAGAAATTGAGGAACAAACAAATGAGGTGATTTGCCCATGTCCACATATCAGGGCCAGCAGCAGAGCCAGGCTCAGAACTCAGGTCTTCCAAATCCCAGTCCAATGGCTTATCCACTAGACTACACTGCCTTCCTTTTGCAAGGACAAAAACCCAGTCTCTTGGTTGAAGACAACCTTCAGGTGCTTGCGTTTCTCTGAGAGCAGCCTTAAAATACTCAAAGTATTTAAGTGGAGGTGTGGTTATTATGAGAGGCAGTCCATGGATTGTCCTCCCACTCCAGGGTTGGGGGGGGGAAAAAACAAATAAACAAACAAACAAAAAAAACCACCACACACCACATCCACTTGCATTCAACCCCCCCAAAGTCATATTAAAATAAAAAACCTTAACTGCCACATTAGCTGTGCAGTCATTTACTAACAAGTAGTAATGACCAAGGTACACACAGCATTCGTGAAAGTTTATCTCAACTCTTTGTATGCAGTAGGTCACATGATATATTCTTAGACAAGGAACTGTTCAAAATGTCCTATTGCTGCTAATTCAACAGGCATCTGCTAATGAGAAATGTTAATTAGGTATGGCACCTCTGCTATTTTAAATAGAAGTACAGACGGTCGGTTTTATTTATCACACTCATGTGGTCAAGGACAGACATTATGGTGAGCCTACCAATGCATAATATTAACAGTGCCATTCAAGTCATCGTTCAGATGTTAATTAGGTACCAATTTATATTTTCAAGTCCAACATCAATATTAATAGAATGCTGCTTGCAATGTCCCTATAGCCAAATGCTCAGGAGAATTGCATGGATACATAGCTGACCTTTCAAAGTTACTGAGAACATTCTTTGGTCAAACTTTTTTTACCCACTGATGACATCAGCACTGAGGGCCAGTCAAAAGTAGAGAACCACTTTTCTGTCAACAGCACGCTGGTCCTGCTGTGATCAACGCCATGGACGAGGCCTGCTCCAATTAACATCTGGCAGGTCCATGGGATTAGGGAATTTGGAAGCTGTATGACAACTCTGCCCTCTTGTGATACAGTAGGCCTTAAAGGGCTCAGTAAAATCACTGTCACTGAACTGGAGAGACAGGGAGCAATCCAAACCCTAGGCAGACACCGGCTATTGTCTGAACTCCCGGACCTATCAGAAATCCTTGAACAAGAGAATCGCAGCTGAAGGATGACCTTTTCATTCAAAACCGGATTATGAAGATCAGCTGTGCTCTATTCTGCACCAGACAGCAGCCTATTGACCAGGCTGGGAAATGTTATTGGTCTAATCACCCTGTTGTAGAAGAAAAAAAAAAAAAGTTGCCCATGACCATTAATACATTTCCACAAGCGTGAGAAGATTGGCAGGGTAGAGAGTAAGGATTTTGCCCTGCTAGTGCCTTCTCTCCAGCAGCAAAGCTGGCTGCAGAATCTTATGCACAGCTCCATTCCAGGTTGGAGATGCCACTGTTTCACAAGAGAAGGCTTTATTTGCCCCCGACCCATTTCTGTCAGACAAGGGACGGTTCCTGGGCTCTTGGTTTTCAGCAGTGTTGTGTTAGAAGGCTCATGCCACCAACCCACTTGGTTTGAGTTCCACCCCAAATGGAAGGTTGGGGCATTTTCCCTCTCTCTGATTCACTTAGAATTCCCCAGAGAGGTGACCAAGAGTCATCACCACTTATTCAGCCTCACACAGCTAAAGAGCTTTTATTCTGGCATGCAAATTAAGCCCAAGTGCCTGGTATGGAAAGCGCCCAGGGGAGGATACTTCCCTAGTTCTTCTAGGGAATTCTCATATTCACAGCTCTGAAGTGCAGAAGTTGAATCCTGGGCTCCCCGGTTTGCCTAGCACTAGGCACTTCACTGAGGCCTGGTCTACACTACGCATTTAAACTGATTTTAGCAGCGTTAAACCAATTTAACGGTGCACCCATCCGCACTACGAGGCCCTTTATATCGATATAAAGGGCTCTTTAAATTGGTTTCTGTACTCCTCCCCAATGAGAGGAGTAGTGCTAAAATCGGTATTACCATATTGGATTAGGCTTAGGGTATGTCTACATCTACAATTTTGCAGCGCTGGTTGTTACAGCTGTATTAGTACAGCTGTATAGGGCCAGCGCTGCAGAGTGGCCACACTTACAGCAACCAGCGCTGCAAGTGGTGTTAGATGTGGCCACACTGCAGTGCTGTTGGGCGGCTTCAAGGGGGGTTCGGGGAACGCGAGAGCAAACCGGGGAAGGAGACCAGCTTCCCCGCGGTTTGCTCTCGCGTTCCCCGAACCCCCCTGCAAACCGCAGGGAAGGAGACCTGCTTGCTCGGGGAACGCGAGAGCAAACCGCAGGGAAGGAGATCTGCTTGCTCGGGGGTTCGGGGAACGCGAGAGCAAACCGGGGAAGGAGACCTGCTTGATTACCAGAGGCTTCCTCAGGTATGCTGGGATACCTGCTTATTCCACGGAGGTCAAGAAAAGCGCTGGTAAGTGTCTACACTTGATTACCAGCGCTGGATCACCAGCGCTGGATCCTCTACACCCGAGACAAAACGGGAGTACGGCCAGCGCTGCAAACAGGGAGTTGCAGCGCTGGTGATGCCCTGCAGATGTGTACACCTCCTAAGTTGCAGCGCTGTAACCCCCTCACCAGCGCTGCAACTTTGTGATGTAGACAAGCCCTTAGTGTGGCTGCAAATCGACGGTATTGGCCTCCGGGCGGTATCCCACAGTGCACCACTGTAACCACTCTGGACAGCAATCAACTCGGATGCAGTGGCCAGGTAAACAGGAAAAGCCCCGCAAACTTTTGAATTACATTTCCTGTTTGCCCAGCGTGGAGCTCTGATCAGCACGGGTGGCAATGCAGTCCCAAATCCAAAAAGAGCTCCAGCACGGACCGTACGGGAGATACTGGAACTGATTGCTGTATGGGGAGACAAATCTGTTCTATCAGAGCTCCGTTACAGAAGACGAAATGCCAAAGCGTTTAAAAATAGTCTCCAGGCTACACAGTGCTGCGTGACAAGCGTAATGGAAAGCCAAAGAATCAAATGGATGCTCATGGAGGGAGGGAGGGGGTACTGAGGACTCCAGCTATCCCACAGTCCACAGCATTCTCCGAAAACTATTTGCCTTCTTGGCTGAGCTCCCAGTGCCTGTAGGTTCAAACACATTGTCCGGCATGGTTCAGGGTATAGCTCGTCAATTTACTCCCTCCTCCCACCACGTGAAAAAAAAGGGAAAGAAATTGTTTCTTGACTTTTTTCAGTGTCACCCTATGTCTACTGAATGCTGGTGGTAGACGCGATGCTGCAGCAGTGAAGAGCAGTATCCGCTCCTCTCCCCTTCCTGGTGGCAGATAGTACAATATGACTGCTATCTGTCGTCACCATCCGCCCGTGAGTGCTCCTGGCTGGCCTCAGGTGAGGCTGGCCGGGGGCGCCTGGGTAAAAATAGGAATGATTCCTGGTCATTCCCAGTAGATGGTACAGAACGACTGGTAACCGTCCTCATCATAGCAACTGGGGGCTGAGCTCCATCAGCCCCCTCCCTTTCCTGTGTAAAGAAAAGATTCTCACTGCCTGGACTATCATAGCAGCGGGATGCTGGGCTCCTCTCCCCCGCACCGCTTAATGTCCTACCTAAACTATCATAGCAGCGGGAGGCTGCCTCCCCCTCATTTTATCTCACTAACAAGTCAGTGTTTCTTATTCCTGCAGTCTTTATAACTTCATGACACAAATGGAGGGGGGACACTGCCAGGAAGGTTGGCGGAGGAGGGAAGCAAGGGGTGGGGTTGTTGCAGGGGCACCCCCTAGAATGGCATGCAGCTCATCATTTTTGCGGGATTGGACACGGAGCAGCTGTGCTCTCTGATACACTGGTTCTCTAGTACACTTGCCCCATATTCTAGGCAGGAATGACTATTTTTAGAAACCATAAAGGAGGGACTGACTCGGGGAGTCATTCCCAGGTTTGCCTTTGCGCCCTCGGCCGACCTCAGCCAGGGGCACCCATGATAGCAGCAGACGGTACAAAACGACTGATAACCATCTCTGCTATCTTGCAAAAGCAAACGAATGCTGCTGTGTAGCGCTGCAGTAATGCCTCTGTTAGTGGCATCCAGTACACATACAGTGGCAGTAAAAAAAAAAAGAAAGCTGAACGGGCTCCATGGTTGCTGTGCTATGGCATCTGCCAGGGCAATCCAGGGAAAAAGGCCGCGAAATGATTGTCTGCCATTGTTTTCCAGGAGGAAGGAATGACTGACTACATTTACCCAGAACCACCCGCGACAATGATTTTTGCCCCATCAGGCACTGGGGCAAACTCAACCCAGAATTCCAAGGGGCGGGGGAGACTGCGGGAACTATGGGATAGCTACAGAATAGCTACCCACAGTGCAACACTCCAGAAATCGACGCTAGCCTCGGACCATGGATGCACACCACTGAATTAATGTGCTTAGTGTGGCCGCGTGCACTTGACTTTATACAATCTGTTTTACAAAACCGGTTTATGTAAAATCGGAATAATCCTGTACTGTACATGTACCCTGACAGTGAGACAACAAGATTCTTGTCCCTCTTGGAATACGGCTCAAGGAAACAAATTTTGTTGTTATGGGAATCCACATTAAGAGAGATTCCCCAGTCCCTTGTGCCCTTTGCAAGCACATACACCCCAAGTCACAGGGTGCAATCAGAGGCTAACAAGGAAAATTTAGCTGTTAGAACGAGCAGCATCTCACCGCTTACCTGAAGTACACAAGCAGGTTTTGCAGCTTTAGGCTACCTACCCACTATTCAAACCAATGACAAGTTAACCTCTGTGCATCAGCTTTCCTTCTGTCTTCTCTGAAGGAGGCTTTCCCCAGGAGCAATATCTTCTATTCTTGCGTTACAGGAAACACAATCGCAATCACTTAAACCCCCCACTATTTTAAATTGATACTGTCTAGTCAAGGAGAAGGGCTGGCTGAAGAACAAAGAAATAAAACAACCCCCCCTCCCCCCCACTATTTTCAAGGCATTTTCCCTCCTAAGAAAGCGTATGGGAGATAACTTCACCTTTTCATTTATTCACATCTCTAGACGAATCAGTATGATACTAAAGTCCTGAGTCTGGTAGCGTACAAAAGAAAGTGGTGTGGTATATTTCTTACAGAAGCCTGTCTCATTGCAGTACCCAAGGATCCACTAGGGAGCAGTGTGCACCTTCATTTCGGATAGCATTAGTCTACAACATCCCTTTTTAAATGGCTAACGCCATAGTGAGGGTTAAGATTTATTTTTTGTTTTAAACATCCCTCCAAAGTCAGGCTGCAGTATCATTTGGCTGTGCCGAAGGAAGGTGGGTGCCACCGAAATAGTGAGGGGAAACTAGGAAACCCAGAAGTATATATTATACAGACATGTACATGAAGCAAGAGTAGAAAGCATATCCTACCAGTTCAAATGGACAATTTTCTGCAAGAAAGAATGCAGGGAAAAAGAGCCTTGTAATAGAAAAAATAAGGTTTCAAAGACAAATATGCAGCACTATTTCCCCTCTCCCCCTCAAATCCCTCAAAAAAAATTCATGGGTCAAGCCCTCAGATGTCATAAGATTGGCTTTAATATCATGAGATGTTTAAGAGATTACAAATTGTGTTCCTTTTATTTGTCTGCTTTCTGAGCCTTTAGCAGGCACTGGGGTCAAATTGTCAAGCCTGCCTCTAGCCCTCCTGGTTGTAGAAATTTACTTAAACTCGTCCACTCCCACCCCTAGACTCATGCAGTCACATGACTCCAGAAACTGGGTCTTGAAGGGAAAAAAAATTCAAATAGTGGGAGCCTTATGAAAAAAATATGCAAGAGATGCAACCCAATTCAGAGACTTCTTTCATGAGAGGCAAGATAGGCCAGTGGTTAGGGCCCTAACTTAAGACATTGCAGGCCCTGGTTCCAATTCCTTATTCTCTCACAAGTCTTTCCATGTGATTTTGGACAAGCCATTTAGCTTGTGTGTGACCCTTCTACAAAATGGGGCTAATACTCTTTCCCTGCCTCCCATACATTACAGACTAAGAAGCACTTTGAGATCCACCGATGCAAAGTGCAATATAAGAGCCAAGTATTATTACTACTTAAAGTTAAGCCTCACAAGTAGTAAACAGGCCAAATCCCATGGGTTATGATGGGAGGAGGTTAAAGCCACACACACAATAATTGTATCTTCCGATCATTGGGGAAGGGAATATCATCATCATCAACCCCATTTTTTGTGGAACAAGATGAAATCCCAAGAGCTGGAAAGCTGATAGCTCATCCTCAAGACATGGCCACAGGTACAGTGCCAGGGAAAGCCGTTCACATGGGAAACTGCTGAGACAGAGTTCTTCTCTGGGGCATACATTGACTCAGCAGCATTCAGCATGTTCAACGAATTAACTCCCTGCAATTTCACAGCTAAAATCAAGTTTCAATTGTAAGCAATTCAGGCCCAGTGCAAAGCCTTCTTAAGTCAATAGGAATCCTTCCATTGACCTTAGTGGGCTTGGAATCAGGCTCGCTGTTAAGAGCAAGAGAGAGGAACATTTGTTTCTAGTTCTGATTTACATTTGCTCCCCTGCGAGAGTCATTTGGCTATTGGCCAACACACTTCTCTCAACTTGACTGACTAGGCAGCTAGAGCATGGACATTTTCCTGAGAAGTGGACTAATTTTGCATAGAACTTGCCTATATTAAAGCCCTTGATTTGCAAGTCAGCTTTTCCTGATATTTGTCAGTCTGATTTCTCTCTCAGAAATAGCTGCCTGCCAGCCATCTTGGCCCCTTAAAAAAAAAGGGGGGCGGGAGAGAAAGAAAGAAAGAAAGAATGCACACATACAGCCAGAGCAGCTTCATGAATTAGCATAGTCCCAGGTCCGTCAAACTCAATAAGCACTGACTGATGTTGCCTTCCAATTAATATATTTTGTCAGGAAAAAGGAGGAAGATTACAGGACTGCCCAAACACTCAGTATAGCCTGGAGATGTGACTTTCCCCAAAGCTTCTGCTTCATTCTGACGACAGATCTTGGTTCCTTTCTCATACCATCAACTACATGAATTCAGGAAGATGGATGGAAAGTAAAACAAAAATAAAAAAACCAACCACACCATTTAGTTCCATCAAAACATCTTTCCCACAGCAATTACCTGAAAGGCTGGCTAGTGCTTATGGAAAAGACTAAGATCACAGCCCCCCTAAGTCTGTTCAGACCAATCTACTCCTATACATTTGTTTCTGTATTTCACTCGGTTAGTACTCAATCCGGCCCAGGTTAATAATAAATGAAGAAGGGAGACCTGTTTAGTGGTTAGACCCAGATGCTGGAAGTCAGCACGCCTGAGTTCTTTACCTGGTTCTGCTCTTGTTTTCTATGTGACTTGCAAGAGTCGTGCTCTACATTCTTTTTACTCATCCCTAGAATGAGATGTCAGGAGATTAGAGTATTCTGATGAACATTGTGGCGATGCCAAGAGACCAGTGGGGGCTCCATTGTGCTAGACATCATCCTCACATAAAAAAAAAAAAAAGAAGACAGCCCCTGCCCTTGCCCCTCAGCATTTACAGTACGAACTAATGTTTGCAATGAAAGGCATTACAGAAGCATGATGCAGAAGGCATCATCATCCATCAACTGTTCAGCATCATAGAATGGGTGTTGGTTGTCATTCAGTTAGTTCCTACATGAAATTGACAGGGTATCACTTGCAGAGTACTTAGTACTGATTGGGCCATAGAATCAGGGCTACCTTCTCACCCCTAGCTTTGACCCCTTCAGAGCAGGGTTGACAAACAGTATGCTGGCTAGAGGAAGCTTCCATCATCAGCTGCCAGTGCTGTACTGGTTCTGTGGATAAACTGATTGCTTCCCTCAACAAGGATGCCATCCATCATGCAACCTGTCACCCACACTTATTAAAATCAGTTTAGAACCATTAATTGAGGAGGCTTGGTAGTCTCTTTATTTTTCAAAATCAGCAATAGGTTCTCTGAATTGAACAGGCAATGCTGGTTAATAGGAAATGTGATTTCAGCCAAGAGTCTAGAGCTCCTAGTCTACCCCATTTCTGATCTCAAACTGCAATAGATCAGGACTAATCCCATGATGGGGGCTGAGAACTTCATTTCTTTAGCACAAAGCTTTTCTATAACCAAACATGCGATGCAAATAATTTGCCAGGGAGATGATACAGCCACCATCTGGGTGGACACATCAGGGACTGAACCAGGGACCTTCAGAGCTAAAAAGCATAAATTGCTACAGCTTGACATAAAGCTCTGAAGTCTAGGGCTATTACCCCAGAGAGGGGCCTGTAACACATCAGGTATGGCTGCGTGAGTGGAGGTAAACTGGAGTCCTTTAAAAAACACCACCACCACCACCACCCCCACACATTAATAGCAACACTAGTATGAGGAATGGTCAAGCAGCACTGAGCAAATACTTAGTTCCAGATGCTGGCAGCAGTTGGATGTTACCACATTCCATGGCCTGCAGCTCTGATTCTACTTACACCCTCAACCAAAAACACACACAAACCATCTGCCTCATCTTCCTCCAAACTACCCAAGCCCTCATGTGCGTCTTTTACCATTTAACGTCAGCCAAAATGAGGCTACATGGAAATCTCCCTAGGTGTGGCTGCCTTTTCTGAGGCATAGAATTGAATTTGGCCAAGCTGAAAGTAAAGCATTATCTCTTGTCCTGTACCCTCAGAGTCAGGGAGTTTTAAGGCATTTCATTTCATTATTTGGGGGGCCGGGGGGGCAATACCACTGCTGATTTTTGCACACCAATGATGCTTGCAGATGCCCACTATGGGTGCTTGTGATTCATCCCGAGGAAGTTCAGGATTAGATGACATAGACCACTGGTCTGGTACAATCAGTACTTTCTATACTGTTACAATTGGGCCAATAACCACCTTCTGACAATGGCCAATATGTTTCAGTACAAGCCTTAGCTAAATTGATCTAGGTAGTACTGTAATTAGGAAGAGGGCTCCTTTCCCTACCAAAATATTAATTTACACGCTGAAGTGAGACACTGATTACAAGAAGACTAAATTCTGTACCCATTTATATCCTCACAGCCTCCAGCGACTCCAATGGGGGAGCTTGCTGGGAGGTAATCAAGGGCAGAAGTTGGCTCACCAGCTCTTTGCAGAAAACTTGCCCTCATCCCACAGATAAACGATAGCGGTTAGAATAAGGGAATTGGGTGTTAGTAGCAGCAGTACAATGAAAGCTCACTATATCAGCATGCAGACAAATAGAACGTTCCTTACTAGCCGCGCCTGAGCTAGGAGCTATGCAGTAGGTCTGAGAGAGTTATAAAATTCTGTAGAAGGGTAGCAGTTATGCATGCCCACTGATTAAATCCAGAAACCTCCCAAATCACCCAAACAGTTAGCTTGATTGGGGACAGAACTGCAGAAGCCATAACCATAGCCATCAAGATAGGGTCAAGGAAGACACGTGAAGGGATGGGATGAGAACGTTGTGCCTTGCAAACAGTCAAGGTGCAGCTAGCTTACCAAAGGCCATTGCTTTGGCACAGCAAAGACAAAAGCAAAGTCTCTTTTACTAACATGCTCAGCCATACGGGCACGGCATTCAGCTTTGAGCAACAATGAGACCACTGTCCTCCAATTTTCACTGTTTTTCTGCAGACAGATAGTACAGCATCATCCCGAGCTAGCAGGGCTCATATGGAGCGAGTGACTGCTATGCAAAGTGAACACTGGAGACTGTCTTTTAGAGCCATCCATTGAAGACCTCCCAACCTCAGATTCAAGCTGGGGCAACCATGCTGGTAAAGTTACAGCCCCTGTCAAAACTGGTTACACGGGCTTTTTGGGTGCCAAGCATTCCTAGTAAGCCACAGGGCACTGAAACTTAAATGGCCATCAGCAGCTGGGCTGAAGGCTTGCTAGAGAGTGCTGTACTGTCACACAGGCGATCTAAACCTGTGTAATAGCCTTACAGAACCAAACCCTGGCTTTGATTAGACAGGGAAATCACCCCCTTCTCCTTCTGTACCCCCTTCTAGTAGATTGACAGAGTGGACAGGGATCCCAGGGTTAGCTCTGCACCCCCCACCTTGCAGGAAATGAATTGGTATCGCAGCTAGAGTGCAAGTGCAGAAAGTCTGTATAATCTAAGTAGTAAAACATCCAGATAAAAAGATTATACAGCACATTAAAAACATAATTATGGCAAGTCACTTCAGAGCTTGGATGTTAAAGTGACAAGGGTAATATTTTAAGCCTCCAGAAAGAAGAGCCGTCCTTCATTTTTAAAGCTGATGGCTCGTGCAGCATGTGGCTACCATCGTGAAAGGCAGGTGGCAGGGAAAAGTCACGGGAGCCTTTTGGAGAATTCTTTCAACTTCAGTCTGCAAGTTTAGGTCTTACCAACTCTAAGCCCTACTTCTCACCACACCAGGCATTAACAAAAAAGGAGTCTTGCATTATCAAAGCCACAGGGAGTTCAATGCTGAACTTTTCAGTGACTGTTCTGCAGTGTTACAGCAATGGGAATAAGGAAAGTGCCAAGTATTTTAATAGCACTGCACTCAAAGTGCAAGTGAAGCCCACGCTGTGCTTCAGCTCAAACCATAGAGGCTCATGCTTTAGTTCTGGTTCAATTCCCTTTGACTCTTAAGGATGGGCATTTCAAAGTAAGCCAGCCTCTGCCCTTAGGCCCATTACTACAAATGATACACCGCTGTCATTGTCCCAAGAGCAGACACAGGCATACTCCAGACACTGCTTCTACATTCAGTAGCACTGACAAAACTACTCCCTGCTAGAAAAGCAACTTCCAATCAATTCCCCCCAGGTGGTGATAAATTTTTGCCACGCTGCTACCTCTAAACAGCTAATGGGCAGCTTTTCACAAGGAAAAGCCTTGTGTTATTAAGCAACACAATTTAAATCCAGTGCTATTTACACACATTAAAAAAAAAAGAAAAAAAAAAAGGGTCTCCCAGTGGATATCATCTTTTGATATTACAAAGCCCACAAGAGACACACCCTAAAAAAAGAGAGTGATAACCTTGTACACAGACCCCACTCCACCTCAATTAACTCAAGCAGCACGTCAGTTTCCAGGCAGCCAAGAGAAGGTAAAGTTCTCCCTTGGTTAATAAAGCACCACCACCTAACAGTATGTGAGGCACACACATCTCTAGGAGGAATCAGCAGCACAATTCAAATACAAGCCATGGACAAGCATTTAGCAGCCCACCCAGGTCCCTCACAGAACAGGATTAATGAAGCCGTAAAACAAATGAAAACCACAACCAAGAGCACAATTACCTCCTAGTGCCCTCCCTCGGAGGAAGGTCTGCAAGAAGTGCATGCTCTTTTTCTTCAGCCCCAGAGGAGGTAGCAGCATTAGCCAGATGTGATCCACTCTACTGTTACCACCACTCCAGCATCCGTCAAGGCTCCTCAGGCCAGGCTTAATGAAGTGCACCTGGTCTGATCTGCTAATCACTGATGTGGAGACTGGGGCTTCTCTCTCTGCATTCTCTCTCCCTTTCCAAATAAGCAATTAGCATGAATAATTACAGCTCCGATGATAATACCCAGCCACCTTTGAGCGAGAGGAAAAGACTGTAATTAACTCTTTCTTGGGGATCAGTGTGAGGTTGAAATAGCACAGGGTCTATTTAGCTATTTCTGGGGATACCTCCCAGCTGCCAAGATGCTTTGCAAAGAGGGTGGGAATGAAAAGGTCAGGTAGCTGCCAGTTGGAAATCTGTCTGTGAAGCTGGATTTCATGTCTCACTTACCAAACCTGGCATTAGAGGCACGGGCTTACTGAGAAGAAAGCTGCCTTAGTTTTCTCCCTGTGCAATTAGTTGGTAGTGTCTGGAGGAGGGGACGGGTGGGCTCCATCGTATGTTTCAAGCCCCTCACGTAGTGAGAGGCTGCCTACAGCACCACAGGGTGACAAACTGTTGACCATTCAGAACTTTACAGCAGTTACATGCAGAGTCTCCTACTTCAAAAATCAGAGGCCCCTACCATGTGACCTAATGAGAGGCACTGTGAGCAGTAAAGGGTCTATGACACACTTCAGAGCAGTTCTGATTCCATACAGTAGAGGGGAGTGGTGTACATGCATACATCTGTGCACATACTAGCCAGTTCTCTACAATGCCCCTCCGTTACATAGCAGAATTAAGAGCTTGTGGCAACTCCTTCATGAACCTTTCCCTTTATATCATTTTCAGGCACCTCAATTGCACAGTGTATCTTACAATCTCCTCCCCTTTAGAGAATTCCCAACAGGAAAAATCACATCACCAGCCTCTGGTGGATGCTAACTGGTGACTAGACACTAAAGCAGACTTAGCGACACAGATTCTAAGCTGCATTTGAGTTGCAGGCAGCAGGGGTAAAAGTGACAGTATGGGTCCGGGGTGCTGAGCATAACAAGAGAACCTCGAAGGCTATTCTAACTGGCAGGCGGCTGCCCACAGACCTGTTCCAGTGGACTGGAACAGTTGAGTACAGAGGTGGTCTGGCCACACTCCTTCGGGTCAGGAGGTCCAGAGAGAGTGGAATGGAAGAGTTTCCACAACACATGGGAATTTGCTTTACATGAGACAATAATCAAAGTCTTCATCAAGTGGAATGGAGACACTGCATGTGTGTCCTGAACATAACTGATGTTTTCACTGTGTTAATTGAGAGCATTGGAAGTTTTACCAAAGGAACAACCAAAGGCACCAGGATGGAGGATAAACAGCAAATAGTTTATAACAAGGCAATCAAAGTTTGGCACTCCCAAGATCATCATGGATAAGTCCATCCATAACCAGGAACTGTAAAGTAAATGACACCCTTTAGACCTTGATCCAGACAACTGAGTTATGAGGCCTGAATCCGCAGTAAATCCTGCGTCTTACCCCCTGCACCCAGACCTGGCTGCTCTGTCGAAAGCTTGTGAGCACTGTGGCTTTCACATGGGTTATAATTTTTTCAAATGGCTCATTCCTGACAGCTCCATTGTGGATGCATTGCTTGACCTCCAGGCCTACACTTCAGTGTAAATCTGTAAAATCTTTATCTCTGGGGGCCTTTAAGCAGACACAGAGTTCAGAGAAAAATGGGCCTGGTGTGTGTTTTGTATCCCCACTTGGAGGCCAGAGTTTGCTGTTCAAAACTGCTCTATCCGAATGGATAAAGATGCTTACAAAGAAATAGGTGTGTGCACTGGACCTGAGGGGTTGGAACAGAATTGCCTGCTGGCTAAGCATCCTGGGAGTAGAAGCTGAGACCAGCCTGAAAAAAGAATGGGATGCAACTCTAACAGAAATAGTTTATAACAAGGCAATCAAAGTTTGGCATCTATGGCAAAGACAGGCATCTGCCTGATAAACTTCTTTTCTGCTTCTGCTAGCAGTCTAATGCCTACATGCCCCAAGAGTTTGCTCATTAACCCCCCTGAAATACAGGCATCTCAAACACTTTTAAATCTCAGAAGAATCTGGGCTGATTTGGGAGGAAGGTTCAGGTTTGTCCTAACACGTTCATCTGGGCTCATAATTCCTCATCATAGAACTACACTTACTAATGCTTGGGATCTTAGATGCTGTGGTTATTGTTATAAAAGGGGCCACAGCATGTGGTTTGCGTTTGTTTGTCTTGCTTGGGATGACTAGATACCTCACAAGCGGTGGATCAAAGCTATAAGTAATTTGCTAGTTCAAACCAAACCACTGAAGAGCAGCACATTAATTCAGCTCTTTGCCTCTGTGAATTATATTAAGGCTCCACTAGGAGAGGTGAATGGGTTTTGTTTGTTTTTTTTGAGGTTTTCCAAACTGTTTTAACGATTTGTTTCATTGTTAATTGTGGTGACTTGAAATTGACTGGGTTGCAACTGGGTTTGTGCAGCATCAGGGAGTGAGTCTGTGTCCCATAGTAATTCACGGTGTAGGTAACCCTAACTTTTACTGCCTGAGGTTTGTTTTGGTAAATCTAATATATGGTTCTCTTTGGGAAAATGCCTTTATTAAACTGGCACCATGGGACTCTATTGTCTCTTCAAGGGTTTAACTTTGCAGTTTACCGATGGAAGATTTTTTTTCCAGCTGTTTTTCTTTCTGGCTTGTGCATCATGGTCTAGTTATTATATAGTGCTGCCTTGAATGCAGGGGACTGGACTAGATGACTTCTTGAGGTCTCTTCCAGTCCTATACTTGTATGATCATTACGACCAATCATTCATATCATGGGAGTTACCCCACATAGGCAGATCCCTGAGGCTGAGTGGAATCCCACTGAAGTGACTGGAACTCCACAGTGGTGCATGCATCTACCCAAGCAGAAGAGTTTGCAGGATCAAGGCCTCAGGCAGGGCCGGCTCTACTGTTTTCTCCGCCCCAAGCAGCGCGCCGAATTGCCACCGCGGACGGCGGGGGCAGTCCATGCGCTGTTAGGGCAGCACGCGCATTTCCACAGCAACAGCAATTTGGCAGCAACTTTTGTCTTCAGCTGGAAGACAGAAGCTGTGCCGCCGCGGACAGCTGAACATAGAAGCTGCCGCCAAATTGCCACCACCGTGGAAACGCATGTGCCACCCTAACGGCACACGGACTGCCCCTGCTGTCTGCGGCGGCAATTCGGCATGCTGCTTGGGGCCAAAAATGCATAGATTTGCAGATTGCTGCCCCAAGCACCTGCCTGGGATCCTGGTGCTTGGAGCCAGCCCTGGCCTCAGGTCCAATTACAGAAGCATTACCACAGTGCACAGAGGTGTCCACCTCAAGCCTACATTAACTATGCCTCTAAATTATTCAGCTGGGCCAGAGCAGATGATGATAATGCATGAGCCAGAAAGAATTCATCTTGACTTCCAGATTTCAGGCTGAGTTTGCAGCCTGGCAGTTAGATTGCATAAAAAAATCATTTTACTGGCAATGTGGACAAATCCTGGAGAGACCCGTTTTCTTTTTAGAGCAGAACTGCCCTTTAAGGTTCCGATCCTGCAAACACTGAAATCAATGGGATTAGTCATGGTACTAAAGTTAAGCACATATGTAAATATTTGAAGAATTGGGATCTTACAACTCTGCTTAACTGCACACAGGTGCCTCCCATGCATAAGTGTTTGCAGGACTGGGACCTTAAAACTCAAAATATGTTAGGGATGTGAATACTTTCATCCTCTTAATTGTTCTTTTTTCTTTTAAGAACATGGGAGGGAGAAAAACCCAAAGTGCTCTGACAGAACTGTGTCTGGGCTAAGGCCAGATTTAAAATAGACATTCTGTGCAACAGCTTCGTAAGTCCTATTTAGAAAACTGTTAAAAAGCGCACAAATTATTGTCTCCATAAATATTTTATTGCATTTTAATTTGCTTTTGTACATTGTATGGTGCCCTGAGCACTTTGACTTCATAAATGAAAATATTGTTATATTGAGAGACTTTTCAATGTGAAAATTAATGTTTAAATGCTCAGGGGCTTATAAAAATTTCAGTAGTTTTTCTAATCTACTGATGGCACAGATTTCTCAGCTACATACCAGACATTGCTGGTCAATAGTCTACAGAGGAAAAAACATAGCTTCTCCTATTAAGAAGGGGCAGGGTGAAGTCAGCATTCTTATCCCCAACACAAAGTGACCCGCTCAAGGTCCCATGTAGTAGAGCCTTGTAGAAATAGAACTCAGATCTCCCAATGCCTAGTTCTGGGCTGTAACCACTAGACCATACTTCCACTTTTACAAAACTTCCCTTGTGACTAGGATACTGAAACCTTCTGCTGCCCTCTTGCAGCACTACCCAAAGCACTACTGATAGGCTGTAGCAAGAAGTTGCAATGAGAATAGCAGATAAAAAGCCTGGGGTGGGGAGGCGGAGGGGGAAGGGGACGGGGAAATCAATCCCTTAAGAAAATGTGGCTAATTTATTCCTAATTATTGGGTTGTTACTAAATGCAAAAGCTGTATAGATGTGGAAGTGTTATGTTGCATACACACAATAAGTGCAACTCCATTGAAGTCAGTAGAGTTGTGCCCACTTACATGAAGGCTCAATTTGGCAGGTGTGCGTGCACACACATACACAATGTATGAAACTCACATGCTCTAGTACATACCTATAGCATCTAAATTCGTCTATTGCTGTTTGACACTTGAGCATCGACAGATTGACACAAAAAGAATAGAGAGACTCACATACGTTCTAATAGAATCATAGACTTTAAGGTCAGAAGGGACCATTATGGTCATCTAATCTGACCTCCTGCACAATGCAGGCCACAGAATCTCACCCATCCACTTCAATAACAAACCCCTAACCTACATCTGAGTTATTGAAGTCCTCAAAAATCATGGTTTAAATATTTCAAGGTGCAGAGAATCTTTCAGCAAGTGACCCGTGCCCCATGCTGCAGAGGAAGGCAAAAAAACCTCAGGGCTTCTGCCAATCTGCCCTGGAGGAAAATTCCTTCCCGATCCCAAATATGGCAATCAGTTAAACCCCGAGCATGTGGGCAAGACTCACCAGCCAGACACCCAGGAAAGAATTCTCTGTAGTAACTCAGATCCCATCCCATAAACAAGCCATTGGGCATATTTACCACTAGTAGTCGAAGAAGAATTAATTGCCAAAATTAGGCTATCCCATCATACCATCTCCTCCATAAGCTAATCAAGCTTAGTCTTGAAGCCAGATATGTCTTTTGCCTCCACTATTCCCCTCGGAAGGCTGTTCCAGAACTTCACTCCTCTGATGGTTAGAAACCTTCATCTAATTTCAAGTGTAAATTTCCTGATGGCCAGTTTATATCCATTTGTTCTTGTGTCCACATTGGTACTGAGCTTAAATAATTCCTTTCCCTCCCTGGTATGTATTCCTCTGATATATTTATAGAGAGCAATCATATCTCCTCTCAGCCTTCTTTTGGTTAGGCTAAACAAGCCAAGCTCTTTGAGTCTCCTTTCATAAGACAGGTTTTCCATTCCTCAGATCTTCCTAGTAGCCCTTCTCTGAACCTGTTCCAGTGTAAATTCATCCTTCTTAAACATGGGAGACCAGAACTGCACACAGTATTCCAGATGAGGTCTCACCAGTGCCTTGAGGTCTCACCATGCCTTGCCCAGACATGCCCACACTCATGTGCAGACATACCTCGAATTAATATGCAAATTAGACACAATTAACTCAGGCCTAAACAGAGACTGGGAATGGTTGGGTCATTACACTAATTGAATCTATTTCCCTATGTTAAGTTCTCCTCACACCTTCTATGGGTCATCTCAATTATCACTTCAAAAGTTTTTTTTCTCCTGCTGATGATACCTCATCTCAATTGATTAGACTCTTCCTGTTGGTATGCATACTTCCACCATTTCATGTTCTCTGTATGTATAAATATCTCCTGTCTGTGTGTTCCATTCTATGCATCCGAAGAAGTGAGCTGTAGCCCACAAAAGCTCATGCTGAAATAAATTTGTTAATCTCTAAGGTGCCACAAGTACTCCTGCTCTTTTTGCGGATACAGACTAACATGGGTGCTACTCTGAAGCCTGATAAAGATCACTTGCACATGTGCACTCGTGAAGCAAAATAAGAAAAAAAAATGCTGGAGACGCTACAAGGAAAAGAGTACAGACACTTGAACTGAAAGCCGTTCAAAATGTATCTGAAATAGCAACAACAACAAAAAAAGTGTGGGGAGGTGGTGGTTGACATGTCTGGCTTTTGGAATAAAGTCACTTATCTGACAACGTATCCTCTTGTCTGTGGTTCGCGTGCCAGACTACATTTGGAGTCAGAGCAGACACTATCTAATGTTTCTGCGGCATGCAAGTCCACCTCGTAGTGAAAAAGATGACATTGCTACTGATAGAGAACTCAGGGACCGAACTCTCCAGCGCGCGCGCCACAAACTTTATTATGTGCATTAGTTGGAACTGATTGACGCCTTCAGCTGCCTGGGAGTAAAGAAAGGCTACAAGAGCCAACAGCATCACAGGGTTGAGCAAAGCAATGAAGCCAGTCAAGGATGGGGGAGAGAAGAGGAAAATGACTCACTGTTCCTTTAAGAGCCTGAATACAGAGCTCATCATTTTGCATTTGAACATGGCATGAAGCACTCGCAGGAAAACTGAAGAACCGTGAATCTCAGCAGAAACGAGGGCTGCTATTATACCCTGGTACCGAGGGAGAGGATTAAATAATTAATCACAAAAGTAACTGAGTGTTAACAAGCCGAGCTGGATCAAACTGCATGAAAGATGCAAGAGCCCCGCAACCCTCTTCAATATGCTGACACATCTAATTTTAATAACTTTACTATCAGGATTCCAGAGGATAGGCTGTAAATTAAAAAATACCAGCTCGATTTCACCAGCCCTCTCCTGCCGGAGAAGGAACGCAAATAGAGTAATTGAAATCTCTTGCTCCCTCCAGCTGGACCAGCACCCGCCTAAATCAGCATTTGGGGGTGGCAGAGCAAAGAGGCATGGCATGCAAAAATCTCCTGTAACAGAGGTTATGATTGCTGCTGGGATCTGGGACCCCTTGTATTCCAATGGTCTGGGATGAGGTGGAGTGAATGGGAAATCCAGATATATGGTGCTGACTCAGTTCCGTCTCTAGCTAAAAGGGGTTGGGAGTTCAGGATTTAGTTGCAAAAGTCTGGTGGTTGATGCCGTGGTGATGGGTAGGGGATGATTAGATAGATAAACAGATAGACACCTCCCAGCTCAGTCCATAATAAAGCTGGTGAGTTTCTCTCATTATTATTTTACACTGCTGCCAGTGCCCATTCTTGACCCAAGTACCTATGCTACACTATGTCATGACTACAGCATAAACATTATCAAGTCACCCTACTAGGTTGGGGCAATCCGTCCTGCCAGGACATGATTCTGGTTGGCAAACTGGGGGAACAGCCCCGCTGTCTTGTCCTACCCTTTCACTTTAGAGTGATGATCTCTTAAGTACAGCCATTCTCACTGAATGTATTTGACCTATTTCTGTCAGATTTTCCTCACCTATCAGCAATATAGTTGTGCCTACCACGGAGAATAAGATCAGTTGTACAGATAGTTCTGAAGGGCTCCACCATGCCAGTAGCTATAGAAATAGTCTAAATACTGAGATCTGTTTATATAGTAGCTTTTTTCTCAAAGGATTCCAAAGGGCTTTGCAAAATTAAACTTGCCTACAGACAGAGATAACTCTATCCTTCTCTAACATGGAGCCACAAATGGAAGGGGCACCTGTTAACCACACAGAGGAACTTGTAATAATAGGTGTAACTTTGTATACTTACTAAGGTACATTCACATGCACCACTGAAATAGACCCTCAGAGTGGTATTTTGGTTTGTTTGTTTGTTTTGATTTTGGCATTTTAATCCTTTTGAGGTGGACAGATTGATTTGAATGCAGTTGAGTGTGTGATGGTGTTTCAAATCAAGGTGCGATTTTCAAAAGCATCTAAGTGACTTTGAAGCACAAGTATCATTCCAAGTCTTACTGCAAGTCAAGGACCATTAGAGGAGTGAAGTTCTGGAACAGCCTTCCAAGGGGAGTAGTGGGGGCATATCTGGCTTCAAGATCAAGTTTGATAAGTTTATGGAGGGGATGGTATGATGGGATAGCCTAATTTTGGCAATTAATAGATCTTTGATTATTAGCAGGTAAACATGCCCAGTGGTCTGTGAAGGGATGTTTGATGGGGTGCGATCTGAGTTACTGCAGAGAATTCTTTCTTGGGTGCTGGCTGGTGAGTCTTGCCCACATGCTCAGGGTTTAGCTGATTGCTATATTTGGGGTCGGGAAAGAATTTTCCTCCAGGGCAGATTGGCAGAGGCCCTGAAGGTTTTTCGCCTTCCTCTGCAGCGTGGGACACGAGTCACTTGCTGGAGGATTCTCTGCACCTTGAGGTCTTTAAACCACGATTTGAGGACTTCAGTAACTCAGACATAGGTTAGGGGTTTGTTACAGGAGTGGGTAGGTGAGATTCTGAGGCCTGCATTGTGCAAGAGGTCAGACTAGATCAGGGGTCTCAAACTCAAATGACCACGAGGGCCACATGAGGACTAGTACATTGGCCCGAGGGCCACATTATTGACACCTCCCCCCGCCGTCCTCAGCCCCGCCCCCACTCCACCCCTTCCATGAGGCCCCGCCCCTGCCCTGTCTCTTCACACCCCTTCCCTGCCCCCATTCCAACCCCTTCCCTGAAATCCCCACCCCCACTCCACCCCCTCCCTGCCCCCAGTGGCTGCAGGAGGGGTGTGGCAGGGGCTCAGGGCAGGGAGTTGGGGTATGGGGTGCAGGAAGGATGAAGGGTGTGGCAGGAGGTCAAGGCAGGGGATGGGGTGCAGGAGGGGTGCAGCAGGGAGCTCAGGGCAGTGGGTTGGGATACAGGAGGGGTGTGGCAGGGGGTCCAGGGCAGGGGGTCGGGTTCAGGGTGCAGCAGATGGCTCAGGGAAGGAGATTGGGGTGCAGGAGTGGTGTGGGGTGCAGCAGGGGGCTCAGGGCAGTGGGTTGGGGTGCAGGAGGGGTGTGGCAGGGGGTCGGAGTGCAGGGTGCAGCAAGGGGCTCAGGACAGGGGGTTCGACTGGAGGAAGGTTTCGGGGGCCGGGCTCTGAGTTAAGGGTGCAGATTCAGGCTTTACTTATTCACTTCTTGACTTCGGAGCACCGTGCTGTGGAATCTCAACCAGGCACTAACATAATCATTTGCATTTCTCTATACACAACCCCTCCCCCCTCTCATCTAAAATGAGGTCAAGTCCCCTGTGGTGCATCATTTACATTAAAAACTCCCCTGTTTCTCTGAATTACTTTCATGTCCCCCATTCCATTTCTATCCTTGAAGTATGTGTGTATGTTAGGGGAGGTGCGGGAGGGAAGGCATCTCCTTCCCAAGCATTCCTTCAGCCTGCAGGCTAGAAAAGGCCAACATACAAAAGGTTCAGCTGATGTGGAAATGCAGCTTCTCTTTGAAAATGAGGAATTGAGCCACCAAAACAGGTTCAGTGCAGCTAAACTGATCCCCTGAGTGCTCGTGGTAACTGACGCCTTCAGCCCAAATAAGAACCAATGGAATATTCAGTAAATAACATTTGATACTTCTGTACTGAGGGAAGAAGCGATGAAACACTTGGAAACTGGCCATATCACGTTACCCTGGGCTAGAGTAAAAGACTTGGAGAAATTGATTGTTTGCAAACATACTATGTGTCAAGGAGTTTTGACTGCTGCATCAGTAATTGTGGTGTCCTGCAGGAATTTGAGTTGATACAATGATTGACTCACATGGATAGGTATTTTTCCTATGGAAAGGATGTTCTGGGGCTCCCCATCGCACACACTTTCCACTCTTCTGCCCCATTTACTCCGCAAGTGTCATATCATGACAACCCACCCTCTGGTAGAGAGTGGTTGCACTGGACTCCCCCCAGGTCCCATCAAAACTGCTCTAAGCAGGGTCCAGAGTTGCACAACAGTGACACGAGTTGCTCCTCCGGTCCTCTCCCCAAAGGCTTAACCGCTGCAGGTCTGGAAAGGGAGGGATCGAAACTGGGACCTCGCCTGCCTATGACACCAAAATGCACAGAGAGTAGACCCTCTAGGGCTGCCTCTGAACTTCATATCTAAGGTATGAATTTTTCCTTCAGCTCTGAAAGTATTTCAGCTGTTTTCTTATGGACATTTTGTGTCAGTGATGAGTGTTGAACTGGCAGCCCTGGTGACTGAGGCCAACATTTTCATACATTCAGTGTCTAAAGCTGGGCTCCTAAAACAATATTTAGGCACTGAGATAAAAGTGGCCTGGGTGCAGATCCTCTGCTGGTGTAAATTATCATACCTCCATTGACTTATCATAACAATTTGCACCAGGGGAGGATCTGCCAACTGATTGGGTGAGTGTGCGTTTTTTTAAAAATTGGGCCACTTACAATACAGGTAGATGCCTAATATGTGTTTAGGAGCCTAACTTTAGAAATCAGCTTTGAAAATGCTGGCCTCAAGCCCTCTGTTTCTCCACAGAAGAGGTATAGCATAGCAGCAGCCATGCCTCTCTCCCTTACTGGATCCTACCTTGGATGAGAGCAGTGGTTTGAGGGGATCTCAGGCTCCATGGCCCATTCGGTCCTTGGCTTTCTGCTGAGAATTCCAAAGGAGGTACAGGGAAGGATGTAGCGTTAATTGCACTTGTATGTTCACAGATTCGTAGCTTCTATGGCTAGAAGGGACCATTATGATAACATAGTCTGACCTCCTATATAGCACAAGCCAAGTAATTCCTGCATCAAGCCCAAAACTTTTCATTGAGCTATAGCATATCACAAAGCTTTGTGCAGCGTGGACACTAGCACTAGTTGGACTGACACTACTGACTTATTTCACACAGAGCACCAAATAGCCTTCAAATGGTGGTGACACCAATAGCTGCTCTTCTAGGCCAGATTTGACCTGTTGAACCAGAGCTAAAAGATTCTAGATCCCATTGTGAATGTCAGCAGTTTTAACTATCAATACATTCCCTATACTGCTTATGACCTGAAGCCAATAACACATCAGCACACACGCACGCGTGCCCACACACACAATCTGAAATTATTTGGCATGGCAAAAGCCCAGACTCTTGATTTCTTCCCAATGAAACATTTCACACAAATATCTAGAACACTCCAATCACTTTAATTCACTATAATCAGAGCAGATCTGCTGGAATTGCTTCTTATTCTTCAAAACAGTCCATATATCAGGTTACTGTTTAATATTAAACATAGAAAGGGCTTTATCCTAATCCCCTAGTTTTTAGGCTTTTGGTCTTGCCAGAAAAGAACAGGAATTCCGACTGCACAAGTGCCTGAATTTCTCAGGTTAGACCTGCTTTGTTTTGTTTTTTTAATATAACCATTGCTTGGTGACGCTCATAAGCAGTGGCCGTTTTCAGGATATTAAGGAGTTAATCAGAAAGCATGAGAGGAAATTCAAAGAAAGAAAATGCACAAGAGATCAGCTGTTCTGGGAAGGGACTCTCGCTTTGCAGAGGGAACATGAATATAACATTGATATTTAAATTACCTGCATTCTGCAGTTTTCTCATTTTTATGGAAACTTCGAATGATCGTTTTTCGGTTACAAGAAAGGGAAGAGGGAATGATTTTCCCCCTACTTTTTCATTCTGGGGTAAATTTGTCAAATGTCCCCTCCCCAAAAAACCCCCCATCAGACTCTGCCCATAGTTCTGGGGCAAAAGAAGAGGTGGTCTGTTCGATGCAGAAGGGCAGTATTTGTTAGGTTTGCTGATTGCCCACTGTTGTGTTTTCTAATTCTCACGGGGGTGAGGAAGGGCGTCTCCAATGATGAGAAAGGCCTGTGCTATTGGACCCACATCTTGTACCTATTGTTATATTGGCAGGCCTGTATGAGGTGGGTTAGTGAGTCTGTATCGCCTGAATGGAACTTAATCAGAGAGAATACGGAGATAAGGCCTGGTCTACACTACGTGTTTATACCGATTTTAGCAGCGTTAAACTGATTTAACGCTGCACTCGTCCACACAACTAGGCCCTTTATATCGATATAAAGGGCTCTTTAAACCGGTTTCTGTACTCCACCCCAACGAGAGGAGTAGCGCTGAAATCGGTATTACCATATCGGATTAGGGTTAGTGTGGCCGCAAATCGACGGTATTGGCCTCCAGGTGGTATCCCACAGTGCACCATTGTGACCGCTCTGGACAGCAATCTGAACTCGGATGCACTGACCAGGTAGACAGGAAAAGCCCCGTGAACTTTTGAATTTCATTTCCTGTTTGCCCAGCGTGGAGCTCTGATCAGCACGGGTGGCGATGCAGTCCCAAATCCAAAAAGAGCTCCAGCATGGACCAAAAGGGAGATACTGGATCTGATTGCTGTATGCAGAGGCAAATCTGTTCTATCAGAGGTCCGTTCCAGAAGACGAAATGCCAAAGCATTTGAAAAAAATCTCCAGACAGAGGCCACAGCAGGGACTCAGCATAGTGCTGTGTGACAAGCGTAACGGAAAGCCAAAGAATCAAATGGATGCTCATGGAGGGAGGGAGGGGGTACTGAGGATTCCAGCTATTCCACAGTCCCCGCAGTCTCCAAAAAGTATTTGCATTATTGGCTGAGCTCCAAATGCCTGTAGGGTCAAACACATTGTCCGGGGTGGTTCAGGGTACTGCTCGTCAATTTACCCCCCCTACCCCCTCTGTGAAAGAAAAGGGAAAAAAATCATTTCTTGACTTTTTTATATGTCACCCTATGTCTACTGAATGCTGGTAGCAGACACGATGCTGCAGCACTGAACAGCAGCACCCTCTCCCCTCCCCTCCCCGGTGGCAAACGGTACAATATGACTCCTATCCATCGTCATCATCAGCCCCTGAGTGCTTCTGGCTGGCCTCAGCTGAGGCTGGCCGGGGGCGCCTGGGTAAAAATAGGAATGACTCCTGGTCATTCCCAGTAGATGGTACAGAAGGGCTGGTAACCGTCTTCATCATAGCAACTGGGGGCTGAGCTCCATCAGCCCCCTTCTTTCATGTCTAAAGAAAAGATTCTGTACTGCCTGGACTATCATAGCAGCGGGATGCTGGGCTCCTCTCCCCCGCACCATTTAATGTCCTGCCTGGACTATCATAGCAGCTGGAGGCTGCCTCCCCCTCATTTTATCTCACTAACAAGTCACTGTTTCTTATTCCTGCATTCTTTATTACTTCATCACACAAATGTGGGGGACACTGCAACGGTAGCCCAGGAGGGTTGAGGGAGCAGGGAAGCAATGGGTGGGGTTGTTGCAGGGGCACCCCCTAGAATGGCATGCAGCTCATCATTTCTGTGGGATCTGACATGGAGCGGCTGTGCTCTCTGGTACACTGGTTCTCTAGCACACTTGCCCCATATTCTAGGCAGGACTGACTCTATTTTTAGATACAACATAAAGGAGGGAATGACCCCCCGGGGGGTCATTCCCATTTTTGTCTTTGTGCCCCCGGCCGACCTCAGCCAGGAGCACCCATGACAGCAGCAGATGGTACAGAACGACTGATAACCGTCATCTCATCACCAATTTACAATGGCATGGCAGACGGTACAGAACAACTGATAACCATCTCTGCTATCTTGCAAAGGCAAATGAATGCTGCTGTGTAGCGCTGCAGTATCGCTTCTGTCAGCGGCATCCAGTACACCTACGGTGACAGTGACAAAAGGCAAAACGGGCTGCATGGTTGCCATGCTATGGCATCGGCCAGGGCAATCCAGGGGAAAAGGGCACAAAATGATTGTCTGCCGTTGCTTTCACGGAGGAAGGAATGAGTGACGACATTTACCCAGAATCACCCGCGACACTATTTTTGCACCATCATGCACTGGGATCTCAACACAGAATTCCAATGGGCGGGGGAGACTGCAGGAACTATGGGATAGCTACAGGATAGCTACCCACAGTGCAACGCTCCAGAAATCGACGCTAGCCTCGAACTATGGACGCACACTGCCGAATTAATGTGCTTAGTGTGGCTGCGTGCACTCGACTTTATAAAATCTGTTTTACAAAACCGGTTTATGTAAAATCGGAATAATCCCGTAGTGTAGACGTAACCTAAGAGAGCATTTGCCAACAGCTATTGTATAGAGGGAGCTGAGATGACCACTGTTTTCCCCATCACTTAGCACAGGAGGTACCTCTGGTAACTGCATCGGTAAAGGGGTCACACTAGATAACCTCCTGAAGTTCCTTCCAACCCTGATTTTCTATGATCATCACAGCATTAAACGAATAGATGGAACTGCAGGGGTAAATGAGTCCAGCATAAATACCTAGACAGTTGGCATATATTGACTTTTAATTGCTTCTGTTTTCATACTACGGGTTTGCAAAGCACCTGGCACAATGGGGCCCTGATCCACACTGAGACCTCTGGGGTTGCTTTAAACGACATAGATGATAACTCATTGTTAATAAAGATGCTCATTTTCCTCCCTAGGCTACAGAGCTGCTTCTTTGCCTGACTCTTAGGAGTTAAATGGTACTGTGCTCTCATGTGGGGATGGTATTGTGGCTATAATGGCTCTCGATAACATGCCATTTATTTGAGAATGGGAGTTGCAGAGTGTTTCTTAAAAACCCTGTAAAACACCTGACATACAGACAGACTATCCTGGGCACTGTTCTACGTGTGTGGCTTTTTTTTTTTCAATAAGGAATAGAGTCCACACCACATCAATAATTAATCCCTGAATTATACAGTGCTGGAGAATTCTCTGGCTTCATAATTAATCCGGCTGCACTATGTAAAGGGGAAAGAGGAAGAAAAGGAAATCACACACACAAAACTAGGTTAAAATAACCTTCGAGGTCTGTGTGAAATCAGGAAGAGGAAGAAAGTTCAGCATTCAGGCTTTCAGTTGTGGACTGAGATGCAGTCCCAACTCTGGAAATGCTGAAGAAGTTCAAATATGTGACCCAGGATTTTAAAAAGTGTGACAATGACAAAATTTGGCAGACACAGCCAAGGAAGCATGACATGATGCAAGTGTCATTTATTTAAAGGGACAGAATCCATTGATTTAGGTCCTGATATTTATATTTTGTTAGGAGAAAAAGTTTTACAAAACCTAATGGGGGGAACCCTGAAAATAATTTTTTTTTTGTTTTAAACATTCACCACTAGTATTGAAAAATCCAGCTACTACAACACTGTTAGAGCAGATCGAAAAATGGATTTTCTGTCCTGGGGGAAAGGCCAATGGTTCAACATTTGTTTTTGTTTTTTTCCAAATCAGATGCAATGTTGAGACAGCAAAACTTTTTGCAAAATGAAAAGTCTCCCAGGGACACATCACAGCAGCTCAGCCATGCTGGTCACAACGTACCATGAGAGATGTAGTCTGGCCAGTGAACTGAACCTATATTGGAGAATAGGGCATGAGGGGACCTGGAACTACAGCTCCCAGGAGGCAACATGGCAGCTCATACAGAAATTAATACTGAGCTGAAACAAAATGTTTCATAGACTATCAGGGTTGGAAGGGACCTCAAGAGGTCATCTAGTCCAACCCCCTGCTCAAAGCAGGACCAATTCCCAACTAAATCATCCCAGCCAAGGCTTTGTCAAGCCAGACTCACATACAATGTTCCCATTCCAAAACACTCCCTCCCCTCAGCCCATATTGCAAACTAGATTGGAGGGACCCAAGCAAACCACATAGCTCTGTGGCATGCAAAACATGTGGACTTCCTTCAGCCCTAAGCAGGAGAACCATATTGGTTCCACTGCTTCTTGGGCCTTCCATGCCCACAAAGGATTGGGCAGGGGAAATAGAGAGGCCACGATTTTTGCTCCTTAAACTCTTCTAACCTGGGCTGAATTTGAATCAATGATCTAAGATCTGGTCCAGTTTCCACTGAAGACAATGGGAGATTTGCCATTGATTTTATCTGGAACAGGGTCAAACCCCTAGTTTCAATATCCTACTGCCAATCTTGATCTTCTTTTGTGTGTATCAATATGTTTGCCTTTTTCCAGCTCCCCACTCAGAACACACAGCAAGGGGACAGAACTCTCCTTATTAAAACAGGAGGTTCAGTGTTATGCATCTGGGGAAGGAACAGAAGGAAGGGGAGTGTCTGTTGTTATCAGACAATTATTGCAATGGTAGTGCTACCAGTCACCACCGTAATTGTTGCACTCATTAGAAAATATCCCTAAATTTAGCCTACAGCAAGCTAATCTTGTTCAGCTTTGTGCTTGTTCCTGTAATTTGCAGCAACATCTCCCTTGCCAGATTATGAACAGACAAAATACAGACGTCAGTGCTTATCCTACAGCCTTATTATTAAATTCAGGTCCCCCTCAGCTTAAATATCTTTCTGGGAGCACAAATTCAGTTCAGCTGAATGCTGAACCCTTATCTAATGCTATTGACATGTCCTGTCCCCAACTTTTAATAGAAACATTATCAGGCAAATTTTTTTGTAATTAAAAAACACTCCGATATTCACTTGGGTTCATAACAACTCATGGAAAACATGAAACAGAAACCTGCTTCCTCCTCAGACATTTTCTACTGGGACAGGGGAAGGAGGTCTACATCTACCGAAAGGGCAGCGAAACACACAGAATTATTAATGCCAGTCAGAGGAAGACTAGAATTCAATTTTCTGGCTCCCAAGCCAGTGCTCTGGTTTCTAGACCAAATGTCAAATAAGAAGCAGAGGAAGAGGATTCAATTTGGCTGTGTCTGGGGGTGTGTTTTGTGCATGTATGATGCTTCAAAATCATACTGGAGGTTTAGAGGGCCATGGGAGCACGGGTGGTATAGCACAGTAACAAGTCAGACTTTGAGACAGAACATTGTACAAGTTCTACTATGGATACGCAAATAGTGATTTTTGCTTTTAATGCAGACAGATTTGGATGGATTTTCATGGGAACAGCAAAAGGCTTTTCTATGTCCACAGGATTGTCCTCCCGCCAAACTTCAAGGCCCTAACCAAACCACAGCACTGCTTTGGCAGTTTAAAAAAAAAAGGCAGGGAATGTTTTTACAGTGACAAAAGTACCTGTTTTTGTCACACATTTCATTCATTTCCAAAAATATCTTGAAATACTTCAGGCCAGGTTTTAAAGTCTGACAGAGTTATAAGCCACTGAAAACAGACAGTCATAATATAAAGTGTTAGGCAACCTTAATAATAGGTCTCATTTTGCCTAGAATGACATGTATACATATGAGCACTGAAGCACTTCTTTTAGGAAAAATACTCAGCTAGAGAACTTCATAATAACCCTTAAACTAGGCTGGAAGCAAAAAGGTCCTGTCCTCCTATGGGCTTGGTCCTGTGAGGTGCTGAGTGCCCTCTAGTTGCACTGGGAATTGAGGGTGCTGAGTGTCTGCATTTTTTAACACATCTTCCTAATATGGAAAGATCATTCTCAGTAATACCACTATCAGGCCATCTGGGGAGAGTAAGCAGACTGGATTTTGGACTAGCTTGGATCCCCTACACCAGTTTCAAGCTGCACACCTTTTGGTCAGCCTCTTTAGAATGGAGGTTCTTAAATGTTATCGAACCGTTTTTGCTCATTTCTGCAAAAGTGTGACTTTGGAATATTGATTTAAATTGTTCGTATGCGTGAGAGACAGACAGATGCTGAAAAAAAGTTCTACAGATGACAGGGAAAGAGTAGATTTCCTTGCTTACTTTGAGTGACGGCACCCAGTCTGCTTTACGTTGTTCACGGGCTTAGAAAAGTTAGGCAAGCTTGCAGAACAGGATGTTAGGCAGTGGCACAGCACTGCTGTCATTACATACTGAACAAAAATCTGTGTTATGAAGGGAAGTCTGTAACCCTGACTTCAGGTTGAGTGTTTTAATGTGCGACACGCCCAAGTTCCTGGCTGTCCATACACAAAGGAGAAAGTCAAACCTCTGACACAAGTTTGGCTTGGGATTATAAACAGAAAGCTGTCATGTATTTAAATAATACCCAGAATGTATTGTCTGCATTGACCCTTGGGCTCCTGGCATCTTGGAAGCTTTGGAGAATTTTTTTGTACTTAAATGGCTCCTGTCAAACAATATTATCAGCCAAGTACATTATTTCCCTCTCACAACGAGATTCTGTATATTTTCCATAGACCGTACATTGGCTGGCAGTGATCTCGCTGACCTTCCACAACATCACACATTTCAGATCTGTTCTTTTTCGGTTTGTTTTAATTTGGGATGACCAATGCTCTCTGAGGACAAGGGATGTCAATTTTCCCAGCATCCAGATGATCACTGTCTGACCCTACACTAAACTCGAGGGCACTGCTCAGTTTGTCTGTCTGTAACGCGTTAGCTGTTCAATGCCACATCTGATCAATTCCAAAATTTCATGGAATGTTCTTGGTATCAATGGGCAGAAGCCTATTAATTTGGGTAAAAATCAGAAAATAAGAAGGGGGAAACAGGGAGGAGACATGGTTAGCATAAGCTTCAAGCAGCTCTGTAACTGTCACACACGCACACAAAAGTTGAAAGCAGCCATTTGCACATTACAACCTAACAATGTTCCCATCGCAGCTCTGCCTATCATCCCAATACAGTTTAAAATGTTGACACCCTTGGGACACTCACTGACAGGTGCCAGCTCATGCCAAGGCCCCTTAGGTCTCACTGACCACTGACAAATGCATAGCTGGAAACCAGTCTGCATCACCTATGTGTCAGTATTGTTAAACAGGAATTAGAGTTATAAAAATGTGTTTAGTGTTTAGACTTTATGAAATGCTTGTGAGTTGTTGTCTGCGTTAGTCTCACCTATAGTAGCTGTATCTCATGTTATAAGGTAGTAGTTAAGTGTTTGCTCTGAACAGTAAACCACACAGGCAGGAGAGACCCATCACCAAGTGTGAAATACTAGTTTTCCACAAGAGGTGTCTTCTCCTGCCCACCACAAGGCCCATAGACACCAGACAAACCATTGCAAAACTTCAGGGGCCCAAGGACTTTGCTGATTGCTCCCCCCACCCATGAAGAGGAGACATGCAGATGAACTTGCCCCATCAGCTTGAACTCTGGGGAAAGGGAATAAAATCCCTGACAAGAAGGAACTGCATCTCTTTATGCTGCTTGGCCTCTGAGGGGCAAAGATTTCTGAGCATAAGCAAGGCATCCCCAGGTGCTTAGCCTGAGTTAGCCCTAAATTACATATAGACCTTACTTATTATAGAAGCTTCTTTTCTCTTTTGAAACATAAGACTTTAACTCACTTGTGTGTGTGTTTACCTGTTTTAACCTTGTAAATAACTCACTCATTTCTCTCTCTCAGTTAATAAATCTATAGATAGTTTATTATTGGATTGGCTACAGGTGTTGTCTTTGGTGTGAGGTCTGAGCTGCAAATGACCTGGGGTAAGCAACTGGTCCTCTGGGACTAGGAGCACCTGAATATTGTTGTATTTTTTTGGTGTAAGGGATCATTTCTCACCAAGGCAAGTTTGCCTGGGTTGCAAGATAGACCAGAGTGCCAACGGGACTGTCTGTGACTCCATGTTAAGGTTGTTATAGTGCCTGAGGAGTTCACACTGGATACTTGGTTGGTGAAATCTAAATATAGAACTCACATCCAGTTTGAGGTGTGTGCCCTACTTCTTAACAGTCTGCCTGAGGTTGGTACTCATGCTCTTGAGCCGTTCCAGACAGCTTCACAACCCTAATGATCTATCTCCCAGATAGAAAGAAAAGAAAGAAGAATTTGTAGGGGTGGGGAAAGTTGGGGGGGGGGGCACAGAGATCCTGCAATGAAAGGGAGAGAATGGGGAACCCTGATATGAGGGAGGGGGAAATGGAGGTATACAGAGTCCCTAGCATGGCGGGAAGGAGGAATTGGGGGACACATAGAACTATTGATATGGGGGAGGGGGATGGAGTTGCATAGAGTCCCTGAAAAAGAGGTGAATGGGAGGGTGGCATACAGGAACTTGTGGTGGGGATGGAGGGATGCAAGGAACCCCTGGTGTGTGCAAAGTCCTTGGCCTGCAGAAGCAATAGAGCGTGTAACTAGCGTAGTGTTCAGCCCTTAAAATCACATCTTTGCAATCCATGTAAGATGCCTGTATGAAACATGTGGACTAATTTTTCCTTTGCCTAACGTAACTCATATTACCATAGAGCAGGCTAGTGATCTCATAAGAGGTTTATGAGTCTACTACCTAAGTGGCCCAACTTCTTCAGCTCATGTACTAGAGCAGTGTTTGCCAACTTGGGATGCCACTTTTTTAGGGAAAGCCCCTGGTGGGCTGAGCTGGTTTGTTTACTAGCTGCTTTCGCAGGTCCGGCCGATCGCGGCTCCCACTGGCAGCGGTTCGTGGCTCCAGGCCAATGGGAGCTGCTGGAAGCGGCAGCCAGTACGTCCCTTGGCCCACACCACTTCCAGCAGCTCCCATTGGCCTGGAGCAATGAACCGTGGCCAGTGGGAGCTGCGATCGGCCGGACCTGTGGATGTGGCAGGCAAACAAACTGACCCGGCCCGCCAGGGGCGTTCCCTGCACAAGCGGCGTCCCAAGTTTGGGAAACACTGTATTAGAGGTTCATGTTTTTGGTGCAAGAGGCCCCAGGTTCAGTCCCTGCTGATAATCCCAGGCTTGCAGGGCAGGCCCCTCACCAGTCTGGATTGCACCCCAGAGCATGACACATGCTAACACACCATACTCCCTCTGACACACCACACGTCAGCCAGAAAGCTACTTTAAAACACCAACAAAGATTATCAATGAACAAAGGTCTCTTTCTGGAAGTGAGAAACACTTCAGATATTCATTCTGAAGAAAGATAATGATACTGTAGTTTAGCAATCAAACAGCAATTTTATTTTGAGAACTACTTTATAATCATTAATCAATCCTCCCAACACGCCTATGAGGCAGGTAGTTGTTGTTACTCCTATTTTTCAGATCTAGCAAGACAGGCTGAGTGACTTGTGCAAGGTCACAGAAGGAATCAGAGCTGGAATTAAAACTCAGGAGTTTTCAGTTCCCAGGACTATGATCAAATCACTCTTGCTCTGTGATGGACATCAGATATTTTTGTTGTGCTTGTCAGACTCTCCAAATCCTTTCCACATTCTGACATGCTTTCCTCTTTTCAATGTGACATTTTGTTTGAAAAGCTGTATATTGCTGGGGGGAAAACAGCAATGTCCATAATTCGTTTCTCAAAGGTAATTCCATAGCCCTTTGCCCATTGAAATAAACCCTGAAAGTTGGTTTCCCCATATACTAAGATCAATTTACATTTCCAGAATGACAGACCTGAAGCCATTGGATCAAATTCATGGCTGGGGTTACTATTAGTAGTATTATTTGTATGACAATAGCACCCGGCTGCCCCAGTCCAAGATCAGGGCCCCAGTGTGCTAGGCACTGTACAGACAAATAACAGACAGTCCTCGTCCCAGAGCCTACAGTCCGGATAAGCAAGTGCAGTTGCATTGACGAAGAGTTGCACCCATTTACATCACCAGTGAATTTGGCCCATAATCTCAGCATGGGTTATAATTCCCCTTTTAAAAAATCCCTAAACATCATCTACTTAAAGGGTTTACCATTATTTTGAAAAACTGCCAGTGGTGCACGCAACAGGATCAAAAATATATTTTGAAAGGGCAAAATTGGTCTATTTCACTCGAAGTGAACTGGGAAAGAAAAACAGAAGGGGGCTGAAATAGTGCAGGTGGAGAGTGGTAGTACTGTCAACCCTAAGTGTTCAAAAATCAGGTGACATTCCCCCCTCCCCCCACCAAATCATACGATTATCTTTAGAATCATGAGATTTTGAAAAATGATATGTATCCTTCTGCCTTTAGCAGTCATGTCTGCAAGCTTTTCTCTGCAATCATGAGTGTTAGAAATGTTTTTTTAAATGAAAGATGAGATTCTCACCTAATCCCTGACTGCAGCAAGTGGGACCACCAAATATCAACAGACTCTTGATAAAATGGCAAGAGTTGGCAACACTGACCGGGTTATGCCCGTCTGAGGAGCTGCCCCTCAGTCAATAATGGCATAAGAAGGTAGCTCTTCTCACAGTCCCTTTCATTAGCCATGTGAGTGTGTTTCATCTCATCAATCCCCCTTTCTAGCACAGCCCCCATATTGCTCACTTCTGCCATTAGCTCATTTCTCCTCATTTACCCCAGCCTCCCTAATGTACCTCTCTCAACTCACAGCCAGGCTCTCCACTTCCTAATTACAGCCAGTTAACTGGTTTGTCAGGTTCCATCACACATTGATAAACCATCAGTGTTTTCTGACGAGGGCTTTCCATGTCATGCAGGACACGTGCTGGCCTGGCACACTCACAACACAGGGGCCCCTTCCACTTTCCCCAGCCCAACAAGAACACACTCAGAATACCCTCACAGTCTCCAAATCCTACAACTGGCTCTTTTTCGTTGTTTATTATCAATTATTATTATTATTATTATTATTATTACTATTGTCCACTTATATATGTAAAAATGTTTTTGGTGAAATTTGTCATTTTGGCAGAAAATGTATTTTTTGTGGGAAAAAATATTTCAGTGAAAACATTTTGACCTGGGGTAAAAATTTTCAAAAGGGCCTAGGGGCCACATTTTCAAAGGTTTCAAAGGTTTACATGTGTTACCCTTTTTGACCTGAGCAGCTAGACAAAGTCTAGGTCCCCCATGTGGGCCATTTCTGTTAAGAGGAGGAATGTATGTGGAATCAGGTATCTTTGTTGCAATCCTGTTTATTTACAAAGAATGCACCCAAAATCCTGTTTCCCTGACCACAGGAGGATCAGACAACTGGAGATAGTTTCTTTGCTCACAGTTCCAAGCCTCTTTCTACCAACACTCAGCCCAAAAGCTCTCTCTCTTAGCTCTTTGCTCAGGGTCATGCTACCAGTGCTGCGGTGGTGGTGGCTGGTGCTTCCCTGATGCCTTCTCTCCCAGCTTCTCTGATCTAGCCACTGTTTCTCTCACAGACACAAACAAAATACAGCTCCAATCCAATCAATGCCCTAGCCCCTTGTGTTAGCCATATCAGGGAAACTCATTGGGCCATAAGGTTAAGATTCTACCCAAGCCTTGTCATGTGCTTGTGTTTTTGGGGCTGCTCCTATTGCTTTAGCTACCTGTTTACATAAAGGAGTGTAAAGCCTTCTTATAACTACAGTAGAACCCCATTTATCTGACCCTCCATTAGCTGGCTCTGTGTGTTAACTGGACAACCAGTGCACACAGATCTAGAAGAGGTGATCTCTCCTGTGACCTCTAGGAGGCACTGCTGCATGGCACTGTCCCGTTCTCCAGTTTATCCGGATTTTTATATTATCCAATCTGGCCCTGATCCCAATTAGTCTGGATAAATGGGATTCTTCTGTATCCTAAATTAAAGGCAGTGGTCACACCCTCAGCTTCCGAGAGGTTTAATCCAACCCATAACATGCACCTTTATAGAGAGATGGCTAGTGACCTCCCTAGGCACTTAACTTCCATTGAAACTAATGGCATTTACACCTAACTTTACTTATCGGGGGTAGCCGTGTTAGTCTGTATCCACAAACATGAGCAGTCTGGTGGCGCCTTAAAGACTAACAGATTTATTTACATCTGTTTAATAACAGATTATTAATAAATCTGTCAGTCTTTAAGGCGCCACCAGACTCCGCATTGTTTTTCCCACTTAGGCACTTGGGAAAATCCCTCTTGGTGCCTATCTGCACCTTAGGAGCCTAAATACCTTTGAAATCTGACAATCTGCACTTTGGAGCCTATGCCTCATTGTAAGTTAGGATGTAAGCTCCTAAGTGCCTAAATCACTTGGGAAAGGGGAAAAGGCTCCTGAATCACTTTGGGTCATAATTTCATAGGTATTAGGCACCTTAAAGACGTAGATGGGCATGTGCCTAAGATGCCTAGGAGTTACTAGCAATTGGTTCTTAGGATCTTAATGGACCTTCTGAATTTTTTACCCCGGATCTACCATATACATAGGCTTGGAAGATATTGGTAGACGTCAATAAACGCTGATTTCACTGTACGCATACAAACCGATGAAAAAATATTTCCATCAATGATGATGACAATTTACAGCTTGGCAAAGTAAGAAAAATGCTATTTGAGAACTTATTACAGTTGATTTAAGGCTACTTACTTTGTATATTTTGACATGGGACATTGACAATTTGGGTTTAAATGGTTACAAACTTTAACTTTTTGAATCTCAACACTTACTGTTGTTAAATAATTATTGTCTCACCCCGCTCCATAATTTCCCACAGCTGTGAAAATTTAAAGGAAAATCGAAAAGAAATGCTTAAAACTCATAATTGTGCACCAGTGTGAAAATTTTAATTAATATATTAAAAAATGTTTTAAAATAAACATTCATAGTACTCGTTGAGATTATAAAAAATAAAAATAGAATTCTACCAAGCCTACATATACGTATCATCTGCATGAAATGTTGAGTATTGTTAGGTTTTCCTTGTTGTCTTTTGGGTCTCAGTGGCCCTCCACAGACAGCATTTAAAGAAAACACTCGGTTCTCAGTAACCTCTCATCCACTCCCCCTCTCACTGGTAGGCAATGGCACTTTCACGCCACATAGGGTGACCAGACAGCAAGTGTGAAAAATCAGGATGAGGTGGGGGTAATGGGAGCCTATGTAAGAAAAAGACCCAAAAATCAGGACATCTGGTCACCCTAACACCACATGACAATGGACTTTGTAGTCACATACTGTCAATGCCACTACATGAATTCTCCAATATGGAATGCGCTGGCACAGTGCCAGAAATCAAGTGGGTCATCCTAGCTTTGGATAGAGAATTTGTTTAGTAATGGTAGAAGGGACTCACAGCATGAAACAGGCACTCTGCAGTTTCCCCACACAGCTCTGCCAATGCGTCTCAAATGCTAACCTGCAGCCGGCCCTTTGCTATTCCAGTCCTGGGGCCCTTAAAAGCTCTGCCAATTACATTAGTCCTGACATGCAAACTCTCTTGCAGTTTCAGTCTGGGGCCTTTCCTGAACAGAGATTCTCAACTGGGTAAATTGGGTAATTGTTTTATACAGAAAATAAAAGACCCATTAAGGACCCTCAGATGTGGCCACAAAACTCACTGAACCCAGAACTCCCCAGTTGAGTAGCTAGTGCATTAATCCAACGGCTCTCTAGCGCCACTTTTTAAAAAGGTTCTTTTAAAAAAATGTCTACACATTTATTAGCTGATATTACAAAGAAAGAACCACCCTCTTCTGTGCTAAATTACTGTGGAGACATTGAAGTAACACTTTGCAAAAGCAGAATCTAACACTATGTGTGCAGTTTTTTACTTTATGTTTCTGCACGCACCATTTTCCATATGTAAATCTTTTGCACTTGAAAGCTGTGTGTTCAAATGGATTAGACAGCCAGGAGGTGAAGTCTACTAAACACTGACAGTCTGTTAAAGATTTGCGATCTCAATCTTTCTTTTTTCCTCTTTTTTTGCATTTATGCCTAGGGCATACTTCACTGACCTAGCCAATTTGCATGTGCAGATGAAGTGTGCATGCAGGGCCGGCTCCAGGCCACAGCACGCCAAGCACGTGCTTGGGGAGGCATGCCTCGGAGGGCGCTCTGCCGGTTGCCGGGAGGGCGGCAGGCGGCTCCGGTGGACCTGCCGCAGGCGTCCCTGTGGAGGGTCCACTGGTCCCGCGGCTCCGGTGGAGCATCCACAGGCACGCCTGCAGCAGGTCCACTGGAGCTGCGGGACCAGAGGACCCTCCGCAGGGACACCTGCGGCAGGTCCACCAGAGCCGCGGGACCGGCAAGTGGCAGAGCACCCCCCGCAGCGTGCCGCTGTGCTTGGGGCGGCGAAATTGCTAGAGCCGGCCCTGTGTGCATGCGCTACTCCTGTTCATACAACATTTTCACAAGGAAATTTAGAAGCGAGGTTCAGTCCTCATGGAAATGTGGCTTCTGATTCCCATGTGCAACAGAAAAACTGCTTTAGGCATAGCCCTGAGCAGTGAGTGGTGTGTAAGCTGCATCCCTGCAGCAACACTACTGGGAATCACTGGATCTTACAGACATGCCTTAGGCACAGGTTTCAGAGTGGTAGCTGTGTTAGTCTGTATCAGCAAAAAGAATGAGGAGTACTTGTGGCACCTTAGAGACTAAGGCCTGGGCTACACTAGCAGGCGGGGGGGGGCGGGGTTCGAACTAAGATACGCAACTTCAGCAATGCTATTCACATAGTTGAAGTCGAAGTATCTTAGTTCGATTTACCTGGCTGTCCTCATGGCAGTGAGTCAACTGCCACGGCTTTCCCGTCGACTGCACTTACTCCTCCTGCCAAGGTGGAGTACGGGCGTCGATTAGCGGATCGATTTATCGCATCCAGATAAGATGCGATAAATCGAACCCCGATACATCGAATACTACCCGCCGATCCGGTGGGTGGTATAGACGTTCCCTAACAAATTTGTGTAAGCATAAACTTTCGTGGGCTAAAACCCACTTCATCGGACCCATGTTTCTTGCCCCTTCCTGGCATTGGCCAACAGCAAATTATGATGCTGGCTCAGCTGACTGGCACATTGGAGGGGTGGGAGCCAGGGTTGCACCCACTACCCACCCACATGTCGTGGAGGTTGGGGAGAGCAGACCTTCTTACTCCTGTGTCCCTGGACCCAAAGTCCAGATAGATTGTGCTGCAGTGTCTAGCGGGTTATCACCCCCTGGTCTGGGCACATAGGCCCCACCATAATTTGGCCCAGATATTTTGATGCAGTACCCTGCATCCTGGAGTTGTCTCTCCATCTCACACCAGGAAGGATTTACTCTTTCTCCCCCAATGCTGCAAGGTTTTATTGCTTTTAATTTGATTACCAGTGTAATGGAGTAATACACTCTTTGCTATTGCTGCCCAGAGAAAGACTAGGGATGAGTATGGAGCAAAGGGAGCTGTGGAGAGTATAGCGCAGGTGATACTCACCTGGGAGGCCTCTCCATCAGTCTGAAAAATTGGCTTCATTAATAGACATAAATAAAGTATGCCTGGACATTAGTTATTAATGAATTATCGAAACTGCTGAAGCGTAGCTATGCTTACAAGAGCAGAATGGAGAGAGGGCAGTAATGTGCTCACCAATCGCTGGCTTGGATTCCGGTCGCTTTCCCTGGTCCCACATTAGAGGATATCCTGCTTGTGCTGCTGAAGAAGGAATGACCCCATCAATATTAACTGTAGCAGTTTCAGAGATGTCACCTGCTATGAAATATTCATCTGAAGTCAAACCCTGCAAGGTTCTGCTTCCCTTGAAGAGAAGGTGTATAAGAAAGTCTTAGGCCCTAGCCTAAAACTCGGGAGACCTTGGGAGTCCCTGCTTTGCCACAGACATCCTGTGGGACACTTACTTCTCAGTGCCTCAGTTTCCCATCTGTAAAATAATAGCGTCCCTGACTTACAGGAGCGTTGTGAAGATGAATGCATTCAAGACTGTTAGTTGTTGAGATGCTATCGTAATGGGGGAGCTGTACGTACCTTGGGGAGACAGCTCTATTCACTCTCACTTTTTAAAAAATGAAAAAGGTTGATTCAGCACCATGGTGGAGATTAAAGCAGATATGAGCCCTATCACGATATGTCCCTTATAATGGGATATTTCCAGTTCCTCTGCAGTGAGCAATTCTTATTTTGTGAGAATACCAGTCTTGATATGAGAAAATACAGTCTGCTGTGTAGCACAGCCGAAATGTAACATTGTGGTGATGCTATAGAGCAGGGGTGGGCAAACTACGGCTCGTGGGACCGTCCTGCCTGGCCCCTGAGCTCCTGGCCCGGGAGGCTTGTCCCCAGCCCCTCCCCTGCTGTTCCCCCTAGCGCTACACATAGGAAGACTTAGACATGACAAAAGTAAATATATTTTTAAACAAAATATTTGAAAATACATTTCTCCTTTATGCACAGGAAATCAGTTTAGGGTTCTGGATTTCCACTGCCAGAGATGAAGACACCGCTAACACCAAAAGCACAAAGAATGCAGGTGTTAGTGATCCTATCAGCTCTTGCAAGACAACCCAGCTCTCTGGGCTAAGGTTGTGGGAAGTAAAAAAGAAGTCAGTTAGTTCACCTTTAAATTCCATTCATTTGTATTTTTCAAGCCTACACATGTATCTTGTTAATGATTTAGGATCTCTTAACAGTTTTATTTATTTATAAAATCATGTCAGTTCACTTCAGTAACTTAAGAACAATTCAGAGAAGCCAAGACAGAGTAGAATTTAGGCCAGATTTGGTGACTGGCTGAACATCAGAGTAGGTCATATGGAAATGCCTGGCAGATGGACATACTGTAATAGCACAGCTACAATATTCACCGTCCAAAGGGGACCCTCTTAAAAGAGATGCTTGCACCATGGCATCTACAGTTTTTGCTGTTCTTGGAATGGAAAATACGCCAATGCTGAGGAAAGGTTCATGACTGCATGGTGGAAATGATCAGGGTCAAGTGGAGCCCGGGATCTGGGCTCCCCTGCCAGAGAATGGCTGGCTGCAGCAGAGAGTCAGGGACAGAGTAGTAGGCAGTGGTGGTGCCAGCCAGATGCCTGCTGGGTTAAGCTGGGATGCTTCCCTTGCCAAGGAAGATCAAGAACTCAGGAACGGAAAGAAGACAGGCATTCACGGGTGCTAAGAGGAATAATTTCTCCCAGGTCATGGTGCCAGAGGATTAGTTTGGGAAGAAGAGCCTGCGAGTTTGCCTGCTGAGTGAAGATGAGATAAACTTGGAAGAAGAGTGTCTCAGGGTAAGTGTGTGACTAGAAAGGACGAGAGGGGGGAAAAGGGCTAGCCTGGGAGGAACAGTCTGTCTATCTGTAGGGAGGGAATTACAATTAGTTTAGATGAAGCTGGTGTGTCCAACAAACCACCCTCAATATCATGCAGTTTAAATCTGACAGTTGCTATTATGGGTCATTGCTGAGGACTGAATCCTGGAATGATACCGTTGAAAACATCTGCCTCTGTCACTTGAGCTGAAGGAATAACTCCTCCAGCTGGTAGCTGTAGTAGACTCACATCCAGTATGGGCCTGCCACTTGAGTGGAACACACATATGGAACAGTGGGTTACATAAACACCTTAGTTAGATGATAAATAGGTGTGATGGGGTTGGGGAGGTATATTTGCTGCTCTCATGTCTACATTCTTCTCTGGCTACATTGGATATTTCTCCCTCTCTGTACAGACTTTGTTCTTTGAAGCATAAACTGATTGATTAGTTGAGGAGGGGTGTGGGGTTTGAGATTGACAGATGTCTTTTGCAGGGTTGAGCATCCCCAGGGATGCAATGAGCAGTTAGAAAGTATGCAAAGACTAGAGCAAAGTGGGTCCAGGGCTGAAGCCGAAGCCCGAGGGCTTCAGTCCTGGGTGTTGGAGCTCAGGTTACAGGCCCCATGCCTGGGGCTGAAGCCCTTGGCATATGGTTTTGGCCTCCCAGACCAGGGCAGTAGGGCTTGGGCTTTGGCCCCCGCACCCAGGGCGGTGGGGCTCAGGAGGCTCAGGCTTCGGTCCCCTCTCCTGGGATTGTGTAGTAATTCTTGTTGTCAGAAGGGGGTTGTGATGCAATGAATTTTGAGAACTCCTGGACTAGAGCATTTATGGATGGGCAAACTGCACAGTTCATTCCTTGCTGGTACAGTTCATATCAGCTACTAGTTCTTGGATACCTCCCATTAGTAATATCACTGATATGTTAAATTTAGTGAGACTGGCTCATACATTTTTCATATTTATTGTTTGGGGATTATTTTAACTTTAAACCAGATATCCCAATTTACAGACACTGGGTGTGTTCATTTGAAAGCTCTAGCCCCAAAAGCTAGTTCCAGCTCAACTTAATCCTTGATCAAAGCAGAACAATTTAGCATCAGATTAGTGATTCTCATATTTAAAGTGATGAGTAAGAAATGCAGGGGATCCAAGCCAACTCCAACTTAACCAAAGCTGGGGAAACTTTATAAGGTAGCACTGGAGTAACATTTTTTCTAAATCTCATTGGCCTTAGCATATAGCACACCGTTACCCCTCCCTCTGCTTTAGGAGTGTTTCCTAGCATTCCTCACAATCCATGTCAGAGGAAACTGTTCTAGCAGGTTTCATTCAACAGACATTTTCAAGTACACCTCTACCTTGATATAACGCTGTCCTTGGGAGCCAAAAAATCTTACCGCATTATAGGTGAAACCATGTTATATTGAACTTGCTTTGATCCACCGGAGTGCGCAGCCCCACCCCGCCGGAGCACTGCTTTACTGCGTTATATCCAAATTCGTGTTATATCAGGTGGCGTTATATCAAGGTAGAGGTGTATTTTAAGAACCAAATAGAGGGTTTTCTTTATAAAGGGGGAGGGGTGAAGTAGGGGAATTGCAAAACTTAATACCCAGGGGCCAAACTCTCCCCTGGAATAACTGCACTAAACAGAACTCTGGATGTATTTGGGATCCAGGGATTTCTAAATGTCTTCCAGTGTTGGAATCCTGAATACAAACAACAGAGCTGGGCACCAGAGTGGGCGTAGGAAACCGACTATGTGCTGACATTGAAACTGACCAGGTTAGTTACTTTGCTCAAATAGAAGTGCAATGAGCAAACAAACATAAACATACATTGTAAAAAGCAAATGGCTTAAAATAAAATCTATCCATTTTTAATAATCTGGGACCAAATGGTGCAAGATGCTGAGCTCCCTTAACTCCCAGTGACTTCCATGGCAGTAGAGAGAGCTCAAGACTCACAAGGTCAGACTCCTAAGGTGTTATCAGGTGAGGAAACTCTTATTTTTCATGTAGGATTTGGGCTATTCCTGGGTCACGCTGAAGCTGCTTTTCTGGTGCAAAGTGAGTGTAAAGCTTGCACAACTGGCCCTCACAGACTCACATTATTATCCGCTAGGGGGGTCGAGCTGTGGCTGGCATTGGGCACATGGCCATCACATCTGTGTGCTCAACCCATCCCCGGCTGCGGTCACAGCCCCTCGGGCTGCTCTGATTTACAGTATAGGCCAGAGTACAGCAGCCACAGCATTGGGGCCTTTATCTGGACAAGTCCCTTTTGCTAAAGGGACAAGGTGTGCACGGCAGTTATGCTCTGGACTCTAGCGCTGGTCTAGTTCATGGACATACATGCAATAAAATGCAGCCCCTATGGCTAATACAGATCAATGCCCACTGCTGTCCTGACAGAGTTCCAAATGCCTCTGATGCATCAACTCCCTGCACCAGGCAATAAGGCTCTCTCTAAATGAGGGAAAAGCTGAGTCTGTACCTTCCAGGATGCCTGAAATCAATAATACCTGAGTTACACTGAGCCCCTAAAAGCCACTGCTCTTTAAAGGTCCTTGTAAAAATGCACATCATTTTCCTTTATGTGAAGCAGGCTTTGATCCGCAGGAGGTAGACTCGGCATTTCTGACCACCTTAAAGGCTCATATGGCGGAGTATAGCCTCCTCTCTATAGGAAACTTTTCAACCCATTAATGTATTAGACATTTAAAAAAACAAGACAAAACTGAACTGAACACCTACTGCAGAGCACAAGAGCAAGTGCAGGACTTTACGATGACAGGAAAACTGTGTCACTCCAGCAGCGAAGTTCTGAAATCAATTTAACACTATTAAAACTAAAAGGCTTGCAGCTAGGGTCTACTTGCCCAGCAGATGCATTCATTAAATTTGTCTAGCATGATACTGTAAGTTGTAGGAAGAGAAACCCAGCCACGCCTGGAAATAGATTTTGTCTGAGATCTATTTATAATATTACTAGCTTCTCGTTTCACAGTGGCATTTCTTCCCAGAAGTAGATTTCCCCTGTACTCTATTGACATGTCTCTGTCCCACTTTTCCTTGAGTCCCCTATTCCAACCCACCCTCCAGAAGCTGCTCACGGGTGGGTCAAACATCAGAACTGGCAAACAATGCTATGCAGCCCAGCAAAACACAAAACTGCCTGTCTCTGCAAAGTAATAACTCTCTTCTGGGGGGCATGAGGGATTCTTGTAAGGGTCCGAGGCACATCTAAATCTACTTTATTGCAATGATAACCACAACAGATGGATAAAATAAAAACTCACAAGTCCAATGATCTCCCCTTGAAAACATATTGTACATAAAAAAATAAAATAACCCTCCAACCTACACCAATGGTGCAGATCAGTCACAGGCTATACATTATTTTTCTTCTTGTCCATCTATGAAAAAGTAAATATTCAAACTGGTCCCCACTGAGTCCCTCTTTCAGACAGGAGTATGCTGCTCCCTCTTCCCCATCCCACTGTACCTTTATTCTTCCGTCTCATCACCCCTAGCCGGCACTTCAGCGAAACAGCAAACATCTTCCCGCATCACAGCTTCCAGTGCTCCACTCACATGGCTCCGTGCAGCATCTCCCTCAACACCTCTGCCTGGCTCTGTGAGGGGCTGCTGGCTCTCAATTAATTTATGATTACTGTGAAATAGAGTCGCGCTTTGTGTTGTGGCAGAGGGAGCGAGCCAGAGAGGAGATCAGGGTGAGAGGGGAAAGGAAAGCGAGAGACAGAAAGAGAGGGGGCATGGTTTTCAGTGCTGACTGTTTTATTATCATTTTGTCCAGATGAACATGAAATCACCAATCGATATTTATAAATCTATATCCAGTCCTCTTGTTCTTAAGGGATGGGAATCCTATAGTACATTACCGTACCACTTTGCAAAGCAGTATTATTCCTTCCTGGGTGTGCGTGCACACTCACACTTCCCCGTCAAGATAATCCTTACACGCTTACTATAGCAAAGATTCAGAGCCCTTAATTTTGTGGTGCTGAGACAAATAAATAACCCATATGTAGCAAGGGCCAGATTCAGCCCTGGGTCTGTGTTGGCAAAGGCCCTCAGTAGCAGAAAGTCCACCAAGGGGGAGGCCATGACAGTGAAAAGCATCAATAATTTCCCCTTCAGTTAGGGGTTTAGTATGGTTCAAAGTGGGGGTGGCACTGGCTGGCCAGGGGGTAAGGCTAGGACAGGCAAGGGATGCGCTGGTTCAGCTGCTAAAGGGTTGGCAGGATTCCAGTGGAACCCTGAGCATCATGAAAAGCTGCTCCCTACCTTCATTATGTGGAACCCCTGTCAGAAGATGGCAGTAGAAAGACAGCTTGGGGTGAATTCCAGGTGGGGCGGAGGAGCCAGGCTTCTCCTACCAGTTTCAGTGAATCTGGCCCTTAGGATCCTCCTTTGAAGGGCTGGATTGGAATCCCAGCTGGCTGAGGGAGGACTTTTCTATAGAGGCTAGGAAATGGTGGGTTCCCATTTTACACTGGCTGCAGAAAGTGCTTTAACCTTTCTTCTCAGGATAACAGCATTTGCTGTTCCTCCTCAGTCAGCCACACAATAGCACTCAGACGACCTGCATTAGAGCTAGACTTCAGTGTATGTGTCTGTTATACCTGGACTTTGACTTCCTTGCTGGAAAAGAACAAAACAGTTCCACAACCAGGTATGAAAATAAATATAGACATTGGCTCCAATAGAGTAACGCTGGTGTCAAATTGCAGTAATGCAGTGAGGAATCAGGCCCCGCGTCTTGTAGTTAGTGCAGAGTTTAGGGTTTTTTTTTTTGTTTATTTGTGTGTTTGTTTTTTACGTGTAGGCCACTGCATCTAATAGAGAATTCAGGACAGGTTCTCAGCAGGAGCCCCGAGGACTTCAATGTGATAGAAAGAGTATGGCTGGCTCTGGGGAGGACAACCAGGGATTTCAGAGTAATAGAGAATACAGGGTTTGTTTTATGCAGAATTCCCTGGGACTTTAGGGGACTGGAAAATACAGGGCTAGTTCTGGGCAGTGACCCCAGGGATTTCCGTGGTTTACTGTACGTAATTCTAATAAGCCAGTGAACGTTTTCACAATATCACTGTTAGCCTCCCTGTACCTCAGTTTTCCAGTCAGCAAAACAGGGATAACAATCCTTAATTCATCAGTGTGGCTTAATACAGCCCATTGCACCCGGCAAGAGTTCTAAGTGCTAAGCGGGAGGAGGAGAACTACCAGCACTTTTGTTTATGGTGGCTCAGTAAACGACACCATCCCACATTGAGCGGTGGCACCCAGTCTTGTGAGCAGTAGGGTCCCTTTCCAGAGGGAATGGCAGTGCCCAGATTAGTAAAACTAGGCAAGGTCCTGAAGTGGGCTTCTTAGTGTTAGCCCTTTACTGTCAATAAAGTACTGATGATGAACTTCTCAGTGCATTCACTCAATGCTAACCATTAATATGGAACCACATTCTTAAGTTTATTGCGAGCAATGCTATATGGAGATGGCACCTCGAGAGATGACTTGGATTATTTTCCAGCTGCATTCCTAGGAAACTCTGGGTGGGTCCTGGATGCGAGTAAGAACCAGCACAAATCTGTGAAAGCACCAGCCTTGCTTTGTTGGTTTTATCTGGGGTGGGGAGCAGAATGTGTTTGAGAGACATACAGAAAGACTTAGGAAAGAGGGGTTTTGCCTTTACCCAAAGGTATAAACTACAGAGTGGATTTAGGATGTAAAAAGTAAATAAATGCTTGAAGAAAACAAATGTTCCATTCCCTTCCTTTGCGAAGAAATCCTGTGCAGTCTGGGAAGGGAAATGGAATATCAAGTATGCTACTCCTCTGGGTTACATTTTACTCCAGCGTAACTTCACTGAATGCAACACACTAGAGCTAAAATGCAAAGGAGTTATACATGCATAAAACTGAGGCAGCAGAGTGGAGAATCAGGCACTCTGAATCCAGAATAAAACACGAGAGGGACGGACACACACATACACACACACACAAAATTCACTTGGGATACAGAGAGATCCAGTTAACATCAAAGCAAATTACACTGTTATCTGTTCTTTTACTACTAGCACTGAACATCAGACAGCCAATTAACAAGACTGGATTTTTGACTGTCCATGGGAAGAAAGAAGGTATATTATGTATTTATAGTGGTTGGCCATATTCATTGGTTGAAGACTGTGGCAGACACATATAATCACCTAGACTGAACAATTCCTGGAGGCTGTGGGTTACAGAGCCTCAGTGGGTACAATTTTAATATGGTGCAAGATAATTGGGGTTATGGGTTGCATTATCACTGGACAATTCCCCGTTCTATATACTATCTCCAGAAATGTACCAGTTGGAGATGGGTTTTCTTTGCTTTATGTTATCTGTATACCCACAAAATACATTCTCAGTGCAATACGAGGGGTTTTTCAGGGCTAGAACAGTGTGCATTAGTGAATGTATCAGCTTCCCAGTGGCCTTCTTACATCCTTTTCTATTTCCCCTGCACCTTTCTTCCCACTCCCAACTACCAGCTGCTCCTTTCTTAACCCCAGGCACATTTAGATCCTCCCCTGCCTGATTATACAAATCATTGACGGCTTCAGAGGGCTGCAATCCTTTATGTGAAGTGTAGCCCTTTTTCTCAGTTGTTGGAGATACGAACCTGAGGTAGGTTGGCAATCCAAGGGGCAGAGATCCCAGCCTCTGCATCAGCTTAGCTTTGATCATTGTTGGAGTGCTGCTGCCTGGGTGAAATGTACCTTCATGCAGAAGACCCACACAAAGCCTATGCACCAGTTAAATCCCACTTAAGTCCTATTTTTAGATAGGACTTGAGTGGTACATAGACCTTGGCTGACCCTTTGCACAGGGCTGAATTTTACCCTAAGTGTTTAGCTGTTGAATAAAGCTGCCCTGTCTTGACCTCTCCTACACGGCGTGCATTCATACAATGGCAGCAAAGGTTTTGAGTGACATGCCAGAGTATTCCCAGCTAATGTTAGGGAAATCTCCAAAATTTATCCCAGGAGATGGAGGAACTTTCAAAGCAATGGTTTGGATAAGCACCCCAACATTTAAAGGTAAAATTGAAGGGGAAAACAAATGATGCAGGTTCGGATTTGATGTGAGCAAAAGTAAAACACCTGAGTCATTTTCTATCCAAACTTGTTCATCTACCCCAGCCATGATTTGGAAGGTTGCAGTTTGGTTCAATGGATTGACTGTAATGCTGACAGACCCCGGTCGTCGGTGGGCGGGATTGAACCTGGGACCTCTGAAGCTAAATGCATGAGCCTCTACAGCAGAGGTGGGCAAACTATGGCCTGCGGGCCACATCCAGCCCACGGTACTCTTCTGCCCAGACCCTGAGCTCCTGCCCCGGGAGGCTCGCCCCTGGCTCCTCCCCCGCTGTTCCCCCTTCCCCACAGCCTCAGCTCACTCACTCCTCCGCTGGCGCAATGCTCTGAGCAGCGGGGCTGCAAGCTCCTGGAGTAGTGCAGCTGCAGAGCCCATCCTGACCTGGTCTCTGTGCTGCACGGCTGGCTCCAGCCGGGTGCATGGCTGCCTGTCCTGGTGCAGTCATGCCGCCAGCCACTGGTGCTCCAGGCAGTGCAGTAAGGGGGAAGGGAATGGGGGATGGCAGTTGGATAGAGGCCAGGGGAGTTCGGGGTGTGGTCACGGGCCCGGGGTGTGGATGGGGTGGGAGTGGTCAGAGGGTGGGGAACAGGGGCGTTGAATGGGAGCAGGGGTTCTGGGGGCTGTAAGGGAGAAGGGGTGGTTGGATGGGGCAGGGATCCCGGGGGGGCAGTCAGGAAGGAGAGAGGAGGTTGGATGGGGCATTGGGGGGCAGTTAGGGGTGGGGGGTCCATGGGTGGTTAGGGGACAGACAGCAGGGGGGTGGATGGGGCAGGGGTTCCAGGGTGGCAGTCAGGGGGCGAGAAGCAGGGGGGGTCAGATAGGGGGCTGGGACTAGGCCACACCTGGCTGTTTGGGGAGGCACAGCCTCCCCTAACCAGCCCTCCACACAATTTCTGAAACCTGATGCAGCCCTCAGGCCAAAAAGTTTTGCCATTCCTGCTCTGCAGCATGAGCTAAAAGCCAGCTGGCTGTCAGTGAAGGCTGTAGAGCAGACTCATGCTATCACTCTCTCTCTCTGAGTGGTCTCGGTGCCACTAGATGGCACAGAACATCACACCCAGGAGGTGTGTGGGTTACATCTGCATCGGCAACAATGAGTAAATTCTGGTGCTATTTTTATTGGCTTCCCCAGCTTCCTCACCAGCTGAGCCTCTTCAACCACACACACTCCAATGACTGAGCTCAAAACATTTCACATGGGATGTAACTCCAAGAGCAGAAGGGAAGGGCCTAGAACCAGAGGCTGAAACGAAGCCAGGTGTAAATTTGGACCCAAAGCAAAACCTTACACAGAGTGATTCAAAAAACTTTCCAGCAAATAGGAGCAAAGAAAGACACCGTACTCTGTACTTGGTAAAATTCATTCGGCTATTTCCCCACAGTGAGTGGTTACAAGCGCAGCGGCTCCACTTGCTCAAGTGCCAATGAGGTCCCAGGTGAGCAGGGTTTGTCAGGATCACAGGGCTGCCCATGCTAGGATCCATAGACTCATAGACTCTAGGACTGGAAGGGACCTCAAGAGGTCATCGAGTCCAGTCCCCTGCCCTCATGGCAGGACCAAATACTGTCTAGACCATCCCTAATAGATATTTATCTAACCTACTCTTAAATATCTCCAGAGATGGAGATTCCACAACTTCCCTAGGCAATCTATTCCAGTGTTTAACTACCCTGACAGTTATGAACTTTTTCCTAATGTCCAACCTAAATCTCCCTTGCTGCAGTTTAAGCCCATTGCTTCTTGTTCTATCATTGGAGGCTAAGGTGAATAAGTTTTCTCCCTCCTCCTGATGACACCCTTTTAGATACCTGAAAACTGCTATCATGTCCCCTCTCAGTCTTCTCTTTTCCAAACTAAACAAACCCAATTCCTTCAGCCTTCCTTCATATGTCAAGTTCTCAAGACCTTTAATCATTCTTGTTGCTCTTCTCTGGACCCTCTCCAATTTTTCCACATCTTTCTTGAAAGGCGGTGCCCAGAACTGGACACAATACTCCAGTTGAGGCCTAACCAGCGCAGAGTAAAGCGGAAGAATGACTTCTCGAGTCTTGTTTACAACACACCTGTTAATGCATCCCAGAATCACGTTTGCTTTTTTTGCAACAGTATCACACTGGTGACTCATATTAAGCTTGTGGTCTACTATGACCCCTAGATCTCTTTCTGCAATACTCCTTCCTAGACAGTCTCTTCCCATTCTGTATGTGTGAAACTGATTGTTCCTTCCTAAGTGGAGCACTTTGCATTTATCTTTATTGAACTTCATCCTGTTTACCTCAGACCATTTCTCCAATTTGTCCAGATCATTTTGAATTTTGACCCTGTCCTCCAAAGCAGTTGCAATCCCTCCCAGTTTGGTATCGTCCACAAACTTAATAAGCGTACTTTCTATGCCAACATCTAAATCGTTGATGAAGATATTGAACAGAGCTGGTCCCAAAACAGACCTCATGCGGAACCCCACTTGTTATACCTTTCCAGCAGGATTGGGAGCCATTAATAACTACTCTCTGAGTAGGGTTATCCAGTCAGTTATGCACCCACCTTATAGTAGCCCCATCTAAATTGTACTTTCCTAGTTTATCTATAAGAATATCATGCAAGACCATATCAAATGCCTTACTAAAGTCTAGGTATATCACATCCACCGCTTCTCCCTTATCCACAAGGCTCGTTATCCTATCAAAGAACGTTATCAGATTAGTTTGACACGATTTGTTCTTTACAAATCCATGCTGGCTATTCCCTATCACCTTACCACCTTCCAAGTGTTTGCAGATGATTTCTTTAATTACCTGCTCCATTATCTTCCCTGGCACAGAAGTTAAACTAACTGGTCTGTAGTTTCCTGGGTTGTTTTTATTTCCCTTTTTATAGATGGGCACTATATTTGCCCCCTTCCAGTCTGCTGGAATCTCCCCCGTCTCCCATGATTTCCCAAAGATAATAGCTAGAGGCTCAGACACCTCCTCTATTAACTCCTTGCGTATTCTAGGATGCATTTCATCAGGCCCTGGTGACTTGCAGGCATCTAACTTTTCTAAGTGATTTTTTACTTGCTCTTTTTTTATTTTATCTTCTAAACCTACCCTCTTCCCGTAAGCATTCACTATATTAGACATTCCTTCAGACTTCTCAGTGAAGACCGAAACAAAGAAGTCATTAAGCATCTCTGCCATTTCCAAGTCTCCCGTTACTGTTTCCCCCTCCTCACTGAGCACTGGGCCTACCCTGTCCTTGGTCTTCCTCTTGCTTCTAATGTATTGATAAAAAGTCTTCTTGTTTCCCTTTATTCCCATAGCTAGTTTGAGCTCATTTTGTGCCTTTGCCTTTCTAATCTTGCCTCTGCATTCCTGTGTTATTTGCCTATATTCGTCCTTTGTGATCTGACTTAGTTTCCATTTTTTATATGACGCCTTTTTATTTTGTAGGTCACGCAAGATCTCATGGTTAAGCCAAGGTGGTCTTTTGCCACATTTTCTATCTTTCCTAACCATTGGAATAGCTTGCTTTTGGGCCCTTAATAGCGTCCCTTTGAAAAACTGCCAACTCTCCTCAGTTGTTTTTCCCCTCAGTCTTGATTCCCATGGGACCTTACCTATCAGCTCTCTGAGCTTACCAAAATCCGCCTTCCTGAAATCCATTGTCTCTATTTTGCTGTACTCCCTTCTACCCTTCCTTAGAATTGCAAACTCTATGATTTCATGATCACTTTCACCCAAGCTTCCTTCTACTTTCAAATTCTCAACAAGTTCCTCCCTATTTGTTAAAATCAAGTCTAGAACAGCTTCCCCCCAAGTAGCTTTTTCAACTTTCTGCAATAAAAAGTTGTCTGCAATGCAGTCCAGGAACTTATTGGATAGTCTGTGCCCCGCGGTGTTATTTTCCCAACATATGTCTGGATAGTTGAAGTCCCCCATCACCACCAAATCTTGGGCTTTGGATGATTTTGTTAGTTGTTTGAAAAAAGCCTCATCCACCTCTTCCACCTGATTAGGTGGCCTGTAGTAGACTCCCAGCACGACATCACCTGTGTTTTTTACCCCTTTTAGCCTAACCCAGAGACTCTCAACACTTCCATCTCCTATGCCCATCTCCACCTCAGTCCAAGTGTGTACATTTTTAATATATAAGGCAACACCTCCTCCCTTTTTGCCCTGTCTATCCTTCCTGAGCAAACTATACTCATCCACACCAACATTCCAGTCATGTGTATTATCCCACCAAGTTTCAGTAATGCCAACAATGTCATAGTTGTATTTATTTATTAGCACTTCCAGTTCTTCCTGCTTATTACCCATACTTCTTGCATTTGTACATAGGCATCTAAGATACTGGTTTGATCTTGCCTCCCAGCTTTGCCCTGACACTCCTTTCTCTCTGCCATTATAGCCAGTGCTCACTCCTGTTTCCGACCCATCTGCCAGGTCTTGTTCCCCATTTACCTGTGGGGTTTGCTCACCTGTCCCCATCGAACCTAGTTTAAAGCCCTCCTTACTAGGTTAGCCAGTCTGTGCGCAAATAAGGCCTTTCCCCTTCTCAAAAGGTGAACGCCATGTGTGCCTAGCAGTCCTTCCTCGAATAGCATCCCGTGGTCCAGGAAGCCAAAGCCCTCCTGGCGACACCATCTTCGCAGCCAGGCATTCACCTCCACGATGCATCTGTCTCTGCCCGGGCTCCTACCTTCGACAGGAAGAATCGAAGAGAATACCACTTGCGCTCCAAACTCCTTAACCCGTACTCCCAGAGCCCTGTAGTCACTCTTGATCTGCTCAGTGTCACACCTCACAGTATCATTTGTGCCCACGTGGATGAGTAGCATGGGGTAGTAGTCAGAAGGCCGGATAATCCTCAACAATGCCTCTGTAACATCTCAGATACGAGCCCCTGGCAGGCAGCATACCTCCCGGGATGAACGGTCAGGGCAACAGATGGGTGTCTCCGTCCCCCTCAGCAGAGAGTCTCCAACCACCACTACCCTACGTTTCTTATTATCAGTGGTGGCAGCAGACCTCCCAGCCTTAGGGGTACAAGGCTTCCCCTCCTTAACTGTTGGGGGTGATTCCTTCTCTCCTGTATCAAGAAGAGCATAACAGTTATCTATTACCACAGCAGGAGGGTTTGCAGCAGGGGTGGAGCACTGCCTGCTGCCAGAAGTAACGAGCTGCCAGTGTCCACCCTGAGCCATCTCCTCCTCCACTGGTGTGTCAGTAGTCCTGTGAACTGGGACAGCTACGTCAGCTGTCTCCACATGGACACTGTCCAGGAATTGCTCATGGATACGGATGTTCCTCAGCCTAGCCACCTCCTCCTGTAGCTCTCCCACCTGCTGCCTGAGAGATTCCACCAGTAGGCACCTTTCACATTGGATACCACCCCCAGCCTGGATATCAGTAAGTGGAAATTGAAAGTTACAGTCTTTGCAAGCCCACACCAGAATCTGGGTAAAAGCATCCATGCTTTGGTGCTCTGTCTGGCTACAGGCGCAGGTGGAGGAGACAGAAGCAGTGCTGCCACAGGTGTTGCGGGTCCTCCTCCTCACCATCGTAAGCCTCCCTCTGTCAAACTCTTTCAAATTCCCGTCTGCAGCTCCCTGTCCGCTCTGCTCTGCTTTAAACAGAAAGGTTTTGGATGTGGCTTGGTTTATAGGTTCAGGGGACCAATGGGTCACAGATGAGACCGACAAGGGACCCCCAATCCCTTCCTACTCCCCTTCCAAACTCCCTTGCGAAACTCCCTGTTAGCAGCTCCAGATTCAGTCTCTTCTTCCTTTGGGGCTCGAGTACTTTCTTGAGACTTTCACAGCTTCAGGTCTCTCTGTCTTTATCTCCAGCCCAAAACAGACCAGCCTGGAGAGAAATGGGAATGACTTACTAGCTCATCCAGTCACCCCTCCAAGCTGCTAATGCAAGATTGTTTCTTACAGATCATTTTCTAATATTTTGTCCAGTCTAGTTTCTAATGTTGCTGGTGACAGCGATTTTCCTTGGGAGACTGTTCTACAGCCTCATAGATCTCACTGTATTATTATTCAGCCTAATTTTCTTTTCCTTACTATCCTCATTACTTCTACTTCTGCCCATTCTACCATCCTAAAAATTCCACTCCCTACATGGCATTTGATCTGCAACCATCTGTAGAGTTTTATTGTGCCTCTGCTTAATCATCATAAGGCATACATTTTAAACTGTGAGGGTAATTAACCATTGGAACAATTTACCAAGGCTTGGGTGGATTCTCCATCACAGACCATTTGTAAATCAAGACTGGATATTTGTCTAAAAGATCTGCTCTAAGAATTATTTTGGGGATGTGTATGGCCTGTGTTATACAGGAAGTTTGAAGAGATGATCACAATAGTCCCTTCTGGTCTTGGAATCTATGAATCACTATACAAATTTAAGGCTTCAACTTGTCATGAAAGCAACAATCTCTTCAGAACCCTAATCACTGTTAGTCTTTTATTAACTCCCTTTGGATTTGCCAACATCTTGGTGGTAATATTCCAGTTGCAATGTTCTACAGAGGGATGCAAAATGGGCTACTGGATCAGGCACTGGACTGGGAGTCAGGAGAGCTGCAGTGAGACCATCACCTCACTCTTTTACAGCAGATAACAAGACTAGATCGGTATAAGGAGGTCCTAAAAATCCTGGATACAACTAAGTGAAGATTTCTACAGCGCAGGCACAGCAGTGACTATCCCCCACAGCTCCATCCTCCCAAATCCACTCCTATCCTCCCCATCTCTTGTCACTCTCCCCTGCTCCAGGCCCCTCCTTTCTCCTTTCACCTCTCAGTTCCTACCTCCCACCTCCATCTCCTGCCCCTGTCTCCTTGCCCTGCCTCTCTTCCCTCTCCCCTCATTCCTCACCCCTTTGCATTTGAGTCAGGCTGTTTCCTCCTTCATTTCTCTGCTGCCTTGGTGCCAGCAGTGGAAGCACCGCGAGCCCAGGAGACACACTGTCCTTGCTCAGCTCCTGCAGTGCCGGACTGGGACATGCTCAGTCTCTTTGTGGAGATGGTGAAGGAGCAGTTTGGTTGGCAAATAGGAACTGTGAGGGGATGACGCACGCTCCATGCATAAGGAATCTTCAGAGAACTTAGCTGCTGAACTCTAAAAAGTTTCTACTGACCATATGCAAACTGAAATTTTTCAGAGGCTTATAACTTGGCAAAGACACACCCTGCCTGCTAAAGTGATCCCCCCCCTCGCCAAATTTCAAGTCCTGGATCCAAAGCATGGATGTGTTATAGCTTCTCAACCAAAAGGGTTAATAATAAAAAATCAATGCGGGAAAAGCAACATATTTTTCCCTAACCTGAACTGTTTCAGACAACATTTTCCAAAACAATTTGGAAGACAGATGGCATGGAAATTTTCAGCTGGACAATTAAAGGTTAGCATGATTATAATCACCTAAAAAGAAGGTTTTTTAATATAAAGTGTTGGGCAACTTTAATGATAGATGTCACTATCTGTGGCACCTACAACAACAGTCTTGCTAACATTAGGAGATGCCACAAAATACAGAGCTCCAAACTGGATCCTTTTGTGTCCATACCACATTACTTCTCCCTGGTTTATTACAGTAATTTACTCCCCCCCTCCACCCCCCAAGCTGAATGATGTTTTAGACCAGTTTCTGCCTCCCTTACTCATACTGAGTGGTACATTTCTCTGCGAATAAGATTGTGATAGAACATGGCCCTTTGTTACTATCTGGCTATATTAATGTCTTTCCCTCCCAGGTATTATTTCTCTGTTTGGACTGGAGTTCACAACTGCTCCCATTAGAGTATCATCTGAGTGTTTCATTGCTGTTTACCTTCCGCCACCAGGAGATTCAAAAAAATTCTTCATTCTGCGGTACTACCAGGTTTCCCCCATACTGGTGTTTTGTCCCCACCACCACATCCAACAGGTGCAATTATAGCCACAAAGGAAGGAGGGCTGCTTCTCTTAATGTTGAAATCAATGCATTTCCAGCTCTCAAGCACATTCATCGGATAATGGTTGCAGGGACATTGGCCATTGAAAGTGCACAAGACATGGAGAGAGGAATGGAGCAATTGGAAAAAGAGGATAAAAGAACTTTTTTACAGGAAAATATCTTTTACCATTTATCACGTTTGGAATCTGAAACGTCTCCACCAAGCCATAGAATTCATTTCCAATAATACAAAGGAATGATGAGAAGATGTACACATGGAGCGCAACAGAAATAGTGTGAAATCCAATGTGGTTAATGCACATTCAATATCCAGAAACCTATAAGCAAGGTTGAACATGGTTATTAGGATATGATTATAGTGATTCAGTAATAACAAACTGCAAAACAATGGATTGCAAGAAAATAGCCTTTCACTATACATATATTCTATCTGAAAAACATATTTGAACAAAATAAAAAGACACAAAAAAGTAATTTGGGTTAAATACTTTGTTTATGTGCAGACTTATTTCATGCATTTCTTGAGGCTGATCAGCGGTTTGCAATTTTTCTCAGACATAATAATATAAAACATTGCATAGTATATGTACGTTTCACATACATTGACAAAATTACATATACCATTAAAAAGTATTACAAAAAGTAGCATTACTCCTCAAGTGTGCAAAAATACACTACACATTATTAAATTAATGACTTGTGTGAACCTATCTCCTTTGTGAATATGTTCAGATTATATTCTTTAAATTTATTCTTTATAAGTTTAAAAATAACACATTTTACTGCATATACACGACTTCAATTCTACACTAAATATGTATATATGAATATATAACTACAAACTGCATTTTGAAAATGATTAATAATTTTTTAGTGAGAACAGGTTTTTCTTTTGTTTGCATTTAAACATTCTCATGCAGTGTTTGCAGAAAGTAAAATGAGTTATAAACTAGGATTTTGCTTAGATTCCAAGATAACAGGCAATTTATAAATACCAAAGATTAGATTAATAGAGTAAAACTGACTAATCTATGTTTGTTTTCCAATTGAACGAAATATAAAAGTAAACAAAAAGGTGGCAACAAAGTGATTATCAGTTACAGAGAGACTAATTTACAAATTTTTAATAGTGAGGGTGACTCATCATTGGAACAAAATACCAGTGGAAATGCTGGATTGTGATGGAAGTGATTGGATGTCTCCAAATCAAGGCTGGATACTTTCTGGAACAGATGCTATAGTTGAACACAAGTTATTGGGCCAAGTAAAGGGACAATTGGATGAAGTTATTTGGCTTAAACAGAAAGTCAGACTACAGAATTGAATGACTCCTTCTGGCCTTAAAATCTATGACTGAATCTGAGATCAACATTCTCTGATGGTATTACTGGCATGTTGTCTCCAGTGGAGCTGTGCCAATGTACTCTGGCAGAGAATCTGGCCTTAAGGGAGTTGCCTAAAATTCACAGAGAGCCTGGAGCAGAGCTGGGAATAGAAACCACTGCCAGATTAGCGCCTTAATCATGAGACCATCCTTCCTATCTAAAAACAAATGATTTCTCCACCTTATTTTAAATGTTTTCCCATACATACAGGGCCTGATATGCCTATCACAATTAACTGCAGATGTAGAATTAAGGCACAAGTTTTGGTAGTCTTATGGTATCGCTTGGATCAAAGGCTCATTTTGCTGGACTTTGTACAAACACACAGTAAGCAGCAGTCTACCCCAAAGAGCTTACCATCTAAACAAGACAGAGAGCGGGAGAAAGGAAGTTCTACTATCCCCATTTTACAGATCGACGGGCAGTGATCGATCCAGCGGGGGTCAATTTATCGTGTCTAGTATAGACACAATAAATCGACCGCCAGTCACTCTAGTATTGACTCTAGTTCTCCAACTCAATGAAAAGCGCCAGGGGAATCAACGATACCACAGTGAAGACAGCACGGTAAGAAGATCTGAGTACGTCTACTTCAGTTATGTTATTCACATAGCTGAAGTTGCATAACTTAGATGGATCCCATTCCGTAGTGTTGACCAGTCCTATCTCTTCTTTCTTAGAAGCTGCAGAGATCACCGCCAGCTATTAGTTTTCACTTTCAAACCTCCGCTATATACTAGTAATTGTCTTTTTGAAACAATGACTGTTACAAACAGGGGAGAAGTGGTCTCCTGAGGGGGGCCATTAATAACCTAACTCTCTGACTGTGTTCGAGAGGAAAAGAAACAGAGATGTTGAGGGTTTTGAAAGAGCTTCAGGATTTGTATAGAAAATATAGTTTTCTCTTTCAACAAGCCTCCACAAGGGAAATCACTCTGAAAGGCAGAAAAAGGCAAATCTTGCTAGCTCTATAAAACATCTTGTAACATAAGCACATAAATATAACTGTAAAAAATCCTCCAGCTGACAGCATGCCCTCCAGTGCTGGACTCATGTGGGCAGGATATTTGGCTCCTTTTCCTGCTTTCCCTCCTTAAGGACCCTTTCCCCGACCCCATTCTCTGCGTGTGTCTCCTCTGCCTTCATAGTACTGACTATCCTTTTCTGACCCACACAACAGCTCTCTCTTTCTTGGGCTTTGCCTCATTCTGTAAGTCGTGTCTCTGCTACCACTCTTGGGACCTCTCTCTGAGCTCCAGATCTTTAAGATCTCCTTTCCTGTTACCTCTTAACCTCACCACAATATCTGCAGGCTGCACCCTTTCTCCACTGCATTCCAGTCTCATCAGCGCTCTCTGATATCACTCTCCTATACCCTCCTGCCTGCACTGCAGCACTGCTCAACAGCTAAGGTTTGAAGGGCTAGGGGGGTGTCACCAGCTCCTGGTGGGGTCTTTCAATGGGGCTCTGCTGCTCCTGACTGCCCCCTGCCCAAGTTTGCCCACAGAGCAATTCTTGGACCCTCACCTCTAAATGAGTCAATCAGTCTGCTTCAGTCCCTTGGATGCATTTGCAGAGACAGCCTGGTGCAGGGGTGTTACATCTTTGCTGTCTCACACCTTTCTGCCTTCCCTCTTGCTCTGTACTCTCTCCTTTATAGCCGTCCTGGTTTCCTCTCTTGACTGCAGCTGTGGGTGCCTGACTCCATGATTGGCAGTTATCAGCTGGGTGGGGGTGTGGTCAAGCTGCTTATCTGTTAACAGGAGAGGCTCTGCTCCCCCTTCCGTCCATGTTCAGCATGCTGTGCCCATTACAAGAGGGCATGAGCTGCCACTGAAAGTTCTGCCCATCCCCGTCCCCAAGCTGGCCTTAAAGAAACAGAACAGTGAAATAGAATTTCATACTCAAATAGTTTGGCTCTATCTGGAATTTTCAAGCTTGTGCGGGTTCAAACCCCTCCTCCCCCATTCAAACTTGTCCCTGCTGTGTGTAATTCTCCTTGTGTACAGCTAGGACAACACCAGACATTTATCATTTTTACTACCTGTAGGAGGGGATGACGGTGGGGGCAGGGCTACAAGAAACAAAGCAGGCAGCATGATCTAATCATTAGATCAGGGGCAAGGAATCAGGGAGGCCTCCTTTCCACGCCCAGTTCTTGACGTGTGATCTGGGTCACATCACTTAACCTCTTGTGCAGCCTCTTTTATAGATAGGGAAACCATAAAATGGGAAAACTAACAACATCTATATCATAAGCAAGCATTTTGCGGTTCTCCAATTAAAAGGCACAATCCATATACAAATTATTACTACTGCCATTTTTATCCAAACAACAACAACTTCTTTACTTATTGGGGGGAGGAGAACTGGCTATACAGGGAATGATACTTCTTCAAAGAAGAGAGATGTAGGAAGGAAGAAATCTCCTTTCCCAAAGACTTGATTTATTCCTTGAAACAAAAGCATCAGCTTCCCAGTGATCTACTGCAGCGCAAAGAGATGTGTGAGATATAAACAAAGGGGAGAACCAGGCAGGACAGTAAATTGTCTGTCACAAGCCAAACTATTGTAATAAAAACAAAAGGCAAGTGAATGCAAACTTGGTTGAGTGGCTCCATTCCTCTCTTTTTGTGGGGACCCAGAGGTCCTGTAAGGCAACTGCTCTTCTTCCCCACAGGTTCTTTAGCGTGGGGTACAGCAGGATTTGTGTCTATCACTTCTCCTGATCAGTGCTGGATGAGGTATTGTAGCTGTTTGGGCTGCACTGCCATCAATGTGCTGACAATACTCACTCCGACGTCTCTATTTCATAGGATCCAGAAGGTGCAATCTCTTGCCTTCCCCACTGTCCAGCCAAGACTGGGGCTCCGATGAGAGTTTGTTGGCTGAAGTTCAACCCAGTCAAGAAAGAGGCTGGCAGGGGAGGAAGCATCTGGGAGAGATGTCGTAGCTGATGTCCGCCCCTCAGTAGAGAGCATGCTACCCTGGGGAACAGGAACATCCCCAGCTGCTAGATGGGGATGAAGACACAAGTAGCCAAAACTGACCACCTGCCCCCACCTGAAAAAAAGAGATATCGAGCCTTTCTTATCAAATCCAGACCTCACAACAATGATCCGTGTCTTTGTCTCCCCCTGCCCCCTGATCACTGCAGCCTGCTCTATCTGAGGCTACACCTGAGACCACATGGAAACTTCAGCTGGTGCACAGCACGTGTCCACCTACTTGCTTAACAGTCTCCTTGCAGGGAACATGACACCTGGGCTCAGTCTGCACTGGCTCCCAGTTCATTTGTAGAGGCATGTCCAGGGGCTGATTTTGATCTGCACACACCACTGGGCTGATTTTGATCTGCACACACCACTGGGAGAAGATTTTCAAACAAGGTGAAGCACCCAGCCACTGTCAATGTAACATGTCTGGACAGATTTGAGAGAGCTCAGCAATCAACATGCACCCAATGTTGAGAGCTCTTTTGAAGATCATTTAGGTGCCTACATGGGAGTTAAGATCTTTTGAACATCTAGCCCCACTTGTGGGTGTTGACTCCCTCTGAAAATTCTACCCGTAGTTTGTAAAGCACTTTGGGGTTGGTCAGGACCAAAGGTGTGTTCCGCTATGAAAATACAAGCTATTACCACAATGATCATGCTTTCCTATCTGTCAAAGACAGAACGTCTCAGTGGGATCTTCACACCTTTTCAAATAGTGAACACACCAACTTCAAAGCCATGGGACAGCAAATATTAGGAGCAATGTGAGTGGATTTATGAAGACAGCTCAGGTTTAATTACGTGTCTTGGGGATTTCTTTTGTAAGGCTGAAGCGACCTGCTACTGATGGCATGGTTAGACTTAGCTGTGGGAGCACAGGAATATTTCCTGGGATGATCTGAAAGGCTGTGCAATATTCCTCTGAACCTAAAGACAATTTTTCAACATAGAAGGTGAATCTACCTTCCTATCTCTGATACGTCTAAGGCACCTGATATTCTGTGGGGAAGTGACAGAAATTCAAAGCATTTCAGTGTAGAGAGGGGTCTGAGAAACAGAGTTCAGGTCAAATGTAGATCTGAACTCTCTCCAAAATCCAGGATTGTTTGGATGGAAGGTTTTGATTCAGACCCCAAATCTCATATAAAGAAAACCACAGTAGAATATAAATAACTTTGTGTGAGGGACAGTCCCCACAAACTAGATTTTCCCTCCTCCCTTTAGTCTGTAGGTATAAAATACAGGTGTACAAGATACATCTCTACCCCGATATAACGCTGTCCTCGGAAGCCAAAAAATCTTACCGCGTTATAGGAGAAACTGCGTTAGATCAAACTTGCTTTGATCTGCTGGAGCGTGCAGCCCTGCCCCCCTGGAGTGCTGCTTTACCGTGTTATATCTGAATTCATGTTATATCAGGTCGCATTATATTGGGGTAGAGGTTTATAAATTAAAGGTATAAGGCAGTAATGTAAGAAACCAACAGGTCCAAGCCTGTAAGACCGGAGTTCTCAAACTGGGGGTCAGGGGGTCACAAGGTTATTACATGCGGGGGTCGTGAGCCGTCAGCCTCCACCCCAACCCCTCCTTTGCTTCCAGCATTTATAATGGTGTTAAATATATTTAACATTGTTTTTAATTTATTGGGGGGGGGGGGTGCACTCAGCATAAGGATGTGAGGCCTACAAGTTTTAGCATAAGTTAACCAGCAGTGACCTTAAGTCACAAGATATCATAAGACGAATTGCTGTAATGAATGAATATGCTGACAGGTAACTGCAAGGAATCAGTTGATGCCAGTGTGGTCTTTTAGGACAGGAACATCAGCAGATGTCCAACTGCAAGATTGCTGCAGCAACCAATTGATGTATACGTTAATACGTTTGAGGAAATTTAATATACTAACCTGTAGTTAGTATACTAACCCAGCATTGTTAGGATGAGGAAGTTAGGTATGGACAAAGGAGGCCAAATATAAGAGGGCTAACGATGGCCTAGGCCACTGAGACCTTGATCACTGGGATCCTTTGGCACCCCAGGGATAGGCTGTCACTCTCCTGGACCACCACCTTTCTCATTACCTCTAGGTCTCCCCAAGGATGGCATGAGTATGTGTATGACATGATGCTGGATGTTAAATTAATATTACATTACTGCTACTCACTTGTTTGGGTTGGAGCGTTTGTGTGTTTACACCTTGTGTTAATGAAACTATTGCAAATTCAGATGCTTATTCCTAAGTGTGAGTGTTGCAACTGTGGACCTCGGGGTGCCCAAATTAACAGTAATTCCAGCAACTCTGGTCCAGCTCTATGGACCACAGCCTACCAAACTTCAGAGTGTTAATTGGGAATTCTCAAGTAATCAGTGTAACTAACACACAATCAATAGATCAGGCAACATCCTGCAAAGAATCAGATGGATTCTTCCAAGTGGCCCTCTCCTCTACTGCTCAGTCTACTGCTGTTTACAGACACTGCAAAGCTGGTCAACTTGCATTTCTTTGAAAGAAAAAACCCAAACAAACCAAATCCAAACCAAAACAAAAACCAAGAGGGAATGTCAGTGGGGAAATCAGAAGAACTGCAAGAAGAAAGAGGAGGCGGGAGAGATCTTATGAAAATGTATGAGATAAGGAAAAATGACAGGCCAATTAAAAGACTAAAAGTAAGATTACAGATTATCCAAATGCCACCGCCATATCTTACTGTTATTTCCCTTCTCTTTCTTCCCCCTCCTCAGCCTATCAAAGAGCACCTCTCAGACATCCAAGAGTCCCCTGCTCTTCCTTCAGACCTAATTCAGCTGAACAAATTACCATCTCATCACAACTTGTATTTATTGTCTGCTGAAATATTTCTTACCAATCTTGGGCCAGTCGATGACATTTCTGCTTTCTGTGCATTGCTTCTAAAATCCTACCACTGCAAAATCCTACCTCAGGGCCTCATGGTGGTGCAGTGGTGACCCTGGCCATCTGACAACTATGGTAGCGGTGCTTATGCCCTGGTAGGTTTAACCATGCTACAAAGGTGTCAAACTATCCAATCCAAGGAGGGAGATTTCTCTATCAGAAGAAAGACCATTTTTCCTTCTCCTTAGAGGCTGAAAGCTAGCTAAGCTTGAGAAGGTATGCATGCCTGCCCACATAGCCAATAGGATGGCTTAAAGTTAACAGCTAAAACAACATGAGTAAATGAGTCTTAGTTCCCTGCATGTCATCAAACCGTTCTTCAGTGGTGGAGTGGAAACTAAGTGATGAGAGACTGCTAAAAATGTCACGTACTAGGCCAACATGGAAAAAGACAACCCTCGCTGTGTGTACTTACAATTGTAGGTCACTGGCGAGAGAGGAAACGTTAAATCATCTGAGGAGAAGAAAAGGATAAGATGCGATATCCTCGGTATCTGCGAAACCTGACGAAAGAAGGAGTTGGAAGTCAATTGGAAGGACTGAAGCACTGTCAACTGGAAGGATTGAAGCACTGTGAGGCTCGGAAAGGGAGATGGCGCTAGAAACATTGAAGGAGTCAGATTTATCGTCAGTAAGGATTGGGTTTCGAAAGTCATATCATGCCAACTAATATCATCACGTATTGGTGTGCTGCATCTTCAAATGGAGTCAAAAGCTATCCTCAAGGTCATCCAGGCCTACGCTCCCACAAGCGCAAGTGAGGACGAAGAAGTGGAAGAATTCTACCAAGAGCTCGAAAGAGCCCTCGCGCAAAAGTCCACTTACACTGTCACGATGGGAGATTTCAACGCTAAGGTCAGGCAAGGGAAAGCGAGTGAAAAGTTAATAGGGAGATACGGCAGCGGCGAAAGAAATGAAAGAGGAGAAAGGCTGGTAACGATGGCAGTAACGAAAGAACTGTACATGGCAAACACCTGGTACAAAAAGAAGATTGCAAAAAGGTGGACATGGATCTCGTCAAATATGAACAGTAAGAATGAAATCGACTATATTTTAGTCAATAAAAGGTGCATCATTCAAGACGTCTCTGTGGTGCAGCCCTTCAACACCAGTAGTGACCATCGCCTGCTTAGAGCAAAGCTGATTTTTGATGAAGTAGTGGAAAAGAAAGCTTTACAGATGGCAAACAGGAAACAGCGCCCAAAGACATTTGATGAAGCAAAGCTGAAGAAAGCGATTTCTGGGTTTGACTAGAGCCAGATGGAAAAGTGTGACGAGGACTATAGTATTTTTGCAGACAAGCTGAGACGATTCATAAAAGCAGCTGAAATTGAAAAGATGAAGGGGGCAAAGGGAAGAATCTCTAACAAGCTTTTTGTTTCATTCAAGAAGCAGAGAAATATGAAAAGATGCTCAGATAACAACCTCAAGTACTCCATTCTGTGCAAGCTTATATGGCAAAAACTGAAGGACGATTGAGAACTTTGGAAAAGAAAAGATCCTTAAAACAGCTGAATCACGCAAGAGCCTCAGGAACTGGCGCAGTATAGATTGAGTGTAACAGCATCGAAGAACGAGGACGGAGAGACAGTAATTGACAGAGCAGGGATGGAGGAGGTCTGCAAGGACTTCTATACAGAACTGTTCAAATCAAGAATCACCGTCCCTCTCCCAACGCTCCAAGAGCAATTGAAGAAGTGGAATAGTACATATATTTGGGCCAAGAAGTTAATATGTGCCAAGACATGAACGGAGAACTCTCGCGAAGGATTCGGGCAGGTTGGTGTGCGTTTAAATCCATCAAGGATGTCCTCAGAGGAAAAATTGACAAGAGCACAAGTACAAATATCTTCAGTTCAACAGTGCTGCTATATGGCAGTGAAATGTGGGCACTGACTAAGAGAGAAGAACAGCGGCTGTTGGTAGCTGAAAGAGCAATGGAATGAGCTACGTTGGGAATTTCCCTTCTGGACTGAATCACAAATGAAATGATTAGAGAATGCAGCAGTGTGAAAGATATTGTCGTGGAAAGCAGATATAATAAGATACAATGGGCAGGCCACATAGCACAGTTCACAGACAATAGGTGGACCGCAATCATTACTGAGTGGTATCCGTGAGAACAGAAAAGACCACCTGGTCGGAAGATGGGAAGATGACATTGTAAAACGTTTCAGATGAACATGGAGAAGAAAGGCAAAGAGGCGAGAAGAATGGCAGACGTGTTGTGATCGGTGCAGTCTTAATGACAGCTGAAGACCGATCAATCCAGGTTATCCAGGTGCTTCTAAAGAATCTATATAAATGCAGGCACCTTGGGGACTGACAGTTATGTAAATGACATGCTAATCTGTTTAAAGCATTACACTACCATATATGTCTTTTTTAATAACAAAGGCAATATTTAAATGCTGGCAAGGTATCAGAGAGAGAGAAGCAGAAGCAAGAGAGACCCCTCCATTATACAAACAATGGAAAATGCGGTCTTATCTTTTCACTCGGGGCTGCAAGATAATTTATTGCATTCATTTTCATTTTAGTTTTAAGATACAATTGGTTAGAATAACCGTCTTCAGAGAACGTGACTGCAAGAATGCTCAAATTTTCTCGGCTTTTGCTTTAACAGATGTCTTTGCAGCAATTCATCTCTACCATTTCCATATTCCAGATGGTGGCAGGTTGTCCTGACCCAATGCCTAGCTCCCATTAAAAAAACAAAAATGAAAGTACCAACATAGCCTGTTTTGAAACCACCTCATGACGGGCAACAATGTTCTATAACGGACCAGCTCAAAACACCAAAGCCAAATGTCTCCATACACCCACTACACATAAGCTGTCCACACATAGCCCATACACCCCCTACACATGCAATCTAAGGGGTTATCATAAGGGTGGACCATTACTTCCAGGTTCCATAGCTCAATTTAAATGCATTGCATTTAAAAGCCCCCATAATGATGGGATTTTAACAAGCCACCAACCAAATAGCCAAGTGAGTGCTTCGAAGGATACATATTAAATTTAGAAAGTTTGGATGTGATTTTTTCACCTGAAGCTCATCTCTTATAAATATAGAACAAAATTCATGTAAGAGTAGAAGTGGCAGCTAAAGTCAGCTACAGCTACCACTGAACCTAGGTTTGGATGGGATTTTCCATGAACCTTCGTGTTTTCTTTTCAGAGTGGTAGCAGTGTTAGTCTGTATTAGCAAAAACAATGAGGAGTCCTTGTGGCACCTTAGAGACCAACACATTTATTTTGGCATAAGCTTTTCATGGGCTAAAACCCACTTCAACAGATGCATGGAGTGGAAAATACAGTAGGCAGGTATAAATACACAGCACATGAAAAGATGGGAGTTGCCTTACCGAGTGGGGGGTCAGTGCTAACGAGGCCAATTCAATAAAGGTGGATGTGGCCCATTTCCAACAGTTGACAAGAAGGGATGAAAAACAGAGGGAAAATTACTTTTTGTAGTGCTAACGAGAAGTAATTTTCCTTCTGTTGCTATTCACCCCTTCTTCTCAACTGTTGGAAATGGGCCACATCCACCCTAATTGAATTGGCCTAGCTAGCACTGACTCCCCACTCAGTAAGGCAACTCCAATCTTTTCATGTGCTGTGTATTTATACTGCTTACTGTATTTTCCACTCCATGCATCTGATGAAGTGGGTTATAGACCACGAAAGCTTGTGCCCAAATAAATTTGTAGGTGCCACAAGGACTCCTCGTTGTTTTTCCTGTTTTCTGTTGCTCATAAGTTTCCAGTTAAATGGTCGAGCTATTTTTGAGCAAAGAGAGAGAGTGGGGGAAAATACACTTAAAAAAATGTGCCATAGACTTTTGAGCATCCTGGTGAGCTGCTGATTTTGATTTGACTGCATTCTGAGCCTTTGAAAAATCACACTTTGCAGATGCACAGAATATTTTGGCCTTGGTTTTCTTTGAACAAATTTGTACAGTGCACAGTTAAGGAAGAGTGGCTGCATATTGAAAGATACAACGAAGCTGCACTGGGACAGAGGTAAGAATTGCACAGGAACCCTTGGTTGACTCAGTCCTTGCGTTTCTTGTAAGATCAAAGGGGTTAAGAGGAGTTGAGGGATGTGTGGTAAAGTGTGCTGGGTCTAGGATGACCAGATGTCCCAATTTTATAGGGACAGTCCCGATTTTCTTATATAGGCTTCTATTACCCTCTACCCCCTGTCCCAATTTTTCACATTTGCTGTCTAGTCACCCTAGCTGGGTCTGACCTAAGCTTTGAGAGAAAGACTGTGTAATACGATTGCAATGTATTGTTTGAGAATTCATGCGATAGAATTAAAGGTGGTATTACACAGCAGAAACATAAGGTGACAGAGTCTGGGTTGTGCATGCAGCCTTAATCTTGCTATCTACTGACTTTCAATGGGTTAGTCATGTGACCTATTCTTTTAATATAAATTTTAGTATGAAATATTTGTACATACATGCAAAGAGAGAGGGAGTGAGAGAAATGCCAGGGGTTCAAATCAAGACACTGGTCTGGGACTCAGCAGACGCTGGAGTCAATTCCCAGCTCTGCCACAGACTGTGTTTGTGACCTTGGGCAAGTCATATAACTTTTCTGTGCCTCACTTCTCCATCTGGAAAATGAGGCTAATAATACTGTCCAACCTCACAGAGACACTGAGAATCACGTCCATGAGGTGCTCAGATACTGTGATGATGGGACCATAAAAGTAGCTGTACAGAGTTAGAGACAAAGAAATACATAGATTAGAGAGGGAAAGAGAGAGTCCATAAAGCGTGGGAAAATTGCACCTGTACTATTGTAATTATACTATCAAATATGAAAAGAAGGATGACATAAATCAAACACCACTACAGTTTCATCTGTTCCATATAAGTAGGTAAGATCCCTTTGAGGCTTTCTATATGAAACAAAGAAAAGCTGCATTTAATAACCAAGTCCACCAGCTTCTGGGATCATCCTCTTGTACTTTCACCTGGTACAAGATTGGGTAGATGACACACACAAGGTGAATAGATGAAAGCACAGATACACTGGAGAGGTGCCAGTGAATTCCATATTTTCTATGCATCATTGTTCCAATTGCCTTTTTTTTAAGTAGAACCATTTTTCTGATTAACACCCTCCTGTGAAAGTTTATGCAAAGGTGGAGGGACGGATAAAATGGCACCTGAGTCCAAATCAACCTTGGGTTTTGCAAATAAATTGATCAAGGAGAATTTGCAACCCCCCATTTTGCTCATTCCACATTGTTTCCTACACATTTTTCTGAATATAGAAGCACAGGACTTGGATGCTTTTTATAACTCCAATGCTTTTCAACCAAAAGCCTCGAGGAGCTTTACAAACTTGTTTTAGTTCTCAGAATGCATCCTGTAAGAGACGAGGATTACACCAATTTCATGAATGTCATAAAATGACTTGCTCAAGATCACAAAGAGTTGAGAGCAGAAATGAGGAAAGGACCCAGCGTTCCTAGTTCCCTGTCCTCTGCTCTAAACACTACTCCCTCCAACACTTTTAAGCTCTGGAAAAACTGAACAGTGATGCCTAATTTTAGGAGCGTCTTCCTGTAGTATCAGAGATTGACTTTAAATATAGATGCATATCTCCCGTTAATCAGTAAGATCAGTAACGTTTTTTCCTTACCACCAACACAGAGGTGTAGACTGCATAAGCCATCTGGCTCACACGATCTTTGGCTTTCCACCTCCTCCTCTACCCTGAGCTCCTCTTTCCATCTTCTCCTTCTCGAGGACTTTTTAACGATCTTCAAGACCTTGTTAATTTTATTCATTTGTCCACACAGCCACAGAGAGGATTACAAATCTTCCCCACTCCTATGTCTCAGCAGCTCCAGCTTTTCTTGAAGGAGGGACAGCTATAAAGCAGCCAGGTCACTTGGAGGCATGAAAGCACTGGTGTGTATACCAAAGCTTCTTCCCAGCCCAGGGGAGCGTTTGGGGGGACAAGGGAGAATGATTTCTGTAGCCACAACCAGTCCATAGTTCCCTCGGAAAGTGTGGGCAGGCATGTCTCCTCTCCGATGACTTATGAAAGCTAATAACTCATAGGGGCAGCAGCTCCTTTATAAGGTTTTCAATTTCTGTTTTCAACTATACATACATTCTGGCAGATTTCAAATGCTCCTCAGGCAAAAGAGTCGGCATCAGCTCAGAAGAAGCAGTGACTCCTCAAAACACACACTCACGCACACACACACACACAACTTGGCTTCATTTCAACAATTAGAAATAGCTAATGCAGAATGAACATAATGTCTTTGGGAAATGGTAAATATCTGTCCATTCCATGCATTCCCTCATGTTAATAAATATTTGCATGAGCACTTTTCTTCTAAGCCTTAATGCATTAGAGATCTCACATTCGACCCTTTGGAAACAGGAAAGTAGAACTATCCCCATTTTCAGATGTTGAAACTGAAGTGTAAAGAAGTGAAGCAACTTGCTCAAGATCATATGTAATAGATCCCTGAGAACAGTCTACCCCACTGTAAACTTTGGATGACATCTAGGGTATATACTAGAGTAGGTTAAGCTATCCCCCATCATCTCAGCCAGTCACCCCCAGGAACTTAGGAATTGCCATGCTGAATCATACCTGTGGTTCATCTAGTCCAGTATCCTGTCTCTGACAGTGGCCAGCAACAGACGCCTCAGAGGAAGGTGCAAGAACCCCATAGTTGGCAGGTGGTGCACAATATACCCCTCACGAAGGTCTCAAATATTCTCTATTTGTTAAGGATTGACTTAAACCCTGAAGCAAGAGGTTCTATATTCCTTCCACTACTCTTTTTTAGCACTCTCTAAACACAGTGAAACGAGTGTGGTTTCCCTGAAATAAACATTTTTAAACTGTGGTGTGGGGAGATTGAAGAAATAGCTCTGCATGCTCAGGACAGGCTGTTTGGGAAGCTAGCATTTTTAGGTGGATCAAAAGCAATGCTGGGCACATTCATTAGAGCTGCTAATCCTTACTCTAATATCAGCTCTTGTGGTCTGATTTTCTGAGGTGCTATATAACCACAACTTCTGTGGAAGCCAATGGGAGCTGTAGGTGGTCATCCACCATGAAAATCAGGTCATTAGTGAATTCAGTGGAGGCTCCGAGCGATGCATTATCCCTTCTCCAGCCCCAACGAGACATATGAAACATTCTAAACAAACAGTCTGGTTTTAAAAAGCTATCAAACTGACCCATGGGTAATTTCCAAGAAATTGTCTCCCAGTAATTTCTGGGCCAGAAGGGAGGAAAGATGGTTTCTTAGGGGGAAAATTCAGCTATATTCTGGCCAATGAACTAATAAATAGAAGGAGCATCTTCCACTCCCAAGAGGGAAGAGGTTAACCAAACACAAAGGTTCTTCTCCCAAGTAAGAACATAAGGCAAAAGTAATATTTACATGGGTCTGCCAAGTAGTGGGATTTGGAGCCCATTAATATGCCTAAAACTACGTTTATAGTGATATAATTAAGAACAAATCCTGCAGTAGATAGTATAAATGGACACACAAATTAAATTATTATGCGCTTCATTTAAGGCATTATAAATAGAGTTATTATTGTCATCATTGATCAACCCATAATCCTCCTCCTCAAACACACAGTGAGAGCCAGCCACAAAGCAAAAGGCTGCTCATCAGCTAAGCCACATTCAGTATCTTTTTAGCCCTTTGAGATCCGAACACAGTAACTGATGAAATGCAAAATCTCCACCACCATTTCTCTAACTGCTAGACGACGTTCCTTCCTAGCAGTAACTTTAATATATAAGGAGGGAGGGCTATTTTGTTTACCAGTAGCAAATATTCGGATACTATCCTGGCTGAGAGAATATTTAATTCCAAAAAATATGCAAAGGTCATCTTAGAACATCTGATCTAGACATCAACCAAGCCTCAGCCCCAACCTCGCAGGATTGAGAACAAAATATTATCTTTGTCCTCCAATAACTACCCTCCATTCCCACCCTCAAAACCCCCAACCTTCTCTATTCTCTTCTTTTGTTCTTTCCTGTGGATGATGGTTGTAATCCTTCAGAAATTCCTCATTGGTTTAGGAGATTTAGGAGTACAATTCCATTTTATTTTGATGGTTAATATTAGCATTAATACTGCTCTCATATCTACATAATTAGTAACAAGACTAATAATGCCAAACCAATCTAATAGTCATTTTAGTGGCCTCCAGCATCATTAGTTAGAGCTGACATAATCAATTTGCATTGCCACTCACTGGGCCAAGCCAGAAATAGCCCTTTTCTCTTGAAATAAAAATTGGGCTCAGAACTGTATAGTAGCTGGGATTCTCACAGCGGGAGTGATCAATGGAATATCATACGATGGTCAGTCCTCTTGTGATGCTATAATTAATATTATTGCAGTCTCCAAAGGATTACGTGTAGAGAGACTGCAAGATGGTTTGGTATGGTACAAAGGTTTTACTAGAGCGAGCTTGTGACAGCTGAATTGCTTCAGATTGACAAGATCTCACATCCACCTGAGTGTGGATGTAACCTTTGTATCAGATCTTCATGTATCCTGTGCATGCCATATGTTTTATAGAACACTGCATTACAGATGTATTAGAATTTTTTTTAAACGTCACTGTTCTTATACTTGATTAGTCTCTGCCTGTAAAGCCAGGTCCAGTAGTCCAAAAGAACAGGCTCTTTGGGGACAGGGACCATATTTGCACAATGGGGCTTGACTGGGTGCTACTATAATAGAAATAAACAAACCACAAAAACATAGGCCTTGTAGGGAGAGAAGAAATATCCATGGGGGGGGAGGGATAGCTCAGGGGTTTGAGCATTGGCCTACTAAACCCAGGGTTGTGAGTTCAATCCCTGAGGGGGCCATTAAGGGAACTGGGGTAAAAATCTGGGGATTGGTCCTGCTTGGAGCAGGGGGTTGGACTAGATGACCTCCTGAGGTCCCTTCCAACCCTAATAGTCTATGATTCTATGATTCTATGTTTGAGGTCTCTCTAAATGACCGAACACCACTGTTCATTGCATAGCAATCTTGTCATTTTAAGGCTTGTTACCTTGCAGGCTAACAACGCTAAGCCCAAAAGCCTTCTCTTGCTAGAAAGGGGAAGCGCTGACAGATTTCAAGATGTCACACTGCAAATGTGTCACTGGTTCAATACGGAACACAGCCCCTCGCAGGCCGGCGCAATTCTGAAACGTTTCTCTGGTTTGCTTTTGTTTTTTAAATGACGGCTGTTTGAAGCTGCTCAAAGATTTGGAATCCTAGAAGTGGTCCCGACAAAGAAAGAATAATAGGCAGAGAGCAGGTCAGGTGGTTAAAGGAGCATTACAGAAGCAACTGATCACACCATGAGTGGCCTAATATATACTGGGTGGGTTACGGTACACACACAGGTAGCCATAAAACCTTGGCTATGATCTCAGATATCATAACCTGGAGCTCATGCTAAGCAAGATCTCAGCCCAAAACAAAATGTGTAAGCAGTGGCTGAAGCAAAACACAAATCAATGTCTCTATTTTGGGGTTTAAAGAGTGGCAAATGTCCCCCTATCCCTATGGGAAGTTAGTACTTTTCGAGCTCTTTCCTTCCCTAACTCCAAAATAGCTTTGGTTTTCTACAGTGACTTTTTGCAGGCTATTAATCCACAGTGTAGATTAGTGTCCCTGGGTGCTTTGGAGGCCTGCCCAGCTCCTCGGAGTTGACTTCCCGCAGTGGGATTAGCAACTGCAGCATTCCTCATTTAGCAGCATGATTCATATTCAGCTCGCTGCTGCTAACTCCACTGATATTAAGATAACAATGCCATAGCGCTGCGACAACAGCCTCACCAGAAGAATGGAGGAAGGGACATAGTGCTCCTCTTCCCTAGTCTGTCTGGGTTGAGGCTCTGGAAATGGCAAAAACGGCACTTTCCTGCCACAATGGTATGCATGTGTTGATGTGTGGCTAATAAACACAATACAAAGGCAGGCTCCATCCCTGATTTGAAAGAACAATTTTAATCATCTAATTCCCTTTAGGTTACACATTTGCAGTACCACCTACCTTGACATTCAGCAATCATGAGTCAGGATACCCAAAAATCATGAGATTTAAAAAAAAAAAAAAAAGCCTTGGGTTCTTTTTATGTGCATCCTAGTTTCTGAGCTTTAAGTTGCACACAAGTCACATTTTCAAGCTTTTCTCTGTGACCATGAGGGCTAGAAACTTACTTATTTTTTAATATGAAAGTTGAAGTTCTTGCAAAATCACTTGCTTCCAGGAGCTGGGTCCTTAAGGAAAAACACTCAATATTGCAAGCCTCAAAATAAAATAGCAAGAGCTGGCAGCACAAGCATTTTGACTTGACCAGTGACGGGTCCATTTCATTGTCTATTCCTAGTTAGTTTTACTTTCTGTTTCTAATTCAAGGCATTTGGATTTGGGTTCCACGGTTCATTAATATTTAGAAAAAATAAAATACGGAAGGTTTTTTATTATCATTAGTTATAATGCAATATTTATTTCCTTCCCCTCCTCTGACCACAAAATTTGTGGAGCAAACTACAATGTCTCTAAGTTTTTCCAAAGCAAAACCACAGTCATTTCAAATTGGTCTCCAAGTAGCAGTTTTATTTTTCTTTTTTAAATGATAGGGCAACAGTGTTAACACAAGGGCCATTATGTGAGTCAGCAGCATGTCTCTTGCTTGACAATGCAGAAAACTGATGACTGTCATTGAGGGTAAAATGCCCTTCTATGCTGCTTGAATCATAGTTCTCCCCTCCCCAAACACCTCTTAATCACACCCTTGCAAGATGAACTGCCATGCACACCAAGAAAGACACTGTTTCCTAACTAGCAGTATTGTTACTGCTCAGATGTTGGAAGGCCAGTGTACTCTAGGATGAGAAAGCTGACACCTAACTGCTTTTCTACCATTGTTTCATAATTTGCATGGACCCAGATCATCCTGCACAGATGCCAGTACGGATGGAGCCTTGTGGAAGAGCTCTGCTTCCTCTATGACATGGTGCAGATTCTGAGTGGTCCACACTGGAAGAGTGGCCAGGGCGGGTGAAATAATGCACATCACGCCCAACCACATCTGCCCCACAGATAGGACTCAGAAAACATAATACAGTCCTTCACAGTATTAAATTGTCTATGAAGCCCTCAGTTGGAACTGGGGGCAGCTGACACCAGAGGACATCCCTGATATTACAGCCACAACAGGGTCTTGGTCTTGGGGTGCTGGGATGAGGAGGCACTTCCAGTGGCTCTAGTATCTGTGTGGGTCTCTGGAGATCTGCCAGGTTTGAGAGCAGACAAACCTTGTCCTTCCCACAAGGGCAATGCGGGTGGGAGATCTTGGCTGAGATTTCCTTCCCCTGCCACTTCTCCCTCAGATAGGAAGAAATGACCTATACCAATGCCCCCAAGCTGAAGAGAAAGGACAGAGTATTCACCCAGTAACCAGACCTCCTAGACAGACTATGGCCCTAGATGGGCTGCAAGAAGGTACGGCGTGGTTAAATCTCTCTTATACTGGGATGGCAATTACAAACCCAGCCCAGGTTGGTAAGATATTAAAAATCAAGATAATCTAAAGGCTTCTTTGCCAACCTATGTGAAACAAACTGTCTATCTCAGACCAGTTGCTAGTGACGGAGGGACTCATGCCACAAAACTCACCAGCACAACAGCCAACCTTATCAAAGAGGAAACTAAGCATAGAATGGGCCAAGAAGAATGAGTCTCCCCAATAGCCCAAAGATACCATGCAGTCCAGGCAGGGCTCAGGCTCATTTGCTGGCCATTGACCCTTCAGGATGAAAGACACTGTAGAAATGCTGACTAGATGGCCACAATATCCTAGATGAGTCCAGTAATATAAAATGATGGTCTCTAAAGGCCAGATCCCATAAAGTGCTGAGTGCACCTGAGAGGCGCTCATTGGCTTTCGGGCCAAAAGGGACAATTAGATCCTCTAATCTGACTTCTGGTATAAAACAGGCCACTGGATTTCACCCAGTTACTCCTATACTGTGTTTGGCTAAAGCATACCTTCCAGATAGGCATCCAGTCTTGATTTAAATATTGGAAGAGATGAACCCATGACTTCCCTTGGGAGTTTGTTCCAGCAATTCATCACTGTCACTGTTAGATATTTGTGTCTTATTTCAAATTTAATTTGTCTGTCTTTAACTTCCAGCCATTAGCTCATTTTATGCCTCTGTCTGCTTGGCTGAAGAGAGTCTTTTAGTCTCAGTATTTTCTCTCAGTGAAGACACTTCTAAGCCATAATCAAGTCACCTCTCTATTTTCTTTCAGATAAGCTAGATGAGCGGTATAAGTCTCTCACTCTGTCTTCTCCAGCCTGGAAATCATTTTTGTGGCTCTTTTCTGCACCGTCTCCAATTTTTCAGCATCCTTTTAAAAAATGTGGCTACCTGGACTATAGGAAATATTCCACTTTCTATCTCGCCAGTGCTGCATTCTGAGGTACAATCCGCTCCCCACTCCTACTCACTACTCCCATTTCTACATCTGTAGCTAGGCATAGCTGGGCCCCTCTCACTTCTGCCCCTGCTGTCCCCACAAAACCAATCAGGTGGATGCAATCACCCATGGTATTTTATTTATAGTTCTTTCCCACCACCAGCTTACTACCATCTATGTACTGGGTTTTCCAGCCAGACTTCACCAGCAACAGACCAGAGCCACCAGTCCCTTTCAGCCTCTGGCCTCTCTCTTCTCCCACTCTGGCTTCCTTCATCCTTCCCCCAGCTAATTAGGCTGGCAGCTGTTCCTAGCTGCCAAGCAGATAGGGCTATTCAGCCAACCCCAAACCATTGCCCTTGATTGGGTCTGACGTGGTCGGGACCTGATTAAGCACTTCATGCCCAGCACCCTGTCACAACATCCAAGGATCGCACTCACTCTTTTGGCCACAGTATCATACCGGGAGCTCATGTTGAAGTGCTTAATTTGTGCCAAGGCTTGCCAGGGCTGAGCCCTGGCACCTCTGGGCTGGGCAGTTCATAGTCCCGGGCATCTTCAGTTATGAATATAAAAAAAAATTGCTCAAGCCCCAGCACCTCTTTCATTACAAATTAAGCCCTGGTTGCTTGCCCACGGTGAGCCTTCCTGAACACCCTCAGCTTCCACTGAACTCGGCGGGAGCTGCGGGCAGTCCCAAGTGCTGTGTAAAGTAGAAGCCATACAAACTGTTTTCTAATCGACACTCGGCCTAGCGCACATTGTGTCAATCAGTTCATCAGTGAAGATTATCTGTCCATCCTGGTCTGCCATGCATCAGGTTCCTCACTTGCTCCCATCACACTGGAAACAAAGCCACTGGTGCTGGATATGAAAACCTCTTTGGTTTACAAAATAAACACACTGAGGCCTCTTATTGCAGGGGAGCTATAGGCAGCCCTGCACATCACTTCTTCCCCATTGCAAGAGATGGTCCCTCTGCACTAGAATGTATTCCACCCACTGTGCATAGCTCAAACACCAGGTACGGATGGGGTGTGGTTATGGTGGTGGCGAGGGGGAATGAAATTTCTGCTAGCTTATTGAAGTTATACATCATACCATTGGTGATCAGACAGCACACGTGAAAAATCGGGACAGGGGGAGGGGGGTAATAGGAGCCTATATAAGAAAAAGACCACAAAATCTGGACGTCTCTATAAAATTGGGACATCTGGTCACCCTGCACACCATGCATGAAGGCAGCAGATTTGCTCTCATGAAGCTTTTTGTTAGTTTTAGGCCAATCTGTATAATTGATTTCCTTGCAGATTTCTGCTGACACTGTGGCCTTTAACTTGTTTCCTTTGGATATTTTCTAGCTGTGGTTGACACCATGAAAAGTTCTGGAAATGCACCTGCTCAGTTTGTAACTGCTGAGGTTGGGAAGTGAGAATTAGCTAGAGAGAGAAAGAGAGAGAGAGTGTGTGTATGTGTGGTGTTAAAGTAACAATAAACCTAACACAACAGAGGAAGCAGTAGGGACTGAACTTCCCCACCCACGCCACCTCACCAGGGGGCCTGCAATCACAGGAGTAAAAGCCATGAATTTCAAAGGAATCCAGCTATGGGAGATCAGAAGCCCCTGGGGACGGAGGAATTAGGATTCAGTCTGATAGTTCTAGCCTCTCACTTTAAGTTCAGAGGTCATACACACACATCACATGTTTCTAGGAAAGATGAGATCAAAATAAAAACAGAACTGGATAGTAAACGTTCATATCCAGATCCAGACTTTGGGTCTCATGTTCAAATCGAGTTTTTTTCAATTATTCATGGAGGACTAAAGGGCTGTTACAGGCCAAAATCAAGGTGCAGTATGAAAACAATGTCAACAGCAAAATGGTAGCTCAAATGCCTAGACTGCAGGAGAGAATAGCCGTGTGAGTAGCATGTACCATTAGGGACGGTCCAATTTCTCTGGGTAAAATAAGAACTGCTTGTCAGGTTCTGGGGTGCAATTCACACCAGGAAGAGGTTGTGTCACTGCTTGCATTCTAACTGTGAGTGCCCCAAAATGTTTCTGCTACTTGTGGCTCCCTGCCTGGGACATACATACTGCCAGCAGACAGCATGTGCATTGAGTTCTGTATGCTGTACAGCTCTGATTCACTGTGAATCCAAGCCTGCCAGCAGTTATCACAGACACGCTTTTGTCTTTATCAGACTTGGCTAATGTTAGCAGATGACCCCAACCCAGTCCCTAGCATGTGAACACAGGGCTGCTTTCAGTCACACTGCTCCATCTATCTGACATATTTCCTTTCCTTACTCCTTTCTTGCATATTATCTTCATTTCCTGTGTGTGTCTGATGTTAGAAGGGAAGCTTTTCAGGCAGGAATTGTGTCCTTTTTTGCTGCTGAAAACTGTTATGGCCCCAGGACCGGCTTTAGGCACCAGTGTTCCAAGCATGTGCTTGGGGTAGCCCTTTTCAAAGGGCAGCATTCCAGCTCTTTGGGGGTGGCACTTTTCAAGGGGTGGCACTCCGGCCTCTTTTTCTTTTTTTTTGCTTGGGACAGCAAAAAACCTGGAGCCGGCCCTGTATGCCCCTATGTAAACATTAATATCAATCAACTAATAATCCTAATCCAAACCCTGCAGGCTGGATGAGAAATGCAGCCCTGGAGAGGTCGGGGCAAAAATGGTTTCATATCACCTATGCATCTCCATCATTTTGGACAGGTGCCTCTGGGACTGCTCTAATTTATGGCAGCTACCCAAAAGCACAACTGGGCTGCTCTAAAGTGTGAAGCCCAGATTATTCAAAGTGCAAAGTGCTCCATCCACTCTCCCTCATGCCCGTGGCCACTGTCTTAGTATGTCCCTCTGCAGGGGAGTAGCTAAAGGCACTCAAGCCAGCCCCTGCATAGGGCTATTCCCCAGGGGCTGGTTAAGTGGGCTTTTCCAGCCCCATTACCATGGCTAAGCTGGAGCAAAGGGGCTGCAATAGAGCCTAGAGTTAGACCCCAAATCTTTTCTGAGATTTCAGACAAGCTTAGCTCCTAGGTTCGGCTGCACTGAAGCACCCAATTAAATACAGGAAAAAGGCTGATCTGTCCACACCCAGGTAATACCAGAAATCTCACCAATGGACATCCCTTCCTGTACAATTTCCAACCTGATTTCCATACTGACTACAGTAATTTCAGAGAAGCATCTGAGCAATTAGGTGCTTATCCACATGGAACTCTGAGATTCATCCGTCATTAAACCCAATGGACCTGAGCCTACAGCCATGTCCTTCTGTTAGAATTAAGTGGATTTGTATAGGGCCTGACCTGCAGCCCCTATGCTGGCAAGATGCACACTAAAATGAATGACCCAAATTCTGCCCTCCTTCGCGTCCCTGCAGCCCCAGAGGCTTATCAGTTATGGGCTGAAAAAGGAAATGGTATATGGGCATTATTGTACTGAAAAAGAAGCAATACCAAAGCAAGGCAGTGGAGATGGACACTTGGCTTTTAAAAAGCGGAGCGGCTTAGGAAATTGCCTTGCCAGGTCAAATGTAGCTCTAGCCTACAGTGCAGAAAAGGCATTATCTGCAGGTTGTTTGTGCTAATGAGCTGCTGGACTCTGCCCAGATCCTCATAAACAGCTACCTACCTCACAAACGGCACTAACTGATACTCCTGTTGGCAGTTCAAACAGGCTTAACCGAACACAGACTAGAGTCTCTTTGTTTCTGGTAGGGAGGATCCAGAGGGTGTCTGCTCTGTAACAGCGTTGAAGCCTATTGGCAAAGTGGAGTACCCCATGGGGCCGTGGGTGGGAGAAGGTTGCCGTACTTCCTCTCAAGTCATATCTATTCTGTAGACAAACAGACCACCATCACCGTGAATTTCTAGAACATCCTCCACGGGAGGCTTTCAAAGCACTTTTCCAACATGAACCATGCCTCACTTGAGGCAAGGAAGTGTTGATCTCCTGTGTCCACAGATGTAGAAGCTGATACCTAAATTCTCAACAGCTTCCATTTAAGTTTCTCAGCCAATAATAGTGTGTTCCCTTCTGAAAACTGAGACCACAGTGGCTTGCCCAAAGTCTGAGGTAAAGCTGAACCTGCTCTCTCCCATGCTGGTGTCAACTAGAAACAACTCCACTAAAGTCAATGGAGTCACACTGGTGTAAGTCAGATTAGGATCAGGCCCTAAGAACCCATGGCAGAGTGAGGAACAGAATTCAGATCTCCCGACTCTGAGTCTGGCACCAGACCATCATTCCCTTTCTGTAGAAAAAATAACAAGGAGGCATATTCTTGACCAATGGGAAGGGCGGATTGCTCTCTTTACATGTAGCCTACACTGGTGCTGTATCGAGGGGCTTAGGAAATGAGACACTCCTTTAGGAGCCTTTATTGTAATTTCTGATAATAGTCAAGAAAGTGGGGATTAGGCATGAGGCATTTTTGGTTTGTTATTCATGCTGGGATATGCTCCTTAAATGGCGACACTATTTCTATAAATACCTCAGCTAACAGATAATTAAAACGTCCTTAAGCTGTAACGGAAACCAAATAGCAGGGCTTAAATACAGCTGGAGCTCTCAGGAGCAGAGCTCTGGTAAATATTTTCAAACCTGTGGGGTGACCCCGGCATGCCCCCCAGGGCTGAAGCCGAGCCCCAGTACCTCTTCAGCCCCGAGACCCAGAAGCCCTGAAACTCCTGCCCTGCAGCTGAAGCCAGGAGTCCAAAATGGTGGGGCCATTGGTGGGGGGGCTCTAGGAAATAGTATATGAACATTTAAACCCTGCCAAACACTGATGTAAAATTAAAAGGAACTATAGTGAGAACAACTATAAGAGGAAGGAAGGATGGAGTGCCAGTGATTAGAGTGGTAGCTTAGCACTTGGAAGACCTGGGTTCAGTTCCTTAGTGCTCTTCTAGAGATTTTATGTGTGATCTGAGCAAGCTATTTAGATTCTCTGTGCCTCAGTTCCCATCTGTAAAATGGGTATAATAGCACTTTCCTATATCACAGGTGTGTTATGAGAATAAATGCCTTAAAGATGTGTGAGCCGCTCAGATACTATGGTAATGGGTGCCATACAAGATAAATTAGGATGAAAAAATTTCCAAAGATGCCATTAATTCCCTAGAATTTAGCACTACGGGAGTTTATGACTCAGCTCTAGCTAAAGTGATTGTGGCAAAAGGGCTGTTCCTGAATATCTCTCTGCCCTTCCCAGCTGCTTTTGTCAAGAAGGGAGTCAAGAATGTGTAAACTTCAGTGCCAACATTTACCAGCTGGTTCTCTGCTCCATATTAATTATCATGCTGTCTGAACCCTGGAGCCCCTATTTTGCAGCTGAGATGCAGCCAGCTCGCTTCTGTAAAACTCCATGTTGCTATTAATGTTCTCAACTTGAGAGATCATTAGGAAATGAATTCAGCAGCTTATTGCAGCTGATCAGTAACTTTGCTCTTTGGGTTCGGTGCTGAGCAGATTTTTTTTTTTTTTTAATACTCAGAAAAGATAAAGCCACACAGGAAGGAAAGGCACTTTAATGCTTTCAGATGAGGGGACTGAAATTCTAGGGGGCAGGAAAGGACAAAATCTCCAGGCCAAATTCTGCTCCCATTTATGGCAGTGCAGTTCCACTGACTCCCATGAGAGTTGCACTGGCTTACATCTGGATTTGACTCTGGGAGCACTGGCAACAATGCCATGTGAATTACCGTGTGGAGAAGGGTGTGCTTTCTCTTACAAGCCCTGTTAGTTGCTTTTCATGCTCCTCTTTTATCAACATCAATATACAATTTACACTTGTTTTACCTGCCCAGAGAATGCCACTTACACTATTTCCTGACCTCTTTGCACCAGACAGGTTATTAACATTGTTGTTGACATTGCCATTCAATTTGGCTCACATACACTCATTGCAGTTGCACCCACTTATTCCAGCTCCATTTGGTTGGATGTGATCCCAGGTGTTGGGGTGATACCAAAGGCCTCTGTGTCCCAAATACACCACCATTCTACTGGTGGGGTCAAAACCCTGCTGTCGTGCAGCCTGTACCATCTTGGAATAGCCTTCACTTTACCATCTGTTTTGATTCCTTCTGTACAAATAATATCTGCCCTTCCTTGCTAAGCCCTTTGACATTTCTTGTCCTTCCCCCAGAAATATTTAGTGTTTCACTCTGTAATACACTTTGGGGTGTCGTTTGCAGCTGTCCCAAACAGAGCTACACCACCCTATAGCTATAAGAACATAAGAATGGCCCTATTGGGTCAGACCAAGGTCCATCTAGCCCAGTATCCTGTCTTTCGACATTGGCCAGTGCCAGGTGCCCCAGAGGGAATGAACAGAACAGGTAATCACCAAGTGATCCATGCCCTGTCGCCCATTCCCAGCTTCTGGAAAACAGCTCATTCACAACTGGAGAGAGAGGCATTATTAAGGTACTTTGTTCAAGACACTGGCTAGCATATTCGCCGCCCCCTCCCCCTTGGACACCCACGCATAAGTCCCATAAACACCGTAGAAATAGGAATGTGAAGTTGAAGCTTTTATGGGAACTCATCATCATGCTGCAGGCCAAAGCAGATTATTGCTCTTACAGCAAAGTTTTCTCATGGTAAAAGCCCCATTGACTCTGTCAGGATTAGGATTTGGCTCAATGGCTTTCTCTCTGTAACACCAACTGAAATATGTACATTATCATTTTGGCCAGCAGGTGGTGGTGATTGGGGGACTCATGTTCTTACGTTCTTAAACATACTTGACCTATCTCGTGTTTGCAATGTGTTGCTAGTCCAGTATTTTCCCCTACCAGCCAGGCCAGACACACAGAAGGCTCCTTGGAGCACCATTCTGCACTGCACTGCACTGTCCACCACAGCATCTTTTAGGAGCAGAGAAGAAGGAGAGCCATTGGCGTGGGACCTGCATGCTCCTGCCCGCAGGGGAAGGTGGGAATGAGATGATCCCTAGTGGTGAACAGGAGAGTGGTAAGGGAACCTCCCATTCCTTCCTGACTGCCCCCTGGGACTCCTGCCCCCATTCAACCCCTCTGTTCCCCGCTCTCTGACTGCCTTGACACCTATCCACACCCCCGCCCCTTGACCATCACCCCCAAACTCCCCTGTCCTCTATCCAACCCCTCCTGCTCCCTGCCCCCTTACGTGCTGTCTGGAGAGCCGGTGGCTGTCCTGCCCAGAGCACCTGAACAGGCAGCTGCGCTGCCCAGCTGGAACCAGCCATGCCACCGTGCAGCACAGAGCACCGGGTCAGGCAGCGGCTTTGCAGCTGCACTGCCCGGCAAGAGTGAGCAGCCCTGCCGCCCAGAGCATTGCATCGGCAGCGCAGTGAGCTGAGGCTGCGGGGGACGGGGAACAGCAGGGGAGGGGCCACGGGCTAGTCTCCCAGGCCAGGAGCTCAAGGGCCAGGCAGGAGGGGCCCGTGGACCAGATGTGGCCGCAGTTTGCCCACCTCTGATGTAGAGGAAAGATTGGGGCCGCAGTTAAAAGGAAGAGGTAGGGGAACAGAACAAAGGGAAAAGGAAAAGGGAGACAGAGTAAGGGGAAAGAGTGATGAGTAGAGAAAGGACTGGCAGGAATGCGAAGGAAAGATAGACAACAGTGAGATTTCAGACCAAGATGAATTTCAGGTCCTTTCCCCAAACCCTCAGTCAGTTCTATCACAGTCTTGAAAGCAGACTTGTTGACTGCATCACCAATCCACTTCAGCGTGAACAGCTGCCAAGTAAAACTCCTCCACACACATTTTCCAGATTGTTTAGTTCCCACATCTTCGTCACTACAAACATGGCCATCAAGCCTAGAAATGGCAAGGAATATGGGAACTCCCCTACCAGACAGCCCTCCCCTATACTGAAGGGCTCAGATGAAGGTGTAAAATGGCCATAATTCTCCCAGGAAAACTGAGCAATAAGATGGAAGGGAAATTTATTTCTGCTCCCAGATTTTGATCAGTGTGTACACTGAGTCCTAAGAATAGACTGCCCTTATTGCCTGTATCTTAGCTAGTATAAATGCAGATATTGTTTATATTCACCTAAGCCTCTCTCTAAATCTTTGCTGAATCTCACTTATATACTTCCCTGAACAATACCCAACAGCAGTCAACTCCATAGGTAAAGCATAATATAGTATCTCCACGCATCCATTTTGGACAGAACTGAAAACCCTCTTGTCAAGACAAAGGAGAGTGTTTTAAACTTTTGAAGAAAATATTATAGCCGGTGGGAGTTCAGATTTGTTATCACCATCCAACAACCCAAAATGGGATGTTTCAAGGGTACTGACTGACTCAGCTGTCAGAATTGTCCTCTAATATCTAGGCTTGTAGGAGCATGTGCATGTAATGGATCTTCATTCAAATCAATCATCCAGCCTTTAGCAAATAAACACAGCTCTTTTCTGTAGGAACTTACCAATGCATTGTCTTGCCTGATCAACAGGAAGCACTGGGTAAGTCAGACCCATAGCTCTCACCTTCTCCTCAGATGACAAAGTGGGATGGCTTTGTTTTATCTTCTTTCCACTAAATTTCCCACTAGTAGAAGTCAGAAAACTAAAAGATGGTTATTATGGCCTAGTGGTTAGAGCAGGACAGCTGGTATCTATTCCCATCTCCACCACACATTTGCTGTGCCTTGGCCAAGAGCTCATTGGACCTCAGTTTTTCCATTTGTGAACAGAGATATTTATAGAGGCCTGTGGAGAGGTAGAGAAGTGACCATTACTGAAATCTAATCTCTCTGGATTACAAAGAACTTTCCTTTTCATTCCGTGAACGATGAAGAACTGCCGAATCCAATCAGATATGTCTGAAAGAGGATATCTAATGGCCACACTGTGACAAGCTCACAGACTGAGATATCTATCCAAGATATTCCTAATATACCTTTCACTATAGTATCTAGGCAACAGTGAAATCTCACCAGGTGAGCAGGGTCAACTCTACTCAGTCCTTAGAGCTGTAGGAATAAAAAAGAATGCTGCAGAAAGTGGTGATGATCATTCATTTAAGACTTTCTTATCTCCAAGTCAGTAATGAACCAATGCTCTGAGCATGGAGCTAAGGGTCTCTGTGCTTCTGTAGGGGCCAGACATACAACTAAGCCTCTGACCACTTGTGCTCAATACAATTCAGTGGCACTTTCCCCCAACCTAAATCATCCCTTCTTAGTTCCAGCTAGATATTTGTCTTTATTCTTGCCTTACACTGCCGGGTAGCGTTGCTGTGTGCTCTTGAACACTCCAGCCGTGGCTGCATTTCAGTGATAGGTGATGTTATCATTACACAGAAATAGGAATAACTTCTGTGCCAACCATTCAATTGAGTTCAACAGGATGGCAGGAGATGTTAGAGCAGAACTGAGCAGCCCATAGTCTGCAAAGCACTTTGGGATACTTCTGGATGAACAGTGCCGTGTAGGTGTGTGACACAAATTAAACATGACTAGCCAGCAGTTGTTACTCAGAAGAGAAATAATTCTTCTAACTGCTGCTCACGGATCATTCTTTAATAGAAATGTGAACTAGGAGACGCTCTCAGTAACTGCATCACAAAAACACCAGCAAAAGGGAAAAGGCAGGAAAGGAGGCCAAACTTGTTGGGATGTGACTGAAGCTCCAGGACACAGCTGGCCCAGAGCTGCTGTGCTGCTGCTTTCTCCAGCACATAGATAGGGGCTGCCCAGTCTCATGCAGGATTTACTACCACGTTTCCCTTTGGTACTTTGCATTGGGCCTATCTTCTGCCTTCAGCCCTGTGACGTGTCATTCCATATTCTTTATGGAAATATGCTTATGAGATGTATGACGTATCAGAGATATACTTGATGCAAGATGGCTCGTGTGAGATATCATTGGAAAGGCGATGATTTACTGAATGCGATTATCCTATTTATATGCATGTTTCATTTCTGTATCTGAAATTAGGAATATTGACTATGTATCTGTATTTCACCTATGCTACGTTGTCTGACGCCCATGGCCAACACTTCAGGTACAACAATGGAAAAGCCAGACAGGGCGGATGGCCCAACAAGGTCAGTGGACTGTAAAGAGCCTAGTCTTCCTGTGAACGTGTGGGTCAGCCTGTGAAGAATGGCTAAAAGGGCCCTACAGAATCAGGTGGTCTGGTCACCTGATTAAAACATTACCTGGGACTTCCTGTAACTTTCCACTGTAAGGGGGGGGAAGGGGTCAAACTAGGAAACAAAGGGCTCCCGCGTTATGCAAATCCTACTTAAGGGCAGGGAGCGAGGTCATCCAGGTCATCAGTTTTCCCTGCAACCCCGCCCAAGATGACTGCTGGAAACAGCTAAGAACAGGGAGAAAGAACTGGGCCAGGCTGGAAGGGCATCTTGCCTGTGAAGAAGATTATTAGAACCACATTTAGGGTGAGAACTCACATGTAACCAGTTTCTTTGGTGTATTAAGCTTAGTTTGCATGCTCTGTTTCATTTTCTTAGTAACCTGCCTGTTCTGTCTGCTACCACCTTTACTTCTTAAAATACATCTGTTATAGTTAATACATTTCTGGTTTATAATATAACTCAGTTTATGTGATTCCTAACGGGGAGTGAAAAATTGTGCATACCTGACATAACCTTAGTCCCAGATTTGGACCTTAGCGTCCAAAATATGGGGGTTAGCATGAAAACCTCCAAGCTTAGTTACCAGCTTGGACCTGGTACCTGCTGCCACCACCCAAAAAATTAGAGTGTTTTGGGGCACTCTGGTCCCCCTGAAAAACCTTCCCTGGGGACCCCAAGACCCAAATCCCTTGAGTCTCACAACAAAGGGAAATAATCCTTTTTCCCTTCCCCCCTCCAGGTGCTCCTGGAGAGATACACAGACACAAGCTCTGTGAACCCAAACAGAGTGAATCTCCCTCTCTGTTCCCAATCCTGGAAACAAAAAGTACTTTCCTCTTCACCCAGAGGGAATGCAAAATCAGGCTAGCCACTTCAACACACACAGATCTCCCCTGATTTCTTCCTCCCACCAATTCCCTGGTGAGTACAGACTCAATTTCCCTGAAGTAAAGAAAAACTCCAACAGGTCTTAAAAGAAAGCTTTATATAAAAAGAAAGAAAAATAAGTACAAATGTTCTCTCTGTATTGAGATAATACAACACAGGGTCGATTGCTTAAAAGAATATTGAATAAACAGCCTTATTCAAAAAGAATACAAATCAAAGCACTCCAGCACTTACTTTCATGCAAATACCAAAGAAAAGAAACCATATAACTTACTATCTGATCTCTTGGTCCTTACACTTAGAAACAGAAGATTAGAAAACAGAACTACTTCTCCAAAGCTCAGAGAAGGCAGGCAGCCAGAAAACAAAGACCTTAGACACTCAATTCCCTCCACCCAAAGTTGAAAAAATCCGGTTTCCTGATTGGTCCTCTGGTCAGGTGCTTCAGGTGAAAGAGACATTAACCCTTAGCTATCTGTTTATGACACGCCCCCCAAATTGCAGACAGTGGGGAAGCTCACTGGCGGCGATTTCCTTCTAGAACTTGAAAATAAACAGATTAATACAACACATACACCTTTACATATACTCCTAAGTATATAACTAACAGACTTCTACATTTTAAGAACACTTTTTAACTACTGAATTCTGGGAAACTCTCACGGGAGAGTGCATCAGCAACTTTATTAGAAGCTCCTGTGATGTGTTGAACTTCAAAATTAAAATCTTGGAGAGCTAAACTCCAACGAAGAAGTTTCTTGTTGTTCCCCTTGGCAGTATGAAGCCACTTTAGTGCAGCATGGTCAGTTTGTAGTTGGAACCGCCGTCCCCAAACATATGGGCGTAGCTTTTCCAGGGCGTACACAATGGCATAGCATTCCTTTTCACTGACTGACCAGTGACTTTCCCTCTCAGACAGTTTCTTGCTGAGAAACACGACAGGATGGAAGTTGTGATCTGTTGCTTCCTGCATGAGCACCGCTCCTATACCACGCTCAGATGCATCTGTGGTTACTAGGAATGGCTTGTCAAAGTCCGGGGCCCTGAGCACAGGGTCCGACATGAGCGTTGCCTTAAGTTGGGTAAAGGCCTTTTGACACTCATCAGTCCACTTAACTGCATTTGGCTGGGTCTTTTTGGTCAGGTCGGTCAGTGGGGCAGCGATTTGGCTGTAGTGTGGTACAAATCGCCTGTAGTATCCGGCCAAGCCTAAGAAGGATTGGACCTGCTTCTTGGACCGTGGGACAGGCCACTTTTGGATAGCATCCACCTTGGCCTGTAGGGGGTTTATGGTTCCTCGACCCACCTGGTGCCCCAGGTAAGTCACTCTGTTTTGGCCTATTTGACACTTTTTGGCCTTAACAGTTAGTCCTGCCTGCCTGATGCGCTCAAAGACCTTTTCCAGGTGTAGTAGGTGTTCGGGCCAGGAGTCTGAAAAAATGGCCACATCATCGAGGTAGGCAACTGCAAATTCTCCCAGTCCAGCTAGTAAACCATCTACCAGCCTCTGGAAGGTGGCGGGTGCATTTCGAAGGCCGAAAGGAAGGACATTGAATTCATACACCCCCGCATGGGTGACGAATGCTGACCTCTCCTTGGCAGGTTCATCTAGCGGTACTTGCCAGTACCCCTTGGTTAAGTCTATTGTAGAGATGAACTGGGCACGTCCCAACTTTTTCAATAGCTCATCGGTACGTGGCATTGGATAGTTGTCCGGACGAGTTACAGCATTTAGCTTACGGTAGTCCACGCAAAAGCGTATTTCCCCATCTGGTTTGGGTACCAGAACCACTGGAGATGCCCATGCACTGGTAGATGAGCGGATTATACCCATCTGTAGCATGTTCTGGATCTCCCGTTCTATAGCGGCTTGGGCATGAGGAGACACTCGGTAGGGTGGGGTTCTGATTGGGTGAGCATTACCTGTATCAATGGAGTGGTATGCCCGTTCAGTCCGTCCTGGGGTGGCTGAGAACAATGGGGCGAAGCTAGTGCACAGCTCCTTGATTTGTTGCCGCTGCAGACGTTCCAGGGTGGTTGAGAGGTTCACCTCTTCCACGCCACCGTCTTTTTTCCCGTCGTAGTAGACACCGTCAGGCCACTCAGCATCATCTCCCTGGACTGTAAACTGACAAACCTGTAAATCTCTGGAATAGAAAGGCTTGAGAGAATTAACATGGTACACTTTAGGCTTTAGTGAGGAATTGGGAAATGCTATGAGGTAGTTTACAGCTCCCAGGCGCTCTTGGACCGTGAATGGCCCTTCCCATGATGCTTCCATCTTATGGGCCTGTTGCGCCTTCAAGACCATAACCTGGTCTCCTACCTTGAAGGAACGTTCTCTGGCATGTCTGTCATACCAGGCCTTTTGCTCTTCTTGAGCATCCTTTAGGTTCTCTCTAGCAAGGGCTAAAGAGTGTCGGAGGGTGCTTTGTAGGTTGCTTACAAAGTCCAGAATGTTAGTTCCTGGAGAAGGCGTAAACCCCTCCCATTGCTGCTTCACCAACTGTAATGGCCCCTTAACCTCGTGACCATACACAAGTTCAAATGGTGAAAACCCTAAACTGGGATGTGGTACAGCCCTGTAGGCAAACAGCAACTGCTGCAACACTAGGTCCCAATTATTGGAGAATTCGTTGATGAATTTTCGTATTATGGCCCCCAAAGTTCCATTGAACCTTTCCACCAGGCCATTGGTTTGATGGTGGTATGGGGTGGCAACCAAGTGATTCACCCCATGAGTTTCCCACAGTTTTTCCATGGTCCCTGCCAGGAAATTAGACCCTGAATCTGTAAGGATGTCGCAGGGCCAACCTACCCTGGCAAAGATGTCTGTTAGGGCCAGGCACACAGTGTTAGCCCTGGTGTTGCCTAGAGCGACTGCTTCTGGCCATCGGGTAGCAAAGTCCACTAAAGTCAGTACGTACTGCTTTCCTCTGGGCGTCTTTTTTGGGAAAGGGCCCAGAATATCCACAGCTACTCGCTGAAATGGGACCTCAATTATGGGGAGTGGCTGGAGAGGGGCCTTGACCTGGTCTTGAGGCTTTCCCACTCTTTGGCATACCTCACAAGACCGGACATACTTGGCAACGTCCTTGCCCATCCCCTCCCAGTGGAAGGACTTCCCCAACCGGTCCTTGGTTCTGTTCACCCCAGCATGGCCACTGGGATGATCATGGGCTAAGCTTAAGAGCTTCCCCCGGTACTTAGTTGGAACCACCAACTGTTTTTTGCGGCTGCCATTCTTCCCGGTGTCCACCAGAAAGAATTTCCTTGTATAAAAGTCCTTGGTCTATAACAAACCGGGATCGATTAGAAGAGCTGAGAGGCGGTGGGGTGCTCCGTGCCGCCGCCCAAGCTTTCTGAAGGCTGTCATCCGCTTCCTGCTCAGCCTGGAACTGTTCCCTTGAGGCTGGGGTCACCAGTTCTTCCTCAGACTGTGGACTTGGGCTTGGTCCCTCCGGAAGCGATGTAGGTGATGGGGTTGTTTCCGTTGCTGGTGAACCGCTCTCCGCTGGTGCACCTGAGGGTATTTTAGGCTCTGGCTGAGCCTTTAGGGTATGGTTGTCTTTTGCTTCTGCCAGTTCTGGCTCGCTGGCGCCCTCTGGCGTTGAGTTTGAAGATGGGGTTGCACTTGCTGGTGCTGGTTGCTGTTCCAGTTCCGGGCCTGGGACTGGAGATGCTGTGGCTGTTTCAGTGGTAGGCATGGAATCTGGGTCCACTACCTCTGTCTGGGTCTCTGGTAACACAGACGGGGCCTCTGTGGACGGTTCAGGAACAGGAATGGGTCTGGAAGCTTGCCTGGTTTGGCTACGTGTAACCATTCCCACTCTCTTGGCCCGCCTGACCTGGTTGGCCAAGTCTTCCCCCAGTAGCATGGGGATAGGATAATTGTCATAGACTGCAAAAGTCCACATTCCTGACCAGCCTTTGTACTGGACAGGCAGTTGAGCTGTAGGCAAGTCTACAGCTTGTGACATGAAGGGGTAAATTGTAACTTTGGCCTTTGGGTTGATGAATTTGGGGTCAACGAAGGATTGGTGGATAGCTGACACTTGTGCCCCCGTGTCTCTCCACGCAGTAACCTTCTTTCCGCCCACTCTCAAATTTTCCCTTCGCTCCAAGGGTATTTGAGAGGCATCCGGGCCTGGGGATCTTTGGTGTGATGGTGGTGTAATGAATTGCACTCGCATGGTGTTCTTGGGACACTTGGCCTTGATATGTCCCAGTTCATTACACTTAAAGCATCTTCCATCTGATGGGTCACTGGGCCGAGGTGAGTTACTGGAGACTGGTGAGGTTGAAGGGTAGGGTATCTGTGGCTTTACTTGGGTGGTATGTGGGGTCTTTGGCTGTCCTCGGTTGTAGGGTTTATGGTCTGTGTGCCCCCTGGGGTAATCGTTCCCCTTGACAGTAGCTTTCTTGCTTTCTGCCAGTTCCATCCATTTGGCTCCAATCTCCCCCGCCTCAGCGATATTCTTGGGGTTTCCATCTTGTATGTACCGTGTGATGTCTTCAGGAACACCATCCAAGAACTGCTCCATTTGTATGAGGAGGTTCAGTTCTTCCAAGGTTTGAATGTTGTTTCCTGTTAGCCAGGCCTCATAGTTTTTTGCAATGTAGTAGGCGTGTTTGGGAAATGACACCTCTGGTTTCCACTTTTGGGTTCTGAAGCGCCGACGGGCATGATCTGGGGTTATCCCCATCCTGTATCTGGCCTTGGTTAGAAAAAGTTTATAGTCATTCATTTGGTGCTTAGGCATTTCAGCTGCCACCTCTGCTAAAGGTCCACTGAGCTGTGACCTCAATTCTACCATGTACTGGTCTTCGGGAATGCTGTACCCAAGACAGGCTCTTTCAAAATTTTCCAAGAAGGCCTCGGTGTCATCACCTGCCTTGTAGGTGGGAAATTTCCTGTGCTGTGGAGCAATATTTGGCGCCGGGTTGTTAGGGTTGGCTGGCACATGCAGCCCAGCTTTTGCCAACTCCAGTTCATGTTTTCTCTGTTTTTCCTTCTCTTCATTCTCTTTTTGTTGTTTTTCCATTTCTTTTTGTTGTTTTTCCATTTCTTTTTGGTGTTTTTCCATTTCTCGGTGGTGGGCCAACTCTTCTTCTGCTTGTTTCCTTCGGTAGGCTCTCTCTTTTTCTTCTAGTTTTCTTTTGTGTGCTGCCTCTTGGGCTGCCTGTTCTCTTTGGAAGGCTGCCAGTTTCATGCTTTCTTCCTTTTCTTTCATCTCCATCTGTCGCCTGTGTTCAGCTTCTTTGATTTGTTCTTCGGCGTCAATTTTTGCCTTAGAAGTCATGGTTCCTGTTTTCTTGTGTTGGGGTGCCCTCCGGTGTTTATCTTCTGAACTGCAGGTTCTGTTGCCTCCTGAAGTCTGCCTAGCAACCGTGCTTTTTTCCTTTTCTCTCTCTAGCTAATGTTCAATGAAAGGAAACCAGAAAAACCACTTTATTTGCATGCATATAAGTGCCGGTACTTGCTTCCTAATGGGAGGGCTATTGCATGACAAAAGACCCTTAACATGCAAGCCACAAACTGCGAGAGAGAGCAGAAAAAAAAATTCTCTCTGGTTCCCTTTTAAAACCAACTGCTTCTCTCTGCTAAAAAGCCCTTAGCAGAGAAAAGAAAAATATAATATTTCTACTGGCTTCTGGGTTCTGTCTATCTCCCACCAGCTGCCACTCATGTAATAACCTTAGTCCCAGATTTGGACCTTAGCGTCCAAAATATGGGGGTTAGCATGAAAACCTCCAAGCTTAGTTACCAGCTTGGACCTGGTACCTGCTGCCACCACCCAAAAAATTAGAGTGTTTTGGGGCACTCTGGTCCCCCTGAAAAACCTTCCCTGGGGACCCCAAGACCCAAATCCCTTGAGTCTCACAACAAAGGGAAATAATCCTTTTTCCCTTCCCCCCTCCAGGTGCTCCTGGAGAGATACACAGACACAAGCTCTGTGAACCCAAACAGAGTGAATCTCCCTCTCTGTTCCCAATCCTGGAAACAAAAAGTACTTTCCTCTTCACCCAGAGGGAATGCAAAATCAGGCTAGCCACTTCAACACACACAGATCTCCCCTGATTTCTTCCTCCCACCAATTCCCTGGTGAGTACAGACTCAATTTCCCTGAAGTAAAGAAAAACTCCAACAGGTCTTAAAAGAAAGCTTTATATAAAAAGAAAGAAAAATAAGTACAAATGTTCTCTCTGTATTGAGATAATACAACACAGGGTCGATTGCTTAAAAGAATATTGAATAAACAGCCTTATTCAAAAAGAATACAAATCAAAGCACTCCAGCACTTACTTTCATGCAAATACCAAAGAAAAGAAACCATATAACTTACTATCTGATCTCTTGGTCCTTACACTTAGAAACAGAAGATTAGAAAACAGAACTACTTCTCCAAAGCTCAGAGAAGGCAGGCAGCCAGAAAACAAAGACCTTAGACACTCAATTCCCTCCACCCAAAGTTGAAAAAATCCGGTTTCCTGATTGGTCCTCTGGTCAGGTGCTTCAGGTGAAAGAGACATTAACCCTTAGCTATCTGTTTATGACAATACCCTTTTCCACACTGAAGGAAGAAGTGAATATAATATATCTTTGGGTCTGCACTCCAAGGGAGGGGGACATCTGAGTGCTGGAGCAAGTCCCTTAAGCTGAGTCTTCCCAGAGTTGATCTACAGCTGGGTGTGGCCCTGTGTGTGTGTGTTAGAGGAGGTTTTAAGAGCCTGGCTCAACAAGACAGGTTAAAGGGGCCCAGGCTGGCAGAACAGGTAGACTCAGTGGTATCTCAGCACATCAGGTGACTTCCCAAGGGATCCAACCCGTCACAATCCCTATTAACTCCTGGCTACAGGGAGCAGGTGATGGAGTAGACTGTGCCACTGGCTGCAGAGCAGTCCCCATATGGGGAAGTTTCTACTGCAAGCAAGGCCCAGTGCTGTGAGAAGGGGTTGTCCCATTTGGCTCACTAGGGCACACTTTGATACTTAGATATTACAGCGATAGACACACACGTTATGTGTGCCATAGATAAGACACAAGGGCTGCTGTGACCAAAACCAAAAATGCTCATAAACTGTCTCACTGTTTGATCACAAGAGCTTGGGGACCTTGGAGAAATGTGCCTGGTGACCACTGGTCTCTGGGGAGAACTTAAATAATGCCTTTTCTTCTGGCACTGCAAACCCATCTCAGGTTTGTCAAGTCTTTCCCGCTAGACGATGACAGCTGCAATCCGACTGGCCCACAGGCTGATTCTCTACAGTCCAAAAAGAGTTTCACATTGGTGCAATTACAATTCACTATACTGGCACATGGGCCAGAAATATCATGCCACAGTCTCATCTCAGCATAACAGACCTGCCCCTTCTTATCCTGAGCTACCTACTAACAGGGGCAGCTCCAGGTACCAGCACACCAAGCGCGTGCCTGGGGCAGCAAACCGTGGGGGGTGGCCTGTAGAAAAGCATGGGAGCACAAGGTACGTGATCTACAACACTGTAAGCAGAGTCAGGATGAGCTCCACCCTGACATCTCGGCCCACGTAAGGTGCCCCTTTACACCCTGTGTGCCCCCCCATGTCCCTCCAGGCTGCGGAGAGCAGTGGTGTAACACTCTACAGATGAACTTTTGAACTCTGGAGTGGCACTGACCAGGGACAGAGACTTTTGGGGTTGTTGGACTTTGGGGTGGTTTGGACTTAAGACCCTGAGGGGAAAAGGACATTGCCAAACTTACTTGGAGGTGGGTCTTTTGCTCTTGGTTTGTGTATAATCCTGTTTGTGGTGTTTCCCCAACGTAATGCTGCATTGTTTCCCTCCTTTATTAAAAGGATGTTGCTACACTCGGACTCCGTGCTTGCGAGAGGGGAAGTATTGCCTCCTAGAGGCACCCGGGGGAGATGATATGTAATTGTCTCAGGTCACTGGGTGGGGGCTCGAGCTGGTTTTGTATTGCGTTATTGAAACGGAACCCCTGGATACTGAACCCGGCCCTTGTTGCTGCCAACTTAGAGGGGCAGAAGGGTTAAAACACTCATGTGACCCCACAACAGCATTTCCAAATTGAATTATTTTAATATCAGCCAAAATGTTTTTGTTGTTGTTTTTGGGTTTTTTGGCCATCAAGTCGAGAGAGGCACAACTAAAGCCGTTGGGCTGGTGGGACTGGAAAAATGTCACGCTGTAGATGATGGTACATTAGCAGAGAAGGAAAGGGGACCCTAGGCTGAATGATAAGACATGTTGCAGGTCCAAATGGAGGTGAACAGCAGAGCTGTGTGGTACAAGACTGATAAAGAGGAGGAGATGCAAGTCAACATTGAGTTGTCATTTTGAGGCATCTCCCATAAGGCTTGCCCAACATTGTGCAAGTAGTTTCAGTTTCTAACTTTACAAGAAACAACAAAACCTAAACTCATCTGTGGTGGGGCAGATAAGTCCCCCAGCCAGCCAAGAAGATACTAAAGAGAGGAATCCAGCCTAATTGGGGGCAACACTTCGTAACAAACAAAACTGGGGCACAGGGCCCCCAGGTTACTGACTAAGAAATGGCTTGGAAGCATTGCCAGTCTGAGCCCTCTGACAAAGATGGGCTGGGGGTTTTCTTTCCTTGGAATCCCTGGGACTAAGCTTTGGCTTTAACCATGCGGAAGGGTAGGAGTTAAGACTTCCTTTGGGGGCCTGAAAGACTCCTTTCTCTTTCTGACATGAAGCTGTGGGGAGCTCAGCCTCCCTTCCATTTCGACTGCTTTGTCCTCCCAGAAAGGGGGAGGGGGATTCTAACCTGAAAAGCTGTACTTCAGACCCAAAAACCAGTCCACAGGACCACTGTCCCCCAGGGAATGATGGATGAGGTGAGATAGATGCCTGTCCTCACCCCACAAGGTTACTTAGAAGACTTAACCCTTAACAGCTTCCTTAGCAAATAACATATGGCAGCTATTTAAAAAGTTCTATAAAGCATATTAGTGTGTAAAGGGGGAGGGGGAGCTTGGAAACAAGAGCAATTTATTGGGGGATCGGATGGGGTAGATGATTCATTCTCTTCTTCAAGCTGCCTCTCTCTCTTCACAGTATTTCTCGTCCCATCCAATTATTGCTAGTTGCAGGCTGCATGTTGAATATACAGAGGTGATAAATGAGTTCCTTGCTTTCATATTCTCGCTCTTTATTTTGACAAATGATTCTCCTGGGCTCCAGGGTCATTGTTTCTTCAGATTTCCCCTGATGTTTTCCTGATTCTTCACTTGCAAGGTGTCACACCCCAGCCTCCAAAGGGCTGTTGGTGCATTGATTCCCTAAACATGAAAGGTGACACCACTCTGGAGGAGAGGAAGGGATATAGGTAGGTTCATTCATTGATGTGGGAGTTCAAAGGCATGCAAAGCTGTTCAGTATGCCAGCCATTTATTAAGCTTAACAGTTCACTTCCCCTTCACTGTGTATATATTGCAGGATTACAGCAGCCTGTAGCATTGCATTCTCTGGAATGACATCACCATAGAAAGAATACATTGATCTATATAATGTGGTGCAAGATAAAAAGAACCTGGATTTGCCCTCCTGGAAATGGGTTGTTTTCTAACCGTTTCCCCTCTCCTAAGAACACTAACTTGCTGACCTTTTTACATGGGCATCCCATGTAAATTTCAGATATTTTTACCAACATCTGGATGCTCAGATTTACATTGTGGCTCAGATGTTCTCTCCCATTGGACCTTAATATTTAGAGCATCTTCTGCCTCATCTAGAAATAAACCCAGAGTGTTCACTTTGATGTGTAAAGTCTGCATTAATGAAATGACTGAATTAACATTTCAAGTCACTTGGGAGGAGAGCAAGGGGAATCTGTTGGCCTATATTTAATCAGATTAATAAATTCTCTCGGTTTGCACATATTCAGCAGTGATATGATAGAATTTAGCCTCTAAATACTCTGAATATTCAGTCTTGGTTGAGCCTGCTCCATTCCTACACAGTTTCCATGTGCTGAACAGGCTACACATATGCCATCCCACAGAGTGACTGAGCATGCTTCTCCTAGGATTGCAGGGGCAGAGCAGGACTTTGCCTTCCGTTGCTCCTTCTAGAAACCAGGGGTTGCTGGACACCAGGCACAGGAATTGAGAGCAGAGAATGCTGCCCTGGACAATTAATTCTGTCCCTTCCTGTGTCACAGAGTTCCTAGATAATGCTAGTCAAGTCACTTGAACCTAACTTTTCACGGGTGGGTGGCCATTAATTGCATGTTCCTCATATTCTGGATTCCCAATGGGAGAGCTGGGCTCTGATTTGCAGTAATGCTGAGCACTCAGAACAGCAACTGAAGTCAGTGGGAGCTGTGCTTTGAACATATAAAGAGCTATAAAATGCTCAATTATCTGAAAAACATAGGAACTTCACATTGGATAACCAATATTAGTGTACGCTTTTGACATTAATGTCTCTGTGCCTCTACTCCCCATCGGTAAAATGTTTTGAACATACATTCATTAACGTTCCTGAAGCACTCAGACACTGCAGAGATGAGCCCCATAGAAAAGCCCATGAGGAAATCAGTAATTCTGTATTCAAAGCAGACTTTGAATAGAATGCAGCAAATAGGGCACAGAGTCACCGATGAAGAGTATTGTTAAAACAAAACATTGAATAGCTGCTCACCATCTAACATGTGCACTGAATGATGTAAGGGTCTTGTGGAAAAATGTACATGTGATCATGTAATGAAAGACTGTATCGCAATGCATATGCACAAATGCCTATGCGTGGCACAGACAAGCTTAATTCTGCATTTCCTAACATTTGATTGCTTAGCATTTCACTCTTAATGTTCTTTTAATGTGTTTTTTGTATGTAGTATACTTGTATTTCTGTCCACTGCTATGGAACAGGACTAGCAACAACAGTGTTTAAATAATGTTATTTCTAGTACAGTTTCAACCATAGCTGGCCAGGGCATAGAACTGTAATTCCTCCTTGTTCCTTGAGTCAGTGGGCCTATTTACATGTCAAATTTCCCCATGTGGGAGGAGCATGTCATGCCACAGGGCTCTGCCTATGTGGTAAAATGGCTCTCCCAGGGTTATGTCTACATGGTTAAAAAAAAAAAAAAAAACAACAACCTCATAGCAGCAAGTCTCAGAGTTTGGGTCTACAGACTCAGGCTCCTGGGGCTCACGCTACGGCATGAAAAATAGCCATGTAGATGTTTGGGTTTGGCTGGAGCTTGAAACCCACCCCTCTCCCCAGGCTTCAGAGACCAAGAGCCACCCTGCAGCCCAAGCCCAAATGTCCACACAGCTATTTTTAGTGCTGCAGCGTGAGCCCGAGTCTGTAGCCCAGGGGTCCCCAACATCAGGGTGTCTAAGTGTTCCCGCCGAAATGCTGCCGACAATCTGCATTATCCAGAGGCTTCGCCGCCGAAATGCCGCCAATTTTCGGCAGTGACACCTCAGGATGATGCTACTTGTTGGCGGCATTTCGGCAGTGATGCCTATTGACGTTGCCACTTGTTGGCGGAATTTCAGCAGATGCTCGTCTGTCGCCACAGTCCTCCGTGGGGCTCGTCGTCTGGTGCCCGCCAGACGAAAAAGTTTGGGGACCACTGCTGTAGACCCAGGCTCTTAGATTTGCTGCCGCAGGGGAAGGGAAGTTGCTGTGTAGATGTACCCTCACACACACTGTATTTTTCCCCAGTAAGCTAGGCAAATTAATTCCCTGGTTGTTCCGTTCAGATTTACACAGTGTTCTGTGGACCACATCCTGCAGGGTGCTGACCACCCTGTTGTCCTAATGCAGTCATTGGCAGGGACTTATTCGGTATTTTGAAGGAGTCGGTCAACCCCTCACAGGATCAGGCCCTAAATTATTGCCATAACTGCAGCAACTAGAAATTGCAGGAAAAGAATAGGGGGGCTTAACTTTTTCTTCTTCTGAAAGACTGGATCTTTTATTCTCCTACCATACAAAATTGCTGTAAGAGTTGTTACATTTTTCTCTGATAACACCGATTACTTTCCATTACACTCTTTGAGAGCCTCATTGCTGGGAGAATATATGTGGTTTTGGCTCTTTTTTTTCCTTTCTTTTTTCACACAAAATGCTCTCGGGAATTGATTCCGAGGCAATGGTAATCTAAAGTAACAGAACAGGCTTGAAATGAGTGGAGGAGTCCGCTGATATTGTCCCCATGCAGGATTTCCTGACTGCTAGCTAGTCCCCTTCATCATCTTTATTTATTCAGTAGAAACCTACTGAGATTATAATCTTTTCTTCCGGGGACACTTGATCACATCTAGCAGCTTTGAATAACAATGCTCCAGTCCTGAAACTGTCTCAAGGGTGAGACAGCCTGTTTCCTTTTGACTGTTTGCAATCAGTTCTGCTGCTCCGGGAAGCGGTAGATGGTTTCTGTGTTTGTTCCACACAGCTCAGTAAATCTTTCCTCTCGTGATCAGATTCCAACTTACGACTTTTCTAAGGATTTGTGAAGACTGTCCAGATGGGGACGGCAGTGAGGAGTGCCAAACAGCCAGTAAGTCATTGATTCATGGAGCAAGCAAGGAGCGCAACTTGAAATCATGGCCCAGCTCCCCTTGGGGACTCTTCCAAGCCCCTATCAGAGCTCTGATGATCCCCCTCCCATTTTTTTCATTGTACTCCTCTGACCCTGCATTGTGTCTACTGATCTTGTGACCTGACAAGGACTGGATAGCAGCTCCTTCTAGGGCTAGCCAATGACACAGGAGCAGGGGGTCACTGGAGCATTCGTTCCTTTTCCCTATGGGCCTGAACATTCACCTTGACAGATCTTCATCCTGCCAGCTCTTCGTCCTCCACCCTGCCAGATCTTCTGTCCCTTCTAGGTTCCATCTAGATAAATCTTGACCAAAAAGGCTTGACAGAAAAACTGGATCTGAACACCTGAGTTGGTGTTTCCTCCTTGCTTAAAATAAGCCTTCTCTCTTTCTTCCTTTTATTTTTTTCCTGGTTTGGTCAGATGATGATTTTGAGGAGGAGGCAGGTGAAGGTTGCCAGAGGCTGTTGGTTTCAGGGAGCTGCGCTATGGCAGGCATAGACAAGACTGCTTCATGTTAAGGACAGGAAGTGGTGCCTCACAACCGTGGAAAATGTTACACCCAGGACTTAACCACCTGCTTAAGTTAAGCATCTGCTTTAGTGCTTTAGGTGATGTGAGGCCTCTCTGAGTAGAACACCTTTCTTCTTCTTCTTTTTTTTTTTTTTTTTTTTTCAAACTCAGATACAGTAGAAAAGGCTGAATGGAACTTTTCCAATCTTCCCAAAATTTTCCTTTGGAGTTAGGAATAAACATGAGAAATTCTCATCCCAAAGGATATTGTTTTTTCTTTTTCTTTTTTTCTTTTTTGGAATGTTGTCTGAAAAAAGTCTCTCTAATGAAAGTGCCTGATCAGTAATAACAATTTCACTGCTCGTACAATGCTATAGCTGTAATTGTTTCTTTGCCGATGAAAGAGAATGTTGTTAGCTTATTTTTCAAGTCAAGAAAACGGTGAAGTAGGCATGGTGTAGGGAGCTTTCTTAGTGGCAATAACCTAATTCCACAGGATGTTATAATCATGACATAATCATACGCTTGAGATATTACAGACACTTGTCTGCTCCTTGTGCATCCAAATACCTCAGAGATGTATTTAGCTCATGGCTAGCATACTCCCCGATAACACTTCTTGCTTAAATATTGCAAGCCAGGAACAGAGATATGTACAGGAAAGCATTAAATATTCATTTGGTGGTTCTCTTATTTAGTAAACTATAATTTCTCTGTTGAATAAGTAATATCTTTGGGTCATCTAATTTTGTAGCTGTGGAGATATTTGACTGGAGGATTAAGGGAGTCCATGTTCATTTGAAGTCCTGTCTTCCATTCATCTTGAGAAAAATGAACTGAGTAGCTTCATGGATAATACACTGATTTGTCCCTGTTGTGGAGAGACAGAGAAATAAATATGTCCCATAGCACGGACTAGCTGGAAGTCAGCACACATGCCCCCCAGCCTAATTCACACACGCAAGGCTGCCATCAGAATTGCAGTTCTCTGTGTCCTCTTTAGGAGATAGCTAAACTGACAAGAGGCAATGATGCCCATGGTCTGGAGACAGAGGTCACTGATAGGCCATGAGGGATGAGGTAAGGCTTCTGCTACCCAGCTCCTTGACTGTTTTGAACAAATGAATTCATATTTTTTTATTTTGCAAAAATATTTATATTTTACTAAACATGACCAAACCTTTGAATGCTCCCTCCCCACTGAGGCCCCATAACTGACATAACAAGAGAACATTGTGTCCTCAGATCCACTGCCTTTCAGAATCCCTTTCCACCATTTTGAGCCATCTATTTCAAGGCCCAGAGAAAAGCAGTGTTTTCTATTACCAGGTGACTTCTTACTATTGTATCCAGCTGCAGAGAGCATAGGTGACTCATCATGTGGCCTAGTCAACACAAGGAAAAATGACTCATTGCTTGTACAAGTGTCAGACGTAGCTGCAGCTGAATGGATGCAGAGCATAGCTTGCCCTGGATCAACACCTGCAGGTAATGCTCAGGCTCAGCTGCACCTACTACTAATACCCATAGTAAGCAATGTGTAATTTTTCTAGCATTGGCCAGCCTTTGTGTGTGTGTGTGTGTGTGTGTGTGTGTGTGTGTGTGTGTGTGTGTGTGTGTGTGTGTGTGTGTGTGTGTGTGTGTGTGTGTGTGTGTGTGTGTGTGAGAGAGAGAGAGAGAGAGAGAGAGAGAACAAACTGTCATGCTCACTTTGGAGTCTGCTTCTGTCCAGTATGTCTATTCAGTTCCAGATATTGCTGCAGCAGCTGGCCCTGGGTAACAGGAAGTGTAGGTTTGTGTCTTTTGAGACACCCGTGATGTAGGCAGCTGCACCATTAAAAGGGGACCAAGGAGGGAACTGGGAATATCTTGGGCAAATCTTGATCTTGAATTTCATTCGCAGGAGCAGTGCATTAGTGTCCCTTCTGATATCATTGAAGGAACCTAGAAGAAGGAAAAGACCAGAGAACCCAAGAGTTAGCCTGGCTGATTATCTAGTGATTTGGAAATTGCTAATAAAGCTGTCAGAGGTGTGTATTTGCTTCTGGATGCTGCTTCTGGTTCAATACTCCAGTGAAAGTGATGAATAAAGCTGAAAGCCTGCACTTTCCTCAATGACATATTAAATCTTCCCATATATCATTTCTTGTGCTGAAAGCTGCCAGCTGAGCAATTGAACTTGTGCTTCGCCAAACAGCCAAGGGACAGAGGAAGGCAGGCAAGCCCTAATGGAACAAATGCTACTGAGGAAGATTGGCCTGCCTGTTGATTGTAGCCACTTGCCAACACATGAACGGCCATCCTGCCTAGATCCAGTGTGTGTAAAACATAGGAACATACAATTTGCCATACTGCATCAGACCATTGGCCCATCTATAGGCTATTATCTGGTCTCCAGCAGTGGCCAATAACTGGTGCTTTAAAGAAAAGTGAAATGCTTCCATAATACATGTAGTTATTTCTATGAGGAGGCAATTCTTCATGACTCTAGCAAGCAATCAGCTTGTGGCCTGAAGCATTCCATTTGCTTCCTGGTATTATAAGAAGTGTAATGGGATCCCTCAAGAGCAAGTGGAAAACAAGCCCCTGGTGCTGCACTTGCTGAAGAAACCAACCCCCGCTTTTTTAGAAGCTGTGTGGGTTTAAGCTGTGGGGAATCTTTTTAATTTGAAAAGGAGCCACACATCTCTCTTTCTATGCCAGGCACCGAAGTTGTTTTTCCGTCTTCCTGCAGCATTTTGTTGTTGTCATGCATTTAATTTTACATATCAAAAAGAAAAGGATCCCTTGGGTCAAATAGCTTCTTGTTTTGCTATGGTGTTTTTGTTCTGTGCTGAAGAAGCTCTTCCATCAGACTAAGAGCTTTATTGCTGAAGTATATAGATACTTACCTGTTGTTTGCAGGAGAATGGCCCTTTAATATCTGCCCACTTGGATTTTTTTATTCCAAGGGAAATTAAATAAACTGCTCCTTTTAGTCTTTTAAACTCTTCACCCCTAAAAGAATGTGAAGCCAGGTGGAACCAAGAAAAGGATATATCAAGCAATTTGCCCATGAAATGCATTTGTTTTTAATTGCCTCATTAAATCAAGTTATGATGGACTGTATGACCTAACTCAATGCAATCTGACATAATGGGATGCTTTCAGAAGTTCTAGAAAAATGAGAGCCATTCATTTAACTGAGATTTTTTTTCCAATGGCAAATAGCTGTACAGCTCACATGCAATGGTTACATGCATTAGGAGCACCCCTATCAGGAGAAAAGGCTGCACCATTAATGCAGTTTGTCATGCCCAGGCCACTTGATTGGTGAAATAATGGTTTGTAGGCAGGGGCGGCTCTATGTTTTTTGCCACCCTAAGCACGGCAGTCAGGCAGCATTCGGTCCGCTGGTCACGTGGATTCAGCGGTGCTTCTGCGGGTGAGCTACCGGTCCCGCGCCTTTGACGTACCCGCCGCTGAATTGCCACCAAAGCCACAGGACTGGTGGACCTCCCACAGACATGCCACCGAAGGCTGCCTGACTGCTGCCCTCACAGCAACCTATAGGGTAAGTGCCCTGGTCAGACAACATCTCCTATGGTGCGTCATGTTCTCCCTTCATCACAAGGGCAGGCAGTTGCACCAAGGGAGTCGCTGGCTGAGGTACATCATAGGAGATGTAGCCCAGCTGGGAAGCCAGGCTCATAGAGAAGAAGGGGGACATGAGGAAACTGAACTACAACTCCCATGAGGCATCACAGCAGAATATCCAATTGAAATATTTCATTTTTTCAAGCATTTTTATGTTTTTCACTGAAAATCTGAAAATGTCTACAGAAAGCTGACACTTTTTGTGAAAAATTTCTATCAAGAATCCAATTTTCTGTCAAAAAAACATTTTCATGAAAACATTTTCAGCCAACTTCACTATTGACACTAATAATACCTTCCTGTTTATTTCCATTCCATAGTGTAAACACCAAAAGACTGAGCCATATCAATGGTTCCCTGATGTGGCTGATTTGGCAGTGTAGATAGGATCTCTGGAATACAGCCACCCAACAGCTCTAGGATTTTCAGTTTTCATGGGAAAACATGAGACTTTCAACCATGTGTCCCTGGGACCTGGAAACTGATTCAAGGAAGGAGACAGCAGGAACCTGGCTCTGCAATTTCTTGCCAAGAGCTGAAGAAGACAATACAGGAGTGACAATCTTGACTGCAGCCCCAGGGCATTGTTAGACTGATGAAAGGAGGTGTCATTTGTTTTCCTTTTCCAGCACTTTAATTCCAGTTTCAGGAGTGATTGAGAGCACCCTGCATCTCAGGATTTCAGACCTCAAGCAATACAGGGTTTAAGCAGGGAATGGGAGCAGGGATGGAAAAGAAAGGCTTGTGTGAGTATGATTTGAACATTCTAGATGGCAATAGAAAAGCAAAGCAGAAATACTGACTGGGCTGATGAGCGACAAACACTGAATAGTTGACTCAAGGAGCCTCCTTCAGTTTAATTAGCAATTCATTAAGGAAGATCTCACAAAATCACGTCTCATGAGAGTATACATCTACAGAGCAGAAAAAGACCTGAGGCAGTGAGTCTCCGAGCCTGGGTCAGCTGCCTTGGGTCAGCTCCCCAGCTTGTTCTAAAGCAGAGGTTCTCAACTAGAGGTAAATCTACCTCTAGGGGTCAAACGCAGATTAAGGTTACCCAGGGCCCTGGGCCAGAGCAAGTGAGGGTCCCTTCCCCACCCGTTCTGCCTGTGGTCCCACCCCCATTGTGCCCCTTCTGCCTGTGGCCCTGCCCACAGCCCCATCCCATGGGCCCAGTGGCTAATCCACCATTGCTGGGCGTACACAGAGATCTTCACCTCATCTAGGTATTTGTCTAGTTTCACAACAAGCTGCATAAAAAGCACTAGCGAAGTCAGTAGAAACTAAAATTTCATGCAGACAATGACTTGTTTATACTGCTCTATATACTATACACTGAAATGTAAGTACAATATTTATATTCCAGTTGATGTATTTTATAATTATATGGTAAAAACGAGAAAGTAAGCAATTTTTCAATACTAGCGTGCTGTGACACTTTCATATTTTTATGTCTGATTTTGTAAGCAGGTAGTTTTTAAGTGAGGTGAAACTTGGGGTATGCAAGACACATTAGACTCCTCAAAGGGGTACAGTAGTCTGGAAAGATTGAGAACCACTGCTCTGGAACAGAGGTTCCCAAACTGTGATACATGTACCCCTGAGGGTACGCGAGACATCTCGGGGGGTTAAGCGGGAGAAATTGTGCAATGGTGGATTTTATTTATTATTTTATTTCTTGCATTTTCATAATAGGCTCCTAGATGAAGCTTTAAAACTCTGTGGGAATTTGTTAGATGAAATACTGTAGTTAATTTACTTCAAGAGGTACCAATGAGAACACAGATCCGAAAAGACACTGACGTACACAGCCTTCATCTCCAATCACCGTACAGCATGGGTTCAGTGATGAGAAGGGTAGGGATATGCAGGCAGCTGGTAGATCTGGAAGGGGGTACGCAATAAGAAAAGTTTGGGAACCTCTCCTCTATAGGGCTAAAAATAGCAGTGTAGATGTTCCCAGAGAGAGAGCCACCCCATGTGTACAAAACACCTCCATCTCTCTCTCCCTCCCACACACACATTCCTCACTTTTTAATGCACCTAACACAGACCCACAATAATCATGTCCAAAAATACACCAAAAAGAAAGAAAATCACCACCGCCACCAAATCCTACTCAAGCACTTCCTCATTAGAAGGATTCCTTGGCAAGTACAGTCCATCAACTTCGCCATGTGCCCAGAACTCAGTACAAAGCTGGGGAGTGTCAGCCTAAGAACCTCTTTTCTCAATGACGGGTAGAGTGAGAGAGGAGGTGTCTTAGGTGCCCAGGACCAAAACCCCAATAGGTCAAGACCACAGCTGGAACGTGCTCTCCAGGAGAAGTAAGTGAGCAATTGCATGCTGCACTGAGCTTTTCACAATGTCTTCCTGCACTGCAGAAATCTACAGTGCGCTCTCTTTCCTCTCACGCAACACAGGGCATGTCTACACTGCAATCAATCACTCAATCAATAAATAAAAAGAGAGACCTGCCACAGTGAGTCTCAGAGCCTGGGTCAACTGACTTGGGTTTGTGCTTCAGGGCTAAAAATAGCTATGTAGACATTTGCGCTTGGGCCGGAGCCAGAGGCAATGGATTCTATCTAAAAGTGTGGGGTGGGCATGAGGTTCTGCTCCCTCCATGGCCCTGCTCCTGCCCTTCCTCTTCCTCTTCCCCCGTCCCCTGGGCCCTCCACTCAGGGCAGCTGGAGGATCCGTGGCTCCCAACAGCTGCCCACGTGGCTCTTACCCCAACCCAGCTCCGTTTCTGGCCTAGACTGGGGGTGGGATCTTAGGGGCCAAAGAGACGCAGCTGGGCCATTGTAAGAGCCACCCAGGCAGCTGTGGGGAGCCGCAGATTCTCCATCTGCCCTGGGTGGGGGACCAAGAGGGCAGGGACACGGTTTGGGGGCTGTTCTCGGCCCTCCTCATCTCAGACAGATGGAGGGTCTGTGGCACCTCACAGCAGCCTGGACTCCCTGGGCCGGGCTCCAGCTTCTGGCCTGGCTGGGGCTCAGGAGGAAGAGGAGGGGCATGGGGCTGGGCTGGAGCTTGGGCTCTGAGACCTTCCCCCTTTGCTTCAGAGCCCATGTAGAGTTGGCAACTTTCTAATCGCACAAAACTGAACACCCTTGCCCTGCCCCCAGCCCCATCCTTTCTCTTAGGCTCCACCTCGTTCATTCTATTCCTGCCCCCCCATCACTCGCTCTCCTCCACCCTCACTCACTCGCTCATTTTCACCAGGCTGGGGCAGGGGGTTGCAGGGTGTGGGTTCTAGGAAGGAGTTTGGTATGGGAAGGGGCTCAGGGCTGGAGGTTGAGGTGCAGGCTGTTGGCTCTGGGAGGGAGTTTGGGTGCGGGAGGGGGCTCACGGCTGGGGCACGGGGTTGGGGCATGGGGGGGTGCAGGGTGTGGTCTCCAGGAAGGAGTATGGGCGTGGAAGAGAGTTCAGGGCAGAGGGTTAGGGTGTGGGAGGGGATGCAGGGAGTGGGGTCTGGGCGGTGTTTACTTCACGGGGCTCCCCAGAAGCAGTGACATGTCCCTTGGCACCTAGGCAGAGGCACAGCTGCGCGGCTCTGCACGGTGTGTGCTGCCTCGGTCTGCAGGCACCACTCCCACAGGTCCCATTGTCTGTGGTTCTCAGTCAATGGGAGCTGCAGAGCTGGCGCACGGGCAGCATGTGGAGCCCCCATGGCTCTCTCTCCACCTAGGAGCCAGAGGGACATGTTGCTGTTTCTGGGAGCCACATGGAGCCAGGTAGGGAGCTTGCCAGTCCTGCCAACCGGACTTTTAACAGCCCAATCAGCGGTGCTGACCAGAGCCGCCAGGGTCCCTTTTTGATCAGATGTTCTAGTCAAAAACCAGACACCTAGCAACCCTAAGCCTGCATGGGAACATATACACTGTTGTGCAAGCCTGAGTCAGTTGATCAGGGCTCTGAGACTCACCGCTTCTTTTGGGGGGCTTTTTTGGTGTTTTTGCAGTGCGGACTTAGCCACACGCACACACACACACTCCCTCACATGTACATCTCTTGCATCTGATTCTCCCCCTTGCTCATCAGGATGGACAAAATGATAATTTGCCACTGCAGGTTGCTAGCCAAGAATGTATGACTCAAAGGGCTTCAGACAACAATTAAGAAGGTTGCCCCTTGATTCCTACCTTGCTGAACAAAGAAAAACAGGAAATAATCCCTTTTTTGAATAGCACTTTAGTGACAAGCTCTATAATCTAAGACATGCAGTCCCCTTGTCATTCTCTTAGTTATTGATTCACAATGACTTGCCACAAAGCAATAAAGTCACCTCTTCTGTTCCTCTGCCAGGCAGACCGCAGAGCTGTTAACAATTACCCCCATTATCCTTTAGATAAGCGGGTGGAGGTTGTTAAAGCTAGGAAAGGAGGGGCTCCGATCTGTGGTGGTTCCAGTCAAACACTAAATCCGACATCTCTCCTGATTAAGCTCTAGTGATGTTTTGCTTAGATTGATTGGCTCCCCTAACCCAGCCAGTGCAAGAGGGTCACTCTGTTTCCGCTCCATCCATTCGGTTTGCGCTCGCTTCGCATGACAGATGAAGCTTTCCCGTATGCCCCCTCAGCTTGAGATGAAATTACAGACTACTCTGCCTCCAGTAACCCGTGCTCTTTGGAAGAAGTTTCAGAGATTCATAGGCTGAAGTCCGAGCTCCACTGCAGTCAATGGCAAAGCTCCCATTGACTTAAATAGTGCCAGGAGTACAGCCATTGATTTTAAGGCCAGAAGGGACCATTATGATCATCTTGTCTGACATCCTGTATAACAGACCCCATGATTCCTGCATCTAGTCTACCAACTTGCCGCTGAACTAGAATACACGTTTTAGAAAGACATCCCAGTTAGATTGCGCCTTCTCTTATACAATTTCCTTGCTATAGAAAGAAACAAGTTGAAAGTGGCAGGAATGAGGATCCACACACAGCTGGACAGATACTCAACAGGCATCCAAAGTTAAGTAGTGAAATTCTCTCTGAAGTTTCATTTTTTCCTTGTGCAACAAGGAACAGTATATAACCATATGAGTCAATATAAACAGGGCAGCTTTTTATGTCTGCAGAGCTCTTTGTCCCAGTTTCTGGTTCATAGGACTCTCTTGGTTTTTTTCTGAAAGGGGAAAAGCTTCAGTTGAATTTCTGGGTCCTCAGCATCTCTGAACATCAGTCCCTTAAGTGTCTAAAGTAGGGCTTCAAAACCTGGGGCACCCCAAAATTATATGCCATATATGAACGTTCTGGCCTCCACCTTTCTACATACTTTAGGTGAGCTAGTCACTGTGGTTTCCAAGTAGAACGGCTAAGTATTGTTATTATTGTATCACTGTTGTACTGCAAATTGCAATGAGTGTTCTTGGAACACAGTGGGTTTTTATACAAAATCTGGAGGTGTGCAATGGGCTGGTGGAATGGGCTGGTGGACATAAAAGAAAAATAAATAATGAAGATGATCCTCTGGAGAAAAACTGAGCAGAAATATCCCTAACAACGGTGTAAAAATGAGTCTCAACTCTGCAAAAACAAACCAACCAACCAGCCAAAATACACATACAAACAAAAAGAAACCAAAAAACCCAACAGATTTTACACAACACAATCCAGTTCTTTTGCCAGACTTCCTCATTGGAGTCTGCTGGCCTGTTCCACTGGACAGGGAGCCCCAGGGCTGGAGCTCTGAACTGATGTTTGAAAGAGAGAAGGCGTTTTACACTGTGTGGGATGCATTTTCAGAGAAACAAAAGGTTTGCAAGAAGCAATTAAGCATTTCCCATCAAATTTGACATTTGGCATCTGCTCAAGCATCTGTTGAGACTTGCTTTGTTTCCAGTTAATATGTACAACACAATATGATTTAGCCTTTAGCCTAGTAGCTCACAGAATACAAAATCTATTTCTGGGGATAAAAGAAGCAGGGAAAGACTTTTTTGGCTTTACTTTTAAATTAACACAGTCTCTTCTCCCTTTACTGCTAATATATTAGCTCTCCTGTGAATTTAACAAGGGGGAAGGAGAGAATTACCCCCTCAGACAGCTAATCCATCGACCTCTCTCTGTTCTCCCTTTCCTTTTGGTGCATTTCACTCAGGTTTGTAAATGGAGAACATTTCAAACATATCCAGCCCTAGGATGGTAGAGATGACACAAGAACAAGAAGGGCCAGAAAAAGACCATTTTGTGTCCATCAGCTCACAGCAATACTCTCTCATTGGGCCTGACTCATATACACAGCTAAGCCCCTGCTCAATCAAAAATATACCCACCTTTCTATATCCAGGTCTCCTCTAAGGAAATTTTTTAATCAAGGACCTGAGCATGGGCTTCCTCTTCTCCCCACTCCATGCCCTTTTTTCTGCAACCTTCTTTGTTTGAGAAAGGCTGCTTCTAATTCAGTCAGATGAGTTACTATGGGACCACATGCTTCCCTGTTACACAGGTTATACAGAATGACTTTTCTATGCTCTTAGTCTTGCAAGCTTGGGAAGCGAAGAGTCCAGCATATTGAACTTGGAGTTATTAGTAATACATGGTGCTCACTACAGAGCCACAGGCTTGGATTTACCAAGATCCATCTTGGATCACAGGAGAAAATTCCTGATAGCCTGCTACTTCTGCAAAGATCAAGGATTTTTACAGCAAGAAAAATGGTAATTTTATTTTGCAAAAGCAGTGACAACACAATGTAAAGATCTCAATAGGTGAGTGGATCAGGGACAAGTGCCAGGGCTCCAGGGCCCAAATAAGCTATCCTTCCCAGCATTTTCACAGAAGCCCAGCCAAGTATGGCACTCAAGGCTGGCTCCTGTGGATTGTGGGTACTCGGGTAACTGAACCCACCCAAGCAGGTGGCCTAGAGGCCAACACTTTGGCTAACAAGAGGACACGATTCTTTGACCACTTAGAGGTCTGATTTCTATGGTGTCGATCTTTCTCCAACCGCTGATAATACCTAGTCTAATGGATGGGACACTGCTAATTAAAGAGCCATTCCTTCTTAATCTTCCCCCTCCACAGGTCACAACAACTACAAATTGTGCTATTCATGTGTATAGCTCAGGTTATCCATGAATGGAAGCACTTTGCAATTAGCTTGAAAACATTTATTTCAAGGCTGCTTGCAGCGTAAAAGCAGGAAAGCAAACTGAGGATGCAGATGTGTCAGGTACAACTGACATAGCAGGATGAATATCTCACAACAGAGCTTTGCACCATTGATGAAATGACGGAGGAAAAAGAACACAAGGGAAAATATAAGTTCACCTCTGAGGATAACTCTCCGAGTCTAACCTGAGTGCCACTGAAAGGATATTTATTTGGGTTTCTGTTAGAAGTGTAAAAAGCAAAAAAGGGTCCTGTGGCACCTTATAGACTAACAGACGTATTGGTGCATAAGCTTTCGTGGGTGAATACCCACTTCGTCAGAACACATGAGTATTCTCCCACAAAAGCTTATGCTCCAATACATCTGTCAGTCTGTAAGGTGCCACAGGACCCTTTGTTGCTTTTTACAGATCCAGACTAACACGGCTATCCCTCTAATACTTGTTAGAAGTGTGATTCTCTAAGAATACATTCAGCTAATTCAATAATATAAATTCAAGTTTGAGCCTCAAGGGAAAGTTAGAAAAGACTTTTTAGCTTCATGAACCAACTAACATTGCTGGAAAAGTGCATTGGAGTATAGGCTTCTAAATGCGTGCACACGAACGCACGCACACACAAAAAGTGCAGAAAAACATACCATAGCTTTAAGCAGGTGAGCTATCCAGTTTCCTCGGGCTGTATGTTAGGATACAGGATCACCAGACTTCAGTTATGTAAAGACGACTGCTTCACTCTAGTGGTAGATCCACTGAGTAGCCCACCGCTCCTTACTCTTAGCAACCCAACACTGTTTTTCCAGCTTTGTTTAGAGATGGCATCTCTGCTGGCTTTCAAGTCAACCTTCCACCTGTGACCAGTCAGAGAGCCTCGAAACAAATAGTTTACAAGCCCACAAACAATGAGAAAGGGGAACGAATTGTGAATTAAAAACAATCTCTTTCATTTACCAAGGACAGGCAAATGATTTGGTCGTTGCTAGTCTAAGGTTGTGGTTAGCTCACCCCTTCTTCTCTTACAGTAAAAGAACAAAAGGTGACACTTCCCCTAATCCACAGAGGGCTGGAGCATTAAGTTCATCCAAGAATCAGCCTCCCTGGCAGCATTTTTTCTTTCTTTTAATATTCAATTAAATTTTAGCGTGCAAGAAAGTTGCTGGATCGGCAGCCCTGAAAACTGAAATCCTCTATTTAGGAAAGCAGGACCGGAGAAGCCTTCTGGGTCATGGAGTCTAGTCCCCTGTGTTTGCTGGAAACTCTGTCATATAATCCCATTCATATTTACCCAGAAAACAGGTGCAGGACAGGCAACAACAAGGCAAGCCCCTCCCACAGCACTAACACTCATGTCTGGTCCTGAGGGACTAATTTTATTCCCATTCAATCCTTGACCTCTCTGATGAGACTGTCAATAAGGGTGCCAGTTTTGTGACATGGTCACCTGTCCACTAGGGACTTTACGGAGGCCACCAAGTCATTTCACATAAGCCACTGACAGCTATTTTATGGTAAAGACTTTCATCTGGAAATGAGCTAGTGACCTAGAATGAAAAGGCTGCAATTCACCAATGAATGCCTGAAAACAATTATACAGGTCAGCACACGTCAAATTAGGATGTGGATTTGCTCTCCTCAGAAGATAAGCCTTCAGCATTTCACTTTGCCTTTACAAAAAGAGTAACCTCTGAGCCACAGGACAATAGTTTTGAGCACTTCTGCATAGTAACAGCAGCATATCCAATTAAAAATACGTATATATGAGACTAACACCAAAAGGCCTCACTTTAAAGAGCTGGCTGAGTGAACACTGCTCTGTACCCCTCTGTCCATAGCATGGCATGCTTATCCAGCATAGGTCAGATAAAGTAGATGGTGCCAATACACTCATTCTCTTTCATACAAACTGAGGTGATTATAGAAGGAAGATTATGAGAGTGTATGAATGGGGTTCATGTAAAATGATCCCTATGCCTCCTCCAGATAGACCTGGACACGATTTTGTACTCAGAAAATGCCAACAAGTACTGATATTGACACTGACACTAAACCACATTTGCTACCTGTTCTACACAGGAACGGTCACAGCAGTGATGCTGCCATGTAACAGAGCGTACAGATGATGAGTCTACAATAACCGTTCATCGGTAGTGTTTTCATCTGGGAATCTCCAGGACTTTAAAGTTAATTAAACTTCGCCACCACCTCACACTTTTCAGTGAGACAGGTATGATGATGATGATAATGTCTATTTACCGGATGGGTAAACCGAGGTACAGAGCGCAGCTCAGTGGCATAACCCAGGAGTTTCAAACCCCAGTCCCTTGCTCTAAAGAGAGCTCATATTGCCTTTATGTTCTACTATGTTAATGATAGTATACAGCAGTTGTGATTTCATTTACTCTCCTGTTAGCTGAGATATGGTAAATACCATTCTTTCACTTTCTGGTCATTACCTCCTAAATGGAAACATACTGACCACTTAATCATCAAGAAAAAATCCCACACAGAAAACAAACGTCAAAAGACATCCAGTTAGTTGTTCAGAAGGAAAAGGAAAAATTGAAACTGGCAAAGCACCCATCACAGTGGCTAAGCAAGCAGAATTAGAACAGAGAGGGTTGTAGGGCCACTAGCCAGACTGAGAACTTCTAACTATCTTAAAAGGAACTATAATCAATTGTACAAAAGGCGTGGCAAGACTTCCACTTTCCATTTTCATACCTTTATATTATCCTTAACCAAGCACTCCTGATTGCTACCAAACACTCCAGATAGCTCCAGGCACAGCACACCTGCTTACTGATTAACATTCCATTTACAATGCACCTCCTGGTCATTCCTGGAGCAATACACTTTCTATGCTCTGCACTGGTGTGTCCTTGATTTCTACTCATTTCACGGGCAAATGAATGGAGGCCAGCAGGATCACAGAAGAAGAAAAGGGAAGGTGGTGCACAAACCTTTGGAATACTGCCAGGCCAAGGATGAGTCTCAGCAGATTGTTAGAACATCCTTTCAAATCTATGCTATGTAGGGTGACCAGATGTCCTGATTTTATAGGGACAGTCCCTATATTTGGGGTTTTTTCTTATATAGGTGCCAATTACCACCCACCCGGGTCCCAATTTTTCACTCTTGCTATCTGGTCACCCTAATGCTAAGTAAATAATCCCTTTTGTCCCATTGACTTGAATGGATGTGCCATTAAAATGGATTCTGAAATGCCTCACAGCAGCGAATACGGTTAACATGGACATCTTCAGCAACAACAGCATGGTGTGTAATTGTGCATGTCAGCATCTTGAAGCGGCAACTAGTGCCAGAGCAAGTCAGTGTGAATGCATTGTTGTCAGTCCCCAGCAACACAGAAGATAATGTAGCTCCACCAGTGCAAGCCCTTCAGAGAGCAACTATGTTTATATTTTACAGTGTGTGCTCAAGGAGGATGCCGGATTGATAACTATCTGGTACAGCACAGACAGTGCTGAGGTAATCTTCCCCAATAGAACACGCACAGCCATTCTGCTTTTATCCTGACTTGAAGGAGCCACCTCTACATGCAAGAAGGGAGTTTATGCTCCCTGAACAATCAGATCTTTGGTCTCTCTACTGCAGGGATGCAGGTTTTGGGCGGCGCTTATCTCATGCAATTCCCGGAAGCAGCAGCATGTCCTGCTTCTGGCTCCTATGCGGAGGCACATCCAGGCAGTTCTGCATGCTGCCCCATCCACAAGTGCTGCTCCTGTAGCTCCCATTGGCTGTGGTTCCTGGCCAATGGAAGCTGTGAGGGCAGCACTTGGGGTGGGGGCAACATGCAGGAGCTCAAAGGCCGGATTTAAATGTCTGACGGGCCAAATGTGGCCCCCGGGCTGTAGTTTGCCCACTCCTGCTCCACTGAGCCTGTCAGTAAGAGTTCCAGTGAGGATTGGGGAATTTCTCCATCCACTTGGAGCTGAATTGAGACTATTAACACAATTTTATATAGGCTACCAAGAAGCCATCCGACCATAACAATGTGTAATCGCTAACAAACAGCAGACTTTGAGAAACACTACGACATGGTGAGGAACATTGGCAAAGGAATTTCGGGCTGAAGTAAGAAAGAGGCCTCTAGGACTAAACTGGATTAAGAATGTAAGCAAACCCTGCGAAGGTAACAGTTCTCCACTATACTGTTCTCTTTGCTCTTCTCCAGAGTTTTTCTTCAACCTCCCTCTAGTGTTCTTCAGTAGGTATTACTAACTATGGCTATTCTTTTAGCAGTAAATGAGAAAGAAAAAGAAAAAGAAAAAGAGGGATAGTGTGGAAGCAGATACATGTTGAAATGGGGAGGAGAATGAGGCAGTCCAAACCAGTTAAAATCTTAAAGTGTCTGACTCAGTTCGATAATCTAGCTGGGATTTAGGCCAGTTATGTTTTTTCTCAAACTAGTTCCCTCATCTCTCAAAGATGTATGTTCTTTTCCATAAGCAAAAACAGGACAAAGTTCTGTTCTGGAGATGATAAAAGAGTATTCCTTCTCTGAGGCAAAAATGAGAGTGATGCCAGCATCACTGACCCAGGAAGAAGACCCCAAAATGTCCTCTTTTATCTGTTAAAACAGATATGTCCCTGTCTGCTCCATCTATGCAGCTACTGATTTGTTCAGGAGTGTGATTAGGACTGGACCTATGCCAATCATGTAGCGAATATATAAGCACTTTGTGTCATTCCAGACACAATCAATATAAACAGGTTTCAATCATATAAACTGTGATTATCGGGGGCTGTCAGACATTCCTACTGATGTCTGATGCCATCTGGTAAACCTATCTATTGGCTTTGTTAAGTCAGCCAGAGGATTGTGCAGAACATTCACCACTGTGATTTCAGAATGCAACAGAACAGAATGCAAATCTTCCAGCTGGCCTGAAGGAAACTGGTGAATAATGTATCTGACATCTCTGCTGCTCTCAGCTCGACTTCCCTCTGTGGCATTTCATTCTACCTGAAGGGCCTTTTGCTATTTAGGCCTAGTTCACCAGCATACTACCACATTACATTTAAGTCATGTTGAATCAGGAAAGGCTCCAGACTTAAACTTTAAAAAGGAGAAAACGTGCTGCTAATGAGAGGTTCTCCTATAGAAAATTTCTTTGGTGACAGTTCACTTCCTCTTTCCCTTAAGTGGAAGGCTTCAAGTAGAAAATCTACCTCTTTAATTTCATTTCTTCTTTGCATTTATCGCCCATATCCCTAGACCCTGTAGGGGTTAAACATTGAGCCTCTGGGTTTTCATGATTATCTCCCTTGCAGTACAGGGGACATTTCTTGGTACACTGCGGTAAAGTGACCAGTCACACTAGCTCACCTCTTTATAATGGGGTTATTCCTAGGTTTTCAGGGAGCCATTCAGAAGATACAGCTTTGCCATGGCAGACCATTGGTCTGTTCCAGGACAGCAATTCCTATGGAGTGGTTCTGGTACTGATACATTGTAGCAAGGGCAAAGGGAAATAAAATCAAATTGATAAACATTTACATTGCAATGTTTCCTAAAATGATGTAGCGCGGAGGAATTTTTCCTGTTTTAAAAATCATTTATTTTATTCATGGTTTCTAATAATCTCTTGAAAAAAAAAGATAAAAATAAGAACAAATTGGTGGGAACAATTATCTTTGATAGTTTCCCTTTATGTTATGTCTTTGTTCCCTCATGTAGCTAGGAGGTTAATAATAGAAAGACAAAGTGAAAGCTAACTAAAAAAACCCATTAGCAATTAAAAGTAATTGGTCCATATACGGCTCTTGATAGTCACATGGAAGAATTCCATAAGAGCCATGTGAGGCTGTACATGGTCCCCAGTATTGTGTTTCCAGGGCTACACAAAGCAAAGGTTTGTGCTGAGACCAAACAAGGGTTACGGTGGAATCTCTGAAGGTGCTGGGTGGTGTGTGTGTTTGTTTTTGGAGAGGATTTGCCTCCTCACAGTTCTTTGCCCTGCTGCAGGGACTGAATATCCAGTCACCCAACATGGAGTCTGAGTCTGGGAAAGGGGTTGTAGAGCCACTGGATGAATCAACTTTTCCCCTTTGAAGTGTGCAGGGAATTTAGTGCTAGTGGATGGCCCAAAAGAGTGCTTGGTATCACAGATCACCTGTGTAGCACCACACCGCCCTACCAATCTAGAGATACCTCTTCTAGAGGCACGTGATGAGATCAATCTTCATGGCCATTCAATCCCTGGCCTCTTTTCTGAGAGTGCAACAAGGGTGCCAGTGATGGCAATTCTGTAATGTAGACACCTGCTCACTAGGAACTGCAACCAACTCACTGCATGTAGACTACTGAACAATAATGCTGATATCAACCTGGGGCCTTATTTCATGAGTATGCTCAAGGGTGTCAGGATGGGGAGAAGAACTCAGGCTGAGCTGGATCCGAACCTATGTACAAGTCTCTATACATTAATCCTCCAAGAATGGCTGTTCTAGCTACTTGTATTACTTAATATGTATTACTCTTATCTGGTGTCTGCTCTGTCCTTCCCTTCAATTCAGTGACTGGACTGAAGTCTAACTACTTGTTTCAGCACTTTATCCATCCATGCATGGTTTCTGTTCCTGAGAGGGATGGATCTATTACATTTTTATTCTCATCTCTCTGTGGTGATGCCTGAGGGAGAAAGCTATGTTCGTAAATATACTTAAGCAATTTCTGAGGGGTTTACAGGAAGCAAATCTACACCTTGCTTGGTTTATCTCATTTATCTTCTAGACACAGATTGTGCAACTCATCTTCAATAAGCTTTATTTCCTTTTTGTAGTCAAGCTCCAAGTAGTCAGCTGTGCTTTAAAGTCTCACCTCTTCAGAGTTTCATGCCCTGACACCCAGAGACACTGCTCTGACCCATACTCAGGTGACCCACCTGTTATTGGAAGAGTTATATACACTATTATAATTCATAGAGTTATACTGTCCCATTGGTGCAATTACCCCATAGCGGTCATTGGGATAGCTGAGCAAAGTTACACAGCTGCTAATGCACCAATGTCGAGATCCTGTGATTTACATGGTGGCTATTATTTGTATGTTTATGCTTTCCTATGAGCATCGTTACCTTGCTACTATTATCCGTGTAGTTAGTTATACCCCCCCAAGGGTATTGTTACATTGCTGGCCATGTTAAATTGTCTTCCACAGTTGTAGTTACATTGCTGGCTTTATCGAAATACTGTGGTTATACCACGCAGTCAGCACGCGGTGGTTGCCCTGTTACTATTAGTTATATAATACTAGCCTCCCACTGATATAAATGCCTCACTCTGAGAGTAGGTCATGGGAGTTATATTGCTCTATGTATAAATAAATAGTACCAGTCTGGTTCTATGATGTGTTACACTGTTTCTACATCAGTGTAAATCCCAGTGTAAACTGGTTTAGAGTGGAGAATCAGTCTCTCGGGGCACTGAAATCATCACACTTTGATAGTTCATTTGAAAAATAGGTAAACCTCCAACTCATCCTAATTAATTCAATCTCATAAGAAAAAACGGTTACTCACCTTCTCGTAACTGTTGTCCTTCGAGCTGTGTTGTTCACGTCTATTCCAATCAGGTGTGCACGCACTGTGTGCACAGTTGTCGGAAAGTTTTCCCTTAGCAGCTCCCATCAGGTCGGCTAGGGAGCCCCTTGGAGTGGCGCCTTCATGACGCTCAATATGTGACTCTGACGACCCAGCCCCACCTCAGTTCCTTCTTGCCAGCTACTCCAACAGAGGGGTAAGGAGAGTAGGTATTGGAATGTACATGAGCAACACAGCTCGAGGAAGAACAGTTATGAGAATGTGAGTAACTGTTTTTTCTTCTTCAAGTGCTTGTTCATGTCAATTCCAGTCAGGTGACTCCCTAGCTCCACCTTGGAGTTGGGGTCGGAGTTAAGGAAACGCTGATTGGAGAACCGCTTTGCCAAATGCTGCATCATCTCTGGTGTGTTGGGTGACAGCATAGTGAGAGTTAAATATCTGTACCGAGGACCATGTTGCTGCCCTGCAAATTTCTTGTCTCAGGACTTGGGCCAGGAATGCCGCTGATAAGGCCTGTGCCCTCGTGGAGTGTGCCTGGGACCTTGGCACATGCGGATGTCGGATGTGATCCAGGAAGAGATTATTTGAGATGAGACCGGGAATCCTTTCATCTGGTCTGTTACAGCTATGAACAGCTGGATCGACTTCCTGAATGGCTTAGTGCACTTGATGTAGAATGCTAGCGCTCGCCAAACGTCCAAAGGGTGTAGCTTCTGCTCACGGCTACTGGCATGAGGCTTAGGATAGAAAACAGGTAGGAAAAAATGTGTTGGCTAGTATGAAAGAATGACACTACCTTGGGAAGGAAGGCTGGGTGAGGCCTGAGTTGCACCATATCCTTGGAAGACTGTGTAGGGTGGATCAGAGGTAAGGGCCTTTAGCTCTGACACACTCCTAGCTGATGTGATGGCCACAAGGAAGACTACCTTCCATGATAGATAGAGAAGGGAGCAAGTTGCTATTGGCTCAAAAGGGGGCCACATTAATTTGGAGAGAATAAGGTTGAGGTCCCACACTGGGACACGCTGTCTGGTCTGAGGATGTAGACATTCCAAACCCTTGAGGAAACAGCCTACCATGGGATTAGCAAATACAGATTGGCCAGATGCTCCTGGGTGGAAGGCTGAAATAGCCGCGAGATGTACTTTGATGAATGCTGCTGCCAGTCCTTGGTGTTTTAGGTACAGAAAGTACTCTAGAATGAGTGGTTTAGACACCTACAGTGGAGGTGTACACCGCTAGGCACACCAGCAAGTGAACCTTTTCCACTTAGCAAGATATGTGGCCTTCGCAGATTGTTTCCTACTGCCAAGCAGGACCCCCTTTACTGGTTCTGAGCACAGAAGCTCCCTGTGGTTTAACCGTGAAGCTTCCAGGCTTTGAGATGGAGGGACCGGAGGTCCAGGTGGTGAAAGCGGCCATGGTCCTGAGTGATCAGATTGGGATGCAGTGGTAACTCAATCGGAGTGTCCACTGACAGCTCCAGGAGTGTGGTGTACCAGTGTTGTCAGGGCCATGCTGGAGCCACCAGAATTACCTCCGCTCTGTCCCTGTGGACCTTGAGAAGTACCTTGTCACGAGAGGGATCAGGTGGCCTCCCTGGCAAGCAGAAACACATCTGTGATTGAGCCAGGACTGTGACGCTGGAAGGAGCAGAACACTGGGCACTTTCTGTTGCTCCTGGTGGCGAACAGGTCGACCTGGGGAAACCCTCACCTTTGCAGGATGGACGGTATGACGTCTGGACCACTCGTGATTTTTTAATGATCTGCTGAGATGGTCTTCTAGTGTGTTCTTCACTCCTGGGAGATAGGATACCTCCAGGTGAATGGAGTGGGCTATGCAGAACTCCCACAGCCAGAGGGAGTGTGGGAGGAATGGGCTTTACCCTGCTTGTTGATGTAAAACATGGCAGTGGCGTTGTCCATCATCACAGCCATGCACTGACCTCATAGACGGGCCTGAAAGGTTTGGCATGCTAACCATACTGCCTTGAGCTCCTTGTGGTTGATATGAAGGGGAAGCTTCTCCCACGACCATAGGCCCTGTGTTTGTAGGTCTCCCAAATGCACGCCCCATCCCAGAGCTGACACGTCTGTTACAAGGGACAAGGACGGCTGCAGGCTGTTGAATGGGACTCCCTTGCAGACTGCCCAGAGGTCGAGCCACCATTAGAGTAAATAGAGTACTTGCCCTGGCACCATGATCACTACGTCCAGGCTGTTGCATCTTGGGTGGTAGGTCGAAGCAAGCCACGCCTGGAGTGGCCTGAGCCTCAGTCTGGCATGGCATGATGGACCACATAAGTACAGGCCGCCATGTGTCCAAGGAGACTCAGGCATCCCCTTGCTGTGGTGGTCAGGTACCGCCTCAGGTTTTGAATAATGTCTGTTATGGCTTGGAATCAGGGCTCTGGCAGGAATGCCCTTCCCTGTACCGAGTCCAGCACCACTCCAATATACTCTGTTCTTTGGGTCAGTGATAAGGTTGACTGGTTCACACTGAGGAGTCCCAGTCTCTCGAAAGTGGATCTGACTAATCTGACTTGAGACTCTACCTGATCCCTGGTGCACCCCCGTAGTAGCCAGTCATCGAGGTAGGGATATACCTGCACCTTCCTCAAGGCTGTTATGAGCGACATGCACTTGGTGAACACTTGCGGGGCTGTTGACAGGTCGAAGGGGAGGACTGTGAACTGATAATGTTTTTGGTTGACCACAAACTGTAGAAATTGTCTGTGTGCAGGTTGAATAGCTTTGTGAAAGTACACATCTTTCATGTCGAGGGTGGCGTACCAGTCTCCGGGATCCAGAAAAGGGATAATTGTACTTAGGGAGACCATGCAGAACTTCAACTTCATCATGAATCTGTTGAGTCTTTTCAGGTCTAGGATGAGTCTGAGACGCCCTTTGGCTTTGGGGATTAGGAAATAGTGGGAACAGAACCCCTTGCCCCTTAGCTGCTGAGAAACCTCCTCCACTGCCCATGCTGTGAGTTGCGTCTCACCTCCTGGATAAGGAGTTGCTTGCAAGAAGGGTCCCTGAAGAGGGACAGGGAAGGGGAGTGGGAGGGAGGGGAAGAGCAGAATTGGAGAGAATATCCCACTTCTACCGAGCGAAGAAACCAGCGGTCTGATGTTATTTGGGACCAGGCATAGTAGATTCCACCAGACTCCAGAGCTGAAGTGGGACAGATGATTCATAAAACAGGGGGAAGGAGCCGGTGTAATGGCAGGTGCACCATCCTCGGGCGCACCTTCAAAAGGCCTGTTTAGAGCCCGATGAAGGTTTTGTTGGGCCTTTGCCCTGCCCAGAAGGGGGATTGGAAGGTTTGCACCTGCTGTTCCTGCCCCTATGCCTATAAAAATCCTGCCTTGGCCGAGGAGGATATGGGCACTGCTGAAGAGGCTGGGGCTTGAAATGTTGTTGGATTGCCGGGGTGTGCATAGCCAATGACTTCATAGTTGCCTGGGGGTCTTTGAGACTGTGCAGCTTGGAGTCTGTTTGCTCCAAAAATAACCCTGCACCTTCAAATGGTAGGTCCTTCAGGGTTTGCTGCAGCTCCAGGGGCAACCCGGACCCCTGTAGCCATGAGTTCCTCCTCATGGCTAATCCTGAGGAAAGGATGCAGGTGGCCGAGTCTGCAGAGTCCAATGAAGCCTGAAGGGAGGTTTGCGCCACAGCCTTCCCTTCATCAATGATAGCTGAGAACTCAGCTCTGGAGTCTAGTGGAATCAGCTCCTTAAACTTCAACATGGAGGCCCATGAGTTGAAGTTGTGCCTGCTGAGGATAGCTTGCTGGTTAGCTATCTTTAGCTGCAGGTCCCTAGTTGCATAGATTTTCTTGTTGAAAAAAATCCATCCTTTTCGACTCTTTGGATTCAGGGGCAGGCTCTTGCTGCCCTGTCTCTCTTTTTCTTTCACCCCCGATACTATGAGGGAGCATGGTTGCAGGTGAGAGAACAGGTACTCGTATCCCTTGGAGGGAATGAAGTACTTGTGCTCTACCCCCCCGGCAGTGGGTGGGATTGAGGCAGGGGTCTGCCACAGAGTCTTAATATTGCTCTGGATCATTTTTATTAGTGGCAGAGCTACCCTAGATGGTCCCTCTGGCGCAAGGATGTCCACTATGGGGTCTTCGGGCTCAACCACCTCCTCCACCTGTAACCCCATGTTACGGGCAATCCTTCATAGAAGGTCCTGGTGGGCCCTGTGGTCAATTGTGGGAGGGTCCAAGGTTGAAGCTCCTGCCACCGCTTCATTCGGGGATGAAGATGAGGAGGCCAGAGGAGGTATGGGATCCTCCTGCCCTCCGGCTCCCTGACGTCCTCCTGTCTCGGCCGTCTATGGTGACCATAGCCGAGGTGGCAGTAGCCTGGTCTTGCAATGGGTCATGCCTTGGAGTTTCCTCAGCGGCGACCTGGGCCTGCTGTGGGGGTTGCACCAAGGTTGCCTTGGAACCACGGGGCATAGGCCAATCTTTGGCTGTCTGAGGTGGTCGGTGCTCTGAGGCCACCAAACAGGGGCCCCTGGAAAAGAAGCCTTGGGCCTGATGGTAAGCCCAGGGGGTACAAAAAGGCCATTATTCTGGAGGCTGCCACTGGGGTTGCCATGTCATTGGTGCCTCCCTCAGTGCCTCCCTCAGTCACTTGTCGGATATATGCCTGCTGCGATGGGAATAGTACGAGTCACCATCCGAGTCCGAAGACACAGATCTCAACTGAGATGACCATGGTGGCATCACATGATGCTGCACCGGTGACCTACGCCGAGTTGATGATGCAGGGGACAGATGTTGAGATGCTCAGGCCGGGGTCCAAAACCGAGAATCCAGCGTTGGATCTGGTGCCGGGGACCGGTGCTGAGGATCCGGTGCCAGGGACCAGTGCCAAGGGTCGATGCTGGTCCTCTCTTGGAGCCAGGGATCATTGCTACTCCCTCATCGATGCTTGGGAGCATCATGCCGCTGGTGCCAGGGAACCCCTCATGGAGTCCAGTCCGGGAGAGCAGTGCCTTGAGGATAGCAATCTGGAGAAGTGCCAAGGTGAATGGTGCCAGGCAGGAGATGGTGACCATTGCATCATGGCCGGCTTGTTTCCAGATGGCATCAATCGCAGTGACGCTGGGGGCCTCTCTGATCACCAGGGGCTGAGGAGCCGTCATCGCTATTAAGTCTCTAGCAGCTTCAAAAGTGTCCAGGGTGGAGGGTAACTCCAACTCCAACACCTGGCACTGCCCATCCTGAGAATTGCTGTGCGCCAGACTCGATGGTCCCCCCCGTGGCACCAACCAAAGTCGATGGTGCCAATTCTTGCTGCCTCGACACAGTGGGCTCCTTCATAGGATATCCTGGTACTGCTGTTTTCTGCACCGGGGAGCACCCCCTGTTTGGTTTTCCTATGCCACTTGTACAGCACTGGTGAATGCGAGCAGTGCTGGATTGTCTGTTCATCCTGAGGTGCTGGAGAGCACCGGTGCCAAGGGTCTCTTAGACTAGAGTCCTTCCTTGGCACCGTGTCACGTACCGATGTCGAGACACTTCGTATGGACGCGCTCGGTGCAGAATCCTAGCAGTTTACAGCAGACTGGGGACAAAGGACAGATTCCATGAGCAACTCTTCAATCAGAAATCTCACTCCTTTTTAGTTCTGGGGCGGAAAGCTCTGCAGATCTTGCACCTTTCTGTTTGGTGCGCCTCCCCCAGACACTTCAGACACAAATCGTGGGGGTCACTCATTGGCATAGGCTTGCTACAGGTTCCGCAGGGTTTAAAGCCCTGGGCTCTCGGCATGCCCTGGAGCCCACTAGTGGGGGAAGGGGAGGAGGGACTGGGGAAATCCTGCTCCCAAACCTCACTATATATGATATATATACTAACAACTAAGACTAACTACAACTAAACTAGGCTAATCTAACTATATGAAAGAATGCTAAGGGAAGCACTTGCTAAGCAAGTGACTGGAGTTCCAACAACCGTCACTGGCAGTAAGAAGGAACTGAGGAGGGGACAGGTCAGCAGAGTCATATATTGAGCACCATGAAGGCGCCACTCCATAGGGCTCCACAGCCGACCCGATGGGAGCTGCTAAGGAAAAACTTTCCAATGACTGTGCACACGGCACGCACACCTGATTGGAATTGACATGAACAAGCACTCGAAGAACAACAAGTTTTACTTTTTAGGGTCAAAAACTGTGTCCGTCTGTCTAAGGTATTTCCAAGGCACCCATCATTGCAATATCTATATGTCAAATACTAACTGGCTATAAGGATAACAATCAATAAAATATGGCCTTCAGTGAAAAATAACATAATTCTTGGGGTCTGGTGTAGTATTTTGGTTAATATTGCAGACTGAGGGGAATATGGAAAATTTAAGAAGCTATTTCTTCCAAGAACAGTAAACCTTAATGTTGTTATACTCACAGTCAGTCGATATTTAAGATCATATGGAAAATATACAAGACATGTTGGTGTAGTGGGATATAATTATCTTACTGGCATGATATTTTGAAGAGATTTTAATTATATATACAAATAATTATTATATAATTTCATTGTTTTCAATAGCTAGATAGTCCTGCTGTAGTTGTTTTTGGAGGAAAAATAATTTTTTTAAAAGCATGTTTCTAACAACTGGAAACCTATGCTATGCAAATGAGAAAGATTCTTCCCATAAATAATTTGCTCTCTGGCTGTAAGGCTACCGAGATGATACATGGTTTGTTTGTTTGTTTGGCTTAAATTTACCTGTCTTGAGAGGTGAAAGGGTACAATAAAAAGTCCAGAAGCTGTGTTCTCCGCTCAGCTTTCAGAGGGAAAGGTATGTTGGCATCATTCTATAGCGACATCTGCTGGTCTGTCAGCAGCAGCTTTACCCAGCTTTGCTCATTGCCCTGTCTGGAAGTATTCAAGTCCCTGGGGGTTAGAAGAAAGGGGTTACGCCAGCACGTAAAGCCAATGCATATTTGTGGAGCTTTACTGATGGGCTGGGAAGTCTCTTTGGAGGTGTGATTCAAAGAAAACAATACGAGTTCAAGAAAGTAATGTAATGGGCCACAGGTGAGACAAAGACCTTGATACTCCCAGCTGCTGGCTATGCATAAAACTATTTGGAAGCTGCTCCCTCTGTACAGAAGTAAAATGAAACGCTTTATCAGCTCCTGAAAAAAAGGAAGAGGGCACTTGGGAGTCCTTACTGACTCTTCTAGCCCCATCTGGCTATGTTTGTCATGACTCAGTGGTTTCCAAGCTGGGATACTTGGCATCACAGATCACATGGGTAGCACCTCACATGCCGAGATCAACGTCCCCACCATTTTTCACACCAATAAAAGACGGCAAGTGTCTTTCTTTAAACATCCGGAAAAGAAACAAGACATTAACCTACTGAAAATAATCTGCGGATAGAGATCTTGGCACATTTATTGTATAAATATATCACTTAGCAATGAGTGAGAGATGAAACATATTCCCCAAGGTGGCTGCACAGTCTCTTTATATCTTTCACATTTCTTCACACTTTTCTCCTCCTGTGGCGCAAAGGCCACAAACACATGCCCTTCATATTCAGGCTTTAATCAAACATCCACCAGCTCCATTCTGATCTCATGTGCAGCGCTCAAGCGAGACCTTCCAGTGCAGAGTCTGTGGGAATGCAGAGACTGTAGGTATTTTTGCATGCGGATTAATCACTTTTAATGTTTTCTATATATACTGCCTCTTTAATCAGAGGATCAGGATCTCAAGGCACTTTGCAAACATTAATGATACTTCACAGAACCCCTGTGAGGTTGGCAAGTATTATATCTATTTTACAGCTCTGTAAAATGAGACTCCAAGAAGTTAAGTGACTTGCCCAGAGTTACATAGCGAGCTGGGAATAAAACCTTGCTGTCCCGACTCCCAGTTCCTTATGTGAAGCATTACAGGCTTCCTGTATTATAAACAAGGATACATCCAATTTTTAAAGTACTGAATTTTTCCTCTCTGTCCACAGTGCTGTTCCCCCCAGAACTGTCTGACCTGGCTTGAGAGGATAGGGGGTGAAGGAAGCAATACGTGATTGAAACCTAAAACCAGACAATTTTTTTGAGGTTCAAAAAAAGTTCACGTTTTCTCGCTTTTCATTTTCAAGAGTTTCTTTTAAAGTTATGGTTTTGGCCAGGAACAGGCTCTGAAAGACCACAAGGAAAGTACCAAAACAAAGTTATCTTCTCATAATTTTTGACCTAGCTGGAGCCAACATGTATCAAATTCATAACCTGATTGCTTAAATTAATAGATTTTAAGGCTAGAAGGGATCATTAGATGGTCTAGTCTGAGCTTCTGCATATCACAAGTCATTAAATTTCACTCGGTTACCCCAACCTTGAAGCCAGTAACATGTGTTTGGCTAAAGCATGCCCTTCTTGATTTGACAACATTAAGAGATGAAGAATCCACTACTTCCCTTGGTATTGTTTATTCCAGTGGTTAATCACCCTCACTGTTAGCAATGTGTGTCTTATTTTTAATTCAAATTTGGCTGTCTTCAGTCCACCCATTGGTTCTTGTTATGTCTTTCTCTGCTAGATGCAAGAGCCCTTTAGCACCTAGAATTTTACCCCGGGAAGGCAGGAGCGATGGAAGCTTGCTAAAAGTGGGGTGGCCACCAGTGCCCAAATCATGGCTCCGTTCTCACACAGCCCATTCCCCTGAGGTCCCGCCCTCTCATCGCTCCTTCCCCTGAAGCCCCATCCCCATACCACCTCTTCCCCCCAAGGCGCTGCCCCCTGCTCACTCTTCCCTCTCCCTCGTTGCTCACCCTTATGGCTGGTAAAAATGAGAGAGCATAGCCTTCCCACTTTTAAAAGTCCCAGATCCCCATTCCACCCTGTTCAGGTGCCCCTGCATGAAAATACTTTTACATTGTAACCAAATCACCTTTCAGTCTTGTTTTCGGTAAGCTAGTCCAAAGGGGATCAGATAAATGATTGGATAAGAATCTGGACATCAGTCTGGTTATATGCCCTTGACATCTGAAACTCTGAAGTTTCACCCATCAGTATCCAAAAAAAACTTCTCTTGTATTCATCAGAGAGAGAGAGAGAGAGAGAGAGAGAGAGAGAGAGAGAGAGAGAGAGAGAGAGAGAGAGACACACACACACACACACACACACCTGCTACAGGCTAAGCTGTTAGCTAACACAATACCTTAGAAAAATTGAAATTCTCCCTTTATCCAAAAAGTTTATGACAAATGCCTAGATGTAAGATTTATCTCTACTTGAGTTAACAATGAGACATCCTGAGATTCTTCCTACTAAGTGACCTTCCTTTTTCTCCACATAGGAATGGATGGTTTTCTTTTTTTCTATCAAAGGTCCTATTAGACTAATACCCTTGGATACAAACTGGATGTTCTCTTGGTGTGTTAAATCATATCCTCCTCACAGATCTGTAGCCCAGATAAATGATTTTATGCCTATAGATCATGTTAGTCAAGCTTATGTGAACATTTGGCTTGTCCTCTCGGTATTTGTATGTTTCATTAAAATTCTTTGATCAGAAAAAAAATTTTTTTAAATGTCATATGCCTATAAGGATATGCTAGAGATCAGAACAGCCATTCTCCCAAAACCTCTGTCCTCTGCAGTGCCATATAACTGACAGGGGCCATCATTTCAATATTTGATTAATCCAAACCATAACCTTCTCAGAGGAAAGTGTACTCGGTACCTTTGCTGCTAATGAATACAATACCTGACCAGAACCTGTCCATTAAGCACCACTCTGAGCTACAATGCATAGGATGCATTTCTTGGCTTTTCAGAATCGCGTTGTTCAACAGCCTTTGCACAAAAATGCCCACCACAAAATATTTGTCCTTGACGCCATACTTTGCTTGAAGCCACACTTTCAAATTTAGATCCCAATCCTGCAAACACACATACTCATCACTATTTGATCAAGGTTACACATGTGTTTAAGTGTTTGCAGGACTGGAGACTTAGAAACAGGCCTACATATTTAAAAAAGTATTAATAACTGCTGTCTACATTTCCAATCCAGCATCTAAACAACTATGTTATTTCAAATGAATAAAAAGAGACATACTTAAGGTGCTAAAGGGCAAGATTTTCCTTCCCTGCTTTCTCAGTTTATCCATGAAAAAATGTGACTAGGAATGTCCACAGGAAAAATCAGTGGTGGAATGGCCAGAGTAGTTAATTGCAAAGGTAACACTGACAGGGCCTATTTTCCTAACTATTAAGGCAGAAACCTGTGATCCACAGTTATCATCTTTAAGCCACCGGTTCAAATCTGGGCCAGCTTGGTGGGAAAAGCTGCTACCATCAGATGCTTCTTTGCTAGCTTGTTTGAAGTAAGGTTGCAGTCCTAGTTTTTAGTGCCTGTTTGTTCACAACCCAAATCACATATAAATGCAAATATGTGGATGCTGAGAACCATTTGTCCACTCCATCTCTCTATTCATCAGGTATATCCAATTGCCAGTTATATTTCTGTATTGCTATCACAGTATTGCCACACATCCTTCATAGCAGTCGAAGGAGAGAGGGCTTAGAGCAGAATGGATGTGGAAACTGAACTATCTTCTCATCCATAGAGTTGGTTTCTCCAAAACAGGAGACAGAGCAGTATGAGGCTCTGTTTGTACAGGAACTGGGTGCCCCATCGCTGTTTTGTGGTTGAACAGAGGACGTCAGTCTGGGGGGTTGTTAATCTGGCACCTTTCATCAATAGAGAATTACCTTTACATTTTAAAGGTTGTGGCTGGTCCTGTGTGGGAGAACAAGGTGGTGACAGGGAAGATAGGGGACAAGGGACAATCTTTATCCCCTTGCATCAGTACTCAGGACTCAGACACAGTCCCAGCACAAGGCCTTCAAAGAGGATGGGGAAGGGCAGGGATGAGGGAATTGCTCTGCCCCAACTTCTGCACCACTCACTGGCCTTGCACAGCAAGAAGTGTGTGCCTGGATCCCCAGGGAGAGGTGGCAGAGGTCCCACTGCAGTGTGCACTCTTCCAGAGTCCCAGGATGAGTTCTGGATGAACTGGACAGTCCTTTGTATTACCGTAGAACGTAGAGGCCCAAAACCAAGATCAATTCTAGTTGCATCTGCCCGTCTAGCTGCAATAAAAGTGTTCTGTGTAAAACTGTCAGTGTCTGCTTTACTCAGAAATCCCCATGTCATTTAGGACAGTTGCTTTCAACCAGTCATAGTCTTTTCCAGAATCCTTGTCCAGGATCAATAAATTGTCTGAATCTTTCCTGTCAAAGACAGCCACCTAGATGACGCAGGTATCCCTTTCCACACAACTATAGTAGTTGCCCTTTTGGAGTCATCACAAGATCCCAGTCTGGAAGGGTGGGGTCTGGGACTGCCAGCCAAACCAGGAGGTAGGACTTCGCCAGAGGATGATAACAGACTGGTGAGCTTGTGGACTAACTGATCCTGGAACTCCAGTTGCTTCTGCTCATTCATGTGCCTTGACTTGTGCTTGCTGCTGTTGCAGAACATCTGCTTGATCTTTCACCAGCTATAGCATGGCCTGATGTGTCATCCATTTCACTGAATGTTCCCTCTTTCACCTACAAGGGACAAAGAGCTATCCAATGGAACCAAGGCCCAGATCTCCCTAAGTTATGGATACATCAGACCCTCTGGATGACTTTTTTTTAAAGTCTTCCCTGTTTCTTAAGATGCTGTGTTTCTTTTAGGCTGGTAGCACAACAAAACAAGCAGAAAACATAAGGCCCACTATAGGCCCCCCTCCTGGCCCCAGTCCCAGACCCACTCTTTCTTTATAGTTACCAGAAATTGTAACAAAGAAAACCCTCATACATAATCAAAAGTACAGGAGAGCAATTCCACAATCCACTCTGGAGTCCTTGTACGCTCCCTGGCCACACCCAGAAGGCTATACCATTCTGAGCTAGCCAATTAACAAGGCCCACCTACCAAGTCAACCCTCTTGTTCAACTCTGTTGGTCCTGCAGTGGCAGGAGTAGCAAGATTTCCTCATATGGACCAGTTAGGGACATGGAGATGTCGTTTCAGAAGGGTTCTTCCAGTGAATCCCAATGGGCCTCTAGACCCTATCACGGTGTCCATCACCATGGTATCTAACTGCTACTAAGGATATCTTCACTGAGCTGTACAGCAAAGAGCCGGATTTGACACAAATGGAAATTGGCAAAGGAATTAAATGTCACAGAGTGATACACTGGGATGGCAGACTTAGCAAGTCGAAAAAAAAAATTTCAGCTAAATGGAAAAAGTAGACTCTGAGGAGATATGGCTACAATTCCAGAAGTTATACAATAATGTAACCTCATAAACTGATTCCAACAGTATGTAATAACTTCCTATAAATGTATAGCTACCCCATTAGAAAAAGGGAAAATTGGCTTCTTTTGGATCATTTTCTAGCTCTACTCTAATTATCGTGGGCTCTTCCTCAGGGACCTAAGCCTGGCTATGAAACTACGTTCTTTAAAACTTATTACAAGTTTGCAGGATGCTTCTGCCTTAAATCCAGCCTAATCCCAGTGGGGTCTTTCACTGTCAGGGCTCTGCCCCACTCAGGAAATATTAGAAAATGCAATCAAATTAAAGTAACATAAAAACACCTCCATTATAATTCAGAGTAATCATAAATTAACAGTGTAACTCTCTCCAGCCAGTGGATCAAGTGATTCAGGTGATGTTGGATACATACCATAGGGACACTCAGAACAGAAGCAGGACTCCAGACAGTGGCAACTACCCGTCTTTCCATAGCCAGCCACACTGGAGAACTAAGGGACACTGTTAAAACAGCCCTGAAATGATAAGCACAAGGTATTTCTCATTCCCTCCAGGAGCATGGGTCTCTCTTTGGATCAACAGAGTTTTTCCTTTGAAGGGTTGAGATGGGGACTACAGCTTTGGGACAATCAGGCTATTTGCAGCGTGCAAGATGTGGGATGAGTGTTTGGGGATTAATGTGGTCCACTGCATTGTATCCTAACGTGCACCAGAATGTTGCACTTGGCATGCAGAATTTTACTATTTCCCAGGCAACTGTGTGTCTCCCTTAAACCCTGCAGCGATTTTTAGTTCACAGTGCCCTGCCTATCATTTTTACATGGAGCCAACATTGTGCATTTCCCTTTCTGCAGGAAGAAGAACATTTACTCATTCCCACGGGGTCTCTTCACAGAATATGGACGGCTTCCAAATCATGTGTGAAAATAGTGTGCTTATGGCCAAGATTTTCAATAATGCTGTTCCCAACATCAGGTTCCTAAATCTAGAAATAGGCCCCTAAATAAATGGCCCAAATCTCAAAAGCGTTGGGCACCTGCAATTCGCACAAACTCAGATGGCGCAAAGGCCCCAGGTGCTTATCAATTAAGGCCAGTTTTGACTTCCACAGATTCCTCAGAACTTTTGAAAAATCGGGCCATTTATTTTGGTCCTGCATATGGACTTCGGAGCCTACTTCAGTCAGCCATTTTGGAAAATCCTGGCCTACTTACACAGTGCCATAGGTGAGCACAGTGCTTACTCAAACAAGAAACACTTTAGCTAGGGAAATATGAATTACATGGCTATAATGCTACTGCGATCTTTATGGTGCTGGCATAAACCTTCGAGCCAGGCTTTCCTAAGTCATCTTTTTTACATTTGATAATGCCGTGCATGTCTCTGAATTTTATTTTCATGTCCCCTCCAATCTCCCACTTGATCATACTCACTCATGTTCCATCATATTCCCTTCCTTTTCCCTCTCATTCCATATCCCCCCTTCTTTCCCCTCTGTTCTCTCTCCAGTTTGGCTTAATTCCAAATGGCTCTGTTTCAAAATGTAAACATATACAAGTAAAAAGGCGGGACCATGCCATCATGAGAACTGGTTCAGCAGCTGATCTCCTACCCTGGTATGTCAGATCCTATTGTATATGACAGCTATGGCAATTTCACTCTGCTCTTCATGCACTATGGGTGTTTGCACAGAAAAACAAACAAACAAACAAAAACAATCTGTGTGCTGGTCTAATGCTAATGGGAACTAATTAGCACTGATATTTTCTCTTTCCTTTTTTCTCATATATGCTCCAAATGAGCTCAAATTGCTCATTTCAATCTGAATCTCTTTGAAATGCACTGGTAATTTCACTGTCAAATTCCTGAATTCAAACCAGGTTTGGTTCCTTGTCAGTTCAAGTTGGGATGTGGCAGGAATCTCCTGAAAATGGCTCTCTTGAGGAGGAAAAAAAAAATCTCTCAAGACATGAGGTAAATTGATCCAATGACATTTCTGTTATTCAGGGCTGAAATCTTATGAAAGTTGCTCATGAGATTTTGGTGCCATTTTACATGAACATTGATAAGCCTAATCTAGATGCAAGCACCACCTGCTTCAGCCCATCTCAGATATATCCTGTATGAGCAAAAACACACTTTGTCTGTCTTTTAAGCCTGGATTTCTCCCTAGATATGCAGTGAAACTTGCCTTGTTGGAATAGACTGTCCCTGTGTCTATCAATCTGTCAGGGATAGTCTAGGTATTTTAATCCTGCATCAGTGTGGAGGATGGATTAAATGACCTCTCTTGAGGTCCCTTCCAGTCCTACATGTATAGGAGCTGTATTAATCATAACTATTGCTTTATTCCCCCCAAACAACTCTGTATCCTTCTAACTCCATGACATTAGTGACTCAGATAAAGTGTCACCATAATAGGGAGTCAACCATCTCTCACTGTGCTGACAAATAACCTGCACTCAACAAGCTTAACGCAACACTGTACCAAACAGGTCACATGTGGACTGCAGAAAAAAAACAACAACACAGTGATGTAAGACCCCTGCTCACCACCTTCATGTAGACTGATTTTCCTGTCATCAGTAGAAAAGGAGAGAGCGGTCACATAAATCACGGAGATGCAGAATCATTCATGGCACATGCCAGAAGGAATAGTCCGCACATGCCAGAAGAAATAGTCAGAAGAAATAGCTGAAGAGTAGTGCAAACAGAGGTTCAATCAAAGCGCCATTATACTTAAAAGTGGGATGCAAAGCAAGCTCAATCTGTGTCAGCATGAGGCACGCAACAGAAATAGAAATCCAGAGCATCCTGCATAGAGTCACTAAGCCGAGTCATTTCTGAAGCTTTAGATCTGTCCACAAGAAACACAAGTCCAGTCTTGGAGCAGGACAGGTCTATCTTTTAAGGAGCAATACTTCCATGAAAGATACGTAAAATGCACTGTCACTATGAGAGCGATATCTGGGATTACGAAGAGAGAAAGAAGGCAAATGCTAGCAGGATCAAGCTACTCCAGTAATGGGCACATTAGAAAGGCATACGTAGGTTAGAGAGAGAGATTAGATATAGGCATTCATCAATGCCCACCCAACATCCCTGCAACTGTAGGAAATTAATCTTAGGGAATAGGTCCGTCTGATGTGTATACTGTAGGTTGTGAATGTCTATATGATAAGGCTCATTCAGGCTGTGTGCTGAGGAGGAGGAAGGAATATTTATATTGGGTAACCTTTTTTTTCAAAAGCATCTAAACCCTATTTTCAAAAGCAGGTTTTGGCATTTAGGCTCCCCAGTGCCTAAGTCTGTTTTGGAAATGGTCTAGATCTAGTCTATGCTAAGGGGATTTTGGCGGTTTAATTATACCAATATATTTAAACTAGCAAAACCGCCCTAGTGTAGACACAGATCATTATAACAATGGGTGCGTTCCGCAACCGATATATGCCATACCAGTAAAAGCACTTTTATATAGATATAATTGGGTCTGCATTAGGGCAATCACTGGAATAACTATACATGCAAAAAATGACACCCCTAACTGACACAGCCATGCCAGCAAAACTTCCTAGTGTCAACCTGTCCTTAGGTTCCAAAGTCATGAAGGTGCTTTTGAAAATTTTACTCATTGATCTCTGAGGCTGAGATTCTTAAAAATATGAGGAAAATTGTAGCAATATCACTAAGGCAGGTAGCATACTGTATCTAAGAAACCAACAATCATTTTAAATTATTTCTTTTCATAATATATCTTTTCAACTGAGTCCTCTAGGGCAGGTGCAGATGAATGCGAAGGCACGAAAGGGTTTTCTCTGGAGTAACTGAGCTTTCCATTTATTAGCAGTGGTCTGGCCAAAAATCTAGAGAAGATCTCCACCTTCCCAAACCTGCAAAGAAATTTCTCATTTCTGTCTTCAATGGTGAGTTTTACATCCAAACCTCTGTAAAAATGGCCCAACACTCTCAGTGTGCCAGATGGTTCAGTGCTTCAGGCAGTGAGGCTAATGATCAGGAACGTAACACAATACAATTTATTTTCTACATAGCATCCTTGATACAAAACAAAAAAATGGTTCTAAAGAATAAGGGACAGAGAGGTTCAGGGAGGATACCTCATGCCAGGAAGAAAGAACACCTTAGCATTTAAAGGGGCACATTTAAAATGAAGTTGCTGGACATCTAAGGAGCTTCAAAAGCTGTGGACAAATAAGTACCCGTGTTGGGTCATACACTGTGACACAAAGGCCTTTTGTTGATGTGCTGGAGGAAGTCCACGGCAAATCTTTAAACCCACAAATCTTCTGCAGCATGGGGGGTGGGTGAACCGCCAGTTGGGAGACCCTAGCCACCGGCCCTGCCCCCCTGCCTGAGAACCAGCCCTGCTTCCCCTGCTGGAGCCCTCCACACCACCCCAGCCCCCGAGTGCAGGGCAGGTGGGCGGTATGCAGCCCCCCCATCCCACTCAAACACGGTAGGCAGCCTCAGCGCCTCCACTCCTCCCCCACCCGAGTGCCAGACAGCACAACCCAACATTCGGGGGCCCCCAGCGTTAGGCAGCCCCAGTCACCCCAAGTACTGGCCACCCTAGTCCCAGCCCCAGCACACTTCCCTGAAGAGGAGCAGCCTGTCTGGGCTGGGGCCAAGGGGGAAGGGCAAGCAGAGATTCAGGGAGGAGCATGGCGGGGCCAGGCCGGGCTGTTTGGAGAGAGAAAGCCTCCCCCCAGGTTATGCGCCATGCCACCCTGTCCTGGAGGGCTATAATAGAGCCTCACCATAATCACAGTAGTTTATTTGCCACTAAAAACACACCACTGAATTATGCCTAACAAGTTTCCATGCATTAAAATTGCTAATTTGCTCTTAGCACAGCCATTTCATTGTCATATATAATATCACACGCCAGTGTCACAACCATAAAGTCACATGTGACAAATGTTATCCAAAGTTAACATGCAACATCATGCAAGATGAACAAATAATTGGTGCTAACATTGGATTCAACGATTTCGTTTTTTTTTTCTGTTTTTCAACTGTCCATTAGCAATTTATGATTTTTTGGATATATTTATTCAAATTATTTGTGATTTTATTTTTGTGAATAACTCTTACAAACAGTATGGGACAGGGATGGGTTTTCATCTGCATTTGCACAACACCTAATACAATCATACCACAAGCCTGACATCTGGGTACTATTGTAATACAAATAAACACAGCATAATAAGGGATGAAATCTGGGCCCCATTGTACTGAGTGAGAATTTTGCCATTAACTGGAACGGAATCAAGATTTCGTGCAAGAAGAATATGGCGGTAGATTGTTTGCAATCAGTCATCGTGACCATTCAAATTGGGCTGGCTTGTTCTGATTGAACTCATATGTCACATGGTACTGTTTCTGTTCCTTGATTGGATAAGTCTTGGAATTATCTTTCCTGTGTAAATATTCACATCTACAAGTTCAAAATTAGAGTTTGGCAAATATTCTCTCATTATCTCTTAACATTTCCTCTTTCTGGGTGAAATTTCCACTTGTACAGAGGGGTTAGCAGAGGGCAATGCACCACTTACACTATCAAATTAAAGCCTTGTTCTGGCTCATTTATGAATATCCCCAGTGTTGCAAACTTGCAATTTTATCACAAGTTTCACAATCAGGGCTGCCCAGAGGGAGGGCAAGTGGGGCAATTTGCCCCAGGCCCCCATGAGAGTCTTTTGGGGCCCCTGGAGCGGGGTCCTTCACTTGCTCTGGGGGCCCTGGAAAACTCTCATGGGGCCCGGGCCCCCGCAGCTTCTTCCGCTCCAGATCTTCGGCGGCAGGGGGTCCTTCCACCCCTGGACCTGCCGTCGAAGTGCCGGGTCTTCAGCAGCAATTCAAAAACCCCAGGCCCCCTGAATCCTCTGGACAGCCTGTCATAAACAGATAGCTAAGGGTTAATGTCTCTTTCACCTGGAAAGGAGTAACCTGAAACACCTGACCAGAGGACCAATCAGAAACAAGACTTTTTCAAATCTGGGTGGAGGGAAGTTTTGGGTGTGAGTTCTTTGTCTTGTGTCTGACCCTCTTGGCTATGAGAGTGATTTTTCTATCTCCTGGCTTCCTAATCTTCTGTTTCCAAGTTGTAAGTACAAGATAGTAAGACGATAAGGTTTATATTGTTTTTTTTTGTATTTACATGTGTGTAGTTGCTGGAATGTTTTAAATTGTATTCTTTTTGAATAAGGCTGTTTATTCATTTTTTTTCTTTTAAGCAAATTTGTCACCTTAATACAGAGAGATCATTTTATGTCCTTTTCTTTCTTTTTTATATAAAGCCTTCTTTTTAAGACTTCTTGGAGTTTTTTCTTTAGTGGGGACTCCAGGGAATTGAGTCTGCAGCTCACCAGGGAATTGGTGGGAGGAAGAAGTCGGCGGGGGGGAAATCTGTTTGTGTTTACTAAGCCTGACTTTGCATACCCTCTGGGTGAGGCGGGGGGAAGTACTTGTGTTTTCCAGGACTGGAAACAGGGAGGGTGGAGTCCCTCTGTTTAGATTCACGGAGCTTGCTTCTGTATATCTCTCCAGGAACCCAGGGAGGGAACACCTGGAGGGGGGAAGGGAAATGGTTTATTCCCCTTTGTTGTGAGACTCAAGGAATCTGAGTCTGGGGGTCCCCCAGGGAAAGTTTTGGGGAGACCACAGTGCGCCAGGCACTGTATAGATTCCTGGCTGGTGGCAGCTTTACCAGGTCCAAGCTGGTAACTAAGCTTGGAGGTTTTCATGCTAACACCCATATTTTGGACGCTAAGGTCCAGATCTGGGAAAAATGTTATGACACAACCCTACTCACAATATTAGGTCTTTTTCCTTAAATCCCTAGCTCTTGGAGTCAAGTGATTATGTGAGATCCTCGGATTTCCTTTAAGAAAGTAGTAACTTTCTTGCCTTCATGGTGACAGAATAAAGCCTAAAAATGTGAACCAACTGTGCCCTAAAGGCTTACAAAGCCCAAAGTGAATTTTACAAAATCCCTAATGTTTTTATTTATTTATTTATTTGTTTTGGAGCCAAACTCAAGTTCTGAGCAGGTGGCATTAGCCATACTGTATTCCTGTCTGGTAAAGGTTTGTTTAGTAGAATATTCCTGAAAATGAAAAAGACGCAAACAAAGTCAAGTCAATATTGTATTTGAGCAAATGTCCTCAGAAACTCATGCTGAGATATTTATCCAGCTCTAGTGGTAATAGCAGGACATTGAGAACACTATGATAACAAAAAGGCAGCCTATTGCTCAGTGGGGGGAGGGGGGCCGCGGGGAAATGGGGTGCCTTCAAAACAAGTGCTGAGTCCAATCAGGTGAGATAATGTTGTTTTTATACAGTACTGCAAAACGCGTGAGGCATTTCTATACTAAGCCCCTGCCTGAAACAAGGAAGTCTGTAGTGCACTAGTGATTCAATACCAGCACCATACACCCAGAAACAGCAGTTTGCAGGGCCTTAGCAATTACGTATCCAGAATGTTGATTTCAGTTAATGAATTATTTATTGCACTTCCTTTGGCGCTCTTGAAAGCAAGGCACTAATTAACACTAACACCACTGTCCTTCGCGCAAGGATTCCGCACACACAGCTACTTGTCACTGCGTCTCAGCCATCACCCCCCGCTACGCTAGTTCTTGGAGTGCCCTGCTATCGCACTACACAGCCCCCACAACATCGCCAACGCACCTCCCTCTGAAACCGCCCCGGTGCCATTCCACACACTCAGAGTCAGTTGTGTGATAGTCTGAGTTGGTGCTGTGACGTGGAGAAATGTATGGCAAGGCTGAAATTTTCAGAAGTGGCCACTGATTGCAAGTGCCTCCCTTTTTGGGTGCCCAACTTGGCACACTGTGGATGTGCTTTCCAAAAGTGCAAGGCACCCGCAATTCTAATTTGAAGCCAATAGGATCAATGGGTGCTCAGTACTTTTGAAAACCAGTTGAATCAAGCTGGGATATCCAAACTCCCTAGCCACTTTTGCAAACATTGGGCTCAGTGATTAGGCTGAGATCCTCAAGCATATTTTCATTTACAGCCCGAGGGTAAAATTTCCAAAGTGACTTAGAAGACTCTTGACTTTCAATGGGACCTAGGCTCCTAAGTCACTTAGGTTCTTTTGAAATGTTTACTCTAAATCAGGATGTCAAACCAAGTCTCTTGATGTGAACTGCTAGAGCACAAAACCTTGGAACCAATCATCCCTGAAATTATTTGGGCAGGATTCTGACCTCATTTACACAGCTGTAAGTCAAGAGTTAACTCCATTAAACTCACTGAAGTTACACCGGTATAAAACCCTGTGAGCAGAGGCCCTTTATTTTTAAGTGAATAATCTTGCCTGGTAACATGAGGATGACATTTTGGGCTTAAAAAAAATGCTATTGCAACTGCAAGCTGCCACCTGAAAACAGCCTTAGAAGTAATGAACGATGCCTGTTGTTACTAGCAAAACAGGGTATCGCTCATTCTGATAGCATAATGTATGGATTTACCACAGATACACAATGCATGAAAAGACCTATACAATTCATAGCAATTTTACAGTGGATTATTATACAACATATTTGTATATGTTTAGGCAAATTCTCCATTTCTTTATTGCTTATTCAACCCAGAACCATTTAGCTATTAGGCAGGCCCCTTTGTTTTACAGACCCCTGGTAAGTGTGACACAGAGCGAGGCTTAGGTAATGCTTTGCTATTCTGCTCTTTGCACAAAGGTTACTAGACCTGTGGAAGACTCTGGGCTGGTTTACATTAGGGGAGGGGACCGATCTAAGATATACAACTTCAGCTACATGAATAACGTAGCTGAAGTCGAAGTATCTTAGATCAAATTACCTACCGTCCTCATGGCGCGGGATCGACGTCCGCAGCTCCCCCTGTCAACTCCACTACTGCCACTCGCTCCGGTGGAGTTCTGGAGTCGACAGGAGCGCATTCGGGGATCGATATATCGCGTCTAGATGAGACACGATATATCAATCCCCGAGAAATCGATTGCTACCTGTCGATACGGTGGGTAGTGAAGACGTAGCCTCTGAGAGCTTCCATTGGTATACACAGGGGCCCAATGTGACAACATGTTAGCTAGAGCTCAGAGTCAGTGCCCCCCCAAAACCGTGAGCCATTATTACAGCTCTGACAGGCCCCAACTGAGATCAGCCTCATTGTGTTAGATGCTGGGCCTGTCCCAGAGAGAGGTTACAATCTAAATAGACTAAGACAGACAAAGGATAGGAGGAGAGAAGTTCTTTTTTAATTTCCCTTTGTACAGACACACAGAGATTGAGGGACTCGCCAAGGCCACACAGCAGGTCTGTGGCAGAGCCAGCAATTGAACACAGATAACCTGGTTCCCAACCCAGTGCCTTAACCTCTCTCTGGTTAATGGTAGGTAGAGCTCTGTGTGGAATTAGCATAGAGTCCTGCAGTAGAACCGGGATCCCATGAGTCCCACAGGACCCACTTCCATAATAGCGGGAACGGGTGGGAATGGGAATGGGTATTGCAGGCAGGGGCAGGAGCAGGATTAAAAATAGAGCCACGCAAGCCTCTAATGATAGGGATGAACACACCAGCTTTGAATAAAATCAGAGCAACTCTGAATCTTTGCCCCTGAAAGTCAAATTGAAACCCTGGAACTTGGTTAAGACATGCAAGATACTCATTAGTTTCTCTGGCCATCAGTATTTCCTAGTTTTGGTCACAACAGGAAGTACAAATCCATTGAAAAGAGCCAGTCTCTTAGCACTTGCAGCCTACATCACAATTAGGAAGCACATGACATTGCACTAGGAAACCAAATCTCAGGTTTTTCAGCCTGATTGCTAGAAAGAAAAAAGAAAAGTTGACATCATTCCAAGTTATTCCCTCCTCTGGGCCTCCCAGCGTCTCATCTTCTCCAAGTCTCGCTTTCAGACGGCAAGATCCTCAGGGTAGGGGTCATCTTCTGTGTGCGTTCTGAATATTACTGAGAACATTCCTGGTGCTTAACAATATATTAAAGAATAAATTAACAAAATAACAAACACTAGAAGGAAGAGGTCTGGCTATGTTTGAATAAACATGACCTTTCAACTGTGGAAACATGCAAGACACACACATATACTCCTGGTTTCCAGACAGGAACCCAGCTGGATCCTGTTTTAGTCTCTGGCCCCTAGTCTGCCACGTACTGAGCTGGTTCTAATGCTGCTGCTACTGGCTAGCAGCAAGCAGAGGGCATGTGGGAGGACAGCACAAAGAAATCCCTCCAAAACCCAGATCATTATTGCTGTTTTGTCCTATTTTCCACTAAATACATTTCTTCTGATTGCCCTTCAGCAAACAATATGACTCATGTCTGACAGGTAAACTCCAAATTCTGCTGCTGTGCCAGAGCCACAAAAAGCTTTAAGAAATTGCAAGGGGGCTGAGGGTGGAAGAAATATATTTCCTTCTCTCTGATAAAGCCATCATGCTCTCATGACAGATAGTTGCTGTTTCCCAAACTCTTCTCCTGCAACAGAGATTAAGGAAGCACATCAGTAATCAAAGGCAGGTGCCAGAGATACTGCCACCGCTGGGAGGGATCCCAGGACACACACAATCCCAAACAAATTGGAGAGAGATGGCACCAAATCAGATAGAGTCAAATGAACAACCCCAACCAGAGACCAGAGAACTTTCCTGGGTTCCACAAAGGAGCATGTGTGTTAACTCACACAGGACTCAGGCCTGACTAACCAGGCAGGACTTTTCACCAAAGACCAAGGCAGACCCTCAGAGGGAACCCAGGAAATGATAAAAACAGCCATCAGAAGCAGCACTTGCCTCTGAAGAGAGAATACTAAAGGGTGGGTTTATAACTCAAGTTGGGGGTTTTCAGGCGGGAGCTCCAGTTACACAAAAGCATTTTTCTTTGTCGTCTTCTTATTGCAACTCAACACGCCCTAGGCCTCCAACTTGAAATCTTAAGGACTGTACTGTCACTGCTCAAGCAGCTTATATCCCTTGTCCCAGATGCTGGCACACATTCCCACAATCCCCTCTTCTCAAATCCTTGCCCAACCTCTGCCCTTCAGCTCTGGGTTTGAGCTGGCACCAAAACAAACTGTGAGAAAGGCTGGTTCTCATGGGATCTGCAGCCCAGTCAGAAGCAGATATGGGAAACCTTGGAGTAGCTGTATGTTACAGACCCCAGAATAGCACTGGAGAGTTGGAGATGGGCAGTGGTTAAAGCAGATTGAAAAAGGAGGGAGAAGCCAAGCCAACCAAGGAGGATGAGGAAAGCAAGGGAGATCCCTTCTACTTTTAGCAAAGATGGAAAAGCTGTGCCCCTCCCCTCCCGGGCTCCCGCTCCCATTAGCCCCTGGAGAGCACTTAGCACCCAAACTTTTAGACACTTTTCTGAACTGAACCCAGGGGCGGCTTTAGGGATTTTGCCGCATCAAGCACAGCAGGCAGGCTGCCTTCCGCGGCTTGCCTGCGGAGGGTCCGCTGGTCCCGCGGCTTCAGCGGGACCAGCGGACCCTCCGCAGGCAAGCCGTCGAATGCAGCCTGCCTGCCGCCCTCGCGGCAACCAGCAAAGCGCCCCCCATGGCTTGCTGCCCCAAGCACGCGCTTGGCGTGCTGGGGCCTGGAGCCGCCCCTGACTGAACCTGAACTCCAAACCTTTTGAAGTTCACTCCTGCTAGTGTCAACAAAGCAAGGGATTTCAGCAAAGGCAAAGTCTATCTGACAGCGTCTTATACCAGACACAAAAACACTAGCTAAACGCATACATCTGGGAAAATGCCTCCCCTCAAAACTGAGACTTGCATTTGCATTTAAGATGACTCTCCAAACCGGAAACTTAGGTATCACTGTGAGTTACTCGGTAGCACCCTCTCCTGAGGCGCAGTTGTGGGTTCAAATCCCCCACTCTCACATAAAGCCCATGGAGGGCTGACCCTGTTGTGCAGAACTAAGGGCATGGTGTAAACACCCTACTTCCTACCTTTGCTGAAATCAGTCCGAAGCCAGCAGCTGCCTTTAAATCTTGCAAATTCAGGGGTTGCTCTAGGTTTGGCAGGCAGAAGCCAATATGCTCTCAAGCCCCTTAATGCTGCAGAAACGCTGAAGGTGCAAGATTTCACTACAGAAGCTGACCAAAGTTCTAGAGACAAAATGTGCCAGAACTAAGACAACTCTTCCCTTCCCACACTGGAGTTGACAATAGGCAGGCAGAAAAAGGAGAGGGATCTGTGTGGGAGAACAGAGAAAGGCCTTCAAAGTTTGAGACCCATCCAACCTTTTGAGGCCTTGCCCATTTGAGCCACTTTTCCTTTTGTTGTTCACCACCCACACCCTGACGAGCTCACCTGCCTCGCAGCAGAAACAACGTCAGCTAGAATAGCAGTGGTAATGCCACAACACTGCTCTTCACAAATGGAGACAGCTCTGTTAACACACTTGTTTAGCAAAGCAATGAAAATCTGTGTTGATTGTCATTACCATTCCATTTACACTGTGTGCAGAACGTTAGGCCGGATGGTTTACTCAGCAGCATATGATTATGTGATTGCTCAGATGCAAGGTGGGTGGAGGAAGCAAGAGCTCAAGCAGGAGAGAAAGGAGGTGGAATAAATTGTATTTTTCCCAATACCTTTTGGACAGAAACTCACGGAAGTTTCACTCATATTCCTCCTTCAAGCAATCGTAACTCATAAAACCTAATGCAATATACAGTACGAAGGAAGATCTTTGGGGGAAGATTCAAAGGAGAAGGCGACTCTGTGCCTGGTATGAGAAGCATTCCAGACAGTTTACTGTCAGGAGTGTTGCTCCACAATCCATCTATTTACAGACACCTGAGGGACACATCCCTCATCGGGTATAAATCAGCATAATTCTACTGACTTCAGGGATGAGACATCAGTTTACACTGGCTGAATGAGCCATAGAATTAGGCCATGGACAGTAAAATCCTTTCCATGTCACCTCCACTGCAATCAGAGCTTGAGGAAGCAAGCAGGACACGACTGAAGAGTTTGAAAGGCTGCCCCCAGGCAGAGCTCTTGCTGCTCCATTTGCTCTCCCATGTACCCCAGCGACTGGAGTACTGTAGCTCACTTTCACTCAGATACACACTCACAGAAAATTGAATAGTTTGGGGTTCACATCTGAGAGAGTTTTTGGAATGAAGTAAAAATAACAGTATATTATCTATCCACACCCTGCCTTTCACCTCAGGGTCCCGGAACGCTCTACAAACGGTGTCTCTAATTGCTGTGTAATGACACCAGCCAGAGAAGGCAGAAAACTCCCAGAGCTTCAACTTTAATTCCTGGCCATTCTTTCAATGGGGAAAAAAATGAGTTGGACCCCAAAAGGGAAGGAGGGGGAACAATGGCTCTTTGAAACTGGAGGATCTTGGGAGTTCTACAAAGGCCTTCTGTTTCCAAACAGCCACACTACTGGCCTTCTCTCACTGTCAGCATGGCTGCGCAGTGGTTGCTGGCTCATCTTCCTTACTCTTCCCTTGTTGATGGCTGGTTGGCTCTACATAGGCATTCACGATATCTTGATCCCATTCAGCTTTCAAGTCGGAAATCTGTGGGCTAGAGAAAGGAGAGTACCTGCTCCCTAGTGCCATTCCTCCTACCAGAATGCCTTGGTTTTCCACCTTATCCAGATGGTATACAGGACTGCTAGCTAATGGAGAAGCTAATGATGGTGCAGGTATAATGGTGCAAAATGCAGTCTGACCTGCCAACTGGCTGAGGACACAAAGACTATCAGTCCTACTTTTACTGAGATCTGTTAGGGATTTTCCTTCATTTCAAATCGTAGAGCTGCTCTTCATGATCTCTTGGTCCCTAATTTAAGTCCCAGTGGGGAAAAATACCTTACAATACACACAACGTTTTAACTGCAAAACACAGATTTGGGTCCAATTTACTTTTTCTTTTTTAATTAAAAAGACTTTCTAGGGACAGGTGAACTGGGCTGGATAAAAGCAACCCCCCAAAACCAACCTGAAATTCACCCCAAACCCACCTGAGAGTCGGTTAATTTCTCACACTGATTTTTCCTATCTGCACAACCTTGGTTCAGTACACCCTGGATCAGGACAAAGCTAAAATAAAAGCATCCCAGAGGGAAGGAAGTGAAATTCTGCTGCTGCCGGGAGCTTTGTGTTACCCTGGCCAATTACTTGGCTCATTGACCTAACCTTCCTTGCAGCTTCCTTGCAGAGCTACACCCAGTGCTGGATACAGTTGAAGATTGAACCTAGAGTCTTTTACTTCCAGGCTGCTAATTTAAAGCTCACTTTGTTTGCTAGCAACTGAAAGCTGTTACCATCCAATGGCTATTCAGTGGCCAATTGTGTTAGTCTTAGTGCATTTCCCATCATACAGGCCACTGCCACACTTTGCCCCTGTGTTGGTAATCTCTGCAGAGCTCAGTGACAGACTTGGGCAATGGGAACCCAGGCACACAGAATATGGTATATTGGCTGGGGGGGTCAGCATGGGGAAGTGCAGCCAGCCTCGGCCATGCTCTACCTGATCTGCAGAGAAATGCAGGACTCCGGTCTCCAGGTCTCTCAACTCAGCCCCTTTCACAAACTCTTTGTTAAAAAAAAAAGGGGGGGGGGGGTTACAGTATCTGTAACTATTTCCATTGTCCGAAATTAAAAACCTTGATAAGTCATTTAAATAGGTCCCCAGCTAAAAGAATAGAAACTCTAGAAAGTTGAAATAGAGGGTGAGTGGGAGGGAATGGGGTTTATGGATTATAATATCAGCTCAGAAAGTTTCCAGCCTTCTCAGAATTTTGCTGAAGAAATCACTTGTGCACAAGTCTTCTCCATCAACAGGCTGTGAGCTCTTAGGGACTAGATCTTTAAGCTGGGTGCTTTCAGGCTGTATAAAATACTCCACTCCGTTCTCTCAAGTAAAACTACACAGCTGTTCAAAAGGGCCTTACTAAAGCAGTGCAGTGATTCACAGAAAGGGAGTAAAATATATAATACATGTACAGATTAAGAATTTGAGTACTGACAACAAAAGTACCTGAAGCTCTTGGTGCTGCTGCCAACAATTTCAAGTCTTTCTTAACTGACGTGTCTTTAGGGTGATTGTTGTAGCATAAAGACATGGTCAGGCCCATCATAATTATCATGTGAATTATTTGTACTAAAACAGAATGGCAGGCTGGGATCCTCGGAGATAATTTATCACCAGACTCTAGCTCAGAAGGAGATGAAAACAGTGCTTAGTTCTGCGTTCCTATGGTTGGGATTTATTTTGTTGTTTTTTTCCCCCCCCTAGACACTAAACACCTCATTAAAATCCAGTCCTGTAAGGTACAGTTTTAATTAGTCAGTCACTGGATCAAAGTGATAAGTGGCCACCCAGAATTTCAAACTCAGAGTTCTTTGGCACTGCGCAGAAGGGAGTCCCTACATCCCCGAAGCTGAAAGGGGAGTAGTGGGGGCAAAAGACATATCTGGCTTCAAGACCAAGCTTGATAAGTTTATGGAGGGGATGGTATGATGGGATAGCCTAATTTTGGCAATTAATTCGTCTTCGACTACTAGCGATAAATATGCCCAATGGCTTGTTGATGGGATGGGATCTGAGTTACTACAGAGAATTCTTTCCTGGGTGCTGGCTGGTGAGTCTTGCCCACATGCTCAGGGTTTAGCTGATTGCCATATTTGGGGTCAGGAAGGAATTTTCCTCCAGGGCAGATTGGCAGAGGCTCTGGTGTTTTTTTGCTTTCCTCTGCACCGTGGGGCATGGGTTACTTGCTGGAGGATGCTCTGCACCTTGAAGTCTTTAAACCATGATTTGAGGACTTCAATGGCTCAGACACAGGTTTGATACAGGAGTGGTGGGTGAGATTCTGTGGTCTGCATTGTGCAGGAGGTCAGACTAGATGATCATAATGGTCCCTTCTGACCTTAAAGTCTATGATTCTTTGATTCTGTGTGACCCTACCTCCCTAGCTAACAGGAAACTCACTAGGAAAGCATTCTTATGCTGTGTCTTTATAAACAGGACATAGGTCACAAACTCAGGACAGAATGAAACAGTCTTTCACTTAATCCTTAGTTATTATGGACAAAATGTGTCTTGAGATGCTAGGGTCCTTCATCCCCATAAGTGTTCTGCGTTTTCTGCTGCCATTGTTCCATCAAACACATCCAATTTCTTACTTCATCAGTTCCTTCTGTCCAATCCCTGATTGGAGGGGAAGAAATGACATCAAAAGGTCTGATCCTTCTTCCCTCCTAGAATTTTAAAGAGATAGTGGCTTATTTCTACAGAACCAAATTGTTCATCCACATGATCATCCATAGCATATTGCAGTGGTAGTGGTGGAAATGTCTGGGTGGGGACTTTAATACCCTTATTATTTCTTCATCTTCATCCGATAACCAGATATTCCAAATTAGGTTCTCAATTAAATCGGCTATAATTTTACCAATGATATTTCCAAGTTCCAAATGCAGGCCAAAAAGTGATCGTGACATTTCCTACACCTTCAGATATCACTGATGCAGGGCCGGCTCCAGGCCTCAGCACGCCAAGCCTGTGCTTGGGGCGGCATGCCACGGGGGGCGCTCTGCCGGTTGCCAGGAGGGCGGCAGGTGGCTCTGGTGGATCTCCCGCAGGTGTGCCTGTGGAGGGTCCGCTGGTCCCGCGGCTCTGGTGGATCTCCCGCAGGCGTCCCTGCGGAGGGTCCGCTGGTCCCGCGGCTCCGGTGGACCTCCTGCAGGCCTGCCGGGAGGTCCACCGGAGCCGTGGGACCGGCGAGCAGCAGAGTCCCCCCCGTGGCATGCTGCCGTGCTTGGGGCAGCGAAATCGCTAGAGCCGGTCCTGCACTGATGTGGCTTTTTCCATCGTCAAAAACCAGCAGCTAGGAAAAAGCAGCCCTCAAAAATGTTGGTCGACTGGTTCAAGTCTCATCCAAACTCCTCAACTCAGCAAAATCTGGCTAGAAACCTTGTAAATCAGTGGTTCTCAAACTTCTGTACTGGTGACCCCTTTCACATAGCAAGCCTCTGAGTGTGACCTCCCTTTTATAAATTAAAATCACTTTTTAATATATTTAACACCACTATAAATGCTGGAGGCAAAGCGGGGTTTGGGGTGGAGGCTGAGAGCCCACGACTCCTCCTGTAATAACCTCACGACCCCCTGGGGGGTCCCAACCCCCAGTTGGAGAATCCCTGTTGTAAAAGGCTCAATCCTATAAAATGCTGAGTAACTCCTGGAGATGCTAAGTGGAGTTGATGATATTGAGCATCTCCACTTCTTGTTCAGCACCTTGCAGGATTGGGCCCCCCAAACAGGGTTCCACACAAGCTTGGTCTCTCAGATGTTCTGCCCCAGGAGGATAATCTCTCAGACAGGAACTATCACAAGCTTCCAGCTGGAGGAGCTTGGAACTTCTTAACCGTCCATTTCAAAGCGTTTCAGTATGTCCGATGGAACCCGGAGATGGGGAAATAACATAAAAATGAAAAGTAAATAGCTACATGTTTAAGAAAAAAGTTAACTCAACATTATTACAGCGCAAAGGATTTGGTTAGGTTTTGTCTGAATTTTGAATGAAAGTTCTGGTTGATTTGTTATTGTTCACAACCCGATCCACTCATTTTAACCACGGGAGTGATACTGGATGGCACAGATCAAAGTCCAAATAAATATACACTAGCCTCCAATGCAATTAATGTCTCCTTCTATTCTCACTCCCCTCCAACCGGAAAGCCTCTGTCAGTATTGTACTGAAAATCCTGCAGTAAACTACATTGAAAACTAGCCAGCCTTTCAACTCAGCCTGCAGGCTGCTGTCTGCGTCCTCCCCTGAACTCAGCGTACTTTTCACCTCTTTAATTCCGGTGACCATAAGACATGTAACATTAAGCTCACTTTGCAAACTGAAATGGGAATGCATATAAATAAGTCATACCTAAAATGAACAGACAGGCAAAGGATTCCAAGAACATATACAAGCTAACTGATCAGTTACTCTCAGACACTTACATTCCATAATTTAAACTAACATCATTCACTATTGCATTCCAGTGTTGCATAGCGTCTGTTCATCACATGCCACAGAGGACCAGACACTACTCCTGCTTATCTCAGAGGAAATCTGCTAATCCATGGTGTAAGCAAGAGGGGAATCAGTCCTCAGCTAGTGTGCAGTCTGCTGTATGTAATTCCTATGGATAGGAAGTGGTGTATGACATTCCTATGGCACTGAGAAAATACACACGATGTCATAATAAGAGAGGATAGTTTAATGTTACAAAAAATCAGTTTTTGAATAACATCAACAAAAGAATCAAAAATCAATATTGTTACCACTCACAGCCCCCAGTAAAATGTATCATTCCTAAGACTACTGGCATAATTTCTATTGTTTCTGCCTCATTTATCACAAGCAACAATTATCAAAAAATCAACACTGACATATCTGGTTAGCAGAATGAAACGAGTCTGGGTGCTCAGAAGCCAGGCTAGGCCTGTAGGGCACAGAGTTCTTCCAATTCATTTGTTACCACTAAAGCAAGAAAATGTACATGACATGTTGTAAAGGGAATATGGGTGGGCAAGCAGCTACAAAGAATCCATTGTTTTATAACTAATGGCCATTTTCAACAAAAAGTGGGGTCATGAGGGAAATAAACTCGCCCGGGGGTGCTCTGTGCTTCACTTCAGCTTGGACTCACCTCTACAATCTTCCAGTTGGGTTTTATCTCATCTGTCAATGGAAAAAAGGGTCAGACCTGCAAAAGTTACATAAGCGGGACTTAATTTTCAGAGGTGCTAAGCACCCACAGCTCCCAGGAAAATCAACGGAAGCTGTGGCTGTTCAGCAGCCCTAGAAATCAGGCCTGTAAATACTACTGTCTCCTAATGCCTTTACATCAGGCCCAATCAGGAGCAGCTGAAGCGACCAAAAAGTGGTGATGGGTGGGGACCCCACAGGTGCCTGAACCATGGCCCCTCCCTCCTGTGCTGCCCCTTCTCCCGGAGCCCCTACCGTCATGCCACCCAAGCCATCCCCAAGACCTGGCCCCCAAGCCACCTCTTCCCCCCGAGGCCCCCTCCCACGCTGCCTCTTCCCCCCAACAACCTGCCCCTCCACCCTTATGGCCAGTAAAAAGTGATGGGACCATGGGCCCCTGAATGCCCCTGTTCCTGCATCCTGGGCCCAATTACTCTCTGAATTATTTGATGTCACTGTTGGCCCTAAATAATTAACACTCGGATGCACGTTTAGTCTAGCTCGGTTCTGCGTGGTCATACAAACTGGGATCTGATACAGCTACACGCGCTTCGTCGGGAAGCTTAGATCATGCTTATATTCAAGATGACAATGAAAGAGGGACTAGGGCTAGAGGATCTTTCTCACATATTCTCTTCCTGCCACAACCCAATTGCATTTCCTCAGCAGACAGGCTGCTGTTCTTTAATGGCAAGGAATACTTTCATGAGTAGATTCAGTCAGGTTGCACACTGTGGAAGCATAGGTGCTGGAAGGAGGGGTGCTGGAGGTGCGCCTGCACCCCCTGGCTTGAAGTGGTTTCCATTATATCCAGGGTTTACAGTTTGGTTCAATTAGGGTGACCAGATGTCCCGATTTTATAGGGACAGTCCCGATATTTGGGTCTTTTTCTTATATAGGCTCCTATTACCTCCCACTCCCTGTCCCAATTTTTCACATTTGCTGTCTGGTCACCCTAGATTCAATGGCTCTCAGCACCCCCACTGTACAAACTATTCCAACACCCCTGGGCAGAAGCTATCAGAGGCCCTAGGAAAACTAGGGTTGGTGGGGACTTTGGAAATGCAAGACAAATGCAGTCCCCTTTCCCCCTAGGGGAAGTAAAGAGCCAGCACAGCCCCAAAAGTGGGAAGATCTGCTGGGAATAGGGCATAGCTAGGGGTATGCTGATTTTGTACATCCTCCACCAGCAAAGCTTCTATAGACACAGACTAAGCTGCTTTCCCTAAAGTCCCAAAGAAAATCCTGAGGATGAAAGTGGCAGTACTATCCCCTGCTCTTCCTCACATTGATTCTGCCCTGTGCTGCAGGGTACTAGATTACCACTTGCTATGCCAATCAGAGTGAACTAGTCCCTGTTATATCGAGAGTAGACAATGAATATGGTTAGACATTTACATAGCACTTCTCATCTCAACAGACCCCTGTGCACTTTTGGAAACATACAGATGGGAAGCAGTTCACCAGCTATGGACATGCAGCAACTACAGGTTAAACACGACAGCAGTTTAACGGCACAATGGAACACCACACAATTTATGACAGGAAGTAAAGAACACTGTTTAATAAGGGTTAACATTTGCTCCATTCTTATTTACTACATTGGTTAGTATTTGCTACATAAAAAAAAAATCAAATTGCAGAATTCATAGCCTGCATTTCTGAGAGGTGAAATCAGGGCTTCTGTAGGCACTCTTATTACCCACAAACACACACACAAATCAGGGCAACTGTATGCAGACACACACGCACTCTCTCTACCCACAATGTGCAATACATTTGATCAGACATATGCCAAATGTGTGCAGCTGCTGTCTCTGAAAAAGGTTAGTGTCTTGTATGGAATGTGAGACATCCCCCTTCTCTCTCTCTGTAGGGAAAAATGCATTGAAATCTCTGCTGCTCAAACACTCGCCCATTCTCTTCGGCAGGGATTACCTATTGTCTGAGTTCAACCCTCGGCAACAGCCCAACAGCTTATCGATGTAGTAAAATGTGAGATACATCTAAGGAAGAAAAGGGTCAAGCCCTCGACATTGAACCTGTAGGGTATCTGAAAGGAGAAGAGTAGAGACGTTGTTTAACATCACTGAAATCCAGCTCTGTGCAAGGGCAGAGTGAAAGAATGATAAGTAACCTGCTCAAAATCACGAGCTATCCTTCTTAAATTAGGGGGAGGGGTTGGTTGGCAGCCATGCCTGCCCCCGCCTCATTCCTCAGTTACAGCTGGAGGTAGGTGGGAACTGGGTTGTTCATCTTAAAGGGAATTCTGCACATTAGAATTTTTTTCCCTAGTCTGGAACAAGAAAAGAAAAAATTCAAAATTTCATCATTTCAGGTGAAAACATTCTGTTCCAATTTAAATATATAACACTGACACTAAAACTTGTTTCAAAAATGAAAACTCCAAGTCCTCTGTTCTGAAAATGTCCAAAAGATACATTTAAAACCTTATTATTATTTTTTTCTTTTTCCTCCCTCAAAACAAAATGTAGTGGCACTTGATGCATTTCCACAAAACATCTCACTTTTGCCAAATCTGCATTTTCTGACGGAAAGACATTCCATCAGAAAACTCCAGCTCTGGTTGTAGCCCAGCAGCTTGTTGCACAAAACTAAGGCCCTGTCTGCACTGGTAAGTTTCTGCCCAGTAAAGCAGCTTTCTGCGCTGTAACTCCTGAGGCGTATACACTGCCAAGCCACTTAGTGCGCAGAAACTGCACAATTGCAGTGCTGTAAAAAAAACCACCCCAACGAGAGGCGTACAGCTTTCTGCACTCATGCTACAGCACCACGGTGCCAGTGTAGTGTGACAAAGTTCTTCCTTTACCTTGGTGGGTCCTGCGCTTATTAGCAGATTTGCTCACCTCAGTGATCTTCCCCTCTGGTGGAACCCACAGTCTGGGTCAACTCCTCCTGTGTTTGATCAGGAGTTGGAAGGTTTGGGGGGAATCTGGGCCGGCCCTCTACTCCAGGTTCCAGCCCAGGGCCCTGTGGATCGCAGCTGTCTATAGTGTCTCCTGTAACAGCTGCATGACAGCTACAACTCCCTGGCCTACTTCCCCTTGGCCTCCTCCAAACACCTTCTTTATCCTCACCACAGGACCTTCCTCCTGGTGTCTGATAATGCTTGTACTCCTTAGTTCTCCAGCAGCACACCTTCTCCCTCTCCCTCTCTGCTCCTTGCACCTTTTGCTTCCAGCTCCTCACACGCGCCCCTCACTGACTAACTGGGAGGCTTTGAACTAGTTCCAGCCAGCCCTTGATTGGCTTCAGGTGTCCCAATCAATGTAGCTATCTCCACTGCCTTCAACAAAGATCTTAACTGGCCCCAGATGTCTTGATTAACCTAGAGTAATTGCCATCTTGTTACCATGGTACCAGGGATTTGTTTAGCCTGGGGCTAACATACCTGTTCCTCACTACTTTACTGTAGCCATCTGGCCTTGCCCCATCACAGTAGACACCGCAGGTTCTTTGGCAGAGCTGCTTTGTTTCTTGCCCCACTAAGGGTAACTTTCCTGCACCACTCGACTGTCACTTGGGGCAGGTGGCGGGGGGTGTGGAACTTTGCTGCACACAGACAAGTGGCATAAAGGCCAGGCAGAAGCCGCAGTCTTGGAGAAGACCCTCCCTTGATTCCCTGCTCACCCTCAGCAGTGAGATATCTTCCATAATGAACACAGCCTGTGGGAAATGTGGGAACAGTAATGATTATAAGGCTCCCCCTACAGTGCTGGCTCTTCCCAAGACAGTACGGTTCTGGAACACTGACTTCCCCTGCCCCTGCGCTTGCGGCTCACCATTTTGGGGGTCTTGTGACTCATGTTTGCTTGCCTGGGGTCAGCCAGATAGTGACAGGTGTGTGAATAGTGGCTGTGCTTTAAATCACTGATTCAGTGGTCTGTTTGTTGCAAACAATCCTGCTGCTGTAAAATGTTGCATTTTGACTTCACAGATATGACTTGGGAGCCCAGCCTCCCTCTTTGTTACAGCTGCTTAGAATTAGAAAGCGGCCATGAAGAACTAAGGAGGATTTTCCGCATGATGTCACGATGCACTCTGTGGCTGAAAAACAAGAACTGAAGGAGTGGCGGGACAGTGAGAAGAAGGACCGAAAGGAGAATGCGGCACACCAGAAAGAAGCCATGGAGCAGCTCTTTAAAGTTATGGAGCGCCAAGTGGACACACTCCAGGCGCTACTAGCACTGCAAACCAAACAGATCCGTGCTCACCCTCCCCTGCAGCTACTGTCGCAAAACTCTTTCCTATGTGCCCCCCAGACACCACCAACACACTGTTATCAACCTCCTGGCTCCAGTCTGTACTCACTGCATTCCACTCCTCCCTCGTCACAGTCCAGCACTGTGGACTCCCACTACCCACTGCACTCAACACCCATCCCTCTACAGTTTAGTTCTGCTGAAGTACAGTACCAGCTGCACTGTACTCCAAAAGACAAGACTGAATATGATACCTGGACATACACAAATCTTAAACTGTCCTGGGACCCCACCTCCTTCTGGGACCCTCCATTCCCCCATCCCCTACAATGCTGATGTGTTTTCTTGTTAGTCTCTCTCCTCCGGTTGTTGTTTTTTAATAAAATAAAAGTATTGGTTTGAAAGTAATCTTTATTCCATAAATTGAAAGCAAACAGAGCCCTGCAAAACAACAGGCAATTTTCTTAAACCTTCATAGTGCATCATCTGCACCAATCACAATCACCTTCTAGCTTTACAAGCACTGCACTCCCAAGCACAGCAACAAATATTAGCGCTTTCAGCTTCAAATTACTGCCTGAAGGCACCCCTGATCCTTATGGCCCTGTGCTGTGCCCCTCTAAAAGCCCTGGTCTCTATGTTCAACTTCAGACTCCAGGTGCTGAGCCTCAGCAGTCCAGCCCTGCGTGAAGCTTTCACCCTTCCCTTCACAAATATTATGGAGCGTACAGCACGTGGCTATAAGCATAGGTATATTGTCATCGGCCAGGTCCAGCTTCCCATATGCGCAGCGCCAGCGGGCCTTTAAACTGCCAAAAGCAAACTCAACAGTCATTCTGCATTTGCTCAGCCTGTTGCTGAACTGATCCTTGCTGCTGTCAAGGTTCCCCATGTATAGCTTCATAAACCGCAGCATTAAGGGGTAGGCAGGGTCTCCCAGGATCACAGTGGGCATTTTGACTTCCCCTACGATGATCTTCTGGTCTGACAAGAAAGTCCCTGCTTGCAGCTTCCAGCACAGGCCAGTGTTCTGAAAGATGTGTGCATCATGCACCTTTCCAGACCAGCCTGCATTAATGTCTGTGAAATGCCCACAGTGATCCACAAATGCCTGGAGAACCATTGAGAAATACTCCTTGCAATTTATGTACTCGGTGGCAAGGTGGTCTGGTGCCAGAATTGGAATATGCGTCCCTCTATTGCCCCTCCACAGTTAGGGAAGCCCATTTGTGCAAAGCCATCCACAATGTCACGCACATTGCCCAGAGTCATGCTTTCAGAGCAGGATGTGATTAATGGCCCTGTACACTTTCGTCAACACGAGTGCAATGGTCGACTTTCCTACTCTGAACTGGTTAGTGAGTGATCAATAGCAGTCTGGAGCAGCCAGCTTCCACAGTGCAATTGCCACGTGCTTTTCCAACGGCAGGGCAGCTCTCATTCTTGTGTCCTTGCACCACAGGGCTGGGGTGAGCTCATCACACAGTCCCATGAATGTGGCTTTCCTCATCCAAAAGTTCTGCAGTCACTGCTCGTCATCCCAGACGTGCATGATAATGTAATCCTACCAGTCAGTGCTTGTTTCCCAAGCCCAAAAGTGGCATTTCACTGTGGTCAGCACCTTCCATGAATGCCACAAGCAATCTCGTGTCATAGCTACTACGTGCGGCGAGATCAATGTCGCACTCCTCTTGCCTTTGTAGTTTAAGGAATAATTTCTCTGACACCCTTGATGTGTTAGTGAAAGTGAGCAGCATACTGGTCAACAGTTTGGGATCCATTCCTGCAGGCCAAAGAGGCAGAGCGCATAATATACAAACCGTTGAAAGATGGTGCCAGATGCGGATAGAAGTACAGGGATTACTGGGATGAGCAGCAATGCATCGTGGGGCATCGGGACAGGACCCAAGATGCCCCATGACCTTCTCCACCTTCCCACAACTCTTAGCGGCAGAAGAGGAAGAGATGCTCTGTGGAATAGCTGCCCAGAGTGCACCGCTCCGAATACTGTTGCAAGTGCCGCAAGTATAAACATGCTATTGTGCAGGCAGCTGACAGTGTTAACACACAACAGCGGTTTCTCTTCAGCGCTTTCTGAGCAGCACTTTGACTGCCAGCAATGTAACTCTGCCAGTGTACACATATCCTAACTTTCTGGTCCCTGAATGAGCATTTCTTCACATGGGCACCAAGAACAATGCAACTGAATTACATGCATCTGATGAAGTGGGTTTTAGCCCACGAAAGCTTATGCCCAAATAAAATTGTTAGTCTCTAAAGTGCCACAAGGACTCCTCGTTGCTTTTGCTGATACAGACTAACACGGCTACCACTCTGAAAACTGAATTTGCAAGAAACTCTAGTGCCAGAAGAGTTAACTACTGCCCACACCGGCCTCTTCTGACATGAGGGTAAACTCACGTGGTAATAATTCCACCTACAGTTCCTCTGCATCAAATATTAGTTATCAGTTAACTTACTTATTAATCTAACTGTATCCATTATCGTCTCTGGAATATTTCACTCTCTGTACGCCTTCTCTGGGGTTTTATGCCATCTGCTGAAGCCTGCCGTCCATGCACGTAATGTTCAAACCAGAATAGATGCTAATGCCAGTGCTCCAAGGAGGCACTGGAATTTGTGCGTGCGCATTGGGAGAAGAGAGAATCTTTTGGGGGGACTTTGTTGGCTGAACTATCAAAATTCTTCCATATCATTCAGCCACCAGATATAAACACAAGCTCACAGAGGGCTCGTGCAACCCTTTAGCTCCTGCATTTGCACATGTAAATTGGGGGACCGTGCGTGCAAACAGATTTTGTACAGTGGGCCTGGTCGAACCTCAGGCAGTGCAACCTTCCAGAACTATTTTCAGAGGTGCACAGAGCTCGAGTTCATGAACATTTTCCCCCTGGAATTTGAAACCACGATAGAATTAAGCCTTTAAAAAACAAATCTAAACATAAATAAAATACTATTTTAAAACAGTTCTTCTAGCTGGAGGGCTGCCTGTGGTTCATATTGTGGATAGATGAACACACCACAACCAGTACCCCCAGAAACCTAAGTTGGTATGGGTAGATGCCTTGCAGCATACAGCTGAGGAATGAACGTTCAGCAGAATGGAACACATTTTCATTAGAATTCACTACCGCTGTTCTTTTTCTCCCCCCAGTTCCTCTGCTAAGCAGAACAGGTGGGAATTTCAAAAGCAGCTCAGTGATTTAGGAGTACAGGTCTCACTCAGACTTGTGCTCCAAAATCACTTAGGTGGTTTTGAAAACCACCCAACATGCACAATGTGGTGTGTGAATGAATATGATGCCCTCTAGTGGTGGTCCATAGGTAAAACGTAGGAACTACTACAGTAGAACCTCAGAATTACAAACACCTCTGGAATGGATGTTGTTTGTAATGCTGAAATGTTCGTAACCGTGAATAAACATTATGGTTGTTCGTTCAAAAGTTTACAACTGCACATTGATTTAATACAGCTTTGAAGCTTTACTATGCAGAAGAAAAATACTGCTTTTAACTATTTTAATTTAAATGAAACAAGCACAGAAACAGTTTCCTTACCTTGTCAAATCTTTTGTTTTTTTAAACTCTGCCTTTATTTTTCAGTAGTTCATGTTTAACACAACACTGTACTGTATTTGCATTCCCCCTCCCCCCTCCTGCTGCCTGACTGCGTACTTCCGGTTCCAAATGAGGTATGTGGTTGACTGGTCAGTTCATAACTCTGATGTGCATAACCGAAAGTTTCTACTGCATTAGTTTTTGTGAAGGAATTTCTCCTTTAGCTCATGAAGTGGAGTCTATATTTCTGGAGATGAAGAATCAAGGCAATAATCACAACTCCCCAAGTGTCTCTCTGTGTGATATATATAGGAATTGTGAGTGGGATTTTCGAAAGCACCTAAAGCTCCAGTCCTGACACATTTTACAATAAAGGAAACTGAGGCACAGAGCAGTGAAGCAGTTTGCTCAAGGTTACACAGGAAATTTATGGCAGAGGCTGGAACAGAATACAGATTTCCGGGCTCTTAGACCTGTTTATTAGACTGTGCTTCCTCTCTAATTCGTTGTTGTAGTTAGCTGCTGTTGAAAGGTGTCGTCCCAAACCACCAATAGCAAATGCGTTCATAGTTTTCCCCCTCACCCCGCATTTATCTTTTTCTTTTTTTAAAAAATCACTTATATCACATAGCACTAGGGCACACCCCAATGCGCTTGTCTAGTGGTGGAAGTGTGGCCCAAGATTTGGTATTGTGCCTCATGCCAAGACACCTTAATTATTCATATCACTCTTCAGCCAATTAATTCCTTCCATTCCCTACCTTCTCTGGGCCCTTTCTGTGCCATATCTGTGGCCTATACTGTGGAAATGGAATGATCCATCTTCAGAGAGGGGTGCTTGCTATTCAATTTATTTGTGAATGCATTTGGACCATGAAAATGTACATGGAAAATTCTCTCTTTTGACATCAACTCCTCAAATGATTTATAAGGAAATGGATTCCTCTGCACAATTTTTTCCCCCCAGATAGCCCCTCTCTCAGGGGTGCACATGGCAAACCACAACTGCCTTTTGTTGCTGTTGCTTTGCACACGCTAAATGACTGGCATTCCCAGAGCAAAGTTTACAGTAATTCAGTAATCATACTGTGTTTGTTGGAAGGCTTATAATCTGGCAAGCAAAGACATTCAAGCGGCTTAAAGAAGCAAGAAGCTGCTGACAGCAGGGCACGCAAAGAGTCAGTCATAATGGCTTCTTAAAAAGGGTCTGTAATCAATGAGATACACATGGCACCGGGAGTCAGATTAAACGTGTACGCTTTTCTAAAGTGATTTGAAATGCGACATGGGCATGAAAATGAGGCAGACAAATAAAAGCCTGCTTAAAACTAGGGCTAGCAAGAGAGACAGGCTTGCATTATGATTTTATTCAAGTCACCCGTGAACGTTTCAAGGCAGAGTCATTCTGTCTGTTTCCTGGAAGTTCCTTGAGCATTTAAATTAAATGGGAATTTTATTATAATTTACTGATTTTCAGTTCTGGTCAGCTGGCATTTATCTCTCTCCCCTCCATTCCCTTTATACATTTTTATTTTCTTTTAGTGAATTTAGTGTTGGGGAAAGGTTCCATATTTATAGCCCTAGAGAATGCAGTCTGTCCACAGAATAGACACAGCGTCAGTTCCAGCAGTGCAAGCTCCCTGTTGATATCCCACCCACACACTTTATGTTTGGGAACACCTCGAAAGTTGAGAGGGGAGACCAGCCTCCCCAGTTCATTTAATCCTCACCCTCTCTGAGCAGACGCCCAAGAAGAGTGCCAATCAGTTCTTCTGTTTTCTGTGATGTCTACATCTGTCCCACTAGGAACTAAACTAAGCCTACCAACTAATTTCACATACATGCTGAAGAGCTATTAGCAGGGCCCGGGAGATGCCTTAAAGCCACTATTGACCCAGCCTGGATCTGAACCAGTGATCTAGAGACAAAAGACTCAGCGCACCGTGAGATGAGAAGAGAAAATTATCCCCTAGTGAAGAACAGAGCACACGCAAAAAAATTTCCATCAGTTCCCAGGGCTCAGACAACATCTGTGAAATTGCTGCAAGCTGGAAGAGCTGTCCAGGATGCTGGCATGCATGTCAGTGCAGACCTTGCTTCCAGAATTCTGAAGATCTGGAACCAGGGTTCTGAACGCCACCTGCAGGATGCTAAGCTGTTTCAAACCCCACCAACTTCAATGAGATTTAAGGAAGTTCAGCACTTCTAAGGATCCCACCTTACATTTAATATTGCTATAATAAACAACAATTAGCTCTTCAGATCTCCAGGTGCTATATACAAAGAAGGTTAAGCATCATAATCCAGCATTTATGGATGGAAAAACTGAGGCACAGAGAGATGATGCGACTTGCCCAAGGTCACCCAACACAGCCATTTTAAATATATAAATATTTATATTGGTGGAACCTAGAGGCTCCAATAAAGGATTAGGGCCCCATTATGCTGGGCACTGTACACACACCTAACAAAAAGACACTCCCTGCCCCAAGAATTTTGCAATCTATAAGCTGAGACACAACAGGTGGATACAACCAACGGATCAGGGGAGCACAAGATAACAGTGTAGCAATGGAGCCAGGACTAGAACACAAATCTCCAGGTTCCCAGCCCTGTATGTTATCCATTTACTTGGTATTTAGTATGCAGGGAGGTAAAGAATGTAAAACTAATGAAAAGAACAATGTTTTTTGTCAGTTACACTTGTTTTGTAATATCGTCTCATCTTAATTTAAAATTAAGGCAAGTGTCTAAAGGAGCATTTCAGCTATGACATTATTCAAGGGGATGAGAGGCGCGCGAGAGAGAAATATTATTCATAGACATCTGAAAAGCAATGAAAGGTTAAAGCAGTATCCATTAACAGCGAGTCAAACTGGCCGACAGTGACCTTTCATTCATCACAGGTCCCAGAGGTGATGCAACTAACCAGGTTTGCGATCCACATCAACAGTGCAATCAAATGCAGAAGTTTAAGGGGGAAAAGAATTCCTGGGGAAGGAACAGAGGGACTAAGTGATATGAAAGCTAATACTATTTAATACTTTGCACTGATATAATGCCATCCACCCGAGGATCCCAAAGTGCTTTACAAGGACTAGGAAATTCAACTACACACATGCCAGTGAAATAAGGAAGCATCCTCCTTGTATAGATGGGGAAACTGAGGCACCAAGAGGTGACATTAACTTGCTAAAGGTCATCCGGAAAGGCAGGGGAGTGCCCAAGTCTCCCACCTCCCAGTCCTGTGACTTAACCACAAGGCAGTCCAGAAGGACTTGATTATTCCTAAAGGTCTCCAGCGTCTCTGGATTCACTGGTAAGTAATCAGAGGTGGTTTCCAGCCTTTGGAATAACTTGTGACTAGCAATAATTGCAATAAGGAGGAAAGTTTCTGTACCCATGTGTTGACTGGACCCAAAGAACCCATGCAAAATATGCCCTACAAGCATGAGGCAATTTTGCGACTGGAGTTTGGTCTAGTTGGGATGGGCAGGGATGTCCAATTGGGTTCATCACATGAATGTCCAGGGAAGAGCTCCCTTGTGTTCTTGACCAGGTCTGTAGACTGAGCAACAGAAGAAAGAGACACCCCCCCCGGCAAGGAGTCTACTCGGGGCTTTACATGAGATTCAGTGCCTGATAGGACAAAACATTTGGGAATGTTCAGACCAGTGGTCCTCAAACAGTTTCTTCAGAGCACTAGCTGATGGCCTGCATAGAACTGCCTGGTTACATGTTGTTACAAATACATTAAAAATACTTCGCTAATGTCACTTTGCCATGTAAACGATTGCCCTTGCCACAGGTTTGTTGGGGACTCATCAAAGGGACGGGGTAGCTCTGCAGTTATGAATGGAAGGGAGGTGCTCCGTGTGCTCAGCTATGGCAGAGAAGATGCTCTATCAATTATTTCTGTATTAGGATGTGGTCCAACTCATGCTTAGTGCTAGATTCACAAAAGGACGCAGGGATCTAACTGCTACTTTAGGCTTTTAAGCCCCAGAATCGTCTACCAGGGCCCAATTTGGCAGAGATCTTACACAAAACAGAGGCAGGGCAGGAGCTCCCTCATAACTATTCATCCCAGTGGTTAAGATACTCACCCTGACTTCTTGCTAGTGTGGGCACCTGACCCCAGAGACGCTGAGAATCACAAGCAGAGGAAGGCGCAGCCTGGCAGTCCGGATTTAGGCCCCTATCTCTGAGAGACGGGCGGGGCTTAGCTCACAGCTCTTTGCTTCGCACCCCCTTTTGGCTAGCTAATGCATGGCGCAGCCTAGCATGCTGGCTTTTGTGAATCCCATTCTGAGGCGCCATCTCCCCCCATTCGCGGTATAGGGAGCTTAGGCACCAAACTCAGGCTGTGCGAATCCCAGTGATTTGCTAGGTGAATAAAAGTGAAGTGTGGTGACACTCGGCATCATGGCGCTGCAGATCCTTTGTGAATCTAGCCCTTACACCATTCCAACCAAGACCTCCAGCCCATGCTGGATGGTTCAATAAAGTTGCCCTGTCTTTAACTGAATGGTGACTACTCTTAGGCCTGGCCTACACTTAAATTTAGCTCAACATCGCTACAATGCTCGGGGTGTGAAAAATCCACCCACCCAAGTGCTGTAGCTATGCTGGTCTAACCCCTCGAGTGGGCACATCTAGGTCCATGAAAGAACAATTCCACTGATCGAGCTACTATTGCTCCAGCAGGTGGTTTTTCTACATTAACAGAAAAAAAACCCTTCCATTGCAGTAGGTTGCATCTCCGCTACCGGGTTAGTGGAGCTACAGCATTGTAGCTATGCCACTCTAGCCCCTGTAGCGTAGACAAGAGTTCAAAGTATTCAGCGCTCCCTGCAACACAGACGCTCATGCTATTGATGCCTGATCCAGATCTGCCCTCCTTTATTGTACAGAAATCCAATGCATTCTGGTTCTTGGCAGGCACAGCACCAAAATGCAGCACAGCAGCACAGGCACTGGAGCCACTGGAACTGTTTTTTGTGGTCTCAGCTGATCTGAATCCCACTCAGGGTTTGGTCTTGCCCGCAATGAGCATGTGGCACTGAGACCCCTGGGCCAGACAAATCCCTGGGTCAACTAGACATAGCACAGATTTCATTTCGGAGACAGTTCTGCAGGATACACAGGCAACAGCATCGTGACCAGTCAGTCACATGTCTGTCATCTATCATGATTTGACACATATGCTTTCCAGAGCGCGCGCGCGCGTGTGTGTGTGTGTGTGTGTGTGTGTGTGTGTGTGTGTTGGGGGGGCGGAGGAGCAGATGTAGGGGTGGGAGGAGGGAGAGGTTTATACTAGAAATATTGGTTCAAGCAGGTTCCAGATTAATGTGTCTCAGAATCTGGGCTGGATACAACCCTGGAAAACAGGAAGCATATCTTCATTGGCCAGAGGTGGGGAACAAAGGTGGATAGGATGACTTCATGGGTCTTTTCAGTCTCTACAAACTATTATTCTGTGATCTGATGAGACAGGCGGTATTTCAGAATTCAAAAAAATCACCTTAGATTTGTAATCAATTAAATAATCCTGTTAAATAAACACTGGAAACAAAATTGCTGCCAGTGTAAAGAAATCTCTCTCTTAGTGCTAATGGACCAGAGCTGCTTCAACTGGTTTAGAAAAACAAAAATAAAAATCTTTGTGCACCTCTAGACTTGAACCCAAATGTAACCTTTTGCAAACTTCCACAATGTTCATCTAACTATTCCCTCCCTTGTTCTCTGTCATTTTCCTGGGCATCTTCATGTCTGTTTCCCTCCAGGGATCAAAGCACAAGTCTCAAACTACTCCAGCAGAGGCGCTGCTTCTGGATACCAGGCCTTTGTCCCAACCAAAAGCAGAAATCTCACACAATGGGCTGTTCTCTCAAGATTCTTTGCTCCCTTCTGCTGATCACAGTCAGCTAGTCCAGATAAACTTCAGCTAAACAGTCCAATATTTAAATGCTTTCCAGATTTGAACCCACATTCCAGATATTTTAAACCTTAATTTACATTTGAAAGGGCCCAAGGAAGAATTAAATTGGATTTCATAATGCACTTTATTCTGGGAAAACAGCGATTAGTTTCAAAGGCAGATTGGAGAGATGCTGGAAAAAGTAAATGCTAAAAACAAAAAACTCAGAAAAATCATGCAAGAATCCTTGCAAAAGGTTCCAAGCGCAGTCTGGTTGGTGTTAAAAATAGGTCTGACCTTAGGCAGTGTCTGTATAAATTAGGTGCTACCTAATGTTAAATGCATACGTTTCTCTGGGGCTCTCTCTCAATAAATAAATGCATGGGTCCTATGTGTGGATACAGGAGATCCAAACCCTGTTCATCCATCACCTCAGGATGAGCCTGCAGCTAGAGAAACCTGTTCCTATGCTACTGTAGTGCTTCTGCCTTCAAAGATCACAGGGATTTCCCAACTTGTTATGCAAAACTTGAAGCCTAGGGTCTATTCTGCTAGTAGATCATGTTTTCTGTTCTTCTGCTTCACCTGTTATTGTTACTTACGGGTGTTTATATGTAAATGGGTTGTCCACCGAGGACCAGTTCATCTGCTCCTCTCCTACTGGTTATTCTTCTCTTTAAATCTTCCTCCTCTGTGTGTGGCATCATGATTATTGACAGAACAATTGTTACATCCACAACAGAGGATTTATTATAGCTCCAGATGGGGCTGAAAAAGTAGATGAAGTTTTACTTGGAGGTGCCTTTATTACATCAGGTCTAGATTAAGGTGATCAGATGTCCAGTTCTGAGCCAGAACACCCGGTCAAAAAGGGATCCTGGAGGCTTCGCTCAGCACTACTGACCAGGCCGTTGCCTGTCCGGTTGGCGGTGCCACTGTGCCATGCTGCGGGGCTGGCAGGCTCCCTGCTAGCTGTGATGCAGCTCCCAGCTTGGGAAGCAGTCGGCAGGTCTGGCTCCCAGCCTTAGGGGTTGTCAGGGGGTCCGGATGCTGCCCCGCCCACCGACCGCAGGTGCAGCTCCCATTGGCTGGGTCAGGGCCAGGGAGGAACTAGTGCAAGTGCGACTCATGAGTGCTCGGCAGGCAGCTGTTGAGGGGTCACGTGGTGCACGTGCCTCTCCCGCTGCTGCCAGGCCCTCTTCTCCTCGTGTGGCTGGCTTGAGCTGCGGTGCATGCCCTGCAGCGAACCACGGTCTGTCTATCGCTCCATTGCTGGCACCCGGGAGTTAGAGATATGTGTATCCCCATCTCTGAGTGCTGGGAATAGGGCTGCACCCCATTCCCCTCACTTCATCCCTCCCCATCCCACCCCTCACCGCATCCTTCCCTGTCCCAACCCCCCGCACCCATCCCCCTCACTACATCCCTCCCATCCCCACACTTACCTCTGTAATCCTTACAGTGCTCTCACCCATCTTCTCCACGTCCCAGAGCCGCCACCCCATGTCCCTCACCCCCCACAGCCCTGCACCCCTTTCACCGTCATACACTGCTGCAATCCCATTATGCTGCTATGCACCCCTGTGCCCTCCACATCCTCATACATCTGTAGCCTTTTGCCTCCCCCTGCATCCCGATCCACCCCACATCCTCTCCTCTCTCCTTCTCTGCCCCCTCTCACCCATGCCCTGCTCTTGTCCTTGGCCTCTTTCCTTCCCCATCCTCTGTCCTCCGCCTCCCTCCCCCATCTTTTCCCCTCCAGCCCACCCTCCTCCCTTCTCTCTATGCAAAAGAATAAATGGACACAAATCTGAAATCAGGAATCATAACATTAAAAAACCAGTAGGAGAACACTTCAACCTCTCTGGCCACTCAGTAACAGACTTAAAGGTGGCAATTTTGCAACAGAAAAGCTTCAAAAACAGACTCCAAGGAGAAACTGCTGAACTTGAATTAATATGCAAACTAGATACCATTAACTTTGGCTTGAATAGAGACTGGGAGTGGCTGGGTCATTACACAAATTGAATCTATTTCCCCATGTTAAGTATCTTCACACCTTTTTGAAGAGAAGTTTAACCTGGAGAAGTGGAGTCCCGGAGCGGGATCGGGAACCCAGAAAAGACGCTAACCCAAAACCCAAAGGATGTTCAAGGGTAGTGAGGAAACTGAAGCAGTGACTTGGTGCAGGTGTTTCTTATTCTGCCTAGATCTGTATAGCTTTTGTGTCATCTAAAGTAAAGTAAAGAGAAATCCTATACATAGGGCCCTACCAAATTTATGGTCCATTCTGGTAAATTTCACGGTCATAGGATTTAAAAAATCTTAAATTTAATGGTTTCAGATATTGAAATCCGAAATTTCATGGTGTTGTAATCATGAGGATCCTGACCCAAAAGAGCATTGTAAGGGGTCGCGGTATCTCATCCTTCCTTCTGCACTGCTGCTGGCAGCAGCGCTGCCTTCAGAGCTGGAGGGCTGGAGAGCGGCGGCTGCTGGCCAGGAACCCAGCTGTGAAGGCAGCGCCGCTGCCAGCAGTAGCACAGAAGTGAGGGTAGTATGGTATGGTATTGCCACCCTTACTTTTGCACCAGCGCCAGCAGTAGCGCAGAAGTAAGAGTGGCAATATCATATCATGCCATCCTTCCTTCTGCACTGCTGCTGGTGGCAGTGCTGCCTTCAGAGCTGGGCTCCTGGCCAGCAACTGTGGAGCTTCCTGCAGTCAGAAGAGATTCCTGGAGGTGGTCTGACCTGCCCCTGGGAGTGCCCCTGCAAGGGAAGAAGTCCCATTCCTCCCCAGTCTAGCCAAGACTAGCAGCTGGAGCCCAGTGCATGGTAGGAGCCCCCAGCCAGGATGCCCCAACCATAGCCCTCCCCAGCTCTGGGCTTAAATGGTCTTTGGGCTGGCTGTGTGGAGGTGGGGTGGGAGGTATTACCACAGCACCCCCTGACCACAGTGCCCTGGGCAGTTACTCACCCATAAGGCCAGCCTTGCCCCCCCAAAAGTGACCATCCTCCCCATACCATGCCACCCTCACTTCTGGGCTGCTGCTGGCAGTGGCGGTGCCTTCAGAGCTGGGTGCCTGGCCAGAAGCTGCCACTCTCTGGCCACCCAGCACTGAAGGCAGCACAGAAGTGAGGGTGGCAATACAGTGACCCCCCACCCCAATAGTCAGATTTCATGGGAGAGACCAGATTTCACGGTCTGTGACATGTTTTTCATGACCGTGAATTTGGTAGGGCTCTATCTATACAACAGTTCTATCTGCTTAAACTGTTATGGGTCCCCAAAGGAGTAAATTGTAAACCAGAGTGCCCCCAAGGTTGGCACTATGAGAAAGGTGTGGAGCCTGGCACTAGTGTCAGCCTGGGGGAGCCGGCACTAGTATCACAGCAGAGAAGTACCAGCTCTCAAAATGAGGGTCTAAATGGAAGATCTGTACCCTGAACGTGTGCCTAGGGACCCACAGCCAGAGACAGTGCCTGGACTAGGCTCAGACCCAGCAAGCCGAAAGCACACGAGGCTAGTGTTGGGATCCAAACGCAGCTGCCTGGTGAGTGTCCAGAAGGGGAAGCTAGACCAGGCCTATGAAAATCATAAATCTAAGGGTACATCTCTGCTATGGCTAGGAGTGTAATTTCCCTGCTCATGTACACAGACTCATGCCAGCTCTTACTGAGCCTGTGTGTATATAAACAGCAGCGTAGCCACAGTAGCAGAGGCAGAGCTGAGCTGTGCTGAGTACGGACCCACCAATTTCAGGCAGGTTTGTATTCGGATCAGCCACGCCTCCACTGCCATTACCTGTGCTACCACAGCTACACTGCTCCCAATAGTCACACTAGCTCAATGAGAGCTAGCACAAGAGCATGTACACAAGAAAGAGACTCACACCCCAGCTCAGAGTGTAGACATGGCCTCTGAGCCATCATTTTGGATCATGCAGGGAATGGAATGAACGCTGGTGAGCACAAGAGGCCCTAGGTTGTTTGGTTTGAAGACAAGCTTCCTTAAGCTCTCTGTGGAGAATTTTCCCCAAGGGATATTTTAAGTGTACATGATTTCCTTGTTCATGCCAATTCACCCTAGGGTGACCAGACAGCAAATGTGAAAAATCAGGACAAAGGGTGGGGGGTAATAGGAGCCTATATAAGAAAAAGCCCCAAATATCAGGACTGGCCCTATACAATCAGGACATCTGGTCACCCTAATTCACCCTAGCTCTGAACCAGGCCTGGGGAACCAACAACATTCAGTGACGGATCCAGATTAAAAAGCAGATAGACTGGAAGGGAGCAGACTCCTTCTTTCAAATAGAGATTGTGCCAATCCCCAGTATTTAAAAAGAAATACCTAGAAACCTAAAGTCACTACCAGCAAAAGCAACAAAGTCAAAAAGTACTTGAATGTTTATCCATTGAACAAAACCTGCTCTTTAGAGGCCACAGCTGTAGCAGCCTCCATTGCTTTGAATTTCCTGCACTGTGTAGGCTTATGCCACAACCTCTGTGTGGATTTCACATTCAGCCTAGCCTTTAAGTGAAGGTGCTCTGTGCAATCTGCCCTTTGCCTGTACAAACTAACAGAGCATCTGTGTGCTTGACATTTCAAGTGGCATTACCACAGCCTTCCCCATCCCAGCGACAATGTCACAAGGAGAACCGATGGAAGCGAGAGGCAGGCAGGACTGGTCCAGTAGGTTATCATTTTAGCTGCCAAATGTGTTTCATGGAATAATGATAGCAAATTAAATCAAATTAATGAACTTGTAGATGAATGAACTTAAATGTCTGCTACCTGCAGTCTTTTGTATTTGAAACAGAAAAGGATATAATTAATCCAAACAGAAAACCTACCAAAGCCTGAATATTTATTGTCATCGTTCAAAAAATATTACTGTTTGACATGTATAACAAACAGCCCCTTATACTCTGAAAGGTCCCAAAAGGCTTTAAAGACTGCATGCAGGGATCACTTTGCCTAGCACTGCAAAGCATCCATCTCTGTGATGGAAAAAGAGCAGCTCTTCTGTAGTAGCAGCAGCACCATCTAACAGCTGAGAGGCAGCGTGGCTAATGGACAGAGTCCTGGCTGGGGCTCAGGAGACCTGGGTTCTATTCCTCACTCTGCCATTAGCCTGATGGGTGACCGTAGACAAGTCATTTTACCTTTGTGTGCCTCAGTTTCACTATTTGTGAAATGGAGATAATGGTCCTGACTCCTTTGTAAAGCACTTTGAGAACTACTGATGCCAGGGATGATTATTATTTAGGACAAGTGGGAAATAACACACAAATTAAAATCAAAGGGAAAGATCGCAACTTGGGACCAGATTCAAAGCCCATCAAAGTAAATGGGAATCTTTCCAGTTACTTCTATAGGTTTTAAACCAGGCTCAAAGTTGCGTACGTTTGGATTTGGTCGGGAAACCATCTCTTGCAAAAAAACAAAAAACAAACAAACCAAAAACAGCACCAAAAACCAACCCTGCCCCTCAAACAAAACCACCAGCCCTTTGGATTTTGAGTGGCCACGCTTCGCAAAGGTGGTTTTAGGGGGGGAAATGGTAAAGAGACTGGACTAGTTTAATTGTCAATAACCTGCTACTAATGATGGATGAAAATCAGCTGTCTCTGCTGATTCCTTTCGCTCTATCAGCTGTCAGTGATGCTGTTGACCAAAATGTGTTGTTGACACAGCTACATCCTGGCAAAGAGATGGAAGCATTAAGAGGTGCCTGATTTCTGGTGGCGAAGACCATGAGGTTAGTATTGAGAGACTGTTTTCTGCCCTAAAGGCAGGGTTCTGGGGCTCCTACTGCTCCTACTGCTCAGAAGGAACGTGAAGCCCATAGGGGATACAGTGAAGTGTGGTGTGTCCAACACCTGTCACTTAGGTTTGCAGCCTCTGGCTTCATCCGGACCCAGTCTGTTTCTAGATGTTCCAGAAGCAGCAGTGGCCAGGAATGCTGCCGATCATGTGGCTAGAAGGTCGTGAACTGTTCTTTCAGCTGTGGGGACCTTGTCACAGTGATCTCTGCCTTTGTCACCTGAGGTTGGACTGCTGCAGGGCATGGTACATGGGAGCGTGCCTTCCACCTGCACGGGCCTTCAGCCTGCGCAGAACACAGCAGCCTGGCCATGGAAGGGCATTTCCTTCCGGGACCCAGGGCCAGCTCCAGTGTTTCTGCTGCCTCAAACGGCAAGAAAAAAAAAGCCCCTGTGATTGGCGACGCTTCTACTGCTGCCGCTTCATTCTTTGGCAGCAGATCCTTCCCTCCGAGAGGGACTGAGGGACCCGCTGCTGAAGAGCTGGACGTGCCGCCCTTTTCCATTGGCCGCCCCAAGCACCTGCTTGCTGCGCTGGTGCCTGGAGCCGGCTCTACCGGGACCACATTGTGCCCTTGATCCATGATCTGCACTGTTGCTCCAATTGGAGGTGTTGCATTTAACCTATGAGCCCTTTCAGAACATGTGGTGGGTTCTCATTACCTCTGATACTGCCTTTCCTTTCTGTCATAAAGCTGTAGTTGAGATCAGCTAAGGCTCCTGAGGTAACAGCCCCCTCATCTAATCAGGAGGGACCTGTAGACAGGATATTTTCAGTGTGGGGGAGGGGGCAGGGGGGGCTGACTCTGGAATTCAGTCCCCAAGGCCTGGATTTCACTGATTTTCAGGTCACACCACAAAGCCTGTCTGTTTTCCCAGGCATGGGTTTAGCCCTAACCCAGAGGGATGAGTGCCAGCCAAAAATCAGACAATATGACTATCTGCAGCACCTGTTCTTTCCCAGGTCTCCCCACCAACACAGTGCAAACCAGATGCTGCTTAGCTTGTCACAGGGTGATACTGCTGGATGGCTGTAAAAACAACAACTTTGGTGTTCCATATTTATTTCCCTCTCAATCATTTTCATGCCCTACTTGCTCTGGTTAGAAATCTGAACATGATTTTTCCTGAACAGACAGAACCTAGCATGCTCAGCCTGGTATCAGAAAAATCAAGCAACTTTCTTTATGCTTCACACATCATTGCTGACCATTAAGTTTAAGAAATCCGAACCAATTTGGCAACAGTATTAAAGATGCATGAGCGGGACTCGCTCCAACTCACTCTTCAACAGCTACAGCACATTGATTCTGTGGCATGAAGGGATTTGAATAACAAGACCTGAATCTTTGCCTCAAATACAAACTGACTCTTTCATCAAAGTTCCAAAAACCATAGAGAAAATTTTTCTTTGTTGTTTCTCATTCTTATGCCTCCTCTACACTTCCTGTTAGCAGACAGGACAGGAAGTTTGAATTCCAGTCCAAGTCTGGAGAGTCAAGGGGCTAACAAAATGCATCTTGCCTTGCATTGGTCCTTTCCATACATAGCTTTGCTTTGCCACTCCGAAAAGGAGCAACTAAGTCCTAATCAGATCACTCTTGCCCACAAAGCATTTTTTTTTTTTTACAGTGAGTGCAATTTGGTACTATTTTACATGATGACTTTGGGTTTTCAGCTGTGGGAACAATGAAGAAAAGATGGCTTTGAAAGACATTAAAGAGGAAAAAAAATGACAGCATTCAGGAAGAAACTGCACATGTGAGAGAGGAGAGACAGAGAGGAGCCAAAGAGGACACTGAAAATATGGGTCAGAGAGACAGGAATGATAATGAAGATCTCAGCAGAGATAGAGACAGGGCTGCCCAGGGGAGGGGGGGCAAGTGGGGCAATTTTCCCCAGGCCCCACAGGGGCCCCGCGAGCCCTGCCCTGGCCGCAGTTCAGGTCTCCGGCGGCATTTCAGTGGCAGGAGGGCCTTCAGTGCTGCCGAAGATGTAGAGCGAGTGAAGGGCCCCACCGCCACCGAAATGCCACCAAAGACCTGGACCGCCGCTGGGTGAGTACAAGCGCCGCAGCTCCCCTCCTTTGCCCAAGGACCCCTGAATCCTCTGGGTGGCCCTGGACAGAGAAGGGAAACAGGGGAAAGAGAGAAGGGGAAGTGTAGAAATTCAGTTTTAGAAAGTTTGAGTTTGAGATGGCAGCTGAACATTGAAGAGGTGTCACCAAAGAGGAGAGGCTGGACAGATGGGGAGTTGCAGATAGGGGAATAGTCAGCACTAGGTGGCAGGAGATAAGCTCATCACAAGAGGAGCCAGAACAGACCACTGAGGCCCAGAATACATTTACTTGTCAGTTACATATCATATTATGGTGCAATCTGTACAATCTTTTGCCTGACCCTAAACCGCACACCAAGGTTGTCCCCCCTCCAGACTTGCACGTCTCCCCTACAGCATAGCAGGGCTGGTCTGAAAGGTCAGCAAGGAGTTATGTTCTATTGCTGTGGGTTTACTATCAAAAACAATCAATAATGCTGAACAGAAACAACCTGATCCTGCTGGCAAGGCTAAATAAAATAATAGATTAGAGCTCACCTTCAACATCCAGCGTGTTCAAAGAATGCAGCTAGTATTAGTCCAAGAAAATCCAGTCCACTCCTCCCAGAGGACTGATGTCTCAGAGAACATCTGGACATAGGTTACTCATCAAATCAAATCCAGCCCAGGTCAGTAGTGGCAGAAAGCCACCATTTCTGCATTGGGTGCCTGTGCGGTCACTTATGAAATGGGTTTGGTTGCCTTTCTCTGTGCTTCCCAGTGGATATGTCTTATATAGCAAAAGCCATTACCATACCTACTGACATAAGTTACCAGCGGAGATAAGAATAACCTTGGATCTCACCTGCTCCCAGTTTTGGAGGTGACAGGGGGAAGGTCAGATTTAAAATCTCCAGATCTGAACCCGCCCCTACAGTTTTAGTTCCAGGTCTGCTCCAAACCCAGAATGGTCCTATTTTCCTGTTCAGGATCACAGTCACACCAATTCTCATGAGATATCAGTTGAAGGTGCTGGAAATCTTGGGAGAACAGCTGATCCTATAAAATTTCCACCGCTTAGGGCAGAGAATTTGTAAGGTGAGCGTGCCAAATGTTGGTGTGATTGACTACAATTCCTTGCTTAAGGCTATTCTGGGTTTGAACACCAAATCCTCAGCTCAGCTCTTCTAGATACTTACAGTAGGGAAGACTTAATGGGCATGATCACTGAGCTACCTTCTCATCCCTAAACATAATCCCCCAGGTGAGCGTGAGGGAAGCACATATTGCTACTACACTTGCCGTACCTATTCTGTGGCAAAAGGTTGCCAGGAGTTGTCAGTACAACTCCCTTCACTAGCACTAAATTCACTTGATTTGTTTTAATTGAAGAGGTCTAAATCCTTGCTGCATTTTAATTATTGGAGTTAGGCGGTATAAGGAGGACAGTCTAGTGCCTAGGACACAGGACTGGGCCTCAGAAGACCTGAATTCTATTCCCAGTTCTGCAAGAGACTCCATACAACCTCTGCTAAATCACTTACTCTCTCCCCATCTTACTTTCCCCTTCTGTTAAATGACGTTAATCAAACTTTGCTACCTCAAAGGGAGGATGTGAGACAATGTCTGCAAAGTGCTTTGCGAACCTCAGATTCAGATATATGGATTTACTATTACTAGTCAGATTAATTGCCTTTTTCCCCCTATTCTTTTTAAGTTCAGAAGCAAAGCAATGTAAAATTGAACCATGTGCATGTTTCACGTAAGACCTTCCTAGCTTTGGGGGAGGATGGGAAAGAGGGGGCGTTTTGCTCTCTCCTGCTCAAGATCTGACTATCCAGAGAGAGAGAGAGAGAGAGAGAGAGAGAGAGGAGCCCACACCTGTGAACATTAATTGCTTCCCTATACTCTGCACTCAATGAAGAAGTTGCCCAGGATTAAACAGTGCAGCACTGCATACAAATATCCCTCGTTGCTTTCATTATAGTGCAGTGCTGCAAATACAGTACAGACCCGTTTATGCGCAAATTTGCTTAATGCGTGGTAGCCCCATGCCTCCCAGTGCTACCTATTTAACACGCGAGACTCGTTAACACGCGGTAAAGGAACTTGCTACGTAGCACTACAGATTTGCTCACTAACTCACTGACATAGAAATCGACAGGAAGTGCGGAGCGGAAACGTGTTGTACGTCTTTACCGCCGATGGGGCGGATGTTAGAGCACTGCCGCAGCAGCGCTTTAAGGACAGTCCTTTGCTCAATAGCGCTGGGCTGCCAATGGAGGGTGGGGGCGCAGCAACGTTAAAGCACTGCCACGGCAAAGGACCCTGCAGCACTTTAAGGTCCCTGCCCCTTTTGGCCCCCCCTTGGCCGCCAATTTAAATGGGCCTGGGGTTCCGGACATCGCCACCGGGGCCCCAGGCCCTTTAAATTGCCACAGGAACCCCAGGTGGTGTGGACCAGACGGCCTGGAAGGGCTGGCTGGGGGATGCTGACCCCAAGCCCCGTCCCTTCTGTCTGAAGCTCTGCCCCTTCAGGGGCCAGAGCCGCTCCCGCCCCATACTGGTAAGTGTCCTGAGTTACTTTCACCCCTGTGTAGTAGTAATAATATTTTTATTAGATTACATATTTGAATTTATAGTCTTACAAAGCCTTTAACAGATAGGCCTGCAGTATTTGGGATGCTGTGAATACGTACATAATCCTAGATAATCATACATGTATATATTGATATCTTAATATTAAGATATTTCAGCATGGCCCTCTTAACCCGCAGTCCGTTAACACGTGGTTGTGACGGCTTGACTCCCGAAATCCATGTGTAAATAGGTCAGTATTGTATAGCCTTCCAAGTTTACACAGAAGTAGTGACAGCACTTCAGCTTTCTGCCAGAGACCAGTGAACCTCGCAGCTTTCTAAATACTCTGTTATCTGAACTATTATGCACTGAGGTGCTAAAGACAAGTACAGTTTTCTCCCGTGCCACCCCTAATCCCCTACTGCACCATGAGCCCTTCCTCTCCCATAGAGACAGGTCAGAAACAGAACCCCAGATCTAGTCTGAGTTGGGAAAGTATTGGTGTGAATACAGATCCTGATCCAAAACGTGTGAGTCCAGCCTGTCTCTCTTCTCACAGCCAACCTGTTCCCTCCCACATCTCCTTTCTCCCCCCCTCCCCTCTGAAAACTGCCAATGCCTGCACTCTTCCACCCCCTTTCCCACCCCAGGCTTCCACGGTGATTTTGCCATGGCCTCAACTACCAATGTGACCCACGTTCTCCTGCTGCCTCCCACCTTGAGGGTCAGGTCAGGAACCAGTAGGGGAAAAATCAAGTCATATCAGCAGCCCACACTGGGGCTAAAAGCAAGACAGGGGTTCTGGTGGCCCAGTGGTAAGTGGAGTCCTAGGGAGAGCAATTCTCAAGCCTCAACAACTGGAAACCATCCCTTTTCCCTCTCTGCTAACTCCTAAAGAATGCATCACTCCAGCTCTAAAAGGGAGCCCTTTTATCTTTGCTTGGGAGAATGGCAAATGTGATGTGAGAACTTGAGTCCAGGAGAAGAGGGGTTAAAAACAAGGACTAATTGGGGGTTCTTGGAAGCAGGCTGGACTAAACGTTCTCCTCTTCTATGAAAACCACAGTTAAGTCAATACTAACTGATTATTACAAGAACAGCCAGCAATGGTCAGGACGCAGCACTCCACAGTTCTCAAACTGCGTTTGCAGTGGGAAGGGTAATGGTTTTGTGTTATGTAATGTGCTGAGCGAGGAGGCAGGGAAGGGGGCGGAAAAATATCATTCAGCATTTCATCTACCCCGGCCTTTCAGTACCAGAGTCAAAGCAATTACTTCCACAGCTTCACAAACCTTTGCACCTCTCTGTTAATGTGTCAGATTTTATTACTTTAATTGTACCTTATTTTGCCTGTGGAAACAGAGAGTGCTTCACTGGAACATAAACAAGAACTCGCTTTCATTTCTTTCATTTGCTCCTTTAACACTCTATTCTATTGTCTTCAAATTGTCCTGTGATGAAACAGGTTCCTGAAGAGAGATGGTCCACTGCAGAGACCCTTCTTCCCTATAGCCATCCCATTCCAACAGAACCATACATGTTAACTCCATAAGTTCCCTACGGTTATATAGCGCTATTCATCAGAGAATCTAAAAGCACTTCACAGAACAAGAGTAAATATTCATCATCCCCATTTTATATATTGGAAAATGGAGAGAGGGGTTGAGAGACTTGTCCAAGGACACAGAAGGTCAGGGTTGGACATCTCTCAATGCCCATCCTAGTGCTTACGCTACAAGACAGCACTGGCGCCTGTTAAAAAGTACCACTCTTATAAATATTATCCATACCAATGGGATGAAAATCCATCACCGGCTAGTGGAAAGGAGCAACGGGAGTTAGCTGCTTTTGAAAGTCCCACTAGATGCCTATCTACATCTTTAGGCACCTAAATACCTTTGAAAATCTGGCCCTAGAAATCTATTCACTCCATCCTCTGCCTGTCAGGTAAATATCTTCTGTGAAACTGTCATTCCTTAAGCACTTATCCATTCTAGGATTCAGTTCTGTTGTCCTGTAACCCCATTGTGGGGTCAGCAATTCCACATAGTAATAAAATGATCTTCTGGTTGGGAGGGAAAAAACCTTCCTGAATTACAAAGCCTATATCCAGAGCTTTTCACTCCAGGCTAGTTTCCGGATTCTAACCATACCAGCAAGGCTGGAAAGCAGGGTTCTTGTCAGTGTCATGAACACGAATCAGCCAGAGATGACTAGAAGGATGGTGATTCATGCTCATGCTTCCTGCAAAACAAAACTGCTAAATTTCCCCTTTTTAAAAAAAATCCTTGATTGAATTTGGTGCTATTCACAAGAAGGGACTAAGCGGCAGCATAAGCCAAGCAAAGCAGTCGTTTGATCTCTCTCCAGTGTGTAAAATGACAGTGAAAATGTTTTCCTACCTCCCTGCTGTGCCACAGAAATAACTCAAGTGCACAGATACTACAGTGACTGGAGCCTCATGAGATGCTCATTGTTGCGCTGGGAGGAGTCCAACAAGTTTCCTCATGATGCACCTCTGTCCTGCCTTGCAGCACCCTGTTCTACACTAGCCATCACCACATACTGCCACATGCGGGTTTGGTGTTCTGGACAAAGCTGAGAGCTTCACTGTTAGCATCACTGCGTATTGCACTGACATTATATGCAGTGTTAGCGCCACACTCAGACTGTTAATGGAATAAACTCACCCCTCTGTAGAGTTATACCAGCCACTGGCTTGTGTCAGGTCCTACATAAGCAGAAGCTCTCAGCCACACGTTTGGCAAACCCTTTGTCATCTCCGGAAGCACTGGTCTTTTTGTGTACAAAGGCAGAGGGGTTTTGATGCTAGTTGACAACTACAGAGTAGAAGAGGTCGTTCAGGTTTGACAAATGTTTTTATTTATATACCTGGCAGAGAATTCCTGTTCTTCCAGTGTCCCACCAATAACTAGTGTCAAGGCTGAGCAGTGCTGACCAGCAACAGATTTTCCTGCGGCTAGGTCAGGTTTTAGCTTATGATGACCAAACACATCCACAGGATGACCACAGGATGCTATTGGAGGAAGGACTGCTAGGCAGAGATGGCGTTCACCTTTCGAGGAGGGGAAAAACCCTATTTGCACACAGACTGGCTAACCTAGTGAGGAAGGCTTTAAACTAGGTTCGACGGGGACAGGTGAGCAAACCCCACAGGTAAGTGGGGAACATGAGGACCTGGGAGATGAGTCGGAAACAAGAGGGAGCGTGGGCTATAATGGCAGAGAGAAAGGAGCGTCAGGGCAAAACTGGGAGGCAAGATCAAACCAGTATCTTAGATGCCTATACACAAACGCGAGAAGTACGGGTAATAAGCAGGAAGAACTGGAAGTGCTAATAAATAAATACAACTATGACATTGTTGGCATCACTGAAACTTGGTGGGATAATACACATGATTGGAATGTTGGTGTGGATGGGTATAGTTTGTTCAGGAAGAATAGACAGGGGAAAAAGGGAGGAGGTGTTGCCTTATATTAAAAATGTACACACTTGGACTGAGCTGGAGATGGACATAGGAGACGGAAGTGTTGAGAGTCTCTGGGTTAGGATAAAAGGGGTAAAAAACAAGGTTGAAGTCGTGCTAGGAGTCTACTACAGGCCACCTAACCAGGAGGAAGAGGTGGATGAGGCTTTTTTCAAACAACTAACAAAATCATCCAAAGCCCAAGATTTGGTGGTGATGGGGGACTTCAACTATCCAGATATATAGGCACAGATGGCGTTCCCCTTTCGAGGAGGGGAAAGGCCTTATTTGCGCACAGACTGGCTAACCTAGTAAGGAGGGCTTTAAACTAGGTTCGACGGGGACAGCTGAGCAAACCCCAAAGGTAAGTGGGGAACAAGACCTGGGAGATGGGTTGGAAACAGGAGGGAGCACGGGCTATAATGGCAGAGAGAAAGGAGGGTCAGGGCAAAGCTGGGAGGCAAGATCAAACCAGTATCTTAGATGCCTTTATACAAATGCAAGAAGTATGGGTAATGAGCAGGAAGAACTGGAAGTGCTAAATAAATAAATACAACTATGACATTGTTGGCATTACTGAAACTCGGTGGGATAATACACACGACTGGAATGTTGGTGTGGATGGGTATAGTTTGCTCAAGAAGGATAGACAGGGGAAAAAGGGAGGAAGTGTTGCCTTATATATTAAAAATGTACACACTTGGACTGAGGTGGAGATGGACATAGGAGATGGAAGTGTTGAGAGTCTCTGGGTTAGGCTAAAAGGGGTATAAAACACGGGTGATGTCGTGCTGGGAGTCTACTACAGGCCACCTAATCAGGTGGAAGAGGTGGATGAGGCTTTTTTCAAACAACTAACAAAATCATCCAAAGCCCAAGATTTGGTGGTGATGGGAGACTTCAACTATCCAGACATATGTTGGGAAAATAACACCGCGGGGCACAGACTATCCAATAAGTTCCTGGACTGCATTGCAGACAACTTTTTATTGCAGAAAGTTGAAAAAGCTACTAGGGGGGAAGCTGTTCTAGACTTGATTTTAACAAATAGGGAGGAACTTGTTGAGAATTTGAAAGTAGAAGGAAGCTTGGGTGAAAGTGATCATGAAATCATAGAGTTTGCAATTCTAAGGAAGGGTAGAAGGGAGTACAGCAAAATAGAGACAATGGATTTCAGGAAGGCGGATTTTGGTAAGCTCAGAGAGCTGATAGGTAAGGTCCCATGGGAATCAAGACTGAGGGGAAAAACAGCTGAGGAGAGTTGGCAGTTTTTCAAAGGGACGCTATTAAGGGCCCAAAAGCAAGCTATTCCGATGGTTAGGAAAGATAGAAAATGTGGCAAAAGACCACCTTGACTTAACCACGAGATCTTGCGTGATCTACAAAATAAAAAGGCGTCATATAAAAAATTGAAACTAGGTCAGATTACAAAGGATGAATATAGGCAAATAACACAGGAATGCAGAGGCAAGATTAGAAAGGCAAAGGCACAAAATGAGCTGAAACTAGCTATGGGAATAAAGGGAAACAGGAAGACTTTTTATCAATACATTAGAAGCAAGAGGAAGACCAAGGACAGGGTAGGCCCACTGCTCAGTGAGGAGGGGAAAACAGTAAAGGGAGACTTGGAAATGGCAGAGATGCTTAATGACTTCTTTGTTTCGGTCTTCACTGAGAAGTCTGAAGGAATGTCTAATATAGTGAATGCTTACGGGAAGAGGGTAGGTTTAGAAGATAAAATAAAAAAAGAGCAAGTAAAAAATCACTTAGAAACGTTAGATGCCTTCAAGTCACCAGGGCCTGATGAAATGCATCCTAGAATATTCAAGGAGTTAATAGAGGAGGTATCTGAGCCTCTAGCTATTATCTTTGGGAAATCATGGGAGATGGGGGAGATTCCAGAAGCCTGGAAGGGGGCAAATATAGTGCCCATCTATAAAAAGGGAAATAAAAACAACCCAGGAAACTACAGACTAGTTAGTTTAACTTCTGGACCAGGGAAGATAATGGAGCAGGTAATTAAAGAAATCATCTGCAAACACTTGGAAGGTGGTAAGGTGATAGGGAATAGCCAGCATGGATTTGTAAAGAACAAATCATGTCAAACTAATCTGATAGTGTTCTTTGATAGGATAACGAGCCTTGTGGATAAGGGAGAAGCGGTGGATGTGATATATCTAGACTTTAGTAAGGCATTTGATACGGTCTCGCATGATATTCTTATAGATAAACTAGGAAAGTACAATTTAGATGGGGCTACTATAAGGTGGGTGCATAACTGGCTGGATAACCGTACTCAGAGAGTAGTTATTAATGGCTCCCAATCCTGCTGGAAAGGTATAACAAGTGGGGTTCCGCAGGGGTCTGTTTTGGGACCGGCTCTGTTCAATATCTTCATCAACAACTTAGATGTTGGCATAGAAAGTATGCTTATTAAGTTTGCAGACGATATCAAACTGAGAGGGATTGCAACTGCTTTGGAGGACAGGGTCAAAATTAAAAATGATCTGGACAAATTGGAGAAATGGTCTGAGGTAAACAGGACGAAGTTCAATAAAGACAAATGCAAAGTGCTCCACTTAGGGAGAAACAATCAGTTTCACACATACAGAATGGGAAGGGACTGTCTAGGAAGGAGTATGGCAGAAAGATCTAGGGGTCATAGAGGACCACAAGCTAAATATGAGTCAACAGTGTGATACTGTTGCAAAAGAAGCAAACGTGATTCTGGGATACATTAACAGGTGTGTTGTAAACAAGACACGAGAAGTCATTCTTCCGTTCTACTCTGCGCTGGTTAGGCCTCAACTGGAGTATTGTGTCCAGTTCTGGGCACCGCATTTCAAGAAAGATGTGGAAAAATTGGAGAGGGTCCAGAGAAGAGCAACAAGAATGATTAAAGGTCTTGAGAACATGACCTATGAAGGAAGGCTGAAAGAATTGGTTTATTTAGTTTGGAAAAGAGAAGACTGAGAGGGGACATGATAGCAGTTTTCAGGTATCTAAAAGGATGTCATCAGGAGGAGGGAGAAAACTTGTTCACCTTAGCCTCTAACGATAGAACAAGAAGCAATGGGCTTAAACTGCAGCAAGGGAGATTTAGGTTGGACATTAGGAAAAAGTTACTGACTGTCAGGATAGTTAAACACTGGAATAAATTGCCTAGGGAGGTTGTGGAATCTCCATCTCCGAAGATATTTAAGAGTAGGTTAGATAAATGTCTATCAGGGATGGTCTAGACAGTATTTGGTCCTGCCATGAGGGCAGGGGACTGGACTCGATGACCTCTTGAGGTCCCTTCCAGTCCTAGAGTCTATGAAAAACACAAGAGGACACACTGTTGTCCTTTCATTCTGCCTCCCCCTTGGGGGGCAACTTGCTCAACAATGGAGTCAACTCTGGCCCATTGATGTCAGGCTATCCATGTAACAAGGTTTCTCCTACACAACTGGACGCAGTCTCTATCTCAGTCTCCACACTCTCATACACTGAAGCCATCTGTATCAATGAAGTTCCACCAGCACCAGTATTTCCTTCCCTTTTCCCAGGGATGTATTTATTATTCACACCCAAACAGTTTAAACATCAGTTAAAACATGTAAACCAGGCCCTGTCACATAGTCCCTCCTAAGCCCTCTGCCTCTGAGGCTTCTCCTACTGCCTATACAGCAGATATCCCTCGCCAGGTTTTTCACCTAAGTGGTGTGCCAATTCCCCTTCCAGGCCCCTTCCCTGACCACGGTCTCCTCCAGGATCCTCCCTAAAACACTTTCCCCAACTGACCTGTTTAGTGATGTTTTATCTCACCATCTGGGAGGCAGCTTGTCAGTCACATGTAAGGGCAACACTCAATTCCCTTCAAGGGGCCATCTGTGCCGGTAACAATGCAGTATACGGAGGACACAGATCACAGTCCGCTCCTGAAAGTCAGAGAGCTTTGCTCCTCTTCTTGAATCCGTCCACTAGGATTAAGCCTGGGATTGACAAATGTGCTCAGCATGGGCCTAACCACTGAAGTCAGTGGGAGTTTTCATATTGACTTCCATGGCAATGGAGTTAGGCCAACATTGAGCGCTCTTGAAAGCCCCACTCCAAGCTTCTGCTCCTCACTTTCAGAGCTATTGACAACTCCAACTCCACCTCCACCTTTTCCCTCTGTCCTCATTTCCTCCTATGTTCTCAGCCAGGCCAGGCCAGGCCAGGCCTACACTACAGTCCTGTACCAGTATATACATCCCTCAGGGGTGTGAAAAACCCACTGTTGAGCAACGTAGTTATACCAACCAAACCCCCTGTGTAGACAGTGCTATGTTGATGGGAGAGCTTCTCCTGTCGACAAAGCTACCACCTCTTGAGGAGGTGGATTAACTAGGCCCAATGGGAGAAGCTCCCCGTTGGCGGAGGAGCATCTTCACTAAAGCACTGCACTGGTGCAGCTGCGCTACTGTAGCACTATACGTGAAGATAAGCCCTCTGTCTCCACAAGTCTCTCTCCTCATCACTCCTCCCACTTACCTTCCTTCCTCCTCTGTATGCTTGGGACTTCTAATTACTGTCACATAGGCCACTCCTTTCTTCCTCCCAATCTCTTCTCAAACCTCAACTATTTTTTGTAGCACCAATGAACCAAGTGCAGCCAGGCACTGTGGCTTATATTTTATGAGCGTACATTGGCACGCCTTTCATAGAATCATAAAAACATAGGGCTGGAAGATACTTTGAGAAGCCATCTAGTCCAGCGTGCTGTGTGTTGAGGCAGGACCAAGTATACCCAGATCATCCCTGACAGGTTTGTGGTTAAAAATCTCCAACAATGGGAATTCTACAACCTCCATTGGGAGCCTATTCCAGTGCATCCTTTCCTCAAGTATTCTACTGAAAGAGCTTTACAAGTGTGAATACTCAGGAAAAGCAAATTTTATGCTCAAGTGTGCAAATATTTGCAGGCCACAACTTCCAAACTACAAACTAGCCCTTTGCAAACATTATACTCAGATAGGGTATTAAAAAATTATGCTGTGGATAGTAGATACATAAATTGTCCAAACAGGGAACAGAACCAATGCCATGTGACTTACATAACTAGTCAACACAGCACGAACTGCAAATAGTTGTAAGGAACAAGTTGCAGATAAGGAATTACAGGCTGTAAAAGTTTGCTAATACATTTGAGTGCTGAATAAATATGGGAATTTTGCAATTTTTTCACAGAGAAAAGAGGAAGTTAAATTTATGGAATAAATTACTTGATTCAAATTTTTTGCCCCTCCCACTCCCACGTCTTCTCTCCTGCATTTGCTCAGTTATGTAGCTCAATCTCTGTTGTCCTTCTATCCCCAAACTCCTGAAATGAGTTTCTTACTGAACGTCTTCAAAAGGATTGCATTTGGAGAAAGTTACAGAGATTAAACTAAACCATCTGGTTCCTATGAGAAAGAGAAAATGATTTTGTTTATGCCTTTGCCTATAGATTACAGGTCACCAAACTGAGATTTATTCGAACACAAAAACATTTACGGATTTGCTATATTTAGGAGAATAAACATAGATTTATTTTTGAGATAATTAACAAGCTACTATTTAAAAAACAATCTAAATCCAGCTGCAAATTTCAGTATGAGCCACATGCCTACAACATCGACTTTGTCCATATTCAGAAATCCTGGCAGAGCTGCTCATCTGGAAGGAGAGACAGGCCCATATGCACGTTGGGTCTATGGCATCCATTCAACAATAAATTCTACATGCTGAAAAGTTTTTTCTTCCTTTTTTGCAGACCAACTGGCTGCAGTTCCATAAAGCAATCCTGTTCCCATCAGCCTGGGCAAAGGCAGCCAGGGTCAGATTTTTCACAATTGCAGGTGTGTAAAATTGTGACTCATTTGTGCACACACACAGCTACAGCCACTCCACACACAATGGCAGTAATCAATGTGCAAACATGGCACACGGTCACACATGTGATGTTATGCAAATCTGACATTTAGGGGCCTGGTAATTCCCCTCAGTGCAGCTGAGTTTAGCTGTGGGCCACTATCTTTGGCATCACATCTAAGGGAACAGTAGTGCACAGACCATGCTAGTTTTGAAATAACTAAGGCCATATCATTGTCAGGTAACTGTGTTTGGGAGCACCATGTCCCGCATTCACAAGGAAACCAGCCCAGTCCTGCCCCCTTGATTCCTACACATACTTGCCGTACACATGCAACACAATGAGAACATATAGCAATCCCCCCAGTTTCTTCTTCACAGATTGTTCAGTCCTCACATATGAATCTGTAACTGTTTCAAATGGGGCAGGTTCCCAGGGGGATATGGGAACTCATGGGAGACATGGAGCTTCTCGTTTTCTCCTATCAAACAGTTCTGTTTTTTCATTCTCTCCTTTCTGTCAGAAACCATGATGGGGATAGTTGAGCCTAGTGATCAGAGTCAGGGGCCAGAGCCAGAATCAAGAGTCCAGAGCTGGATTGGAGCAAGACTGGAACAGGACTGGAGTGAGAACAGCGCTGGAGCAGGCTATAGCTTGGGGAGTCTATTGCCACCATCAGGCAGGAGAAAGTTCCAAGTCCTGGAGTGACATTGAGCAGACTGAGCTGCTGTTCTTTCTGTGGGGCTTATATACCTGCCCTGGCTTATGGATTGGCTGGAGCCCAGCATAGGAGTGACTCATCACCTTGCACTTTCCCTTCCCCACTGGCAGGGCTGGCTCCAGGCACCAGCAAAGGAAGCAGGTGCCTGGGGAGGCCAATAGAAAGGGGCGGCACTCCGTCCATTATTGGGGCGGCACATCCGGTTCTCCAGCAGCAAGTCCTTCTATCCCTGTATACCTCTTCGGCACAGGCACCTCAATCGCTCTGGTTCAGTCTTCGTCAGCACCTCAATTCCTCCGCTTCAGTCTTCGGCGGCAATTCGGTGGCAGGTCCTTCACTTCCTCTCAGTCAGGTTTTTCTTTTTTTTTTTTTTTGCCTTCACTGCTTGGGGCAGCAAAAAAGCTGGAGCTGGCTCTGCCCATTGGGGAGGCAAGACTTGGGGAGGCAAGACAGAGCATATTCCATATTTATCAGTGTCAGGTGTTGCTATTGGCCAGTGTTGCCTCTGGGGTGATAAATGGCAGCTCTGTAACAGTGTACAAGAGTGCTACATACTGCTTTAGGACAGGAAGTGAAGAAGAATATTGCATCCAGAGGAAAAGGCAAAGAGAAGTTTTAGCCAGGCAAAATATAGACTTAGAATCTAGCCACGGCACCACAGCTAGCACCTCTATTCCCGTGAAAGGTACCCTGGGATATTTAATAATTACAAATTGTCACAAGATCCTTGGTTAAAGATTAACCCGGAGGAAGGCACCGTCACCACGACACTGCTCCCCAGCACCATACCAGGGCATTAGCTCACTAAAGCACAGAGCAGAGCTCCACCCGTTGGGTTACTACGCCCCTTCCTGTAGCAGGGCTTTCCTTGAGAGGTCTTCCGTCCCAGTACTGACTATGCTTGAGCCCTCATTTGCCATCAACCTAATAAAGAGTCTTGTCCTTTGCAAATGACTAGGCTCAGTCTTTATAACAGGACACATAGCTATAAGATGGTGCTTTTTTCAAATGAGTATTTAATGTCCTGGAAAGCTTCATTCTTCACAACACAGCCAGCAAATGTCAGTGAATGGCAAAGACATACTCCTGTTCAAAAACCCTTCTGGATGTGATCCGAGCTGTCAAGAGGAATCAGAGCAGGACTTCATTCATGCCAGCAACTCCTCTCAAAATGCCCTTTCTCTCGACGAGCCGAGTGCAGTGCTGGCAGAACCCTCTCCTGCAGGCGAGTCTGCAAGGCCTCAGCTCTCCCGCACTCACGGATTTACTGTCATGTATCGCCTGAAAAGTCAGTCTTAATAGAAAGGAGAAACCCCAATTCATTATCTAAAAGAAAGAGCAAGAGAGGAAAAGGGGTCTGCAGAGAACAAAGCAGACCAGTTACCAGCTTTACTAAGTGATTCCCTCAAACAGCATGTGGATCGGTAACAAATTACAAATAATAACTAACTCTATTGGAATAAAACAAGCAGACAATTCTGCTGCAGTCTTATAAACCAAAGCCTTTGGGAGAAATTTTCAGGCTTTTGCTTGGTAACACACGCGTCTTTGTAAGCTACTGTCATAAACAGATAGCTAAGGGTTAATGTCTCTTTCACCTGAAAAAAAAAAGTATCCTGAAACACCTGACCAGAGGACCAATCAGGAAACCAGACTTTTTTCAACTCTGGGTGGAGGGAAGTTTGTGTCTGAGTTCTTTGTCTTCTGCCTGAATCTCTCTCAGCTAGAGAAGGATTTTTCTATTTCCTGCTTTTCTAATCTTCTGTTCCAAGTTGTAAGTACCAAAGATCAGATAGGGGACTTTTATGTTCTTTTGTATTTACATGTCTATAGTTGCTGGAGTGCTTTGAATTGTATTCTTTTTGAATAAGGCTGTTTATTCATATTTCTTTTAAGCAATTGACCCTGTATTTGTCACCTTAATACAGAGAGACCATTTGTATGTATTTTTCTTTCTTTTTTATATAAAGCTTTCTTTTAAGACCTGTTGGAGTTTTTCTTTAGTGAGGGACTTCAGGGAAATTGAGTCTGTACTCACCAGGGAATTGGTGGGAGGAAGAAGTCAGAGGAAAATCTGTGTGTGTTAGATTTACTAGCCTGACTTTGCATACCCTCTGGGTGAGGGGGGAAAGAGAGATTAATTCTCGGTATTTCTGTTTTCCAAGGCTGGGAATGGGGAGGGTGGAATCCCTCTGTTTAGGTTCACGAAGCTTACTTCGGTGTCTGTCTCCAGGAACACCTGGAGGGGGGGGAAGGGAAAAGGTTTATTTCCCTTTGTTGTGAGACTCAAGGGATTTGGGTCTTGGGGTCCCCAGGGAAGGTTTTTGGGGGGACCAGAATGCCCCAAAACACTCTAATTTTTTGGGTGGTGGCAGCAGTACCAGGTCCAAGCTGGTAACTAAGCTTGGAGGTTTTCATGCTAACCCCCATATTTTGGATGCTAAGGTTCAAATCTGGGAATAGGTTATTGACAGCTACAAAGAGCAAAATTATATTATATGTAATCTCTCTCTCTCTCTCTCTCTCTCATACAGACACACACACATGGCCAGACTCTGATCAGTTACACCAGTGCAAATCTAAAGTAACTCTAGATAGATATGGGTGGGTGTAAATGTAATTGGAATCTACCCCAGAAATTGACACACAGTTGTACAACAGAAAGCTAAATTTGGGGGAGACAAGGAAATTCCATTGGAAAAAAAATCAACAATATTTGATACATAAAGAACCGATATCCCACATCAGTAGCAGCTAGCGGTTCTGCTGCAAAACACTGGAAATAAAAAATCCTCACGCAACATATAGGTATAACAAAATTTGGGAAACATCAAAGATGGAAAAAATATTTTAAAAAACTCTAAATGTGTAAAGATATCTTGAAATGTGGAGAGTTTTTATGAGATCCATATTTTAAAAAAGCCCTCCCAGATAGTCAAGCTCACACAGTTCAACTCATGCCAAGTTCAATTTAGTGCATTTCCTTTTTTCTGCAATCATTATTATATTTACACAATAAACTCAATAAAATAAGCTATCTAAGCATTTGTAAGACACCTGTCTCCAAAATCTTTAAGGGCAAAATAATACACAAATATATATTAGTATCATCATAAATATAGAATCAATAGTAAAGTATATATTAAGGAGAAGGTTGTATTTTTATAGAAGTTTCTGGCAATAGTATGAATCAGAACTAGGCAGTTATGTGCATGTGTAATGTACTGTACAGAGAAGCAATATATAAATATATATCATCTGCATCTTTTACTTTTGTACTTCGCCATGGGGCAGGCAGGCTCTGTACTGCTAGCAAGAGGTTGGGTCTGAGTCTGCAGTGAGCTGGAGTATTAAGTCAGTGCTCATCAATGTTAACTGCAGGTCATCAGCTTATACTCAATTCAACTGACTGACTCAGCTTCGCCCTCAGTGTGTTTCTATGCAGCCACACATCGATCTCTCCTGTATTCACGGAAGAACAAGCAGAACCCCTTCCAGACTGTCAAGCCAATTACCTATTGAAATGGTGCAAAGCCATTTCCAGATTCTCAAGAGCAAAACTGAGCACCTATAAATCTGCTCCTCTCCTCACATCCTGGGACAGAGTGACTCTCACTGCATTAACTCTGGCACCAGTAGGGGCCATCAGAAACAAACCCGCAGGCCTGTGTGGCTAAAATAGAGGCTTTCCAAGTCAAATGAATTCTGCATGAGGGGACATTGTCCAAGAGGCAGATAGAGAATTTAGCCCTGCAGCTAATGTTGACTTCAATATCAGGAGTAGATGTGCTCCCTACTTATTAGGGAAGGGGAGTCCATATCACAGATGCCAATATCAAAATGAGCATTAGCAGCTCCCCCATGTTGGAAATCTCAGCAGAGAGGCCAGGAAATGAATTCAACAGCAAACTAACCAACCAGTTATCCCAAAAGGAAGTAGCAGGATGAATTTGTAGATCTTGGTTCTTAGGTGTCCCTCACAAACATTGAAGGGATTATCTTCATGTTACACCTGTGAGATAGGAGAGTATGATCCGTATTTCACAGATGGGAAACTGAGGCAAAAGAGAGATTAAGCGACTTTTCCAAGGGAACTGAAGTCAGGTCACCAGTGTCTCAGACCAGTGCCTTAATTACAAGATTGTCCTCCTTTTCCCTCACCAGAAGTTAGCACAAGGGGCTGGGAGTCACAAGCACAGATTCTATTCCTAGCTGTGCTGTGTGAATTTTGGGCCAGTCACTTAAATGTCATGTGCCTCAGTTGCTCACTGATAATAATGGCATCTGTTTGAAAACACTTATGAAGCCCAGACGAAAGGCATTATACAAGTGCAAATTATTATTTCAAAGAGGGTTCTTCCAAATAAGGGGAAAGGCATCACAAGGGGGGCAGCACTGGGAGAACTTACACTACCACTGCCCATGTGGTATCTGCTTAGTAGAGAAGTAGAGAATGCCCCTCTCTAGGGCAATCAATCCTGCCCCTTAAATTCAAACGCTTTATTGAATATTTATTAAATGCAAACAAACAAACTTCTGCATAGACACAAAAATTAGAAAAAGATACTTGACATATTTACAATGTAGTTTAGCAAGACCTAAGGTACATTAATATTTATAGTGCACTGAGAAAATTAACAGAAACATTCTAGCTACTGTGTTAAGAAATGGACCCAAATGCTTCCTATGTGGCAGCATTTATTCTCTCAAACACATACAATCTCAGGATAGACCTACCCAGAGATGAGAGGAGTCTTTCTGGTGCAAAGGAAATTTTTAATCTCGGCTGCTATTAGGATATCTATAATCTGGCACCTTTCACCAGTAATAAATTCACATGGAAATTGTAAAAGGAAGATGATTTAAAGAGTGCGCGCGAGAGAGAGAGTCTTAAATATGAGGTGAGTGGCCAAGACATCACTCAGTGGTTTAAGCCTTTGAAAGCTTTCTATGAACAGTAAGCTCAGGCCTCAGCCAGCCTACTTCTTAACATCTCCTGGACAGCAATACACATCTTGCCTCCTTAACTTGGTCAATGAAAATGCCACCTTGTTCTGCAACTAAAATCCTCCTTTGCTTCCCTGACTGAAGGCAGAAGAACTGCAGAAAAGGCTTGACAAAGCATTAAACAAAGATAAAGTAAAAAAACAATCCTGCTCTGCTTGGATGGCGCAGGAGTAGATAACTCAATAGCTGTTTTTCATATCCAGCTTTGATGAGAGGCCTGGCAGGTTGGTTCCTGGTGATAGTACCTGAAGCTATTAAAGGAGAGCTCTCTTTGAACAGCGATATTCTAAAAATCCAGTTTACGAAGCCATAAGAACCAGCAATGGAAACAAACAAGGAGGGAGAATTTCATTACAGATATAAGACTCCTACATTTTTTCATTTTCACCTGTTTTTCTCTTCATTGAATTCAACCTGCCTGGATTGATTCTATCCTAACTACCTGATTTCAATGGGGACACCAGAATATCGAGATAGATGAGCTAGACAGATTCAAATTTGCAAATTCTTATCCAAATTCTGAATTTATAACCTGAAATTCAGCCTAGCTCTAGTCAGATGGTAGAGACAGGGAAACCAGAATGGAGAAGACAACCCACCTATTGGTATTTATATTTAGTTATTCCCATCAATACACTAGAATGCTTTCACAGTTCGTATCCCACTGTGTATTCCACAGAGCTGAGTGAATGATTTGTAATTGATCATTTATATGAATTTCACATGTAAACTTATTTGCTAGAATATTCACAGAAAGCAGAGCCAGAAAGGAGGGGAAAACACAGCCTCCGATAGCAGTAAGGAGGGCAAACACCTAACTAGTTTTAAGATGCCGCTTGATATGTTTATGAATGGGATTATGTAACAGGGTAGCCGACAAGACCTGATGACCCCAGAGATCCCTTCCACTCCTGTGTCCTATGTAAACAAAACAGAATCTTTTGGAAAGTTCATGACAGTTTAACATATTTGGGCTTAAAGTACTTTTTTCCCCACTCTCCCACTTACTGATTCCAGTGCACATTGGAGGCACAAAGAACACAGTGGTTGTTACTGGCAAAAATAAGCATTTGCCTACTTTTTGCACAATGGTATCAAAGACAGATGCTGGCTCCCTTCCCCACATAAAATAGCAAGCAACTGGTGACTATCCAGGAACTTGGCAAATGCTGAAAATTGAGTGGTGACTGCTGTCCCACAAGGTGGATTTCTTGGTGGTACTGGAAGCAAAGAGTATCCAAAATCATCCCAGAAAGCCCATTCTCATGACATTCTCACCCAGTTTTGCCAAACCAAGAGATGGTGACAGTTTGGAAAGCAGCCAAAAGGTTGGGAACTGTTCTGAACAAAACCTCAATAGGTTTGGAAGTTCAAGTCAGTAATGCTCAAGTTGCAAATATCATTGCTTGCATTAATCACGCTACTGTCACTATATGACTATTATTATTATGTCTTAGCTGTATTATCGTATTGCCTAGGAGCCCCAGTCACGGAGTAGGACCCCATGGTGCAAGGTGCTGTACAAACACAGAATAAAAAGATGGTCCCCACCTCAAAGAGTTTACAATCTAAGTATCTGTGTGCATTTGACATGTCTTAAATTAGATCCCTACCAGTCCCAAAGGGTAGACCAAAAAAGAGAGAGAGAGAGAGAAAGTCTTTATTCCAATGATCTTACTAACTAATTACTGATTGGCATTTGGAATTTCAGCCAGAGGTCTATACACAGCAGGTGCAGGGAAGCGAACATAGTTGTCAGGTGTTCTAGTAGGCCCACTGGACTAGGAAGGCCCATTCTGCACTAGGTGGAGATTCTGATGGCTTTCAAGGTTACTCTAAGATATGGCCCATTGCAGCAGACAAGTCACTAGATAACCAAGGTGTGGGGTTACTAAAACAAGATCGAAATTGCAGATGTGGGGTGCAATTTCATTGTGGGCTATGGATTAAACACCTTTGCTCCCCCAGCCCCCGAGAGTTTTCTGTCTCTTATAAGGAGGCCATGGATACTAACAGACATTACTAATGTTCAGTCTCCCCAGACTGTTCTCAAACTTACTTTCCTTGCTTTGTATTCCTTGCAATCACAGCTTCAGTGCACCAAAGCCAGCACAAATATAAAACACACATATTCAGATTTGATACTATTACAGTGGCCGCCCAAAAGCTTTTATGACATTAAACCTGCCCTGATGATCTCTTTATAGTTTTATATACTGCATGCACTCTAATGAAAGGATGTCAAAGCCATGTTATCTGGGCAATTCACACTTGCCTTCATCACCATACGCACAGCATGCAGATCACTGGCTCTGATACTAGATTGCAGGACAGGTTTTTTATTAATGAGAGTATCTCTGCACAACGGGAATTGTGTGTGTATGTAAGCAAGTGTGTGTGTCTGTGTGAAAGAGAGAGAGAAAGGAAGTAGTGAGGGGGGAATGAAGTGAATCAAGGATCTTTCACAGCAAAACTAAGAGAGGAGCTTTAAAATTAAAAAAAAATCAAGAAAGAAAACAACATGAAACAAGAAATAGTTTCCTCAGCATGGCACTTGCAGAGAAGCAAATGGCAACTACATTTCATTTCCTCTCCTCCGCTGAAAGCAGAGGTAGACTGCCCTCTCTCCTCCCTGCTTTGAGTAAACACTGTATCCTCTGATACTGTTCCCCTTCCTGTTCCAATCTGCTTTAACCTTGTCAGTTATTATCTATCTACTGTTGTTATTCATCTGTTTCTAAAGCACCGCCTGCAGATGGATCTCAAAGCACCTGGGAAACATGAACAAACATAGCCTCACATGGCAGGTAGAGAAGTATTGCAGTTCCTGTTTTTCAGATGAAGAAAGTGGGGGACAGAGAGGTTCAGTGACTATGGCCACACTCAGAGTGAGTAGCATAGCACAGAAGAGAAACCAGGTGTCCTTATGTCAAGTCTTTTGTCTGATCCATTAGACCAGTGGTTCTCAAACTAGAGCCGCTGCTTGTGCAGGGAAAGCCCCTGGCAGGCCGGGCCGGTTTGTTTACCTGCCACATCTGCGGGTTTGGCCTATCACGGCTCCCACTGGCTTCCTGCAGCCCCCATTGACTTCATTGACTTCAGTGGGAGCAGAATCAGGGCCTAGGTGCTAATTCTGAGCTTTGATCTTCGCAGTGTGAAGATCACATTGGATCAGAGTGGTGGAGATGGTGCCTGTGGTGGTGGATATAATTAAAAGAGGATGTATGGAGCACAAACGTCACTCCTGAAACCAAATCTGCCCTTTACAGACATTCTTAAAAGAAGATGTACACTTTGCTCTAGCCCCAGTTCCACTTATTTTTTTCCACATTTTAAATATTTTTGTCCATTACAGCTATTCCCCTATTCCATTTTGTTTCCCCAGACTCCATTTTGTTTTCTGTTCTCCTGTGGCCGCCCTTCCCTGGCTGTTAAGTTGTTTACCAGGGCCACTGCCCTTCTCAAAGGGAGGGCCCCTTAAGTTGTTTAACAAGAGCCATTGCCCTTCTCAAAGGGATGGCCACTTGTGCTGCATGCTAAGTGGGACCACTGCCCTTTTCAAAGGGTTAGTCCTGTTATCACCTCGTTGAACCTGGGCTTGGTGTAGGGTAGGCAATATCCAGAGCTGCAAGGCCTATTGTGGTTTTAAGATCCTGGGCATGAGTCATAGTCTCATGTGCTCTTGAGTCACCTATTGCACAGGACTATGTCCAGGCATGTCTCTGGGCTTACCTTCAGTTTTTCCCCTGTGCCCCCTCCCCTGTGACAGAGGGAGCCTATCAGGATTACTGGTGGGAAACTGCCCAAGTTTGCCTTTAAAACCAGACATTTTTGAAACACACCTCAGAAAGGTTCCTGCATTGCTGCCTGGTCTGATCAGCCAGGGGTTCTGGGGGGTCCTTTCTCCGCTCTCATTTTATTTTTGAGCATACCCCCGTTTTTGAAAACCCCCCCACGAAGAACGAATTGCTACCTGAGAGATCTCCTGATTATTGAGACTGTACTGAACCCTCCTTGCCTCTTCTGATGTTGCTGCTGCTTCTGCCTTTGCTGCTGCCTTGGGGACTGGTAAGAATCCCTCTGTAAAACTTTCTATACTTTTATTTTATTATTTTAGCTGCTGGCTCTGTTTCCCCAGCACAGAGACTCAAGCTAAACCTTGGTCTGTGTCTTAAAACCTCTCTTAAACTACAGGGCTCTTTGCCACTGCTAAGCTCTGCTCCTGTGGGCTTTGCCTTGGGGCTCTCTGCTTTCAGCTGTATCCACCGCTGTAGCCACCATCCCTTGGCTTCCTTGGGAGCTGGGTCCTGGATACATACCACTCTGCCCTCTGTAACCTCCCCATAGCATAAGGTGCACCATAGGTCTTGTTTTTTTTTAATTTAATAAGTCATAGTTTGTTAAGATTGTAGAACTTGTAAGTTTCTGTGATATTTGTTGTGTTGCCTAATTGTTGGTTAAGATAAGTTTAGAAAATCATTGCCTGGTTGTATTCTGTAGCTGCTTGTCATTTTATATAAGTTTGATTAAGTTAGGGGATAGATAAGGTTTTTACTATTTGAATTTGTCTTCCCACTGCCCCAATCCCCCCCCTCGAGCTCCCCAGTCACTCATTACAGTCTCTCTGCTGTTTAAACTTGCAGCCTGTCTGCTCTCTGTGTCTCCCTGAGTTTAAATCTCCCTCTGTAGCGCCTCTATCTTTGGTTTCTGCTCCACCACGTGCTCCTCTTCCCCCATCCCCTAACCTCATTCCTCTACCACTGCCTTTCTCTCTCTCTCTCTCTCTTTTAATCCCTTCCCCCACGTGTTCACCCCGCTCCTACTGCTGCCAAACCTCAATTGTATTACTGAAGTCTAGCATAAAACCCCATTGGTTACCCTTTTTCTCTCTCACACACCTCACATTTTATATTTACACCACTGTGACACATTTTTACCTAGAGTTGTTGGTTATTTAACACATTTTACCCATAACTGTTAGTTGGTTATATGCTGCTGTGACACACCCTTTACCTAGAAATTGTTAGCTACCTGTTACATTTATACTTCAGTGTTAGTTGGTTACCAACTGTATTGTACCCCACTGTATTGTACCCCACTATTGAAACCCCCTATACTATACTAAAAGAACTCCCTCCCCAATTGCCTACCTTAACAAACCCCATACTCCTCACTATTAAATTTTCCCTGTTTTTGCATTTTCTTAATAAAGTTTATTTTGCACCCCACCTGTGTGGTAATTGCTCCCCAAGATCCCATATACCTGCAGGCAGGGACAATTTTAAATTTAACATGTTAATTATACCATGGAAATAACATTTTTTTCCCCTTTCCAGCAGTGGGTACAGACAAACATTAAATTGCTGACAGCTCAATCTCATTTTGTCTGCCTAGGGATGAGGAAACAGCAAAGCAAGACAATGAGGGCATATTTTTTAAGAGAGTAATTCTTCTGCTCCATGCTAATGATAGCCAGGTGAGTGATTTGTGGAGTAAAGACACCACTCTGTGGCTAAAATGCAAGTGTGCAATTTCTTATCTCAGCTGATTTTCATCAAGGGCAAGAATTTAAATACAGGTATGTGCACATTAGGAATTATCCCTCTTCTCAGAAAGTCCCAACTATACATATAAAATGATGGGGTCTAAATGAGCTGTTACCCCTCAAGAAAGAAATCTTGGAGTCATTGTGGACAGTTCTCTGAAAACATCCTCTCAATGTGCAGCGGCAGTCAAAAAAGAGAACAGAATGCTGGGAATAATTAAGAAAGGGATAAATAATAGGACAGAAAATACCTTGTTGCCTCTATATAAATCCATGTTACACTCACATCTTGTATACTCTGTGCAGATGTGGTCGCACCATCTCAAAAAAGATATATTGGAATTGGAAATGATTCAGAAAAGGGCAACAAAAATGATGAGGGATATGGAACAGCTTCCGTATAAGGAGAGATTAATAAAACTGGGACTTTTCAGCTTGGAAAAGAGACAGCTAAGGGGGGATATGATTGAGGTCTATAAAATTATGACTAGTGTAGAGAAAATAGATAAGAAAGTAACAAGGAGTTTGGTGGCACCTTAAAGACTAATAGATTTATCTGGGCATAAGCTTTCGTGGGTAAAAAACCTCACTTCTTCAGCTGCAACCCACAAAAGCTTATGCCCAAATAAATCCATTAATCTTTAAGGTCCCACTGGACTCCTTGTTGTTTTTGTGGATACAGACTATCATGGCTGCCTCCTGATACTAGATAAGAAAGTGCTGTTTACTACTTCTTGTAATACAAGAATTAGGGGTTACCAGATGGAATTAATAGGCAGCAGGTTTAAAACAAATAAAAGGAAGTATTTCTTCACACAATGCACAGTCAACCTGTGGAGCTCCTTGCCAGAGGATGTTGTGAAGGCCAAGACCATAACAAGTTTCAAAAAAGAACTAGATTCATGGAGGAAAGGTCCATTCATGGACCCTAGCCTCATTTAGACCCCATCATTTAGACCATTCCTGCCAGAAGCTCGGAATGAGTGACAGGGGATGGATCACTTGATGATTACCTGTTCTATTCATTACATCTGGGGTACCTGGCACTGGACACTGTTGGAAGACAGGATACTGGCTAGATAGACCTTTGGTCTGATCCAGTAGGGCCGTTCTTATGTTCTTGGCCTGTTCTTTTAAACAATGAGCACAGAAATTTCTAGAGCTTTCTGGTCTTGAAAATGTAAACTGATCATTCAGGATTGCTTTTGACCTTTGAATCCCATGCCCATCACTTCTCAGTTCTGGAAGTGTACTCAGAGCAGTTTTCCACTGAGGTGGTTAGCTGTCATTGATGGCCCCAGAGCTGCTTACTGACTGACTGTCTCCTCTAGTGAACAGATATTGTGTCATCTGAACAGGAGAGGCACAGTGTAGTATCTTAGGGGACTGCCTGGACTAATAGATTATGCAAGGGATTCACCTTAGTCTAACACCAACTCCCTTAGCAACCTTAGTCAAGTCACTGAACCAGCCTGCCTTCATTTCCTGCCATTTTTAAATGGGGATGATTACTCCCTCCCTCATACGGGGGGTCGGGATTGGTAGCTAATGTTTATAAATTCCTACTTTTTCTGTGCTCCCATTCACCTGAATGCAAACGAAATGCTCCAGCAGTTGGTAGCCTAGTGACCTCCACCTTATTTGAGTGGCTGTTCTTTGTGTGTGGAGGGGGGAAGGGGAGGCTGTTTTTAAACCTTGGTGGTTATGCAGGGACCCCAACACAGGCAGCTGGGCGCCACTTCAACTACAGGAGGGGCAGAGGGAGATGGTCTAAGATCCCCAACTCTCTTTATATATAAATAGTTAGCTATGTTTGGGTGCATCTACCCCCTTCCCAAACTCCAGAAACAATCCAAAATGTCACTTACATCGAGTGGTGTTATTACATGGACAGGAGTCAGATATGTAGAGGGGAGGGGCTGAAAAACTGTTTCACGGCTTCATCCAAATCTCTTCAGACTGACTCTTTATAACCAGTAAGTCAGGGAGGCTGGAAGAAGTTGTGAGAGGGAGCAATAGCTACCTCAATAGTCCATGGATCTACTAATTCTGGCCCTTCAAACTAAGAGCGAGGCCTGGGCTAGATGAGTTCAGAGCCCTGGCCAAAATACACAGTGCAACAAGCTCAGAGTAATAGGACGGTGTCAGCCCTGGAAGACTTAGAAATTGGGTTGTTAAGAACCAGAACTTTCAAGTGCATTGATGCACAATGCCAGCTGACTCAAGGGATAAGTGATATGGTCCCTATGCCATGCTTTCAAAGTCTGCTCAAGTTGGGAGATTTCAGGTCAGGGATCTGACAGGCTGCAGATGTTTTTCTGATATTCCTGCCTGACACGTAGGAGTGAGACTTTCAGATTTGCTGCCAGACCATAGACGAGGCTGTATGGAAGAGGCCCTCGGCAGGAGCATTAGTGTCAATGAATGGCGATTATCGAAGCAGGACAGGATGCTCGGTGTGAGAACTCTTCTGAGGGATGGTGATGGATTGGTGTTCCAGAGAACAAGCTGCCGTTCTGCATGCTGTCCACAGCAGCTGAGCAACATTAGAACTAATGGACCTGTTGCAAACTGTGGGGATAGGAAATTATGTTGCTGCTGCTGTCTCAAAGAAGGAGACAGTCTGATTTGTGTATAGCTCTGACTAAATTCCTTGCTTTTTTTTTTTTAACCATCATTTTGCGCAGGAGTTATTCCTCTTAGACTAGACGCTGAAGCAAACATTAGCTCAAGACAACCAGATGTTAAAGATTTATGGCCTAGCTTTGAAGAGGCATTGAGCACCTGCAGCTCTGATCTGACTTCAAAGGTAGATGAAAGTGCTCTGCATTTCACAGGATCAGGCCCTAAAACAGATACCAATATTACTGAGATGCAACACTCTGCCATAATATTGCCCAGTGAATTAAAAACCAACACATACCCCAATTTCTGTTTGTTTGCTTGCTTGCTTACAAGGTTTACTCTGGTTTTCATCATTGCAATGTCTCAGGATACAGCACTTTGGGAGAAAGGGACATATCTTATCCCTATTCTGTAGCTAGGGAAACTGAGGCACAAATTTCCTGCACTTTTTGGGGAGGGTTGGGGGGGGGGATTCAATGGAAAAACTGGAAACTAACACAATTTTGGAAACTTGATACATACAATTATTTTTTAAACTGAAAATTTTCAACTTTCAAATTTAACTTTTAGCTCCTTGTTTTTCATGAATTTTTTTGTTTTGGTTGAAAAGCCATTTTTCTTTGGAAAAATGTTCTGACAAAATATTTTCAGCCACCCTCTGCTTTCCCACACATGCATTACACACACTCAGTGTCTCTTATCCACGCCACACTCACTACATCACACATATACTCTGCCATGTTTTTGTATTAGCAGTTTTAAGGAAAATTCTTTTAGTTATTAAACGCATTTCCAGCCCTATAAAAGGCTGCACCATTTCACCATTCAGACACGGAAGGAGGAAAGTGATTCCAATCAGAGAGACTAAAGTTAGTCTGTCCTCTAACTTATTCAGGATTGGACAACATGACACCCAGAAATGTGCTACTCCCATGCAAATAGACCCACTCTATAACCTTCAAATTAAAACTATAAGAACTGCCATACTGGGTCAGACCAATGGCCATCTAGTCCAGTAGACTGTCTCCAAGAGTGGCTAGTACAAGAGCTTCAGAAGGAATGTACAGAGCAGGGCAATTTTGGAGAGATCCATGCCTCTCTTCCCCTCCCGGTTTCTGGCAGACAGAGGTTTAGGGTCACCCTACACACTGGGTTACATCTTTGACCATCTTGGCTAACAGTCATTCAATTTCTCCTGCAGGAAGGGAGGTTCTTTTTCACAGGAACCCAATGCATAGGACACACACTGCAAGCTGTGGGATTTTAGAAGATCCTGTCTGGTGCTTCTGAATGTTCATCAGAATGGACATTACAGAGGAAACAGCTACCAGAACATCTGCAGATTCCAGCATCCCTGAAAGGGTTAATCATCACCAAGGGACATGCTGATGAAAAGCTTGTTAATGAGAATTGCTGGAGTTTTCATCCCAAGAAATCCCAAAGAAGTGGAGATACCTAGAGAAATTAATTAGAGTTCCCCCACTTTTATATAGTGCAGTACAAGAGAGATTTCTCTCCCCTCCCCCACTCACCATAGACTCATAGACTCAAAGGTCAGAAGGGACCAATCTGATCATCTAGTCTGACCTCCTGCACAAGGCAGGCCACAGAACCCCACCCATCCAATTTTATAACAACCCCTATCCCAGGACCGAGTTATTGAAATCCTCAAAAATGGTTTGAAGACCTCAAGCTGCAGAGACACCACCAGCAAGCGACCCGTGCCCCACGCTGCAGGGGAAGGCGAAAAACCTCCAGGGCACATGCCAATCCGCCCTGGAGGAAAATTCCTTCCCGACCCCAAATATGGCGATCAGCTAAACCCTGAGCATGTGGGCAAGAGTCACCGGCTAGCACCCAAGAAGGAATTCTCCGCAGCAACTCAGTACCCATCGCATGCAACATCTCCCCGCAGACCATTGAGCAGACCTGTCTGGTGGTAATTCAAGATCAATTGCCCAAATTAACGATCCTATCATAACATCCCCTCCATATACTTATCAAGCTTTGTCTTAAAGCCAGGAAAGTCTTTTGCCCCTACTACTTCCCTCGGAAGGCTATTCCAGAACTTCACTCCCCTAATGGTCAGAAACCTTCGTCTAATTTCAAGTCTAAACTTCCTAATATCCAGTTTATACCCATTCGTCCTCGTGGCTACATTAGTACTAAACTTAAATAATTCCTCTCCCTCCCTAACGTTAACCCCCTTGATATATTTATATAGGGCGAGCATATCCCCCCTCAGCCTTCTTTTGGCCAGGCTAAACAAGCCAAGCTCTTTGAGTCTCCTTTCATAAGGCAGTTTTTCCATTCCTCGGATCATCCTCGTAGCCCGTCTCTGAACCTGTTCCAGTTTGAATTCATCCTTCTTGAACATGGGACACCAGAACTGCACACAGTATTCCAGATGGGGTCTCACCAACGCCGTATACAACGGTACTAACACATCCTTATCCTTGCAGGAAATACCCCGCCTGATGCATCCCAAAATCGCATTTGCTTTTTTAACAGCCGTATCACATTGGCGACTCATAGTCATCCTGCTATCAACCAGTACCCCAAGGTCCTTCTCTTCCTCCGTCACTTCCAACTGATGCGCCCCCAACGTATATCTAAAATTCTTATTATTAATTCCTAAATGCATGATCTTGCACTTTTCACTATTGTATTTCATCCTATTTCTATTACTCCAGGTTACAAGGTGGTTCAGATCTTCCTGAATAGTATCCCTGTCCTTCTCCGTGTTAGCAATACCCCCCAGCTTCGTGTCATCCGCAAACTTTATTAGCACATTCCCGCTCTTTGTGCCAAGGTCAGTAATAAAAAGGTTAAATAAGATCGGACCCAAAACCGATCCTTGAGGGACTCCACTGGTGACCTCCTTCCAGTCCGACAGTTCACCTTTCAATACGACCCTCTGGAGTCTCCCCTTTAACCAGTTCCTTATCCACCTTACAACTTTCATATTCACTCCCAGCTTTTCCAATTTAACTAACAGCTCCGTGTGCGGAACCGTGTCGAACGCCTTACTGAAATCTAGGTAAATTATATCTACCGCATTTCCTTTATCTAAGTAATCCGTCACCTTCTCAAAGAAGGAGATCAGATTGGTTTGGCACGATCTACCTTTAGTAAATCCGTGTTGCAATTCATCACAATTCCCATTGACCTCTATGTCCTTAACTACTTTCTCCCTTAAAATTTTTTCGAAGACCTTACATACTACAGACGTCAAGCTAACAGGCCTATAATTACCCGGATCACTCTTATTCCCTTTCTTAAAAATAGGAACTACATTAGCAATCCTCCAGTCATATGGCACAACCCCCGAGTTTATCGATTGCTTAAAAATTCTCGCTAACGGGCTCGCAATTTCACGCGCCAGTTCCTTTAATATCCTCGGGTGGAGATTGTCCGGGCCCTCCGACTTCGTCCCATCGAGCTGTTCAAGTACGGCCTCTACCTCAGTTGCAGTAATATCCACTTCCATATCCACATTCCCGTTTATCATCCCTCCATCATCGCAAGGTTCCTCACTAGTCTTATTAAAAACCGAGGCAAAGTACTTGTTTAGATGTTGGGCCATGGCTAGGTTATCCTTAACCTCCATTCCATCCTCAGTGTATAGCAGCCCCACTTCTTCTTTCTTTGTTTTCTTCTTATTTATGTGGCTGTAGAACCTTTTACTATTGGTTTTGATTCCCTTTGCAAGTTCCAGTTCAATGCGGCTTTTAGCCTTCCTCACTTTATCCCTACATGTTCTGACCTCAGCAAGGTAGCTTTCTTTACTGATCCTGCCTTCCTTCCACTCCCTGTAAGCTTTCTGCTTTTGTCTAATCCCCTCTCTGAGTTGCTTGCTCATCCAGTTTGGCCTACAACTCCTGCCCATGGTTCTTTTCCCCTTTCTCGGGATGCAGGCTTCCGACAGTCTCCGCAGCTGTGACTTAAAGAAATTCCAGGCCTCCTCCACATTTAAATCCACTAATTCCTCCATCCAGTCCGCTTCCCTAACTAATTTCCTTAACTCTTTAAAATTAGCCCTGGAGAAGTCAAAAACCCTAATCGCAGATCTACATTTGTTTATCCTTCCATCTAGTTTGAACTGAATCAGCTCATGATCACTCGAACCAAGGTTATCCCCTACCACCATTTCTTCTACGAGGTCCTCACTGCTCACCAACACCAAGTCTAAAATGGCATCCCCTCTTGTAGGTGCTTCAACTACTTGATGAAGAAATCCATCCATTTTGAACTGCGGTATATACTGGAGATTATCTCAATGGAACTTCCTGAAACTAGGCTATCCTAAGTTCCCTCAGAGATTCTGAAGACATTGATTTGTCAGTATTCAGGGTGAAGAGCCAGTTTTGTTTTTTAACCAAGGTGATGACCCAACACACATGAGTTCAAAGCCCCTCCAAAATAGATCGTTGCTGTTTCATGTTTGGGTCCAGGGGTTTTGTGGCGATTAAGAGTTTGGTGACCTTTCTGAACCTCTAAGGCAATCACACTGGAATGAAGCCTGCTGCTTCATGCTAGGGCATGAACTGCACAGCTGAGAGCTGTTTCAGTCAGCTAGCACAGAAAAACAACATTTTTAGCCAAAAGCTCTTTTCAGTTTTTGGCTGTAAATTTTTGATTCTTGGTTTTTTAGCAGAAAGTGGGAGACTGCTGTGGAAAATTTAGACAAAAAACACATCCTCACCCCCAATTTAACTGACATGTTCTGTTGGAAAAAACAAACATTTTCTGACCATCTCTAGTTATTTCATCTACCAGGTCACTCTGAATCTTGGCTATCACAACTCAGTGAATGGCTCTTTTATTTGTCTGAGGCAGAGAAACCAGGCTAGACATCAGTGGGAAAATCTCAATCAAGTGAGCTTCTGTGAAGAAAAGTGTGCTGTTATTGCAGGGAAGCAGTATTTGAATAGATTAGCTGGTTTCTCATTACTCAGGATTCAGAGGCAGTACTGCAGAAGTTTCCACACTGAAGCTGGACCAGCAGGGTTTCTTATCAGCCTGAAGCGGGAGTAGATCTTTGTTCTACATAGTGGAAATGATTGGCAGCAAGAACTTTTGGATAAGTTAGTCATCCCCTTTGCTAGGCATGCACACGTACATCACAGGTCAAGGAGATCTCTTCCTAGATTTATCCTTATACCACTTCTGATGAGGGATCCTACTTCTGGACCTCAGCTGCCATCAAGAAGCTCATGAACTCTTGTCAGAGCAAAGATCAGGGTGGGTCCTACCCATTTGAGAATGATTGGCATGACACTCTTCCTGCTCAGAGCGCTGCAACCAAAGCCACCTCAAGCTTATTGCGGCCCCCTATTCATTAGCACTACCCCTTCCTCTGCTCTGAGTTGGGAATGATCTTGTGGGATGCAGGTGGTAGCATGCTGAAATGAATTCCTGCCTTAGCTTAGATATGTCACAATAGGCACTGTAAACATCTGGTCCCTGGAGTAAACATGTTGGATTAGACAGATCTGGGTAGTGGGAAAAAGCAGCTACTGGTCATAAACCACTAGCTCTGGACTGGACCATGAGACCACAAACTGTACTGGCAAAGATCAGATGTACACCTCCAATAGCAAGCCTCCCTTGTGTAACAACTGAAGGAAGGATTTATGTACACGCAAGTAGCAGTTTAGCAACACAAGATCAGAGTCAACCTGGCTAATCTAAAACATGCTAGCAGCTGCAGCACAGAAGTCTGGATCCGTAAGAAGATCTGGCTTGCTTTAGAGAGGAAGGAGGGTCTTGTGATTAAGGCACTGGATGGCAACACTCCAGAGATCTGGGCTTACCACAGACTTCCTGTGTGACATGAAACAGGCTGCTTAATCTATGTGCCTCAACTCCCCATCTGGAAACTGGGGATAACACTACTTACCTACCTCGTGGGGGTGCCGTAAGGTGCTCAGACACTACTCTTACATTGTAAGCTCCTCAGGACAGGGAACCATGTCTTTATACAATGCCTAGCACAACAGAGCCCTGATCCAGGCCTCCAGGCACTGCTGTAATATCATCAACAATCAGCAGCAGCTCCAGGCACCAGCGCTCCAAGCACGTGCCTGGGGCGGCAAGCTGCAGGGGACACCCTGCCGGTCCCTGCGAGGGCAGCAGTCAGGCAGCCTTTGGATTCGGCGGCTTGCCTGCAGGAGGTCCGCCAGTCCCATGGATTCAACGGCAATTTGGCAGCGGGTACGCCAAAGCCATGGGACTGGTAGACCTCCTGTAGGCAAGCCACTGAATCTGCGGGACTGGAGACCACCCGCAGGCAAGCCACCAAAGGCTGCCTGACTGCCGTCCTTGGGGCAGCAAAAAAGCTAGAGCCACCCCTGTCAACAACTGCGGTGACAGGGCCATATTAGTGCCTGGGTGGAAACAATATCATGGAACTAACCCCTGGAAGTTTTTCCACTCACCACAATACAGGATATGCCAGATTGAAGCTTTTCCTTGGCTTTTGAATCCTCATAGGCTGCAACCCACATTCTGAAAGAGATGCTGCTGTGAGAAGGAATAGGGTCCCTTTTTGTCTGGTGTGTGGTGGGGAGAGTTGGGAGAAGGGGAGTAAAGGAATAAGGATTTTGTTACATTTAATGGCTGTGATTTTTCTCTTTAACTAGTCTGTTGATCCTAGTCACTCTATACTATAAACACATGAGTTCACCCAATTAAATTAAAAGGCAACACATTTAAAATAGACTAAAAAGGTATTTTCTTTTAACACAATTATAATCAACCTGTGGAATTCATTGTCACAGATTATGATCAAAGCAAACAGCTTAATAAGATTTTTAAAAAGTTAGACATTTAAAATGAATCAGAACCACATCTGCAGTCACAGTAGTTGGAACAACAACAACAAAATTCCCATGGCGTATCAATCCTTAGGCTTCAGGGCAGAACCTGATCACCAGCTGGAGTCAGGAAGGCATGTCTCCTGTGATATGCAGTACCGCATGGTTAGTTGCATCATATGGGTTTTACAACATCCTGTGATGCAGGCAGCATTGGCTGCTGTTGCAGACAGGATACCAGATTAGGTCGACCACTAATACAGCGTGCTGTGGTATGTCAGCTCCTATGTTCTTGTAGTGTAAAACTGTATACTCCCGGCATTAAATACACAAACACATTCCCTAACCTAATGTGACTTCAGAAGGCCGAACTGCACGCTATTTCAGGAAACATGCCTTGAGCAACACTTTCATTAATCTACAGCTGTTTGAGCGAATTATTAAGGGTAGAAAGCGACAGATTTTTTTCCCCTTTAAATCCAACATAATTGCAAGTGAATATTTCTCATGGGCTTTGAGAGTCTGCTCTTCGAGCAGGAAATGTGTAACAGCCACTCCAAGTACAATTTTATGGTTGGATTTTAAACATGGGTAAATGAAGCAGACACAATACATGAAACACAACTGGAGCAGCGGCTTTAGACACTTGCATGATGGCATCTCCAGGATTTTAGTACACAATAAATGTTCACCACAAAACCCTCTTGGCTAGTCTAGTTCTACCAATCTATGCTGTAGAGTCCTCCCACTCCACCAGACCCACCACTGTTTGCCTTCATCACATGATACACTGACAAACTCCTCTGAAATTGCACAGCAGTCCCTCTGCTCTATGGGGTTCCCTTCATAATCCACCTTATTTCTTCCTTACTGAGTGTGGCAGAGAAACACAACCCTTTGGGGGGAACAACTGTCAGTACAGCACCTAGCACAAAGGGGACCCAAGCTGGTTGAGGATCGTAGGCACAATCATAATATAAATAATAAGGTAGGAAGAACCAAGATCCTCACATTGTCACCCACACTGTCCTTGAAATTGAAGGTAATAAGTAGTGCCTCAAAACCGTAAGTTTTGTGATAGACTGGACCCTCTGGGTGTCAGTAAGGATGCAGTGGAGCCCAGGAACCTGTACTCCAAAAATATAAGTCCCTAATATCTGAGATCAAGGAAGATCTCCAATAGCTGTTGTGATAATAGGGCTGTAAGCAGAGTCAGGATGAGCTCTACCCTGACATCTGGTGGTGAATTATGGGGAGTGTGGAAAGGAATTTCAGGTATTTGCATTGGCACACCCACCCCACCTAGCACAGCCCACGACAGCCTGGGATGGTTATTTTGACAGCTCTGGGATCCCCAATTTCTTTGTTATTGGGGCAGGAGGAATAAAGTGTTGTCGCCCCTGATAGTGTGAATGAGGAACTCTGAGACTGCTTTTTGACGGAGAGTCTCACCTTCAGTGAAGTACCACTCACCAGACAAGGGACATGGGTACCAAAATCCAGTGAATTGAGAGAGGTTGGGGATTGGTGTGTGTACTTGATGGTATGGGCCCCTTTTGAGGGCCTGGAACACCAATTGCACAGCCTTCTCTCTCTTTCTCTCCACTGTTGAAGAGCAGAGCTAATTCTGATTCCATCTAGAGGCTGCTGAGCTGAATTCAATTTGGGCCAATGGTGCACCAGCACCAGGGCTCCCCTCCTACAAGCTGAAATCACTAAAAGAGTTAAGCTTACTGAGCTGAGATTACTGAGCGCTGTGTTAACTAGTGGGGGAGCCTGAAGATCTATCGCTAAGCAGCTGGCAGAGCACAGCGGAGCAGTTTGCAGCATGTTGGAGCAGCCCATGGAACAGTGAGCAGAGCGGAGCAGCTCACGGGTCGGCTGGAGGAGCGGCACAGCTGGTGGAGTGGAGCCGGTCGTGGTGAAGGCTGCAGCAGAACTCCACGGAGAAGCAGAGCAGTCAGCCCTGACCCATGTCAGGTGCCCCTTAACACACTGTGTGTGCCTCCCCCCCATTTCCACTCAGGCGGAGGGGGTAAAACTCTGCAGATAAACTTTTGAACTCTGGGGTGGCACTGACCAGAGACAGAGACTTTTGGGTTGTTGGATTTTGGGGTGGTTGGACTTAAGACCCTAAGGGGAAAAGGACATTGCCAAAACTTACATGGTGGGTCTTTTGCTCATGGTTTACATTATGAATCGTGTTTGTGGTGTTTCCCCAATATGATGCCACACTGTTTCCCTCCTTTATTAAAAGGATTTTGCTACACTCAGACTCTGTGCTTGTGAGAGGGGAAGTATTGCTTCCTAAAGGCGCCCGGGGGTGTGGTATGTAATTGTCCCAGGTCACTGGGTGGGGTCTCGAGCCAGTTTTGCATTTGCGTTATTGAAACGGAACCCCTGGATACTGAACCCGGCCCTTGTTGCTGCCAACTCAGAGGAGCAGAAGGGTTACAGGGCTTTTATTTTCTGTGGCTCTCAAGCCATCAGAGGGTAACATGCCTACATATATCTCAGCAGGCCTGACATTCCATCTAGTAGAGGGCTGTGGTGATACATGAACTGGACAGTACATTGCAGACTCCATAGCATCTACCATCAGAGCAACTCAAAACAAACAATTATTTCTTACAACATCCCTTTGAGTTGAGTATTATTATTGCCATTTTACAGCTAGGGAAACTGAGGCACAGAGCAGTGACTGGCCCAAGGTGGCACAGAAAGTTAGTAGCAAAGTTTCTACTTTCCTGGCTTACATATTTCTAATGCAGCCATCACTTTAATATCTGAGAGCCCTGGAAATGGAGCTAGAAATCTTGACTCCTCATCCCCTGCTCTAACTAGTAGACAACACTCTCTTTAGCTGATAGGCCTACTTTATACTAAAGGCTGGATCTTTGCTCATTGCTCCTGAGGAAGGTACATTGCACAGTTCTCCTCCAACATCCTTCTCCAGTCCAGTACTTTTGCTGCCTTTATTAAACCCCTCCCATTGGCAAATCCTCTTTCTTCTTCTGCTCCGCTCCATAATTCTTGACTGCCTAGAATGACTGTAATCTCTCTCATGCAATGTCGCACACAGGCTATAATCCTTGTCCTCCTACATCAAACGCACTGGGGGTGTAATCCTTCACTTCATATGTCAGAGGCACTGCAATCTTCCTCCAGCATCCCTGGTGCCCTCTCTCTTGTTCAATCATTCACACACGCACGCATACACAGATGCTAAAGTTCATCATCATCTTCCCCAGGCTCAAAGCAAAGTGCCTATTTTGGCTCAAATAAATGAAAGTCTTCATTTTAAATAGGAAAATAACCATTTAGTTTATGGTCCCATATTGACTATTGGGTGCTGCTGCTGCTTAGCAAAGCCATTCCAGCTGTTCTCCTGGAGGTTTGCCATCCGGACAACCTGGGGTACTGACTAACACACTGCTGATTAGATTTCCACTGGTAGGGATTTTATATCTATCTACAGATCAAGCCAGATATATACAGTAGAACCTCAGAGTTACGAACACCTCGGGAATGGAGGTTGTGTGTAACTGAACAAAATGTTGTGGTTGTTCTTTCAAAAGTTTAAAACTGAACATTGACTTCATACAGCTTTGAAACTTTACTGTGCAGAAGAAAACTACTGCTTTTAACCATCTTCATTTAAATGAAACAAACAGAAACATTTTTCTTACTTTGTCAAAAAAAAATTTTAAACTTTTCTTCTTTTTTTTTAGAACCATACTGTATATTTGCCTTTTGTGTGTTTGTCTCTCTGCTGCTGCCTGATTTGCATACTTCTGGTTCCAAATGAGGTGTGTGGTTGACCGATCAGTTCATAACTCTAGTGTTCATAATTCTGAGGTGCTACTGTAGATATATAGATATATATAGCTTGTTGTTCAAACATATATTTTATTTGCTATGCCACTGCAGTTCAGTAAGCCGTGCACATTTTCAAGCAACTGATCAATATGACTGCAGGTTATACTTGCTCTTCTGAAGTGACTCTTGCTCGGTGTTCAGTGGTCTATATTTCCACATGAGACAGTCAGAGAGGCCTGTTTGGTGCTGGGCAGTCAAAGAAGTCTGGCAGATCACCCTACTGCACACAGTCCCCAAACTTGCAAACCCAGTAGAATAATGAAGAATATTACATTCTCAGAGAGGGGTGTTTATTTCCCAGCTAAACCATCTGCCTTGCTAGAAAATGAACTGGATGAAAGACACACTAATGGAAAACTTGGACCTAACTCGACTGAATTCAGTGTAGTCACACCAGCAGAGTATCTGGCATGTAGGTAGCAGACATCCTAGTAACAGAAGAGAATCAGGTCAGATTCTGATCTAAGTTATGCTGGTGTAAATCCAGAGTGACTCCACTGACCACAGTGGATTTACTCCATGTAACTGATTTAAAAATCTGTTCTTTAGTTTTATATAGTCACTTTCAACCATGCTGGAGAGAATGAGTTCCTCCTTCCCACAAAAGGTAGTGTTTTCATAAACCTACTACAGCTGTTGGGGCCATAGGTGCCAACTCTGTGGGCACTCTGGGGCTGGAGCACCCATGCAAAAGAATTGGTGGGTGCGGCAGCTCCCCATGGCCCCACCCCACCCCCCTGCTCCAGCTTACTTCCGCCTCATCTGCGAGCGTGCTGCCATATCCTGCTTCTCCCTGCCCCCTCTCAGAGTTTGCGCCATGACATAGCTGATTTGTGGGGCAGGGAGGAAGGGGGGGAGGGGAAACGTGGTGCGCTGGGGAAGAGGCAGGGCTGGGGCAGGGATTTGGGGAAAGGATCCAATAGGGGCAGGGAGGGGGCGGAGTTAGGGTAGGGACTTTGGGGATGGGATTGGGATGGGGGTGGAGTCAGGGGCCGGGATGAGGTGGAGCTGGGGCGGGGCAAAGGGTGGGGAAAGGGGCAGAGGGGTGCAGGCACCCACCAGTGCCGAGAAAGTTATTGCCTATGGTTGGGGCTTCTTTGGATTTTTCTACTCCCACCCCCAACACGTTGCCCTTCAGAAATTACTAGAGCTTCAAGTGACAGGGCAAACTCTTTATCCATCACCTGTGTTTAGATCTTGGGTTTAATATTCCACCATTCAGGCTAATTCTATACATTGCTGAGCAGATCCCAGTGTGTCAGCTCCAACCCTTCTATGCTTCTTCCAGCTGGGTGGCAAGCACTCCCTGATCCAAAGCCCTATGAAACCAATCAGAGTCTTTCACCCCATGCATCTGAAGAGGTGAGGTTTTTTACCCACGAAAGCTTATGCCCAAATAAATCTGTAGTCTTTAAGGTGCCACCGGACTCCTTGTTGTTTTTGTCGATACAGACTAACACGGCTACCCCCGATACTATTCAAAAGACTTTGGAACACCAAGCTTCCAGAGCAATGGCTGTTCTAGCATTCTACTGCCTAGGTTGAAAAGGAAAGAAAATAATACGAATAGCCTGGCAGCCCATTCCTCTCTAGTAACACTGAATACATTGAAAGTCTTAGCTGATTTCACCGGCATGACTCATACATTATCCCTTCCCACTGAAATGATATGCAGGAGACACTGAGACCACCACAAATCCAAATCTCAGCTCTTCTCAATTCCGCCCACGGGACATTTATTCACAATTTACATTCTCCGCACTGGCTCCCAATAAAGCAGTGTAATGATTTTAGGCTTCTATTAACATTTCATGTTACTCCTCTGTCTGGTCCCTCTATCAGCAAATTGCTTGTCCTAGAAGTTCCCGAGCCAGCCATTCATTCTGCTGGTGCCGACATGAGTTCTTAATACAGTTAAATGTTTCAGCTCTCCCAACAAATAGGAACATTGTTGCTATGCTACCACATTTCAATTGCTTTGTTGGGACATAACGGGTGTAAGAACAAGCCAAAACCTTGGTCAAGTTCAAGACCTCCTTTTTCAGTGTTGTTTTTCCCTGGACAGGTAAAGATAGCAGCCTGTGAAGACATTCATAACATCGCTGCAGGAATGCGAGCTATCACTTTAAATGGTCTTTTCACACTACTGATTTAGAACAAGGCACAACACCTGGATGCTATGAATGAAGAAAACAAGTATCAGTTAGATGTTAATGAAACTCTTTAGTACAGGAGCGAATAACCTCACCGGTATAAACCACACAACAGGCAATCACAGACATGACTCAATTTAGGTATAATGGTTCTTTCCATTACTCATCACTCTCTATTCTTTTCCAGGGATGGGGGAGTTGGGCAGAGGATTCCTCCATATCCCAGGTGGAGCTCCTAAAATTTCCCCATATCCAGAATTTTAACCTTTGTGTTCCTTCAACGTCACAAGCCAGAGCTACAATCCTTACAGCCAAGGATGCACTCATCAATGCGCTAATTATTTCTTAAATGACTAACGAGATCCCTTAATGCAGCTGAATGTGCTATTTCTGTCCAATACTTCACTATTCAAGGAGTGAGAGGCCAAGACGAGGATCAAGTTCTCTCACTGGGCAAGCCTCACTCATAGTACTTAGAGAGACAAGGGGGATGAGGTCGTATATTTTGTTGGACCAACCTCTGTTGGTGAGAGAGACAAGGTTTTGAGCTTACACAGAGCTCTTCTTCAGACCAAGAAGAGCTCTGTGTAAGCTTGAAACTTGTCTCTTTTACCAACAAAAGATATTACCTCACCCACCTTGTCTCTCGGGTATCCTGGGACCAACATGGTCACAACACTGCAAACATCCTAGTACTTTTCTCCTTTGTCCCTGGGCTCCCTTTTATGACACTGATCATAGCTTGTTCTAAGCACGTTGTAACTTTAGAAGTACAAAGCCAATCCAAGCCAAAGCTCACTAAAGCCTTCCAAGGCTCCGCACATCCTGCACTGCAGGGGCCTCAGTGCATAACTGCACAGCCTGGACTCTATAAAGATTTTGTCATTTGTCTGTCCAGGCTTTTATGCTCTAGGACCACCCATCTCTTACGCACTCACTCACTGCCCTCACTGTCTCCATCTTCCTTCCCTTGCAGGAAAAAGTCTAGGCTTAGAATTATGGTTCAGAAGCTGTAATTTAATGCATCTAACCCAGCCTACTCTACATATACATGCAATGTAGAGTCCAAACTCACCATCTTCCCATCTTCTGCGAACAAAGAGAACAAGATTAAAATAGCATAAAAAGCAGCTCACACCATCTCCCCAGGCTTAGTTGATCCTAGAGTTCCTCCCTGAGGATTGCTTAGCCCATACCTTAGGTTCCCTCTTTCTAGAGGGTCACTCTCTCCCAGAGGTGGGCAAACTACGGCCCGAGGGCTGCATCCAGTCCTTCAGATGTTTTAATCTGGCCCTCGAGCTCTCACCGGGGAGCAGAGTCTGGGGCTTGCCCCATGTCCGCGCTCCAACTGGGGAGTGGGGTTGAGTGCTTGCTCCCACACGTGCCATGGCTCTGCTTGGCTCCTGGAAGCAGTGGCATGTCCCCACTCTGGCTCCTACGCGTAGGGGCAGCCAAGGGGCTCCGCACGGTGCCCACCCCAAGTGTTGACCCCACAACTCCCATTGGCTGGGAACCACAGCCAATGCCAGCTGCAGGGGCAGCACCTGCGGACGGGACAGGGCACACAGACGCCTGGCTGCACTTCTATGTAGGACCCAGAGGGGGGACATCCTGCTGCTTCTGGGAGCTGCTTGAGGTACATACTGCCTGGAACCTGCACCTCTAACCTGCTTCCATGGCCCAAACCCCTGCCCCAGCCCTGATCCCCCTCCAGTCCTCCGAACCCCTTGGTCCCAGCCTGGAGCACCCCCCTGCACCCCCAATCCCTCATCCCCAGGCTCACCCCAGAGCCCGCACCACGAATCAGAGCCCTCACCCCCTCCCACACTCCAACCCCCAATTTCGTGATCATTCATGGCCTGCCATACAATTTCCATACCCAGATGTGGCCCTTGGGCCAAAAAGTTTGTCCACCCCTGTTCTATCCTGTCTTATGCCCTGGTAGATCCAGCAGAACCCTCTTGACCTTATCCAAGCAAAATCAACATTTGTCAAGAGGATGTGAGTGTTTCAGACCGACACTGCCAGCCTATTGCAATGTTCAATTATGAACATGTATAATTCTGCACAAACAGTTCTAAAACTCCAAGCCTCAATAGAATTCAAAAGTATCCACCTTGGAAAGGGTTCTGCCTTCCTTTTTTCAATGCATCTTTTTTCCATAAACCTAATTTCGCTTTCTAGTACATTTCTCACAAGCCTGACAAATCCTCTACACCTCCCTAATTGACAGTCACTTTATATTTCCTGTGGAAATATACTTGCAATTTCCCAAAGCATAGTCATCAGCAGAGAATGTTCCCTAAGACATATCAGACAGGTACAACATACTGTCCATGGTACTTTCAGCCTCCCACTGGGGAATGGTATTTAATGTATTTCACTCCACTATGGCTGTTGGATTACTCTTAAGCAGCAGTAGCTATATTATGAACATGATTACTAAAACGGTATTAATATTTAAAGTGGCCATTAGCTTCACCAGCCTGGGAAGAAAACCAGCTAATATTCTGAAAGCAGTTTCTGAAGGCAGCTACTACTAGCTAAATATCACGAGATAAGTAAAAGGAAATAGAAGGACTCAGGAAGCACAGAATTATAATTAGGAATGAATTATCCAATTGGGTTAAATTAAGAACTTTGCTCTTAGTTCAGACTCAGTCGTAACTCTTTGTTTGAGGGGCAGAGGGGTCTTGAAAAGAAAGTTACGTTAAAACAAAAAATTCCTGGTTTATATAGAAATGAATGGAACAATACCTTCTGTGGATATTTCCTTATATCTATATCCCCATTTAGCAGATGCACTTGGGGCTATTCAAATGATCATACACTGAAATACAAGTGGTTTTGATCCTTCCAACTTCTGCACCTGCAAAGCCTCATTCCTATGTGTGTGTTAAAGGAAGTAAGATCCTGCTCAATTCTATCTGAAAATACTGTAGAACTCCAAGGCCAAAATTTTATTTTAAATGTGTGTCTAAAGTTAAGCTCCTAAATCCATATTTATACATCTCTTTTGGCCATAAGTGGCCAAATGTTATGAAATGCTGAGCACCTAACAGCTTCCACTGACTTTTCAGTGGGAGTTGTTAGGTGCTCAGCACTTTCTGAAAACCTGGCTGCTTATATGAGTGCCTAAATACGGACTTAGGAGCCTAACTTTAACCAGACATTTTTTGAAAATGTTGGCGTAAATTGTCAGGGCTCCCTTTTTCTATTTGGAAAATTCTCCAACATAAGAGAGAAAGAGCATTTTGAAATTTATAACCATTTTAAAAAAAATATAAAAACATTGAAAATTTCACACGCAAAAGAAACACAAACTTAAAAGGTACCCAGAATGTACAAAAGCAAGCTCAGGGATAAACAGTCTGCTATCAATTTCTCTTGGGTGTTCCAGAGGAAAAAAGAACCTTTCAGCACTTCTAGCTGCATGAACATCAGAGATTTTGGTACAACTGAATCAACTGCTTAAGAGGTATGTTTAACATATGGAACTCCCTGCCACAGGATTTATGAAAGCAAAAAAATTAGTACAATGCTTAAAAAAATTAGACCAGGCATATGAATAATTGAAACACTTGCAATGATAGGAACTGAGCTAAAAAATGGCAAGTGATATTGATCCTCATGCTCCAGAGAAAAAGCTGATCACAGGCTGGGATTAGGATAAAATCCTCTCTTACATACCTCCCTATGATACAACACTGCACAACTATAGGCCTGATCCTGCAAGGTGCAGAGCACTCTACTTCCATGTCAGTGGAGACAGAGTACTCAGCACTGCAAAGAAAGCACAGCTTTTTTCAAAGGTTCAGATTCTGATTCTATTGTGGTGACGTTGGGAGGCGAGACGCTGGGCAAGATGGACTGTTGGTCTGTTCCTGTCTTTCATGTCAGCACTGAAGAGTGACGGGATGGCTTCTCATCACACAGTGTTGAGGAGCAACCTCCGTTAATGCCTGAATAATGAGCTCGTTAACTTTCTTGCTATTCAAAGCAGCAAAAAGAAGCAAAGCGACTCATATGCCTGATCATGCTGTACCTTGGTCATTATTTATTTAGGTATCAGGTTGTCTGTGATATATTATTTATATAAATATGAATATTTATTAGAGAAGGGGGAGAAATAAATTACTTGTTGTCTGCATCTATCTGCCTAAATTAAACCACCCTCATGCCCTATGGCAGTGAGCGATCTTTCCACACTGGTGGTATCATTCATCTGGTGCTTACACCTCTCTTCCAGCCCGAGTAAGTGGGTATACCTGGAAACTTAGTGACAGAGGGGCAGTGAGTAGATCTTTGCTGACAGCACAGAGGTGGCAGGGTAATCATCGTTCAGGGTTAGTTCCATGGGGCAAAACACAGTTCCTCACAGCACTCTGAGTTTTATGTCATGATAGATCACAATGACATAATGTCCTGGCATGCTATAACTAGAGTTGTGTGCATAACTAACTTTTTGGTTCACTAGCCAAATTGAAAAATTTGAAAATATTTGTCTCAGGTCCAACAAAATGTTTTAGTTCCATTTTTGAGGTTTCTTAAGCTCTTTAAAAAAACTGAAGTGAAATTCTAAATGAAAAGTCATTTCAAATAAAAAAAAAGTTTCAGTTTGAAAAGGTCAAAATGAAATGTTTTTATATTTCAGAATTTTTTTCTTTTGACAGAAACAATTTGGCAAATTCAACACACATTCACGAAATGTTTGGTCAACCCAAATCTACAGTTTGTTGAAAAAATGTTTTGTCTGAAAACATCACCTAGCTCTAGCTATATACTCCTTGGCAAACCAAATCCTAATACGTACGTACATACGTACGTACGTACGTACGTGTGTGTGTGTGCGCATGCACAAATCAAATCCTAAAAGGCGTGCATGCGTGTGTGTAAGAACATGAAACAATTTTGCAGGGCATTGGAGGCATATGAAAATCAGGAGTTGGAATTCAGGATGGGAGGTAAGTTAATACTGAAGGATCAAAAGCTACGATGCTGCTATCTGAGGATCGGTCTTATGATCAGAGGCTGTGATCTTCACAGCATTCCTTAAGAGTGTTAATGTTTATACTTAAGAAAATGATTTAACTGGCCAATGATGCACTTCCAATATTTTAACAAGACACTATCACCTACCGATTTTTTTTCTTGTTAGCTTGTGAAAACCCTGTGTCTCAAGAGTGAAGCTGTTTATAGAGAAAAGGGGTGAGAAAATAGGGAAATCATTCCACATCCTGTCCCATTTAAAGAAAATCACTCTCTCGTAACTACAAGCATTTGACAATCAAAGCACTATTAAGTGTACGTGTTCACATGCCAAGGTGATGAGTGCCATGGAAACACCTGCACAATAAATAAATAAATGTGTTCTTATATACACTTTGTTCCTGAAACCTCTAAGTATGTTGCTCAGATAGTGTTCAACTTCTGTGGTTTGAAACAGAGTTGATGAGTGAAGACCTTAGAGGAGATTTTCAGAAACAAGTGAAGGTTATGCACCTACCTACCATTTGTGCCTTTGAAAATCTGTCCTTTTGTATTATCATCCTCCTTGGGTTGTTGTGGCAGTTTTTTGTAGACACGTGTCAAAATTTTCAGATGAGGCCAGTGACACTGGGCGCTGCCTTGGGCCTCATTTTCAGAGGCAATAAATATGTGCAGCTCTCAAACACTTCAATTGGAGATGTGAGCCCTTCAACGCCTCTGAAAATCAGGCCCAGGGTGTCTCAAGTTGGTCACCCAAAATCTGTGGCACCTAAAATCAGTGCTCACTTCTGATAGTGCTGGCATAAGTATCTACCAGTGTTGGCCTTGAAGCCGGTGCATTTTAAAGGCCCCTCTGAAACACTGTCTATGAGTTCTAAGGACAAGCTCTCTCTGGCAGAAATGTTTTAGCAGTATATGATGGCAAAATTGTAACAAGGGGCTCATAGATGCCACTTCCAACACAGTCCCTTCCTGAGCAGTCAGAGTTGCACACTTGAGCGCTAGTATAATATAAACCAGGCGGTTCATTTTTCAGTGATTACATAGCACACTGCCATTTGTGCTATGAGACCAAGACCAAAAACTACCACACACAGCCTAGGAGCTTCCTTAATGGTCCTAAGAGTCCAGAAATATAGCAGTCACCATCACAGCAAAGAATCTGCCTGCTGCTAAAAAAACCTCCAAATAGCCAGTGGTACAGCAGTGACTACCCTCTGCTACTGGGCCATTATTGCCTTGCATGCCTACTTTTTAAGGGGATACAATATTCTTCACTTTATTATAGCTTATAAATATCACTGCTTTGAAGAGCAGATAAAAACCCCAATGGGACATGCCTGGCTCTCACAGCTCAGAACTGGCAATCCCACCCTTGCTGGGCTGATGGGGAAGAAAAGCAGAAAGGTTTTGTTTGGTTAATTAAAACAGGCTTCAGAATGGAAAGCATCATAAAGCTTTTAATTAAGGATCTCAAATAGGCTTTAAATGCCAGGCTAATAAGACAATCAGTTCATGTTAATTTAATAGCAATTAATAAAGCACAAGCTGACCACAACCTTTGCCCAAAACTTGAACCAAACTTTTTCTGAGGTTCCAGAAAATCCTGATCATGATGACTTCAGCTCTTTCTAGAGTTAGCCGTTCAGTGTTACCAACTTAGTTTTAACATGAGACATACTATGTTTGTTTTTGTCTTGAAGCCCCAGATCCTGGAATCATGTGACTACAAGAGAATCTTAGCTTTCATTAACAAAAATATAAAGTTTCTAATCATCATTGTAGAGAAAATCTTGAAAACATGATCCACACGCACCCTACTGGTTCAAAAACCAAAAGGTAAATATAAAGATATGGATTTTTTTTAAATGGTGATTTTTTTAAAGTCAATCTCATGATTCTTTGAACCCAGGGTCATAATTCTGAGCACTTGGGGTTGTCAATATTGGTAATTTTGACCTAAATGGACAAGATACAGACACAGGATCATGGAAGAGCTGCAATTAATGCGCAGGGAACAAAGAACTGACTTTCAAAACTACCATCCTCTTCTTACTTAAGGAAAACTTGGCTTTCCTGCTAACTCCCTCAGCACAGGCTCAATCCTCAGCTGGTGTAATCACAAGAGCTCCACTGAATGCAACAGAACTAAGCTGATATGCACCAGTCTGTCTGCAAGCACTGGGCTTCAACTATGCTATCTAAAAGTAGGGAATATATCAAAAGCCCACTTGTAGCCACTAAAACTCGCCATCTGAGAGAGATGCTCTCACTGTGAGCTGTTCATTACAGTAATACTTTTACATACAAGTGGCATCTTTCTTCCCAAAGCATCTCAATTCACTGGATGTTATAGGTGATGCTGTCATCGGTCGTTAAGATTGCTCAGTACTTTCCTTTATGAAGACCCTGCTTTCAGTTGCTAATAACTTTGCCAAATGTTAGCTGATTAGGCTGAAATTTTGCATGCTAGGTGTCTGTGTCAGGCTGATTTCATTTCTTCTTCTTCCTTTTTTTTTTTTTTTTTTTTTTTTTTTTTTTTACAGTTTCTGTTTAAATGGTTCGGCTGTTTCTCAGAATGAGGTTAAGGAAAATGTGTTTCACCTGCATTAAAACAATTCTTACAAGCATTTCATTGAGAAACTCTTGAGACACCAAGCTTTGGAGCAAAGGCTTGAAATTTGGCAGTGGTTACGGTCACCTTGGTTTCAGGGATGTGCCTTTTGCTGCTCCTTAGAAAGTCTGTCCCAATTTGGTCAAATCAGAAACCTTTGCAAAACTTCCATTCACACATATTCAATAGAAACTTCTTAAGAGTTTGGCCGTAAATTCTATTCCATCTGCACTGGGCATCTCCTGCAATTGCTCCTCTTTTCTGCTGAGGGTACAGGACCTGAGGGCAGGGAGATCATTTCTACTGTGTCCTCAGTGTTCCACCTGCTGCAGCCAAAGGGGGTCTTAATTCTGGCAATTCTTAACATTTGATTTATTGACTTTGCAACCTTCCCTTTCCTTCAATGTAGTTTTTTGGATGTAATAGGCACAGACATCACTCCCCTCCCCCACTGATAATTATTTTGGTATTTGCTTAGCCATAACTCCAAGGTCGGATGTAGTGGCTGTTTAGTTACACAGGACAACATTAACCCACAGTTTATGGCAGGAAATTTAATTCCTTTTTCCAAACAAAAATACAGGGGAAATTTACCTTAACAGGATGTCATCACCCAAGCTGGAATGTGGCCAGAACACTTAAGTTACTACCCCTCCTAAATCCCATAGAGCACAAGTATATAAATGTGTAGCCACATCCTTTCATCAGGGGGCCGGCAGTCTCAGGCTCCCTAGTGCCATCCCATATCCATGCCTGTTGCTCTCCATCCTGAGCCTGACCTCGTGATTGGACCTTCCTACCTTCTCTCTTGCTGGTTCCTGTACAAAGGTAGAAATCAAGGAGTAGCAGCACGGAGAGGATCCTCATACTGTGAGTAAGGTGGAGGAGAGCCAGTCAGAGTGAAGTCAAGTGAAGTCCCTCTGCGTTTTATGGCTCCCAAGCGGCCCTGCCTGTCAGAAGCTAGATGCTATCCTCTCCAAAGCCCCCTTTCCTTAACATTAGGAAATCAATCATTCATCATTAGACTGAGAGACATAGAGAGGGGGAAACAGAGAGCTGAGATTTCAAAATAGATGGACTCCATGCTCCTTATCCACTTTTAGACAAACTCCAGCCACAGAGCCAAACTCTGCTTCCTCACAGCATCTTGTCTCATGTGACTCTATTGACAGCCCCATCAACACCACTGTAAGAACACCACTACTGCCGTTCAATACCAGAAATTACTGTTATTTAAAAAGAAAAGAATGGAGAGAGAGGAGGGAAATAAAGATACCATGAAAAGATGTGAATCCTCTCTACAGGGAGGAATCCTTAAAAAGGCATTACATGTAATTGCTTTGAAAAAACAATCACCAGTATCATAACAACTACGGGAATCAAAGCAACTCTCCCCCTCACAGAGTAAATCATTGATGTGAGGCCAAAGGCAATCCGGTTCCTTTGCAGGGCAAGAAGGAGGAGGCAATTACCTCCAGAACCATCTTCTGTATGCCACTAGAGATGCTCCACTAACAGGCCAATCATGTTCACATTTCCATGGTAAAAGGTCCAATTTGAAGTGTGGTTGTGCCGGAGGGTTGGAGGTGGGGTGCTGTGCTAATGATATTCTTATGCCAAGAACTATGTATCCTCCTCTCAGGGATGCACAGCAAGGGCAGGAGTTGATAGCCCAAGTGCTACTGATGTTAATTCAATGGAATCTGTAGAGTTTAAACATGGTTTTAAATCTTTTATAGAGCACCATAAATCCACTTCTCATTACTTTTTCACACTCCCTCCAGGACATGTGCTGGCGCCTCTGATTCTGTTCGTTCCTTTCATTAAGTTAAATTGCACCCTAATAGAAATTTGTTCCCACTCTCCTTTTCCATGTTCACTAGCAGAAAAAAACAGAACTGAACCCAAACAGAGTTTTTGAAAGGAGATAAGATAAATTACACATACAAATAAAAAAAAAAAGCAGGAGATGGCTTTTTGAGTGACAGGGTCACAGGAAAGTACTCAGGCTGTGAGTCGTTGTGGGTATGATGGGGTCCTCCTGCTATCAAAAGTCTGAAGGCAACAGCAATCTCTTGTCCTGGGTGTGCACAACACCAGTCCTGAACTTATTTATTGGTGGCCACTGCTGTCTCCCACACACATAACATACGTATTTATTAGAGAGAGGCACACATCCCACTATGCTACCAGTGCTCTGATCAGTCAGTCATCTCAACATTGCCTTCCTGTCCAGTACCACTCCTTGGCCTGTTTATGCAGAACTTCGGCCAGTAGCTTTAGATCTTTTTAAAAAATCATATATATATATATATATACACATGAATACAATAAAGTTCACTTTGATTGAATTACAGGGCACCTGGTTAGGTTAGTTCTTGAGATGGCCTGAATTGAAACCTGGGACACAGATACTTCAAACTTTGAAGCTGTTCAAAATCTGAACCTGAATCTAAATTTTGTAAATGGCCCCTCTTCGCAATGAACTGAACCACCATAAAATCCCTCCCTGGCTTTATTCTGAGCCAAGGACATGCTGGGAGAGGACTTGGGAAGTTTCTATATGGGTACCTATGCACATAAGTGCTGGAACTAGAGCTGCTAGGGGTGCTGCCACACCACTGGGCTTGAAATGGTTTCCATCACATACAGGGTTTATAGCTTAATTCATTGACTCTGAACACCCCCACTATAAAAATTGTTCCAGCACCCCAAGCTATGCAGCACAGATGGGATCAGTGGACCACACAGTCATGGATCTCATTACTGATGAGTTTCAAATGCCTTGGTTTTAGGAGAAACCAGTGACAGACATAACACCAGTCCCAAAGGATCCAAAGAATGAGCAGTGATTACATTTTTTGAACAAAGAACAATCAAAAGAAGGGAAGCAATCAGCATAAACCACCCAGAAACTAAGAACCATGAACAGCCAACAGAAAAGGTAAGTACAGATCAATGCAGCAATGAGACAGCAGTAAAGGCTCGCTGTGAACCACAGAAGGCAACAAAGAAATGCACAAGAGTATACATACTTGTTCTGAACACTTTCTCAGCTTGACCTGTATATATGTTTGTGCAGCTTCTCTCAACACAACACTAAAATCAGATATCCAGCACATATATAAAAGAGTATTGAACAGCACACTCGGTGGGGTTCCATATGATCAAAATACAGCTGGAAAATTACAGCCATGCACCCTGTTATTTTAGGCACTCGTAAAATAATCTCTACCATCATATCCAGAGTGGTCACTTTTAAAGGTAAAAAAAAAAAAAAAAAGAGGAGGAGGAAGAGGGGGATTTGTCCCCTTTTTTCTTCTTCATGATGTAGGCCGGACAATGTTTATTTATCAGAGTGGTAGCCGTGTTAGTCTGTATCCACAAAAGCAATGAGGAGTCCGGTGGCACCTTAAAGACTAACACATTTATTTGGGCATAAAAAACCCACTTCTTCAGATGCATGGAGCGAAAATTAAATATTTATTTAGTTTATATCCAACAAGAGAAATTTAGGTATTGAATACTCTGTAAACATGATGGAGCACTGTTAGGACTGTCAGGTTCATGATATCACAGATTCCAAAGAAGTGAAGTGATTTAAATGCAGACTGCTTTCAAAAACAATTTTGGGACTGACTCTGCTCTCATTCTGGTGTAAATCAGGAGAAACTCATTTTAAAATCAATGGATTTACACAAGTCTAATAGTGGTGTAGCTTAGAACGGACCTGAGTTTCCAGTGTTGACTTATTTTTTAATTAACAAACCTTTAACGCAAATGTCCTACTAACCATGTTCTTTTTGTTAAAAATTCAGTGTGCATGTAACACCAACAGACCCCGCTCGTTGGCAGGATTGAACCTGGGATCTCTGGAGCTTCATGCATGAGCATCTACTGCATGAGCCTCTACTACATGAGCTAAAGGCCATAGAACAGACTCATAACATAGAATCTAATTTAATCTCTCTCTCCTCTCCTCCGCTCCCTCTGTGCCATTAGATGGGACAGAACACTACATCAAGTAGGTGTGTGGGTTACATGTATACACTCTCACTTACTCTCACTCTCTTCTTCTCTCCAAATAGTGTTGAAAAAGCTCACAACACAGTGGTCTGAAATCTCTAATGAGTTCTCAGGTAATATTAGGGGAGACCAGATAGAAATATCAATAATGTCCTAAAGTTCAAATAAAACAAGAAGGAAAAAAAATTAAGAAAACAAAACGAAACTCTTCACAGGCCTTTTCTGTATTATAAAGAAGGGGAAAGGGCATAAACATTTCCCCCTCTTTTTGATCACTTTTAACCTATTATAGGTTTTCTCTGGTACTTTGTTGTACAGTTGGAGAATGCATCCACCTAGGAGGCAGATCTCCAGCTGGTATAATTTTCTTAGCTCCACAATGGTGCTTTGGCTATAACCCCAACTGAGGATCTGCCTCCTGGTGCTTTAGATAGTGCTCTCCCCACCGTGTCAGAGTGTCCAGCTCTTTGCACCATTTCTATTAGAGAGCAGTAATTATTAACAACCTCAAGAAGAAACTTGGCTAATAATAAAGGGAAAGAGATCGTGAGCATTTTAAAGTAGGTTCATCATTTTCACCATCTTCCATTGCCATGGCTGTCCCCATCATAATACAAAGTGAGAAATAAAAGACCACCACCACGTTTTTCAGGTGTTTCATAGTCCACTTTGGAAACTCATGCATTGTTCATTTTAAAGTGATGTAATGGAATCTGATCAGCTCTGCTAGACCTCTTCTTTTGCAGCTTTGGCATAGTGGTATAATTGGCTAGTGGGGTATTCCAAAGCAAGAAAATAGCAGCAAACCCTGGGGGATTTCTTAGTATATTCAGCAAGTCTGTTATCCTGCTGCAGACCAGGGTAGAGATAGTTTCAGATAGGCAGGACTGAGTAGATTAGCAGATGAAGACCATGTGCTTCAAAGGGTCCAACAAATTCCATTAAAAGGTTCCCCAATTGTGCGACTCCAACTTTTTCCACTCTGGAAATGTATAAATAGACCCTTCATTGTGGCTGATTTCCTGCTGGCTGAGCCTGAATCCATCCCTGCCGACCTTTAACACTTGCAGAGTTCTTTGCCACCCTCACATATTACACTCAATCAGTTGAAGCGCAGAGGCCTTTGATCAGAAGCCACTATTCAATGCTGGATATAATCATTTTTCCGCAGTAGCTTCTGTTACACTAGACACCTGGATCATAAAACCAGACTATGTTAGAGCACATCTCTTTGTGTTTAGTTTAGTTGATGATCTGGTCTCTGGTTCCAGCAGCAATTCTTCCAAGCTGTGTTACACATGGACTACACTTATGGCTACACTTGCAGCCATAGAGCGCTGCTGCGGGAGCACTCCCGCCGCAGCACTTTGAAGTGTAAGTGTGGTCTCAGCGCCAGCTCCACCTCCCCGAGGGGATTAGCTTGCAGCGCTGGGAGTCGCGCTCCCAATGCTGGGGCACTGTTTACACTGGCGCTTTGCAGCGCTGTAACTTGCTGCGCTCAGGGGTGTGTTTTTTCACACCCCTGAGAGAGAAAGTTGCAGCGCTGTAAAGCGCCAGTGTAGCCAAGGCCACATGGAGAAGGTTAAATAAATGGACCATCTTTTACGTCTGACCTTTAGGAATCCTACAGAAAGATTATCAACGGCCAGCTATGTGGAGCCTATTCTAGCTGCCTTTTCTCCTGTTTGAAGAAGAATACAGGGTTTCATTGGCATGCTGTGCAGGAGATATGGGGGAGGGGCTAGGGTAACTCTGGAGGCCATGAACACAAGTTTAATGGCTTCAGAACAAGAGGACATAAAAGTATCTAATAATCTAACCCAATTCCATCTCTCTGCCCAGGAGACTGCAACAAGGATATTACCCAGCTGCAGGAAGAGGGGTTTCAGTACAGCTAGGGGCAGTGAGAGGAAAGATTGGAGTTAACAGAGGTTCCAAATTGAGATCCATTAACAGCTGCATCAGATGCATACACAGCATTTGCCCTCATGATGCCTAGATCCACTGACATCATTCCTTCACATGACACCATTAACCCCAACATTATTAAATTCCTTTTGTAGTACAGCTGGTCAAAAAATTTCATCAAAACTGTTTTTGCAAGAAAATAGGATTTTCAACTACATGAAATTTTACATATCCACTGTCTGCTTTCCATGGGGGAAAAGAGATTTTTGGTTGAAAAACTGAACATGCAAAAACCAAATTATTTTGGTTGATAACCAAATTATTTTGATTTGGATATGCTCTTGCAGCGCCTGCTGGAAGTAGTAGTTTGGGTGCCTCTTGTTTCCATTCCCCTCTGTGGGCTGGACTCTCTAGCCAGACTACTTCTCCCATGATGCACCACAGTCAAAGTCACCCATGTTGCACCACCGTCACTCTGGAAGACTTTTGTTCATTTTCATCAAATTTTCTGTGACAAACCCCTCATTTTCCAGCCCCATTTTTTGACCATCTCATACGTAGATATGCAAATGTTTAGGCTTTTGTGTATGTGTTCTACCATGGGCAGGTCTAAATGGGTAAGTATTTTCTGTGAAAATTTTCAAGAAAATCACATCTTTTTGTTTGACATTGTCACAGATTTTTATTTTATGATTAAGTGAACCAAGGACAAAAGTTTACTTTGTTTTGATTCATTTGGTCAAAACATAAAAATTTGTAAATGAAAAAACAATTTACTAAATATTTTGTCATCTTTGAAAAGCCATTTTACATAGTGAATGAAATTCTAATGAAAGCATTTCAACCAATTCTAATACTGAGGTCTCTAGGGGTCTCCTACTCAGCTGCCATTTTGAGAGACAGAAATGAAGTAGCATGTTAAGGGGAAGACTCTCTTACAAGGGACACTTTAGTTCTTTCTCGTTTTGCCTTCATTTCCAATAAAGGTCAATGGAAATGAAAACATTCTGCAGCTGCTCTTTGTGTGTTACGATAGATAGCTACTGTCAAGGTTCTGACAGAATAAACAACAAATTAAGCTATTTAAACCCTTTGGGGCGGGAAATGTCTTTTTTTGTTCTGTGTTCGTACAGCACCTAGCACAACAGGAGTGAGGTGCTACTGTAATTCAAATACATAATGATAAATATTATTAGTATAGCAGCTGCTGGGATAGTCATCCAAATCTCACATTCCTGAACTTCCGTTTTTAGCAGTTGTACGGTGACCAAATTGTCAATCTTTGCCAATAGACATCCCAGAAGTACCACATTTATTTTCCTATCCTGAGCACAGAGAATAACTGTGGTATCACAGAAACCAACATGTGGGGAATGTGGACAATGATGCCCGCTGTTCTTAGCTGCCGGAAAAAGGCATTGCCAACTGTGCATCAATGAAGCAACTGCGACATCTAGTGACCATCTTAAAAAACCTCCGAGTCTGTATTCTTCAGTTTGTTACAAATTGTATGCACAAACTTGTACCGAAACTGCCAAAGTTGTGAATTAAAATGGCTTTAGTTATTTCACTGCAAGTCTGCTTGAGGGCACTCTTATTTCAGAATGGGAACGGCTAAAGTCGTTAGCTACACGGGTCTTAGTTAAACCAGCTCTTATTCTAAAATAAAAGTGGCCATACACAGACTTGTACCAAAGTAATGACATCAGTTTTAGAAAGCTGATTTAGTTAAATCAGAGCAAGTTGACATATAGGCCAACCCTTAGTGGTGGAATATTGTCCATAATATTTTTAAATTAGGGGAAACAAAGAGTCGTATTTGAAAAGTTATTATGGCAGAGCCGGACATAGGATACATGCCTCCGTCATGCAGGTTGGTTTTGCACAAAAATCCAATAATTAATTTCCAGCCTACAAAAATAGCTCTTTATAATTTCATCCACCCTGAAGTTCAATACTGCTTTCCATTTAATTTCCTCGGCGCTCAGGATGTCCGTCACTTTCTTCGCTCTGCAGTTAATTATTGTAATGTATTCTGCTTTTCTGCTGGTTCAATATTTTCTTTTCCACCAGGACAGTGCACAGTAAGTTTTATGAAGGGTGACTCCAGGCAGCTTCATCCAGATCTATTTCTCTTTCATGCACACGCCATCATATTTGATCCTATGTGTGTGTGTCAAAGAACTCTGGAGAATTACATGACCTGAATTCTCCTAATGTTGCCCTTGGGAGTTTATCCTACATATCAAAGGTTCTCTGTGTAACAATCTGAGGCCGCCACTGCGCTGCCATAAAGGGTTGTAATAATAGTATATAATAATAATGCCTAGCTTTTATATAGTGCTTTCCACCAGTAGATCTCAAAGTGTGTTATAGAGGGAGGCCAGTATCATTACCCCATTTTACAGATGGGGAAACTGATGCACACAGCAGTGACATGATTTGCTCAAGGTCCCACACCCAGGCAAGAAGCAGAGCAAGGACTAGAACCAAGGCCTCCTAGGTCCCAGCCAGATGCTCTAGCCTCTAGGTCACATTTGCAAAAGTCTTTACAAGTGAGAATTCACCCAGTGCAGGCACTGTGTACAATGACAGCAGGCTGCTCTACACAGGCCCCCTCACAGGCTCTGCTGCAGTGGGACTGTAGAGGCGAGAATGGAGTTCTCTGCTGCTGTGGAGCTCTGCATAGACAGTCCTGTGGGGAAAAGGTGGGGCCACCATACATTGAAACAGCTCCTGGCTGCTCTATTTTATGTGTGGGGGGCCATACTAGGATCTGGAGCAGAATTAGAAGGGCTCAAAGTGGGTTTAACGCCACTTTGGTCTCCCCTCCCCATAGGAGTGCATTAGTGCGTGCAGTCTCCCGAGGCACAGCCCAGAATCTCAGCCATGATATCTAAATATCATGCCTGTCCAGCAGTTAGTGTTTTCCCTATCCATCACTGAAACAATCGTGTGCCATCTCTCCCCTTTCACCACTGTTTAATGCTTTCCCTGCATGGGGCAAGTAATAACCATTGCGTCACCATATTGTAACTAGACATGGATCGGTACCAGAACCCTGATTCTAAAGCCTACTAACCTCTGGGGAACATCAGGTCCATTTTCAAATTTTGCAGCTCAGGTCTATCTCTAACTGTAACATGTCATTGCACCCAGGGCCGGCTCCAGCTTTTTTGCCGTCCCAAGCGGTGAAGGGGGGGGGAGGGAAAGATAAAGCTGTGATTGGCAGCACTTCAGCAGTGGCTCTACCGCGCCACTTCATTCTTCAGCAGCAATTCAGTGGCTGATTGTTCCCTCCGAGAGGGACCAAGGGACCTGCCACTGAATTGCTGCCGAAGACCTGGCCCCTTTCCATTGGCCGCCCCGAGCACCTGCTTCCTGCGCTGGTGCCTGGAGCTGGCCCTGATTGCATCATATTAGCATACTGCACATAACGGGATTTTGTTGTTGTTTTTTGGTAGACAATGAGGCAAATTCTTCTCTTAGTTACACTTGTGAAACAGAAGACACCAACAGAGTCGCATGTCTGTAAGTGAATACCCAATTTAAACTAGTGCGCCTAGTACTAGAGAAAGAGACGAGAAGGCCTGATTCTCTTCTTACACCAGTGCAAATCAGGAGACACTCCACTGAAGGCAAAAAGCTGAGTTTTTCAACTTGTTACACTGGTTTAAAATGCTGATGTAATGCCACTAAATTCAACAGTTACACCAATGTTACAGATGTAAGGAACAGAGGAGAATCAGGCCCTAGGATTCATTTTTAATCATGCAAAACATTCCAGGATGTGGATCAGATCAGATCCATATAATCTCTCTTTTCTCTCTCTTTCCCTTTGCTGTTGATCAGGCACATGGCACATTAGTATTAAGTGCTGTCATGTCCTAGACCATATATGCCAGGGATGGGAAAGTCCTATCAGATCACCTAATGGCTCCTCAGTGAGGCAGCATTGTTCTCTACAGTACCTTTTATATGGACTTACAGTTTTATATATAGCTTCCCAATCCTATGTACAGGGTAAATGTCGGGAGTTTAATTAAATAAATCCACTACCAAGCAAACTGCCTGTTAAAAACCAAACCAAACCAAGCAGGTAGCAGATAATGAAAAGATAAACATGTGTCTAATTCTCTTTCCGAAGTGGGAGTGTAGACAGGTCATTATTTATTATTTGTACAGTGCTCAAAAACCTAATGATCAAGTCCACTGTAGGAACATGGCATTTACTTTGTATTTGATATTTATTAAATCAGTGGTTCTCAACCTTTCCAGACTACTGCACCCCTTTCAGGAGTCTGATTTGTCTTGCGTACTCCAAGTTTCACCTCACTTAAAAACTACCTGCTTACAAAATCAGACAAAAATACAAAAGTGTCACAGCACATTATTACTGAAAAATTTCTTACTCTCTCATTTTTACCATATAATTATAAAATAAATCAACTGGAATTTAAATATTGAACTTATATTTCACTGTATAGTATATAGAGCAGTATAAAAAAGTCATTGTCTGTATGAAATTTTCGTTTGCATTAACTTCGTTAATGGTTTTTTAACAGCCTGTTGTAAAAGTAGGCAAATATCTAGATGAGTTGATGTAGTCCCTGGAATACCCCCAGAGGTACACATGTGAAAGAGACACACCTTTAGGCTAATTTGCCTGGAAGCCAATTCACAGTGTTATCCCTTCTGTTAGAGAGCAGACTGGGAACTGTGGGTTTGGGGCTTGTCTCATTAAGAGGTTGCTTATTTGGGTTTTTTGTAATAGGTGACCAACATAAAGTTATAGTTTAAAAATGGTTGTAGGAGTGGTTTCAGTGACTGATTGGTGTCAATGTATATGCACTTCCTTAGAATTTTAGAATCTTTCTTTCCCCACTCCTGTTCAACTAAGATAAAACACCTAAATTTGTGAACTTTCTGGCCCGGCCACTCAGCACAGCCTATGTTCCAATTTTTTGTCCCACTCTAGGATATGCTTCAAAGGGTCAACATGGCAATGTACCTGTCACAGTACAATTCCCAAATCTGGATCTTAGCGTCCAGGATATGGGTACTAGCATAAAGTCCTCTAAGCTTAATTACCAGTTTAGAACAGGACCCTGGCCTTCCGCGAGGCCCGTGCCCGAAAGCTCAAAAAATACACCCCCTTGGCGGACACTCTGAGGTCAAAGGGCTACGAGGTCTATACCGACGCCCTGATCGTTGGGGCCCTGGGCGCCTGGGACCCTTGTAATGAACGCGTGCTTCGGGCTTGCGGGGTAGGCCGTCGCTACGCGCAGCTCATGAGACGCCTGATGGTCTCGGACACTATCAGATGGTCCAGAGACATCTACACGGAGCACATCACCGGTCACCGCCAATACCAGAAGTAAGCGGGCGTGACTCCGTGCACCCGAAGGGGGGAGGAGATCTTCACACTCCCCCGTTGGACTCTATCCCCTGAGCCCTGAACCCACCAAACCAAACTCCACTATGTGAGGGTCGCCCTATCCTCATCACCCAGCTCGCTCCTTTATTCCCACGACTATCTGTAACCTGTTTGTATGAGCGATGTACCCTCACTGCCTCTCGACTGTATCTTGATCTCACCCACCGTTCACCCCACATTGGGGACATGACAGACTGTATATGGTATATGCTGCCCAATACCAAAATACTGAACCCCCCCCGTAGTCTGTATGCTATCCCCGATGAAACAATAACTGATGCTTTAAACTCTCTGTATCGTTTATTTTCAAATATTCACTAATAAACATTAAAATCTGTAGCGCTACCACCAATCAGGAATTTCCAGGGCCTGATACCCTCTGGTCCCCCTCCAAAACCTTCCCTGGGGACCCCAAGACCCAGATTCCTTGAGTCTCACAACAAAGGGAATAAGCCATTTCCCTTCCCCGCTCCTTTCTTCCTCCCTGATTACACTAGGAGACCACCGTGATTCAAATCCTTGAATCACCACTTCCCCTCCCTTCTTCCCCGGAGAGAGATACACAGATAAACACCGAGAGCAGGTTTTTCTTCCCTCCTCCCCCAGGGGCAATACAGATTCAAGTTCCGTGAATCTAACACAAAGAGGAAATTTATCTTTCCCTCCCTGCTCTCTTTCCCTTCTCCCCACCAATTCCCCTGGTGAGTACAGACTCCCTTCCCTGGAGTCTTACAAAAGATAACCAAAAAAAAAAAAAAAATCAATTAGATTCTAAAAAAAAGAGGAAAACTTTAATAAAGAAGGAAAACATAAAAACCGTCTCTGTAATCAAGATGGTAAATATACACGTTTTTTCTAGCTATTAGCCAATAGAAAGAAGCTTTCTCCAGCAGAAACACAATTTAAGCTACTTCCAGCAAGTACACATATGCAAATGGAAAAAAAAAACAAATTAAAAGACTATGACCGCCTTTGCTTACTTACAATTCTGAATAGATAAGAGACTGTAGCAGGGAGATTGGCAGAAACCTGGTTGCACCTCTAGTCCCTTCCAGGACCCAGAGAGAACAAAGCCAAACCCAAAACCCACAAACAAAGGCTTCCCTCCACACGAGATTTGAAAATATCTTGTCTCCTGATTGGTCCTCTGGTCAGGTGTTACAGGTCACTGTTTGTTAACCCTTTACAGGTGAAAGAGACATTAACCCTTAGCTATCTGTTTATGACAGTACCACACTGAGGCAAGAAACCATGAAGGATGGAAAGAGCAAGAATGACCTTTTTAAACAATATAAGTGCACACAAATTTATTATGTTGATTTTTTTTTAATGTGTAACCATGTTAGGGTGACCAGACAGCAAATGTGAAAAATCTGGACGGGGTGGAAGGGTAATAGGAGCCTATATAAGAAAAAGACCCAAAAATCGGGACTGTCCCTATAAAATCAGAACATTTGGTCACCCTAAATCATGTTGTATGAAGCAAAACTAGAACTACTAAAAACATGGAATTTGTATAAACACCCCCACTGCTCTCCCTCTGAAGCAGGTAAGGCTTGTTTTGAAAAGCAGTGCCACTTTTTTTTTCTCTTGAGACTTGGCAACACATGATTTTCTAACAACAATGTGCAGCTGCTATATTTCTTATCTGTAACTAAATGCACGAGGAAAGATTACAAGAGATAAACATGGATAGTTTGGCTTAAGACAACAAAGTGGAGAAGTAGAGAAGACTTGGGAAAACATGTCGACTAGCTGTTAGGGAGACCAGATGTCCCGATTTTATAGGGATAGTCCCAATTTTGGGTCTTTTTCTTATATATGCTCCTATTACTTCCCACCCCATCCCAATTTTTCCCATTTGCTGTCTGGTAGCCCTACTAGCTGTACAAATTTGGAGAGCAAAATGCTAAGGGAGTGAGGATTATTTAGGGCAATAGATGGGGATATGGAACTAGGACTGATGGGAAGAAACTAAGAAAGAGAAAAAACAGGCTGAATATCAGGATAATACTGTTATCTTTTTAAGGCAGGCAACTGGTGTCTGTAAAGTGCCACTTATGCACATTCCAAACAGTGAGCTCTAGGAGGCTGTGGAGGGGTCTCTAAAAGGAAGTGGTAAAAGCCCCATCATTTTGCCAGGTTTAAAATTAGATTGGGTGGAACATTAGGAAATGTATTGTAAGGAATAATCCCCTACATTAGCGAGGGATTTGCAAGCATAAATCAGGCATGCACATAAATACATGAATGAATGTAACTGCATAAGTATATGTGCCAATTTTTGAAATGTTGGCCCTAAAACCATTAGTTATTGAAATTTTTGCCAGATTCAAATGCACTAAAAATAATGTAAATTGTATCAACACAAGGCAACACATAAGTAGACCAGGGCACTTTACAGACGCCAGTTGCCTGCTTTGTAAAGATGACAATTACCTCAGAAAACAGTGACAGTGGTTCAGTTGCAAAAATCCGTGAGGCCATAAATGAGCAGATCAGAACACTCAGTGAGTTATATCAATGGAACTGGAACATGTGCTCATAAAACGCAGAAGGGCTGCTTTTAGGTTGGCACAGCTGGATACCCAAATTAGAATTCATATCCATTGTAATTCTTAAATAAGAGCTTTCAAACTTTTGTGTGCTTACGTTTTGTAACGCTGACTCCCTTTCAGAGCTCTGTTGGGTCAGAGGGGAACAATTTAGCAGCCTTGGCCCAGCTCCTCAGCTGGTGTAAATTGGAATAGCTCCTCTAATGTCTAATGCAGCTATGTTGATTTACACCAGCTGCAGAATGGGCAACTGAACTCAAAGCAAACAAAGCATTTTAATTAGGAATTTCAATAGATACAGACAAGCACTAGGGAACTTGAGGGCAGAGAGCAATTAATCAAGGAATGAGAGTTTACTCATCCATAGAGTGAAGAGCAAATTTAAGAAGCAGAGTATGTAATGAACACTTAACCCCAACAGAACTGAAACCTCAGCCTTCTATACCAAAGTCAGTCTCCTGACAAAGCTACAACCTGTTTTGATTTAAAATAAAACAAAACAGACTTTTACGCTATCAAATTAGCCACCAGAGGGAGTTCTGGAAATGTAAAAGAAAAACAGTTTAATTGATCAAAAAACCCAACAATTAATTAAATGTTGTAGAACTTAAGATACAGAGTTCAAACAAAGTGCTTCCCTCATTCTCTAGGTCTCACCAGCCCCTTCATGCATGCAAATAAAGCTGAGACAACAACACTTCTGAAGCTGTGTCTGGGCCTCACTGCTTGAATAGAGATCCAAAGAGAGCAAGCTGTGGCATGGATTTCCAGGTTCAAAACTGCAAGTGCATCATTTGTGTGCAGTCATAGTGAACATGCATGTAGTCACAGCAATTGGGCATGTGAATTACCTGGATGTGTGCTTGCTAATCTAAGTATCCAGGCTCAGATTTTTAGACTACCAAATGCACATACAGGTAATTTGCACGTATGCATTATAGGGTTGCCAATCCTCCAGGACTGTCCTGGAGTCTCCTAGAATTAAAGATTAATCTTTAATTAAAGATTATGTTATGTGATGAAACCTCCAGAAATACATCCAGCCAAAATTGGCAACCCTAGACTACTTAGCATCAAACATTCCAAAAAGACCTTGATGCCTTATGGAACACATTGCGTTCAGCAGCGATTCTGCTTTGCAACCATTTGCCCTTGTTGCTTACTCCTCACGTGAAGTCACAGTCCCCTCCTCCTGCTGTTTGTGTCCAGTAATTCTGTCCAGTAACAAACCACTATACAGTGCCCAGGGCTGGTGCAACCACTTAGGCCACCTAGGCGGTCGCCTAGGGTGCTAGGATTTGGGAGGCCGCATTTTCTTCGGCGGTAGCCAGACCTTCGGCCACCCTGGTCACCGCCGGCATTTAGGCAGAGGGAGCTGGTGCAGGGAGGGCCACCTGCAGCAAGTAAGGGGGGTGGCGGCAAGCGAGGGAACTCCCTGGCCCAGCTCACTCCGCCCCGCCTCCTCCCCGAGCACACAGTGGCTGCTTCACTTCTCCTGCCTCTCAGGCTTGCAGCACCAATCAGCTTAGGCGCCACAAGCCTGGGAGGCAGGAGAAGTGAAGCAGCGACGATGTGCTCGGGGTGGAGGCAGAGCAGGGGTGAGCTGAGGCTGGGGGGGGCCTCAGGGCGGAGGTGGGGAGCTGCCGTGGGGGGGCACCTCAGGGCGGGGGCTCGGGGACAGGGGAGGGCACAAGGTGGAAGTTTCACCTAGGGCATGAAACATCCTCGCACCGGCCCTGAGAGTGTCTATAATGGGGCCCTGATCCTGATGGAGGCCTCTGGGCATTCCCGCAATATAGTCATTAAATAACAACAATAATAATTAGTGCAGGGAATGCACTACGTAGAACTAAGCCCTGCTTTTTTTTGTGTCCAATTGCCAGGATACTGTGCTTATCAGCATGTCTGTAGTAGCAAGCTGTAATGTGAGAGCTCAGTTTACCCAGGAGTAGTTGCTCCCTCTGGGAGCACAGATTCCTTGTTCAGCCATCCCAGAACCCCCACTCACTTTGGAAAGGGAGATCCACCCAACAGGAAAGAAAAAGGACAGGATCAGCTGGGAATAGGAAGGGGGAGAAAAGAGAACTGTCCAAAGCTTGCAGAAGGGGAGGAGCCTATGTAAAGTTTTAGATGAAGTTTTGGATGCTTATCTCCTTTCTAGTATAAAATACAGACTTTTGTTAGTGACACTTACGATTCAAGTTCTTCACTTTTTTATTTCAGTTTGAATAATTGCTTTAAAAAGACACCTATCCAAAGCTCTAGGCACTCTGACACACAATATTACATAATCATTGCTAAAGGAATTCTGCCAGCCTGCCACTCACAGAAAAGTTTCTTGGAGCTGCTGGTACGGGAACCCACAAGGGGAGAGGCAACCCTCGATTTAGTCCTGAGTAGAGCACAGGAGCTGGTCCAAGAGGTAACTATAACAGGACCACTTGGAAATAGTGACCATAATATAACAACATTTAACATCCCTGAGGTGGGAAGAACATCTCAACAGCCTCACACTGTAGCATTTAATTTCAGAAAGAGGAACTATGCAAAAATGAGGGGGTTAGTTAAACAGAAATTAAAAGGTACAGTGACTAAAGTGAAATCCCTGCAAGCTGCATGGACACTTTTTAAAGACACCATAATAGACGCCCAATTTAAATGTATACCCCAAATTAAGAAACACAGTAAAAGAACTAAAAAAGAGCCATTGTGGCTTAACAACCATGTAAAAGAAGCAGTGAGAGATAAAAAGGCATCTTTTAAAAAGTGGAAGTCAAATCCTAATGAGGTAAATAGAACGGACCATAAACACTGCCAAATTAAGTGTAAAAATGTAATAAGAAAAGCCAAAGAAGAGTTTGAAGAACAGCTAGCCAAAAACTCCAAAGGTAATAACAAAATGTTTTTTAAGTACATCAAAAGCAGGAAGCCAGCTAAACAATCAATGGGGCCCCTGGATGATCGAGATACAAAAGGAGCGCTTAAAGAGGATAAAGTCATTGCAGAGAAACTAAATGGATTTTTTGCTTCAGTCTTCATGGCTGAGGATGTTAGGTAGATTCCCAAACCTGAGCTGTCCTTGTAGGTGACAAATCTGAGGAACTGTCACAGATTGAAGTGTCACTAGAGGAGGTTTTGGAATTAATTGATAAACTTTACAGTAACAAGTCACCGGGACCGGATGGCATTCACCCAAGAGTTCTGAAAGAACTCAAATGTGAAGTTGCAGAACTATTAAACTATGGTTTGTAACCTGTCCTTTAAATCAGCTTCTGTACCCAGTGACTGGAAGATAGCTAATGTAACACCAATATTTAAAAAGGGATCTAGAGGTGATCCCAGCAATTACAGACCGGTAAATCTAATGTCAGTACCGGACAAATTAGTTGAAACAATAGTAAAGAATAAAATTGTCAGACACATAGAAGAACATAACTTGTTGGGCAAAAGTCAACATGGTTTCTGTAAACGGAAATCATGTCTTATTAATCTATTAGAGTTCTTTGAAGGGGTCAACAAACATGTGGACAAGGGGGATCCAGTGGACATAATGTACTTAGATTTCCAGAAAGCCTTTGAAAAGGTCCCTCACCAAAGGCTCTTACATAAATTAAGTTGTCATGAATAAAAGGGAAGGTCCTTTCATGGACTGAGAACTGGTTAAAAGACAGGGAACAAAGGGTAGGAATAAATGGTAAATTCTCAGAATGGAGAGGGGTAACTAGTGGTGTTCCCCGAGGGTCAGTCCTAGGACCAACCCTGTTCAACTTATTCATAAATGATCTGGAGAAAAGGGTAGCAAAGTTTGCAGATGATACTAAACTGCTCAAGATATTTAAGACCAAAGCAGACTGCAAAGAATTTCAAAAAGATCTCACAAAACTAAGTGATTGGGCAACAAAATGGCAAATGAAATTTAATGTGGATAAATGTAAAGTAATGCACATTGGAAAAAATAACCCCTAATATATATACAATATGATGGGGGCTAATTTAGCTACAACAAATCAGGAAAAAGATCTTGGAGTCATCGTGGATAGTTCTCTGAAGGCGTCCACGCAGTGTGCAGAGGCTGTCAAAAAAGCAAGCAAGATGTTAGGAATCATTAAAAAGGGGATAGAGAATAAGACGGAGAATATATTATTGCCCTTATATAAATCGATGGTACGCCCACATCTCGAATACTATGTACAGATGTGGTCTCCTCATCTCAAAAAAGATATACTGGCACTAGAAAAGGTTCAGAAAAGGGCAACTAAAATGATTAGGGGTTTGGAACGGGTCCCATATGAGGAGATATTAAAGAGGCTAGGACTCTTCATCTTGGAAAAGAGGAGACTAAGGGTGGATATGGTAGAAGTATATAAAATCATGAGTGATATGGAGAAAGTAGATAAGGAAAAGTTATTTACTTATTCCCATAATACAAGAACTAGGGGCCACCAAATGAAATTAATGGTCAGCAGGTTTAAAAGAAATAAAAGGAAGTTCTTCTTCACTCAGCGCACAGTCAGCTTGCCTGAGGAGGTTGTGAAGGCTGGACTATAACAGCGTTTAAAAGAGAACTGGGTAAATTCATGGAGGTTAAGTCCATTAATGGCTATTAGCCAGGATGTGTAAGGAATGGTGTCCCTAGTCTCTGTCTGTCAGAGGGTGGAGATGGATGGCAGGAGAGAGATCACTTGATCATTACTTGTTAGGTTCACTCCTGCTGGGGCACCTGGCATTGGCCACTGTCGGTAGACAGGATACTGGGCTAGGTGGACCTTTGGTCTGACCCAGTACGGACGTTCTTATGTTCTTTCTGCCCTCTCATCATATGGGAAGCATAATCTTACCTGTTTCTAAATGCACTATGGTACAGGTTTCTGTTCTAACATGCTCATGAAGTCATCAAATTTAGACTATTTCAGATCAAGTGGAAGAGCATGTTCCAGAGACCTGCACCCCTCATGGCGAATGCCTGGCCAGCTGCCCCTGTTCTTTTATAACATGGGGGAAGCTGGTTCAGGACCCCGATGACCTCAGCTGTGGCTGGGTACAGAGAGAGGCAATCCGTCAGGTAGGCTTGTCCCAGGCTATTTAGGGCTTCATAGATCATAACCAATACCTTAAATTCCATCTGCCAGGGCAGATTCCAGCACACTGGTGTCAGTTACTTGTCTTACACTCTCTCTTAGGAACAGCTCTATACCCTTCTTCTCTCTGATGACAACTTCTGGCTCCTGACTGGAACCTCACTGACTGAGGAAACTGACTCTTCCGTTACATTAAAAGTCTCATGGACCTTGCCCTGTAGTTTCTCAGGTACTAAATAGGCATTCTGAGAATGCCACAATGCCTCCTATGATACCATTAATTCATTTATAGGCAAGAAAAATCATCTTGAGAATTGGATGGCTATATGACACATAAACGCCTCAATGCCAACTAGCAAGGGGGTATAAGAACATTGTCATCTGAGTACATACATTCTGATATACCAAAGAATGTCATGTGTTGTATTAAATAAAAGCCAGGGTCACATGGCTCATCAATATAGTTGTGAAATGTATGTACAGATACCATGTAAGGAGTCATGTGTGTATATATTGAAAATATGCCCTAAAGTCTGTCTCAAGGCAGAGTTGACAAAGGCTTTCTGTCAAACTAATGATGTTTATGCATCGGTATCTTGCTTCGCATGTAAATTAAGCCTTGAAAGCCAACACAAGGGAAGTTCTACATATGCATGAGAAATCAACAGGGAGACAACACAGTGGAGAATAAACTACAGAGGGTTATTCTGACTCTCGGTACAAACCATGAACTTTGGAGGATGTAAGGAGAAGGCGAAGAAGACACCCGTTATCCTGTGCCTAAGAAGTAATCAGGCAACGTGACTACATTTGTGAAAATTGGATCATAACCCGCCCTGGTTGAAACACTGCAAAGGGCATTTAGAGTGAGATAAACTTTAGCCTGTTAAGTTTAGTCTCTAGAAATGGACTTATGATTTTCTTTTATATGTAACTTTTTTGGTTCAATTATCCTCACTCATTTTTTCTTGAGCATTGATAATAAACTGACATTTCTAGTGAAAACAAACGATATCTCAATACTGTGGTATTATACAAGGAGCTGATCTTGAGCTGAATCATTCAAGTTGGTGTGTGTATTGTTCCATTGGGAACAGCAGCCCGGGTATTTGTTCAGTAATGAGGAGGTCTGGACACTGCAAGGGAATGCTTCAAAGGGATGGGGATCTGGGTACATCTATTGGTAGCCTGCAAGGCAAAGTAAGGGCTGGCATAGTCCAGAGGAGATTGTTTGGGTGGCTGACAGACTGATACTCAGGCAAGCATGAGCAAGTCTCCCGCTCATGGGTGGCAGGGGGGAAACTGTGACATTAAGCCCTATATTTTTGATAGAAATATTGTTATGATATGAATATGGCATAACTAAGATATGTTTTATGCAAGATGGATTGTGTGAGATATCATTGGAAAGGTTATAATTTACTGAATGTGATTATCCAATTTGTATGCATGTATCATTTCTGTGTCTGAAGTTAGGGATATTGACTATGTAACAATTACAACTGTGTGTGTACTTGGGGAACGCCCACCAGACAGTATGTAATCAGCCTGGATGGGCCATTAGGAAGGATAATAGGACTTTGAAGAAACTAATCTTCCTCCTTCCTGAGAAGTTTCCTGGGATGCTGCTTTGACACTGCAGGGTCAGGTGATCATGTCACCTGGTACAGGATACCATCCTGAAATGCTGGTACTTTTCTATGGGAAGGGGATGGGCTCAAACTAGAAAACAAAGCACTCTCGCCATATGCAAATCCTATTTAAGACTCAGGACTGGGGCAAAGGGTTCAGGGTGTGGGCTCTGGGCAGCACTTATCTCAACTGGCTTCCAGAAGTGGCCAGCACGTCTGGCTCCTAGGCGCAGGGGGCTCTGTGCACTGCCCTCACCTGCAGGCACCGCCCCCACAGCTCCCATTGGCCATAGTTCCTGGCCAAACGGAGCTGCAGAGCTGGAGTTCAGGGTGGGGGCAGCCCCTGCGCCTAGGAACCGGACATGCCAGCCACTTCTGGGATCTGCAGGGAGCCTGCCTTAGCCCTGCTGCACCGCCAACCAAACTTTTAGCAGCCCGGTCAGCAATGCTGTGGGGCTGTAAAATTGCGGGGGGGGGGCGGGAGGGGGCGGTCCCAGATCTTGGGTTCCAGCCCAAGTCTGAATGTCTACACAGCCATTTTTAGCCCCAGGGACCGAGCCCTGCAAACCTGAGTCAGGTAACCTGGGCCAACATGCCACAGGTCTTTTATTTCAATGTGGATGTACTCAGAGGCACTTACAGAGCTGGCAGCTGTGACGGGTTGGATCACAGAAACCCCCTTGGGAACTGCCAACTGATGTGCCAAGACTACTTCTGCCCCTGCTTTCCCTGACAGCTTGGGACTCCAGAGCCCTGCCTTGTTGTGCCAGACACGCTTGCTGGCCACAAACCCACACCCAGATCTGAACCATGTCCCACAAACTTAAGTGAAAGCAGCTTAAGAAGTGTTCCTGTCTTTAACACTCAGATGTCCAACTCCCAATGGGGTCCAAACCCCAAATAAATCCATTTTACCCTGGATAAAGCTTATACAGGCTAAACTCATAAATTGTTTGCCCTCTGTAACACTGATAGAGAGATATGCACAGCTGTTTGCCCCCCTCAGATATTAATACATGCTCTGGGTTAAATGATAAGTAAAAAGTGATTTTATTAAATACAGAAATTAGGATTAAAGTGGTTCCAAGTAGTAACTGACAGAAAAGAGTGTATTACCAAGCAAAATAAAATAAAACATGCAAGCCTATGCCTAATACAGTAAGAAATTGAATACAGACAAAATTTCACCATCAGAGGTGTTTCAGTAAGCTTCCTTTTACAGACTAGTCTCCTTCTAGTCTGGGTCCAGCAATCACTCATACCCCTTGCAGTCACTGTCCTTTGTTCCGGTTTCTTTCAGGTATCCTTTGGGGCTGGAGAGGCTCTCTCTTGAGCTGGCTGAAGACAAAATGGAGGGATCTCCCAGGGGTTTAAATAGACTTTCTCTTGTGGGTAACACCCCTTCCTCCCCCTGTGTGGAATCCAACTACACAATGGCGTTGTGGAGTCACATGGGCAAGTCACATGTCCATGCATGACTCAGTTTTTACAGGCAGCATCCATTATCCACATTAATAGGCAGCAGGTTTAAAACAAATAAAAGGAATTTCTTCTTCACGCAGCACACAGTCAACTTGTGGAACTCCTTACCTGAGGAGGTTGTGAAGGCTAGGACTATAACAATGTTTAAAAGGGAACTGGATAAATTCATGGTGGTTAAGTCCATAAATAGCTATTAGCCAGGATGGGTAAAGAATGGTGTCCCTAGCCTCTGTTCATCAGAGGATGGAGATGGGTGGCAGGAGACAGATCACTTGATCATTACCTGTTAGGTTCACTCCCTCTGGGGCACCTGGCATTGGCCACTGTCGGTAGACAGATACTGGGTTAGATGGATCTTTGGTCTGACCCGGTACGGCCATTCTTATGTTCTTATGCTATCTTGAATGTCTCCAGGAAGACTTCTTATGTGGATTGGAGCCTTCCAAGATCCATAGTTCATTAAGTGTTTCTTGATTGGGCACTTAATTTGCACATTCCTTTTCTCAAGAAGCCGACCAAATGCTTTACTAAGGCTACTTAAAATCAAGCAAGCACACAGCCAATATTCATAACTTCAAATACAAAAATGATACATGCATAAAAATAGGATGAATAGATTCAGTATAGCATAACCTTTACAGAGATATGTTACATGGCATATGTAGCATAAAACATATTCCAGTTATGTCATATATACATTCATAAGCATATTTCCATAAAGCCTTATGGGGTGCACCGTCACAGCAGCTGTCTGCCTTCCACACTCCTCCTCAGAGCCTTTTCCTGAGGCAGCAGCATCCAGATTAGAGAGGCGAGTGCCCCTTTAGAGATGGGTAGGGCGGGAGTGCTCTTCTTTGTATCTAAAGAACCTATTGGGATTTATACATTTTTAAATGCCATCATCTCCAGAACTGCTGCTATTTTCCTTCCCCAGTACCCACCACTATCAAGGCCTTGACAAAGCTGTCCTGTTATTCAAGCTGACACTAAAAGCTTGGATGGGAAATTAATATGAAGACAATTTAGATTCTTCAGACCCAGGAAGCATCCATTATAGTTTACCAGTAGAATTTCAAAAGCTGATGATAGACCTGCTTGCCACTGGCCCATCAGACAGCCAATTCCTTTCCCATTTTCACTGAAGCCAAACAGGCATCATGGTGCAAAGTCTTATCAAATACTCTTGCTGCAGAAAATACACAATATAATCCTCTGGTTCATTACCAGATAAGATCACAGGCAGTATTTTTGGAGATCCATCAGCATTTCAGTAACAGCAGTGCAGATGTTCTTGGGCTCTTTTTTATCTTAGCTTTCTCTCTCTCTTCCCCTTAAATTTCCCATCAAATTGGTACATTTGGCAGATTATCCATTTCTGGCACTACCAGAGGAATTGTGCTTGAAGGTCTTTTTCAGGATTCCTTGTGGGTGTTATGATGAAAAATGTTTAAGTGCAGTATTGAATTTCCCTTTAAAACTCATTTTTTTATTAATGAAATGTGCCACAGCACACAAAACCCACTGGGAGAGCCATAATCCTCATGTGGGAGGGATGACAGAACATATCTGCGACCTATCTATTGTAGGCACTTATATGGCCTCCATCACTATAGAATCCAAGCATCTCACAATCAAATATAATTACCCTCACAGCATCACAAGTACACAATAAAAGAGAAGCTGGACAGCTCAGGGTATTGCTATAGAGCCAGGTTGCCAGCTCAGATCCAACACAGATCTTTCACAAACAAAACTTGTTACCAAGTGAGGGGCGTTCAGCCAAATTAATTTGGTTATCATCTATATAAAAAGATTCCAGGATTGTCACTCCATGTGTCACTCAGAAGCCTAGAATGTCTGTCGAGTTTGTGTGAAGTGATGTAAACAGCTACACACATGGCTGAGATCTCTTTTCGTACTGAATATCACCAGGTCAAATCATCACGGGGATTCGCAGTCTCTTAGCATCTGATTTTTAATTTCACAGCATTTTCTGGCTTGTTTCCACTTACAAATTATAACTGTTCCACAGCACAGGCTTTCACCTAGTTACTATTTGTATTTCTAGAGCAACTTAAAAGCCTCAGTCAGGAATCAGGCCCCCTTGGGCTCGATCCTGTAGAAACACAGAACAGAAAGATGGTTCCAGCCCCAAAGAGCTTACAGTCTAAGAATAAGACAAGACACAGACAGGGGAGTACAAGAAAACAATGAGAAAATATTGGTCAGCAAGATAGACAGTGGTCTCACCACACCAAAGGCCTAACGTTATCAACTTTATTGTAGGTGTCATGACAAAGGAGCGTTTTAAGGAGGAATTTGGAGGAGGAGAATAAGATAGCTTTGCTGATATTTATGGGGAGCTCCTTCCAAGGGCGAGGGGCAACATGGGAGAAAGCATGAAGGTGCATGTTTGAAAATTCAACAAGTGAGCAATAGGAGAACATAAGAGGTCTCATACTGGGTCAGACCAAAGGTCCAGCTAGCCCAGTAACCTGTCTTCAAGAGCAGCCAATGCCAGGTGCCTCAGCGGGAATGAACAGAACAGGTAATTATCCAGTGATCCATCCCCTGTTGCCCATTGCCAGCTTCTGCGAAACAAGCTAGGGAGACCATCCCTATTCTCCATTAATTTATCTAGTTCTTTTTTGAACCCTGTTATAGATTTGCCCTTGGAGGCTGGCATGGACATTTTGATAGTGAAGAAGAGCTGATAGGCTATGAAGGGTATTCAAAGTGAAAAGCTGCAGCTTACATTTGATATTATAGAGAATGGGGAGTCAGTAGAAGGATGCATTATGAATGCACGGTGACTGGACGCTGAATGATCATGAGTTGGGTAAGACTGTATTTGTCAAGGCCAGAGAATAGGATGTTGCATTGATTGAGACACTAGGTGATGAAAACCTGAGTGAGTTTTAGCCGTGCGGATGGATAGGAAAAGCCATGAGTTACAGATGTTATGCAAAGAATCTGCAATGGAAAGGTGTCTGTACCACTAAAACCAGAACCAAACTTGGCAATAATTGCTCCTTTGTTGCCAGTATCAGCAGAGAGGCTGAAGATCGAATGGCCCATGGAAATCAAGCTCCTCCACTAACTACTAGAGCTGTTTCCTCCAGGTAAGGACAGACACACACTGGTGGCGTTGTGTGCGCCTAGCCTGCCACGCTGCACTCATTCTGTGGTTGAATAGTGGACTTCAGTCTCCAGGGCTGTTTGTCTAGAACTTTTCATCAGCACTAAATCCACAGGGCCAGGATCTCAGCTGGTGTAAGCCAGCATAGCTACTCTGCTGTCAATGGAGCTGCATCAATTCACACTGGCTGTGGATCTGTCACACAGGGTCTGTCAAACAGAACCAGAAATCTCTAATCCTTGGGACTTGCCAAGTCACATTACGAGGACAGCATGTAAGAACCAGGTTTAGTGGTTCAAAATGGCTGTGAAATGTCGTTACCTGACTTTACATCTTTGAGTAGAAGAGCACGTGAGTAGCCCCATTGCAGCACTCTGGGAATGAAGGAGAAAGCCCTGATTGCATTCTCCCTTTTATCCATATGTATCAGAATTCTTGCGGATGACAGGAAGCATTGATCCCTGAGTTCTTTGATCAAAGAGGGAGGCATTAAGATTGCCTTTTAACAGTCCAAACAAAATGATGGGATAGCTCTGAAGAACAGTTGTGGCACTCCTTGTCCCTGTAAAAACGTCATGGTTTTCGTGCCATAGCTACAGCAATTCTACCCACTGGGCTTGACGGCTCATCCTGACAACAATCCAGGACAAAAAAACCTCACAATCGTTACCATCGAGTCCTTCCTAGGAAGAAAAACATGCTGAGCTGTCTGGGTTTAGTGTCTGCTGATTTCCCTGTTTAAATTCATTTTGCTCTGACAATAATAGAAAAAGAAGGGGGGTGGGTTAAGATAGAAACTCATCATGCGTGCAGAGGAATTCAACCAAACCTTCGCCCTGTGCAAAAGGATTTTGTGGTTGCTTAGCATACACATAGCTATGAACCCTTAGGGTAAAATCTAAAGAAGTTGCACTGATTTTCAAATGTCATCAGCAGGAGCATTTGCATGCATATTTTGGATCTTTACCAGCAAAAGGGTTTAAAATCAAACTAAAGAGGTCCCTTCCCCCACCCCTGCTGTGGAAGGAGCTAAACAATATTGCACTATTTTATGTGATATTTGATGTATTCCACGCACACGTTATCAGCAGAGTGGTTTTGATTATGAGGAGCCTAGAAATGCTTTTCTACGGAAAAAACTACACTCGGAGGGGACTGTGCTGAGCTGCTTTCAGTTTCCAAAGGTTCCACTTGGTTTACTCAGAGGTATTACAGGGGCACTCATCACCAGGGTACCTGAGCATCTCACAAATACTAACGAAGGGACGTATAGCCCCATTTTACAGCATGGCAAACAGGCACAAAGAGGTTAAACCCGATTTGCTCAACAGCGAGCCAGCTGCAGAGCCAGGAAAAAGCTCAGGAGCCCTAACTCCTCATCCAGTTCTTTAACCATCTGATCTTCCTTCTTCCTAAATGAAGCAAGGGGCTTAGTTTCCAACAGAAGGCACTCTGGTTTGACAGCCGTAAAACAGAGCCAGGAGTGCCTGCTCTAGATAGCATTGTCAAGAGTGTTATATAAACCATGACTGGCCAATCCAGCCATTCTGAAAACATTCTAATCTCTCTGTTACTGTTGTTTTGTGCTGCAGTTGTTGTTTGGGAAACAAAGTCCTGATTGGCTGGGGTATGGATGCTGGGAACAGTGTTGTGTCTTCAAAATATGCTCAGCCAGGGAATATTTGCTCAAAAGCTTTACTACTTCTCTCGCATGGGAGAAAGGCCCATGCAAAGCACTGCTCACTTGTGACAAGAGCTGGGTGAATAATGCAAAACCATTGGGGGCATCTCCACTGGAATGGTGCTCCTTCTATCTGCAAACATTTTACTGGCACCAACCTTCATGAAAAGCATATTGCAAAGTCACAAGAGCCAGTAGCAGCAGAAACAAAGTTTGACTTATCTGACCAATCATAACCAAGTGACACAGAGTGAATTTTCTAAATATTCACAATTGGCTCTTACTGGAAAAGTGATTAAAAAAAAGACATCTTGTTTTTATCCTTAAACACTGAGTATGTTTGAGGAGATTGCCCCGCCCTTTCATGGTGGACATAATTCACTCAGCTGGCCTCAGACAGAGAGAAAAAAATCTCATTGTTTCCAAAAATATAGAAATTAAACTTGCACCCATTTAGCCACCTGGATTTTAATTACTTTATGATGGAGGCAGTGTTAGAAAAGTGGTTAGAAAAGAGGAAATGAAAATCAGGACTCTTATGGTATGTCTACACTGCAATTAAACACTCATGGCTGGCCCATGTCAGCTAACTTGGGCTCATGGTGCTTGGGCTATGGGGCTGTTTAATTGCAGGGTAGACTTCGGGCTCAGAGACCCTGAGGACGTAGCTACACTGCAACATATACTGTTGATTAGTAGAACTTGAGATAGCAGACCCTGGGTTTGTTAACCTAGAGCTTCAGCATGTATACTCATTTGTAAACCTAAGTTAGGAATTGTTGAACCCTGGGTCCCAACTTGAGGCTCCAGCATCTGCACTGTATTAGACAGGCCTGAGTCCAACCACTCATATTCCAGACTTCCTAGCACCCTCCCAAAACATGGCCACTCTAGCCTTTTGTTTGTGGTGATTGTGGGAACACTTGACTGTCCAGAGGACAAAAAGTCAGCCCATTTGGTGGACTCTCAGAGTGCACATCCAGTGGGGATCCATCTACACTGCAAAGCAATAGGGCTTGAACCCTAGGTCCTGGCTTGACTTGGGCTCATATCCTCCATCCCCATGGGGTCCTGGGACCCTGGGTCTGAGCCCTGGGTTAGTGTGATTTGTTTGTAGCTGGAAGGGGAGTTAGCCTTGAGCCTGAGTTCAAACCCTGGACTTACATCACAGTGTAGACATACCTTCTGAGTGTGTCTTCACTGCAGAGTTAACTCAAGCTTTCACTCGGGTGCTGCCCCATGACCCCTCCTGTCCAGACACAAAGCCCTCTGATTCAAGTTTAGTGGTGCTTTCAAGCTGGACTAGCTGGCATGACTTGGAGTGTGGGTTAGGTGCCGCTTTCACTTGGACTATTAACCTGCCCACTTTGAAATGAGGATGCAGGCTAAACCATTCAAGTGCTGATAGTCCTCCAACATCTTCCCACAATTCCACCCAGGTACCCAGAAAGACAGACAAGTTCTCCCACAATTCACTGAGGATCACTCAGAGCAACTCAACTTATTGCAGCACAAAGAACCATAGGGTACGCCCCCAAAAGTCCTATCAACACACCAGGGAGTTCAGCACCATTGAGCACCCACTATCTCAAGAAAGGCTTTGCAGTGTTGCTGCTCACAACAGGGCAAGGTTAACCCAAGAGTCCAGACCTGGTTGCTAATCATTTGAGTGTATTCTGTAGCAGAGATATCCCTTGGTTCTATTTCCAGTGTTCCACCTCTGGGAGGCAATGCTTTTAGTGGAGAGAGTAGAAGCACAGGGAATCAGGACACTCCGGTTCTGTTTCCAGCCCTGAGTGGATTTTTGTGTGATCTTTAGTAAGTCACTTAACAACCCCGTGCTTGTATTTACCTGTTTGTTAAGTGGTTCATAAAAACCCATATCATAGTTGGGTTATGAGATTCAATGAATCATTAGGGATCATTAGATGTGAAAGATGCTACATACCACATTTTTATGTATGTAATAACTAAATCCTGTTTAATGGACATTTTCCCATCTGTACTCTGGCACGTAAAAATAAGCCAGCCCTGTGTATCTTGGGGGGAGGGGTTGTTCCTCCGACATGAAAATGTGACAGTTCTGCATCTTCCAGTGAAATCTACAAATAACCTTTTGCAATTATCTTGATTACAAAAGGTAAAAATTTCAAAAGTGTCTAAGTGACTTAAGCATCTAAGTCCCATTTTCAAAAGCCATGTGGGCATGTAGGAGTCAAAGACTTGTTGAAAGTTAAGCCAGTTTGAAAATGGGACTTAGCCACTTTTGAAAATTGTTGCTGCTGCTACTCAGACACACTTTTTTAGTTTTGAAAAAAATAATCCTTCTCTCTCTAACCCTCTCTAACTTCCCCCTCCCCCCAGGTAAGAAAAAGCTAGTCACAGAGAACATAACACAGAAGCAACAGGAAACCCTCATGCTATACACAGGAAAGGTTGTTTAAAAAGAATGGAAGTTCTTCCTTGGTAACGAGCGTGCCTTCTACTGCCTCTTTAACTGTCAATGTCTCCAGCCTTCCAACTGTGCTATGAGCTGGTCCCTTCATCTAAAACTCAATTTACAAGCAGTTTTGCTTCAGATTCCCTTCTGCTTATTACAGATGCCATTCTCCTGGCAACACGACATCACAAAAAGCCACAGGCCCTCCTGTCATAAAGCTTTTCGCGACATCCATAAGCACCACTCAACTACCCGACTCATCAGCATGCTGAGATCTTGTTACAGTCAGTATTTACTGTGCAGCATTGTCTCTCGGCCTTTGTCCATCACACAGTAATACTAATACATTGTAATAACATGGTTTTTAAAGTCTCTTTCTCCATCACCAAGCCCTTTGGAGTGATGCACAAATAGCTGGACACAATTATAACCATAAACCCCATCAGAATTCTAAGATTCAGACGTTCACAAACTTTTCCATAGTGTGGGTCACCCTTTAGTAGATATTTAATCTCTTAGGCACCTCTTCATCCCATTCACAAGTAGCTCCCTACATCCCAATAGATTGTTTTGTGGGCCCCGTCCCTCGTATGCACAAATCAAAGAATCATAGAAGATTAGGGTTGGAAGAGACCTCAGGAGGTCATCTAGTCCAACCCACTGCTCAAAGCAGGACCAACCCCAACTAAATCATCCCAGCCACGGCTTTGTCAAGCTGGGCCTTTAAAACCTCTAAGGATGGAGATTCCACCACCTCCCTAGGTAACCCATTCCAATGCTTCACCACTCTCCTAGAGAAACAGTTTTTCCTAATATCCAACCTAGACCTCTGCCACTGCAACTTGAGACCATTGCTCCTTGTTCTGTCCTCTGCCAACACTGAGAACAGCCTAGCTCCTTCCTCTCTGGAACCTCCCTTCAGGTAGTTGAAGGCTGCTATCAAATCTCCCCTCACTCGTCTCTTCTGCAGACTAAATAAGTCCAATTCCCTCAGCCTCTCCTCATAAGTCATGTGCCCCAGCCCCCTAATCATTTTTGTTGCCCTCCGCTGGACTGTCTCCAATTTGTCCACATCCTTTTCTGTAGTGGGGGGCCCAAAACTGGACGCAATACTCCAGATGAGGCCTCACTAGTGCTGAATAGAGGGGAATAATCAGTTTCCTCAGTCTGCTGGCAATGGTCCTACTAACGCAACCCAATATGCTGTTAGCCTTCTTGGCAACAAGGGCACACTGTTGACTCATAACCAGCTTTTCGTCCACTGTAATGCCCAGGTCCTTCTTTGCAGAACTGCCACTTAGCCAGTCGGTCCCCAGCCTGTAGCAGTGCATGGGATTCTTCCATCCTAAGTGCAGGACTCTGCACTTGTTCTTGTTGAACCTCATCAGATTTCTTTTAGCCCAATCCTTCAATTTGTTTAGGTCACTCTGGACCCTATACTGACCCTCTAGCATATCTACCTCTCCCCTCAGCTTAGTGTCATCCACGAACTTGCTGAGGGGTAATGCATCCCATCATCCTTTGTGGATTTGAGCCACAAATATAGTCAAAAGCACCATCTCCCCGTCATAATCACATATCATCCCTGTGGCAACCATATGGAAAAGTAACTTTAGGAAAACATTTGATGTATTTCCAGCTGCTGTTTAATGGCATGCACTAGCTGGACTGATGGGAAGAAGCCAGAACCACCACTTATTAGTCTGTGGATCACCAGCAAGCGCGCCATAAAGCAAAGTTTGGAAATTTCTGCTCTGAGTATGAGAATCCTGGGCAAAGGTAGGCAGGACTAGTAGCAGGAGCTAAATAGGCAGGAACAACCACTGGGGTTTGGAGTCAGTATCCAGGTGAACAGTCAGGCCAGTGGGCAGAGCTGGGGACAGGTCAGGGATCAGACTGAGGGTCAATACCAAGTATCAAGGTGTGAGAGGGTGTTCCAGTGGAAGTCAAGGTCCAAGGCAGAGCAGAGGCATTCAGGAACAGACAGTGCAGTGTAGTCATGGCAGCTAGATAGCTAATGATCTGCTTTGTTGTCCAGGCACTTCCTGGAATGGCTCCTGGGTTCTTATAGGACAGGGAGCCAATCAGGTGAAAGAAATGTCAAAATATTAGAATTCACCTGGGGATGGAAATTCCATTTTCTGACAAATTCTAGCCCAGAACCTGAAAGCTCCGCCACAACTCTGGCTTGTAGGGTATCCACACCCAACTCAGGGAACCCATCTGCACTCCAGACCATGAAAGAAGATAGCTAGAGCTGCTACATCATCACTGCTCTCATGTGGCCAGGAGCTGGAAGACAATGCTGGGTGCTGATACACACATGAGCACTCAGAGAAATCTCCAAGGCACTTGTACATCCACCTTTGTCGGGACAAGTAGTTTTAGCTGTTACACTAAGGTTTATCCAGTGCAGGTGTGAGACAGAATGGGCTCTGCTACAAAACTAAGAGGAGTATGAAATCCTTCCTTAACATGGTGTGGGGGGAAGCTATATGGATTTTGCTGAGGGGATCAGAAGCCTTTGGATGGACGATGTGAAAAAAAAAGCCGGACTTCTTATATTGCAGGTATTTTGTCTTCCTGCACAGAAGCCTGTTTGTGCACTGTGCCAGCATCTCACTGGCAAAATGACTGATCTAAGAGATTCAACAATGCCACTGCCCTCTCTGTGCCAGCTCCACATGCCAGGCCACCACTGCCCCTGCCTTGTATCTGTCCCCTGTGCCAGAACACCACCCCAGCTTTGACTGTACCTGTCCCCAGTGCCAGACTTCTACCCAGGGCCGGATTAACTCTCCTGTGGGCTTGTAGTTATTAGATTTTGTGAGGCCCCTGGAGGTTTGGAGTGGGGGAGTGGGCTTAGGGCTGGTGCAGGGAATTGGGATATGGGAGGGGGTGCATCTCCAGCTGGGGGAAGGTGGGATTTAGGGTGGGGCCAGGGATGGGATAGGGGGTTGGGGTGCAGGAGAGGGTGCAGGTTCCAGCTGGGAGGAGCTTACCTTGGTCAGCGGTGCAGCAGTGCTAAGGCAGGATCCCCGCCTGTCCTGGCTCTGCACTACTCTGCTCCTCGAGGTGGCCGGCTTGTCTGGCCCCTAGGCATAGGGGCTAGGCTGCTATGCATGGTGCACGCTGCATGTGTCTGCAGGCTCCGCCACTGCAGCTCCCATTGACCACGGTACCCAGCCAATGGGAATTGTGGAGACAGCGCTGGGGCAGCGCACAGAGATTCCATGTACGCCCTTTGCCTAGGGGCTGCAGGGGCACATTGGTGAGCCAGTGCTCATGGCTCCAGCCCCGGGAGGGGAGAGGAGGGGGCGGGTGATGAGGCTCAGGGACCAGTGTGCGGCCCAGGGTGTGGAGACTTGCCATGGGGCAGATTAAAAGAAGCAGCAAGCCGCCTGCGGGGCCCCCCTTAGCCTGAGGCCCCGGGCTGCAGCCCCTAAAGCCCCTGCATTAATCCGGCTCTACTTCTGCCTCCACCCTACCTGCACCGGGCAGCCACTGCACTGCCTGCATCTGCCCCATATTCCAGGATACCACCACTGCCCTGCCTGCCGTGCACTACAGCTGTGCAGCTGTAGCACCTGGAGTCTAGACAGGCCCTCAGTCCACATAGGGAGTGCAGAATAGCTATTATGCTTTGAAATCACACCTTCACTATTTCACACTAACTCATCTTTGAATTCCCATGTAGATGACGGGGCACTAGCTCCACCCAAGAGGAATAACGTACATGACAGTGGGCACAAAAACTTTAATCACATTAATCATTCTGACACATGGATTCGCTTTACACGTCTATGTACACTGTGTAACATGGGTGGCTCTGTGGGCAAATTCTACTTACCAAATGTATTAGAGAGAGCTGGGCAGATACAGCAGAAAACTTGCTACAGCTACTTAATGATTTAAGGAATTTATTTCAGCTACATTTGAGCCATGTTTGCATTCCAGAATCCAGATTCTGGCAGCGGCATGGTATGAACAGGCGCACTCGAGGAAAGATAGTTTAAGCTTGCCCCAAGTCCTCACAAAAACAGAATTTTCACTTTTCTTTCTGTGAGCATTCACAGTACAAACCCAACCCAACTGGAGCACCAAAACAATACCACGTGATTTATGTGACCTATCATAACTAAGCCACACAGCTCCATAATGAACGTGACCCATAGATAAAAGGAGATTGCAAATAATCTGTATGATCAGTTTGGTGTATGGTTTTGTTTTTTTTGCTGTACATCACCATTTAGTTAGATTATAAACCAGTTCCATCATAATCAATCATAACAGTAGGCTATTTAGCACAACAAAGAAATACCAGCTTGCCTTCTTGACAGCAGGCATTCTTTCGTCTTGTTTTGTTACACTTGAAGGGAACAGCCACCAAAATCATTTGAAGAAACACACAGCGGGAAGGGAGAAGAGATAAATTAAGTTGTAAATAAAATGGAAAAAGCTACAGCTGAGTCATCAGGCAGCTCAGACTTTTGCAGTTTCAGAGATTTGTCAGTCAGTCCAAAAGTTCGGAGATGACACTGGTTCAATGACATGATCACTGCCGATGAGAATGATGCTGCAAAACTGGGATTTTCTGCACCCAAGGGTTAATTTAAGGAGCAGAAATCCTGGAAAAAGACCACAGTCTCAAGACTGGAAAATGCCACCTTGGATCCCCATTTCCAAGGCCTTACGGTTCCATTCCTTAGCAGCTATTTTCTTGTTTAACTTGCTTTAGATCAGATTATTGAGATATGCATGAGCCAGAACTATAGCATGAAGTCGAGCTGCAGAAGTTGGGCATCACTGCCAGACATCTGGGTACCAGAGAACCTCCCAATATATCCTGGCCTACACCTTCCTGCCTTCTCACTGATAAAAACCCTCGGCACTACTGAGACCACCTGTGCTCTGTTCCAATCAAACTCCTTCAGCTCTTTTTTTTCCACAACAGGAGTATGTAAAACGGTAGGGTCACCCAACAGAAGTCTAGTGCAGGAAGAGAGCTCTCTCACAGCTCCATGTTGTCAGGGAATTTAGCAGATCAAGTTTCAAACTAAAACAAGGGATTTGACACAAGAAGGGAAAACAAACAAACAGAAACCAGGCCTGCTCAGACAGACATAAAACTAGTCTTTCTACCTTGAACTAGCTTATCCAAGGCGCCTCCTCAGCTGGTTTGCTACTGATCTTCTCCCATGCCTCTAGAATGAGAGAGAGACTTGGCCTCCCAATTGAGCCTTCAGTTGGATGCCCCACTTCCTTACCCAAATCCCTACCTGTTTGGATGTGGGGAGCAGGAAGGTGTAACAAGGAGTTAGCTCCCTGTTGGCAAGCAGTAGGTTCTCTGCTCACTACCACCTACAGAACAGAATTACTTCAAGACTGTAACAAAACTCCCATTCCCTGCTCTTGAACTGACTTATGGGTTAAATCAAAGGCTTAAACAAACAAACAGAGAGGTCTTACTTTCCATTCCAAAGCTCACCAGAAAGTCTGTCTCTGAGAGACAACCAGAATGCCAGAGGTGCGAGCTTCCACTGGGGACTCCTGGTCACTGGTCTTGGACAGCTTTGCCCCAGCAACTGGCGGTGAGGGTGACCCAATAGATTTCAACCAAGAAAATCCTAAATAGATTCACTGCAATGCTGCTACTCATACGTTAGGCTCAGTAAACAGTTGAGTTTTCCTCCCAGCTCTTGATATACTGAATATGCAATGGTTATCTCAATTCACTCCCATTCCAGGGTTTGCCATTATCATTAATTCAAGCAACCAAATCTTTCAAGAAGATTGTATTTACAGATATAAACTGTAGAAAACTTTGCACTCTTGGTTTGGCCATGTTAAGGGATTTTTCCTGCAGGACCTTTAATACTTTCCCATTTCTTCCTCTTGCCTCAGAAAGATTCATCCTATTTTTTACACATCTGAGTTTGAGTGAATGAGGCCCACCTGCTCTAATTGCCAGTGTGAGTCAGAGGAAGGGTTGTGTATCCGCCTCCAAAAGCCTAACATTCTGACGCAGGCTCATTTGGAGAGGAGGGACCAGAAGAGATTTGGTATCATGCAAGTTAATCTGCCTGGCCCTGCATTTATTTTGTAGATGCAGTCCATATGTGAACCTTCACAAAGGCCTTCTGAAAAGTTTTGGCCATGCCTATGCTTACAGGTCAGGATGTAATGTGAGCAACACGGCATATCCACTGGCACACAGAAGTCCAATCAAAGACATGTAGCTGCAGCTCATAAGCACAAACCCACTAGAACCTGACAAACTTAGCTGAGCTCTGAGCCCTTTGGTGACATGAGATAAAAGAAATAATGGAAGTGTTTCACACAAGAGGCTAAAATGGAGAGGGTGAGTGTGAAGAGAGGTGGGGAAGAGAATGAATTATTTCACAGAGAAACCTGAGCAAAATCCCCAGGTCATAACAAGATGTGAAAGCTCAGCTGTGTAAGCAGTTTAAGGCCTCTCTAACAAAAAGAATGCAACACAAACGATCATTCAAAATCACTGTAAATCTTCTCATTCCAAAGCTGACCACAGTCAGTTTTTTCTAAAAATCAATCAGATCAAATGCCTTCCCCTTAGATCAACAGACTGACCTTCAGAGATGTTCTTTCCTCTTTTTTGGTTTACAGATGATCAAAATGGCTCATTCATTTTGACAGTTTATAATCCCATAAAATATGCCTCTCTAGATTCAGTACTCAGTGAATGAAATGTTGGGGGCCCGATTCTCTGTGGCTTTGAATATGGTGATGTTGTTTACACCAGTGCAAAGTGAACACAAAGTGGGAGTCAAAACTACCCAATCAGATTGGCAGTGTTCTACGCACACCTGGCACTAGTGTAAATGACTACATATGGTGCAGGGCGATGGCTCATTAGCTCCTCAACGTTGCATATTTATACTCCAAACAATGGAGGTCCACTGAGGTCCTTGGGAAGCCTCTCATGGAATTGAGTGGGAGCAGGAACAGGTTCTGTCCTTGCATTATCTTTGCCAATGGCGATAACCAAGAAGAAATCGGCCAGTTCTGCCGTCCTGTTTCCCCGTGCAAAGAAACACAACCTTAGCTCTGTTCATGGAAATCTGAGTTTGAAAAGGCGAGTTTCTTGTTTCTGACTGTGGAATTTTAGCTTAGAAAATACAGTGATGAATGAGGTTTCATGTACTAGCATCACAGCTATCAAGGACTGCCAAGCAGCTACTTTGATAAATAGCTCTGATGGAGAAGAAGGGGATAGTAGGAGAAAGGAAGGGGCGGGAGGTAAGAGTGGATATCAGCCTATTGAGGGCAGCATTAGTACATGGAAGCGAGATGCAGAACACCATCAAAATGCTTTGACATGCAAAGGAACCTGATCGTGATAACTGCCTGATTTATTTTGCTCCTTTCTGGACACAAAATGTTCCATGCACAGTGGCCCTAGATGAGGTGGGGTGATGTGGGACATGTAATAATGTTAACGTGAACTTCCAACTGCATGTTTTCTTGTTGTGGGAAAATTTGCTCTGGGCAACAGAAGGGAGTTAATCACAGCCACCAGATGTAATTTCTAACAGAGTGAGAGCTCGGCAATGCAGCCAGCTGAAACTGGGAGAAATGCCCTTTGACTTAGAGAAAGTCTGTTGCAACCCAAGCCATGCCACCTTGGTCAAGTGGTTGACTTCAATGGGATTATTCACATGCTTAAAGTTAAACATGTGTTTAGCTTCTTTTGTACATCAGGACCAGAGTGCTGAGCCACTGATTAGATCTCACAAGCTAGGCAGACAGAGGCCTGGTCAAACCTTGGATGGGAAAACACCACGTGACAAGTCAAATTTAGGTGCTGCTGGACATGGTTCAGTGAAGGAGACAGAACTGAACCACTACCAGGGCTGGTGCAACCATTTAGGCGGACTAGGCGGTTGCGTAGGGCGAGATTTGGGGGCACCAAAAAGCGCCCCCCAATTTTTCTTTTTAAATGGTTGAGCAGCCGCTGCTGCTGGGACAGAGAGAGAGTCTGGGCTGCCAGCGGCAGCCGGCAGCCCAGGGGGTCCCCCGGGTCAGGGCGCCATCGCGGCAGCCGGCAGCTCAGGGGGTCCCTGGGTCAGGGCGCTGCCGCGGCAGCCCGCAGCCCACGGGGTCCCCCCGGTCAGGGCGCCGTTGCCGGCAGCCCAGGGCTTCCTCTGGGTCAGCGCGCCGCCGCAGCAGCCAGCAGCCCAGGGCTTCCTCTGGGTCAGCGCGCCGCCGCAGCAGCCAGCAGCCCAGGGCTTCCTCTGGGTCAGCGCACCAGCAGGGCCGTCCAGAGAGGGGGTCAAGAGGGCCAATTTGCCCCAGGCCCCGCAGGGGCCCCGACGAGTTTTTCGAGGCCCCTGGAGCGGGGTCCTTCACTCGCTCCGGGAGCCCCGGAAAACTCTCGCGAGGCCCAGGCCCCTGGAGCTTCTTCTGCTCCCAGTCCTCGCTGGCGGGGGGTCCTTCCGCTCCGGGGCGGAAGGACCCCCCGCCAGTGAATTACCACCGAAGCGGGACCCGCTGCCGACATGCAGCCCAGTCTTTGGCGGTAATTCGGCGGCGGGGGGCCCTTCCGCTCTGGGACCAGTCGCCGAAGTGCTCCAGAGACCTGTGGCGGGGGCCCTCCGCCACAGAATTACCGCTGAAGACCCGGCTGCACTCGGCAGCTGGTCCCACTTCAGTGGCAATTCGGCGGTGGGGGGCCCCGCGGCGGGTCTCCGGGGCACTTCGGCGGCGGGTCCCAGAGCGGAAGGGCCCCCCGCCGCCGAATTACCGCCAAAGCGGGGGCCCCCCACCGCCAAAGACCCCAGGTCCCTGGAATCCTCTGGGCTGCCCTGGTGCCCCATTGGCAACCCAGGGAGGAGCCCTGGGTCAGCACGCCACTGCCGGCAGCCGCCAGCCCAGGGGTTCCACTGCGCAGTCCTGCTTGGAGAGGATGCGGAGCAGAGGTGAGCTGGGGTGGGGAAGTACCGCAGGGCTCCTCAGGCCAGGGGGTGAGGAGCTGCCATGGGGGCGGGCGGCACACTTCAGGGCTGAGGGGGCGAGGGGCGGGGAGCTGATGAAGGGCTGAGAGGGGGTTTAAGGTGGAAGTTTCGCCTAGGGCGCGAAACTTCCTTGCACCGGCCCTGACCACTACCCTAACAAAGGGCTATGAGGTGCTGTGTTTCATATGAGATACAAAACTAAGATCCTTTCTACTCCTGGTGACAACACATCCCATGATACTTCAAAAAGAGGAGTAATAGCTTCAGCATCCTGACCAAACTCCATTTTAGGTTCACACATTTTATATGCCTAAAATTCTCCTTAATGTTTCCACTGCATACAACAGTCTTACTCACTTTCTGTTCAAAACTACTTTCTAGTATTGCTGCCTGCAGTTAAACAGATGCTAAATTTTATCCCAGCGGTGGCTGCATTTTAATGCTGAATGAAGCAATTCTTGTATATATGCACTGTATTACATAAAGCATGTCAAGTGTTTTGGGATAACCCAATATGAAAAATATCATACACATGTGCTATTACTACAAACATTTAAGAGCACTATCATAGCTTATCTGCATGTCAGGCTGTGGAGTTACAGAATCAGGTCTATTTTTAAATGAGAATTAGACAGGGCATAGGGCAAGCTAGCTATAAACTAATAACATATGTTAACTGGAAGTCCAAAGCCCTAGTAAATGGGAGGTACAGTACAGGGTGGAAAAGAAGGGCAATGAAATACAAACCCCCTGGAGTTCAATTACTTCTGACTCATCCTCCCAAATGAGTTCTTTTCCTCCATAAATGACAGGAAAAAGAAACACTAGCATTGCTAAGATAGAAGGTAAATATTCTTGCACAGTGAGAGAGGAAAACACACGTTAACGACTTTGGCTCAGGGGACTGTGTTTGTGTCAGGACAAAGAAAAAAACACTCTTAAAAACGGGCTTGGCTCATGGTACTGCACAGGTATGTGCCACTGTCGACATTACTGGACTCATTGTTAAGTTCCGTCCGTGTCCTTGGGCAAGAGAGTTTGAGATCTAGATGACCGCAAAGGGTAGAGGACTTGGAACTAGGGTTAGAGTTCCTATAGGTAGGGCTTCCCACCCTAGGGTTATGGTTCCTAAGGGTAGGGCACTTGGAGATAGGGTTAGGGTTCCTAAGGGTAGGGCTTCCACCCTAGGGTTATGGTTCCTAAGGGTAGGGCACTTGGAGATAGGGTTAGGGTTCCAAAGGGTAGGGCTTCACGCCCTAGGGTTATGGTTCCTAAGGGTAGGGCTTCCTGCCCTAGGGTTAGGGTTCCTAAGGGTAGGACTTCCACCCTAGGGTTATGGTTCCTAAGGGTAGGGCACTTGGAGATAGGGTTAGGGTTCCAAAGGGTAGGGCTTCACGCCCTAGGGTTATGGTTCCTAAGGGTAGGGCTTCCTGCCCTAGGGTTAGGGTTCCTGAGGGTAGGGCACTTGGAGCTAGGGTTAAGGTTCCTACTGATAGGGTGCTTGGAGCTAGGGTTAAGGTTTCTGTGCGTAGGGGTTCCCACTCTAGGGTTAGGGTTCCTAAGGGCAGGGCATTTAGAGCTAGGGTTAGGGTTCCTATGGGTACAGCTTTCCATCCCAGGGTTAGGGTTCCTAAGGGTAGGGTACTTGGAGCTAGGGTTAGGGTTCCTATGGGAAGGGGTTCCTGCCCTGGGGTTAGGGTTACTAAGGGTAGGGAAACTGGAACTAGGTTAGGGTTCCTATTGATAGGGCTTCCTGACCTAGGGTTAGGGTTCCTATTGGTAGGGCACTTGGAGCTAGGCTTAGAGTTCCTATGGGTAGGGCTTCCCCCCTAGGGTTAGAGTTACTATGGGTAGGGCACATGGAGCTATGGTTAGGGTTCCTATAGGTAGGGCTTCCTGTCCTAGGGTTAGGGTTCTTAAGGGTAGGGCACTTGGAGCTAGGTTGGGGTTCCTATGGGTAGGGATTTCTGCCCTAGGGATAGGGTTCCTAAGGGTACGGCACTTGGACCTAGGGTTAGGGTTCCTAAGGGTAGGGCACTTGGAGCTAGGGTTAGGGTTCCTATGGGGAGGGCTTCCTGCCTTAGGATTAGGATTACTAAGGGTAGGGAACTGGGAGCTAGGGTTAGGGTTCGTAAGGGTAGGGCACTTGGAGCTATGGTTAAGGTTCCTATGGGTAGGGCTTCCCGCCCTAGCATTAGAGTTCCTAAGGGTACGGCACATGGAGCTAGGGTTAGGGTTTCTACGGGTAAAGCTTCCTGCACTAGGTTTAAGGTTACAAAGGGTAGGGTACTTGGAGCTAGGCTTAGGGTTCCTATAGGTAGGGCGCCCTGCCCTAGGGTTAGCATTCCTGTGGGTAGGGCACTTGGAGCTAGGGTTAGGGATCCTATGGGTAGTGCTTCCTGCCCTGAGGTTAGGGTTCCTATGGGTAGGGCTTCCCGCCCTAGGGTTAGGGTTCCTATGGATAGGGCTTCCCGCCCTAGGGTTAGGGTTCCTAAAGGTAGGGCCATTGGAGCTATGGTTACGGTTCCTATGGGTAGGGCTTCCCGCCCTAGGGTTAGGGTTCCTAAGATTAGAGCACCTGGAGCTAGAGTTAGGACTCCTATGGGTAGGGCACCACACCCTAGGGTTAGGGTTCCTATGGGTAGGGCAATTGGAGCTAGGGTTAGGGTTCCTATGGGTGGGGCACTTGAAGCTAGGGTTAGGGTACCTTTGGGTAGAGCTTCGAGCCTTAGGGTTAGGGTTCCTTAGGGCAGGGCACTTCGAGCTAGGGTTAGGGTTCCTATGGGTAGAGCTTCCTGCCCTAGGGTTGGGGTAGGGCTTCCCGCCCTAGCGTTAGAGTTCCGAAGGGTAGGGCACTTGGAGCTAGGATTAGGGTTCCTATTAGTACGGCTTCCCGCCCTAATGTCAGGGTTCCTATGGGACAGGCAGTTGGAGCTAGGGTTAGGGTTCCTATGGGTTGGAGTTCCTATGGGTAGGACAGGACTTGGACCAGAGTCACAGCAGAACTCAGGCTCTGATCTATGCCCCTAGCAGGGTCCTAGGACCTTGGTCATGAGTGCTTGCTGACCTGAGTCAGACTGAGCTGTGTCTGCACAGAGGAGTGGCTTGGGCTCAAACCTGAGCAGCAGCCCAGATTCAGTGTGCAGTGTAAACATACTCATGAAGATGCTCATTCATTCTTAGGTCACCTGCTCTGATCTGGCTCAGGTCTTTAGTACCTGACAGCAGGTTTGTAAGGAGTGTGTCTCAAACCAAATTCCTTAAGGAGTCCACACCACAAAAGCCATCATCACAAGGAGGACGTGTGCATAAACAGAGGTGTCTAGTTTCTAGGAGAGAAGGCTTAGCCAGCATGTGACGCTAGAAAAATCTGGCTAACCAATAAATTTCCAAACCAGGCAAAATGCACATGAAATCCACTCGTGACTGTGTGTACAGTTGCTCCTCTGTGCCGATCCACACAGAACATGAGTTGCTACAGACCGCAGCATTAGAGCCCGGGCTCTTGTATTCAAACTGTAGCAGCTCATGCCTTTAACTCTGGAGATCTCTGGGTCAACCCCTGGTGTGTTGACCATGAGTGTGGCTCTCGCACACACACAGAGACTAAATATGCTACTCCAAAGAACAACAAGCAGAGACATAGGTGTGAGTGACAAAATCTTTGTTAAAAGAATCTTTGTAACAACTAGCCTAACCTGTTCCATCTTCATTGTAATACTACTGAAAGAACTTGACCACCAGCACATGTAGCTTAACGAACAAAAAGTCGTTAGATAAGCCATTCACTCTGTCTTTCCCTTCACAATTTGCTTAGAAAACAACAGCAGCTGCAAAAATGACAAATCAACCTGAACAGATACTGTTTCTTCTGAGATCTTTCTGGGAAACTTTCCACTGTCTGGTCTCTCTGTTTCTCAGGGATTGTATCTGAAGAGTGTGTTTGCACATCAGATGACATGCTGTGGCCAGTTGGTCTGATTTCCAATCTCACTTACAATGTACATTGGCAGTAACTGAGGCTCAATACCTGTCAGGTTATGTATTGTGGATACAGGATAGATTTAATGAACGTATGGTGTTCTCAGCTCCCCTTCTAAGCAGCACTTAATTGGACTTCTCAGGAACCATCTCTTTTTTTCTCTCCAGAGCTGGAGGTTAGCTAGGTCTTATCTACCTGTAAGAACCTGAGTGAAATGCTCAATTTCTGATGCCTGGATTTAAGATTTTTGACAGTTGTTCCTTTAAAACTTGGAAAATCAGGAAATTTCTGTGACCTTTCCAGAGAAGTGTAGATTTGATTATGAAACATTTGGTAGTCCTAAACAGCATGGAAGAAAGAAGAATACAATCCTTCTTGTACCATGTGTTACTCACATATGAAAAACATACTATTAAACACCTTCATCTGGCACAAATTATGTGCATCACTGACCAAGAAAAATATTTGGCCAGCTCCTGTATAGTATGGTTACTTTTATGTGCCTAAATAAGAAAAGGGTTTTATCCTGTATTTATTAATTCCAAACTTAGTTTGTGGGAGATTGAATTTCCTTTATGAACTTTGCCCTTCCTTAAAAATTTTATTACAATAATTCAATGAAAGACAATAGCTGAGGAGAAATCTCAGGTCAAGTATCCAGAAGTCCTTACATTTTTACAGACTCATTTGGCTGAAGAGCTTAAATTTAAAGTTTTCTTGGAAATTAGAGCTGGGATTTTCAACAGAGCATGCAGGAGCTAGGCACCCAATTGAGATTGAAGTTTGTAACTCACTAAAGCTCTTTTTAAAATCCAAATGTAACAGGGTATTTTCTGAGTGCAATTTATAGGAGTGAGTGCATGTTGGGGGAGTGGGGCAATCAAAATCCCAGCTAGCCCTCAGTTGCCAGAGCATCAGGCTCTTAATCTGAGGGTGTAGGGTTCAAGCAGAGGGTTAATTTTGATAAACATCTGAATGGGATTATATGGTGGGGCTGCCTGTGATAGGAGAAGATTGGATTCGATAAATGAATTAAACATAAAGGAGCCTTTTGGGTTAATTTCTCATAAACATCTACATTTTGGGATTCTTTTCCCAGAGTTATCAGAATGCTCCAGAATCTGTGAACCTGCCAAATTGGATAAAAATGCTCAAAAAGAAACACAAAAGAAATCAACCACACACAAGTGGAAGGAAAGTATCTGAGAAATAAATATGAGCAAGAATACAGCCCAAAGAGACAAATTCCTACACATTTATGAAAACCACCCACTGCCCCCATCTTAATCTTCCCACAAAAGCAATTCAGGAAGTACAACATTAATAGCAAATGGACAACAAGTAGGAGTCCTACCACTTTAACAAGCATAGAGAAAAACAGTAACATTATGAGTGGCATACAGTTCTAGATGGGTCACACATCCTATCTGTCTGGTGTCTATGTGAGCATGCAATGAAAACTATTCACTGAAATATGCTGTGTTTATTTGTAGGGAAGCCATCTGTCTTTGTTACATGCAACAGTAAATGCAGATGGCTCTAGGATGTATGCATACCAACAAAATGCCAAAAAGAGTACTCAAAAAAGCCTTAGCACGCTGACTAGTCAGATGCATTCATGTGAATGGATCAATCTGTAAATGATAATATGGAAGAGGAATGCAATACATTATTATTACATTTATATAGCACCATTCATCCCCAGGAGTCTCCAAGTGATTCACTCTAATAACTGATTCCTCCCCTTCCCCACAAGACTGAAATGCAGCCACCTCTGCTGTGGAATACAGCAGCTACGACTACTACATTGCAAAACTTCACAACCGTTTAGGGCAGGATCTGGAGAAAAATACTGAGTCCTACTAAAACTGCAGGAAGGATTTTCAGTAGGATGAATATCCCCAAATTAACAAGGATCCCAGGATTAGCATGGTGCCTACACTTGCAATGTGCGTCATGGAGGCTGCGATGATCACAAATGGCCACATCCTCCATTTTCTATATTACCTAAAAGACATCCCTTCCAGCAGCACTGCTGTGGGATGACAGGCCCATTACTAACTCAAAAGGAAAACCACCACTTACTGAATCACTAATGCTGTTTCCTGAAACACACTGGGTTTTCTTTGAAGATTCCTCCATACATGCCTGGACCCAGGCCAACACTACTTGTTTGTTAGATCTGACAAGATCACAGCCAGAGGCGGAAAGAATTCAAGTAGAACAGAATATTGGACATCTAAGAAGAGCATCACTCTGGCTTCAGTAGAATTGAGAGCTTCCTTCAGTTTCATGTTGGACCCTCCCAATGAGTAGACCATGACTGGATCCACACAGATTTCAGAAGCCACCAAGAGACAGGTAAGCATATGGTCACGTTAATAATTACACAGCCAGCAAAAAGGCACAGATTCCCAGAGCAATCACATGGAGTTAAAAGGTCAAAAACAAGACAGAGGGAAGCCAATGGAATAGCAGTTTGTGCTAAAAAGCAGCACAGTAACACATGAATTATACTGGCAACCTTAGGGATACTTACAGAAATGTGTCCAATAAAATACAAACTAACAACAGAGAACAAATCCCAAAATGGGCCTTGGCTTCCATTGCTCTCAAGCTTTCCTATTCTAAAAAACCGTTAATACACTTACACTGAGCAAGGGACTTTTCCCCACTGTATTTTAACACTCAAGTCCTCTTCTGGGGGCGGGGGGTGTCAGTGGCAAGGTGCAATGAATTTAGAAGTCTTTTCCCCCTTCCTCTAATTTTTTCTTTTTTTAACATGGAAAAAAAAAAGACTCATGATAGCCAAGAGCAGACTCTTGCCCTTGATACTTTGCCCAATGTCTGACCTCATTTATACTGTAGTAAATCAAGAGTAACTCCAAATGGAGTATATTATCCAATGGTGTAAACAGAGCTATACCAAGACTGCATCATAGACTCTCAGACTATAAAGCCAGAAGGGACTGTGATAAGCATCTAGTCTGATCTCCTGCACCTCACAGGCCACAGAACCATACCCACCCACTGCTGTAATAGGACCATCTGTCTAAATTACTGAAGTCCTCAAATCTTGATTTAAAGACTTCAAGTTTACAGATAATCCAGCCTTTACTCTAATTCAAACCAGCAAATGACCCTTGCCCCATGCTGCAGAGGAAGGCAAAACCCAGGGTCTCTGCCAACCTGACCTGGAGGGAAATTCCTTCTCAACACCAAATAGAGTGATCAGTTTGCCCCTAAACATATGAGTGAGACCCACTAGCTAGACACCGGGGAAAGAATTTTCTGTAGTAACTCAGAGCTCTCCCCATCTAGTGTTTTATCTCTGGCCACTGGAGAGATTTGCTGCTAGCAGTTGCAGATGGGCCATATGCCATTGTACATGTTATCATTATACCATCCTCTCCATAAAACTTATCAAGCTCAGTCTTGAAACAAGTTAGGGGAGTAAAGGGAACAAAAAACCCTTGGAAGGCTGTTCTAGAATTTCACTCCTCTGGTGGTGCGATGTTATTGATATAAACTGGAACCATATAGAACATGGTCTGCAATCAAGATCCTCTAGTGGCACCAAATCTTATGTAAAGGGGGTCAGATAAGGTGTCTAAGACCAGGTTATGGGTTGCTGGTTATGATTATGCTGTCTGTATGTCTGTATCATTTTGTAGTTGAAGTTATGAGTATTGGATCTATACTATGTGTATTTCAAATTTGTGCTGTGTTTCTGGGAAACATCCCAGACAAGATGGTGTTAGCTCTGCCTAGCCTGCTTGATGGCCCGTTAAGAACCATCAGCTACACAACTGACCCACGTAGAGAAGGCAGATATGCCTTGTAACTCAGCAAAGTATGCAGGGACTTGCCCATGTGACTCCAGATTCCATTTTGCTGTAACTTTCCACAGTAAGAACAAAGAGGTTCTTACACCTGAAAAAGCCTATATCAGGCTGATGCCTTATCTCCATCTTGTCTTCAATCCTGCTTCTTACCTCTGCAGGGACTTTGCTACAAACTGAAGCTCTGCATAAAGGACTGATGACCCATCCCAGCGGGGGATGTTCTCCAGAGACTTGATTTAAACCTGCAGTTTATTCTATCACTGCTACAAGCCTGAACTAAACTTTGCCGTTACTGTATGTAATTGATTCCATTTAATCAATTCTAGCTCTCATCTCTATCTTTTTCCCTTTATGAATAAACCTTTAGATTTTAGATTCTAAAGGATTGGCAACAGCATGATTTGTGGGTAAGATCTGATGTGTATATTGACCTGGGCCTGGGGCTTGATTCTTTGGGATTGAGAGAACCTTTTTCTTTTATTGGGGTATTGGTTTTCATAACCATTCATCCCCAGGACGAGTGGCACTGGTGGTGATACTGGGAGACTGGAGTGTCTAAGGAAATTGTTTGTGTGACTTGTGGTTAGCCAGTGGAATGAAATCAAAGTCCTCTTTGTCTGGCTGGTTTGGTTTGCCTTAGAGGAAGAAAAACCCCAGCCTAGGGCTGTAACAGCCCTGTTTAAGCAATTGGCCCTGAATTGGCACTCTCAGTTGGGTCCCGCCAGAACCGCATCGTCACAGGTGGTTAGAAATCTTCATCTAATTTCAAGCCTAAACTTATTGATGGTCAGTTCATACCCATTTGTTCTTGTGCCAATAGTGGCCCTTAACTTAAATAACTCCTATATCTCCCTGGTGTTTATTCTCCATCTGTCCCCTGAGCCTTCATTTTATTAGATAATACAAGCCAAGCTTCTTAAGTCTCCTCTTGTAAGGTAGGTTTCCCATTCCTCTCATCATCCTAGTAGCCATTCTCGGCACCTGTTCCTACTGAATTCATCTTTTTTAAACATGGGAGACCATCACCATAGCTGAGTGCAGAATCTGGTACAGCATGTCTTACTATGCATAAAAGCCAGAGATCAAATAAGGTGGATACAGGTAGGACTCTCTCATGTGCAGTTCCACCAGTCCTGAGGTGTAAGCCTTCCATCTATTTGGCTGAAGTCCATTAGCTTCTGCTGAAGTTAATGGGAGCAGTGTCCACACAGGAATGTAGAATACAATCTATCCCTCAGGTTTTTCAGCACCCCTTCTAATACAAAGTCTAGGCTATTATTAGGGCTCTGTATCTGTCACAGAGGTTGCAGAAGTCCTGGATTCTGTGACTTTCTGTTACCTTTGTGACTTCTGCACAGCCAGTGTGGCTGACCTCAGGGCCACCCAAGCAGCTAGCCCCAGTGACTGCCTGAGCAGCGGCCGATGCGGCTGGCCCCAAGGACTTCCTGAACAGCGGCTGGCTCTGGGGACCACCTGAGCAGCGGTCCTGGGAACGGAAAAGAGCAGCTGCAGCTCGGCAGCCCCCAGCAGTGGTCCCCGTGGGGGTAAGCCCCCAGTGGTGGCTGAAGCAGCCGCAGCTTGGTGGCCCCAGGGCTCCCCTCCCAAGCAGCGCCCCCTCCTCCAAGATTTAATCAGGGGTACTTATGGTGCAAATCATAGACAGGTCAAGGGGATGTGAATTTTTGTTTATTGCCCACGACCTATCCATGACTTTTATTAAAAATACCCATGACTAAATGATAACCATAACTATTATTGAAAAGAAACTGCCAAGTAAGAAGTGGTCTTGTGATAGGGGTAAACATCAACTGATGAGCAGATTGGACCACCATTACAAACAAGACCACAGTAAGGAGAAATAAAATTGACAGGCCCAGCATACACCTCTTTGCATATTATGCCCATCCACTATCCAAAAAACACTTCATTAAATATTTGTTGTGTGTTTATACTAACTCCCATCTGTTCCTGTGGGTCACATCTTATTGTATCTACAACCACTAAGGGCTGGTCTACACTGGGAGGGGATCGATCTAAGATATGCAACTTCAGCTACGTGAATAGCGTAGCTGAAGGTGAAGTATCTTAGATCGATTTACCTCAGGTCCTCATGGCGCGGGATTGATGTCTGTAGCTCCCCCGGTTGACTCCGATACCGCTGCTTGCTCTAGTGGAGTTCCGGAGTTGATGGGAGCGCGTTCGGGGATCGATATATCGTGTCTAGATGAGACACGATATATTGATCCCTGAAAAATCGATCGCTACCTGCCGATACGGCGGGTAGTCTAGACGTACTCTAAGCTAAGGGCTGCTCTACACACAGTTTTTGTACCAGTATAAGTATTTAGATTAAGGGGATGATTTACTGAAATCATTATACTAGTACAACCCCCTAGTGTGGATGCAGTTATAACTGTGTTTGTTTACAGCAGACGTGGGCAAACTACAGCCCACGAGAGGGAGCAGTTAGGAGACAAGGAGCAGGGGGGGTTGGAGGTTCTGAGGGGGGGCAGTCAGGGAGCAAGAAGTGGGAGGGGGCGGATGGGGGCTGGGGCCAGGTTGTTTGGGGACGCACAGCCTTCCCTACCCAACCCTCCATACAGTTACACAACACCAATGTGGCCCTCGGGCCAAAAAGTTTGTCCACCCCTGGTTTACAACTTGCTATCTCAGCACTTGCTATAAGTTCTAAGCTTCATGCGACTTTGTGGAAAATTTTTGCAGAAACAGATGTTTCAGATGCTTTGGAAATTTGCTCAGCCACACACAAGAAAAATATGCCCCCATATGCTTCCTGTGTAATCTCACAAAGGCTCCTGTCCCCATCTACCTTTGAAATTATAAAGCAGTGGTCGGCAACCTTTCAGAAGTAGTGTCTTCATTTATTCACTCTAATTTAAAGTTTCACCAGTAATATATTTTAACATTTTTAGAAGGTCTCTTTCTATAAGTCTATAATATATAACTAAACTATTGTTGTATGTGAAGTAAATAAGTTTTTTTAAATGTTTAAGAAGCTTCACTGAAAATTAAAGTAAAATGCAGAGCCCCCCAGACCAATGACCAGGACCCAGGCAGTGTGAGTGCCACTGAAAATCAGTTCACATGCCGTCTTTGGCATAAGTTGCCTACCCCTATTGTAAAGCATAAACACTGCCCAGACATCGCTACAAATTCTAATACAAACATTTTATTTCATCTCTTGCTCCTAAGCCTCCTCAGGGAGTACAGGCTCATCTAGCTCTAACTTTATTAAAGGCTGGTGAACATCTCATGGCAAATATTTACTTGGGCACTGACCCCTGAAATAAACTCAACTCATTTCATTGCTGATTCAGTCAGCACTTCAGCACCTGGTACTCACAGTGTGTAAGATTCCTGGTGGCGTGAGGTCTTTAGACTCTCTCCCTCTCTGGCTGTCTAGGAATTTTAAATGGCCACTTATCTTAATGGTGCCAAATCTGACTTGTGTGTTTAAGGAGAGATTTTTAAAGAATCCTACGGGCGTTAGGCACTTGCCTACTATTGAGTTTCAAAGGTATTTGGGCATCTAGCTCCAATGGGAGCCTTTTAAAAAGCCCAGTCAATGTCACTGCCCACTTCTTTAGAGTAATTAGCATTTAGACATCATGGTGACAGGCAGACAGAGTAGTTTAGATAGACAAATCAAGCAATAGATTGCAGCTCACTTGAATTTTGTCCTGGAAATCATGGATTCCATCTGGGATACCAAACAGCACCTGTGACTTTTGATTTCCTCCCCAGCCTCATTCCAAAATTTTCCAACGGCTTTTTCATGTTTTTCGCTGGCACCTGCTAAAATTACCATGAGGAGGAAAAATGAGCCTTTGATCTAGGGCTAGATCAGTGTCAGCTAGGGGGAGGGATAGCTCAGTGGTTTGAGCATTGGCCAGCTAAACCCAGGGTTGTGAGTTCAATCCTTGGGAGGGCCACTTAGGGATCTGGGGCAAAATCAGTGCTTGGTCCTGCTAGTGAAGGATGCAGGGTCCCTTCCAGTTCTAGGAGATATATCCTATCTCCATTATTTTATTTTATTTTTTTTTATTTAGTGTTCAAGTCCCTCAAATCCCTTCCTTGAGCAGCTCCCAACTCTCACAAATTTCCCAGGCCAGTGACTCTTCACAGACTTGCAGATGTGACATTTGGTTGGGTGATCCAATTACAGATTATTTCCTGGATTCGTGGGCCAATTCAAGAAGCAGCATTGTATGAGGATAAGATACGTCATGGAGAGTTACAAAAGAAAATCAAAACTGTGGGGGGGGAAATGGGGGAAGGAGTAAGGATAGTGCAGAAAACGAGGAGACAACTGGAAGTAGATGCCAATGATGTCACAGATTGAAAGTAGAGTCTGGTAGGGGCAGGGGAGAGTGCTGTATTGTCTAGGTGCTCCCTGGCTTCTAAGGGAGCCACTGCAGATTCTTGGGGTGGTGGGAGGGAAGGGGCACAGGCTGGTGCCCTCACTGGCACCTATAGGAGAGGCTGCAAGTGCTGGCTGCGAAAGATTTGACAGATGGATAGACAGAGGAGAAGGTGCTTAAGGGAAATGTGCACATGCCTTGAATTCCACCTTACATTCAAATGAAGTTTAAATAGACCTGAACATGAGAGAACTTCTGCTGATGCAAAATGCTGACCTTTTTATTTCTGTTTGGCTTCTCTTTTGCCCGTGTATCCCCTGCAATTACTGTAGAGTCAGATCCTTCTGTAGAAGTAACAATTTCCCAAGAGTCGCCTAAAAACATGAACCCGAGTTCTACTGCAATTTGCAAGAGACAACAGAACACTACATATGTACCATGCAATAGGAACTAAATCTCCTCATTATGGTTTACAATGCTGGGCAGACAGTTTTGCATTTTAAAATTACATTACGAGGGGAAAAAAGCAATTTCCCCACAGCAGTCACAGAATACTAATGTTTGTTTGATTAATTTAGAACTGAGAGTGGGTGGGGTCTCTATAGATTCAAGATGATAAATAATGACATCAAAGGTAAGTCTGCAAGTTAAGAGTACCTGTTGTCAGGAGTCAGGGCCTGCAGCTGAGTCTGGGACTCCTCTCATGTATAAAGTTAGCTATGTTCTTAAGTATCTTGCTGAATCAGGGTCCAAGAGCCTGACCCAAAGTGCATTAAAGTCTCTGATTCTGGCCCAAAAGGCACTGGTGACAAAGGATACCAACAATATCTTGCATGGCATTGGTGAGGCCCCTGAAAAAGCTGGCCAATGCCCATAGTATTGATGAAAAGCAGGAATTCATTTCCACTGCACACAATGGAGATCACATAGGGCAAGAATTCAAGAGTAATATCTTTCTCATTTCCCATGCAAGCAAGATGCAGAATGAGCAAGAAGGTGCCTGCAGTTGAAGTGTCACTGGAATTGAGCAAATAGCAGACTGGGCCAGGAACATCAGGTCACACCTTAAACCACAGAATAATATTTAGAGAGCAGATAGAAAATAAGAAGCCCTGAAATAGGACATTCCTTCTATATGCTTAAAATACCCCAGATGAAGTAAAGTAAAAAACATACAAGTGGGAAATTGAACAAGGTGGAAAACAGTGTTTGCTGTTGAGGGTGGATCAAAGGGGGGAAGTGATTAAATACTTTAGAGCTATCCAAAGAGAAATGAAGACAAAGGTTAGAGGCCAAGTCTACACTACATAGTTACTTCAGTATAATTATGCAGCTCATGGGTGTGAAAAATCCACCCCTCTGAGCGACATAATTATATCAATGATAACCTCCCATGTAGACAGCTATACGTCGGCAGGAGAGCTTCTCCACCTGACGTAGCTACCACCTAGGACACTACACCCAATAGTCTTCATAGCGATATTGTTATGATATGAATATGGCATAACTAAGATATGTTTTATGCAAGACAGATCATGTGAGGTATCATTGGAAAGGTTATGATATACTGACTGATTATTCTATTTGTATGCATGTATCATTTCTGTATGTGAAGTTAGGAATATTGACTATGTATCAATTACAAAAGTGTTTGCACCTGGGGAACACCCACCAGACAGTAGGCAATCAGCCTGGATGAACCATTAGGGAGAACAATCAGACTCTGAAGATGCTAATCTCTCACCTTCCTGAGAAGCTTCCTGGGATGCTGCTTTGACACTGCAGGGTCATGTGATCATGTTACCTGGTACTGGACCCCATCTTGGCCTACTAGTATTTTTCCACTAGTAGGGGGCGGGGACCAAACTGGGAAACAAAGAATTCCTGCCATATGTAAATCCTATTTAAGGCAGGGAAGTGAGTTAATCAGGGCTCTTTCTTCACTGAATCCCCACCCAGGATGACTGCTGAGAATATTTATAAAACAAGGACCCGGGGGAGCTGAGCCCAGGATGGAAAAGGTGTCTGGCCTTTGAAAGAAAAGCCTAAAACAACATTTAGAGTGAGAAACTACCACTTGTAACCAGTTTCTTTAATGTATTGAGCTTAGTTTGCCTATTTGTTTTATTTGCTCAGTAATCTGCTTTGATCTGTTCGCTAACCCTTATAATCACTTAAAATCTATTCTTTGTAGTTAATAAACTTGTTTTGTTTTAAACCAGTTTGTGCAATTCATAACTGCAGGTAGGGGAAAGTGGTGCAGATCTTCCTCCACTTTGAGAGGGGGCAATTTTCATGAGCTTACACCGTACAGATCTCTGTGTGGCACAAGACAATTTGGGGTTTACCACTCCAGGGGGGCTGTGCACTTGAGTGCTGGGCAATCCCCGAGCTGAGTCTTCTCATCCAGAGCTGATCTCAGTGTCTGTGTCTTTCTGCAGCTGGGTGTGTCCCTACCTGTGTGTGCTGGAGGAGGCTTGAGAGCCTGTCTCAGCAGGACAGGGTGAGGGAGCCCAAGCTGATGGAACAGGTGGGCTCGGTGGTATCTCAGGATATCAGGTGGCACCCTGGAGTAGGGGGTAACCCATCACACTGCCTCTCGCAGAGGTGGAGTTATTAAGACAGCAGAAGAGCTCCCTCCTGTTGGCTTAAAGCATCTTCACCAGAAGCGCTAGAGTGGCGCAGCTGCATCGGTGCATCTGTGCCAATGCAAGTTTCTAGTGTAAACCTGCCCAGAGTGTGGCCCCATGTACGCTGATGTAAGTCTGGAGTAGATCCAGTGCCTTCAATGCAATTGCTATAGATTCAGATCAGCACAGAAGAGATGAGAATCTGGAACAATGCGAAGAAAAGAAGACTGCAAAGGAAAGCCCACAGAGAAGATGGCAAAGAAAACTGTGGCTATGCAACATGAAGTGCTAGCTGGCAAGTAACATTTTCAAAAGCCCTAAGTGATTTAATAATCTATGGCTAGGTCTACACTTAAACCACTACAGCGGCACAGCAACAGTGCTCAACGGCACCACTGTAGCACTTCAGAATAGACACTCATCCCAGCAATGTGAAGAGTTCTCCTGTCACTGTAGTTAATCTGCCCTGAGAGGCAGTAGCAGGGTCAATGGAAGAATTCCATCAAACCTAGAGCTGTCTACACCAGGGGTTAATAATATACTATGTCACACAGGAGTGTGGATTTTTCACGAACTTTTTAGTGTAGACCTGGCCTAAATCCTGTTTCCAAAAGGGACTTAGACTCCAAAGGGCTTGTCTGCTCTGCACTGAAAACTACATGGGTGTGAACTGCAGAGTTCTAACTGCCCCGGGTAGATGCTGCTGGCATGAACTAAAGGGTACCTACATTGCTTAACACAGTCCTTTTTCAAACAGGACTTTTTGAAACGCAAACTAGATACCTTTTAGGTTCTTGCCAGCAACCACATCCCCCTGGCCCGTGGAGGGGATCACAACCCCTAGGTTGAGAACCCATGAGTTACATTCTTACTGAGACTCCCATTGGAGACTTACTTGGCTGAAATGGGATGGAAATCTAGAGACTGTGTTCTGCATCCAGCACAAGTGGATCAGTGCCTTCAGAATCCAGTTCTTCACTGTGGTTCTCTCTTAGAACCACTTCGTGAACACAGTAAGAGATGCATGGCCTTGCTCGCTAAATTAAAATGACATCCACTCACTTAACTCTTAGGAAACTGGATGTAACCTGTGGACTGGTTTATTTCATGGATTTTTGTAAGGCCATTAAGAGCACTGCACTGGGGAAGAGGGAGGGTCTGTCACCAGTGTGGGGTCAGGACCCTTGACTGCAACATGCAAGCTTCAGACCCCCACCTTAAAAGGGATAAAACCTGATCTTCTGATTTAGTTACCCATCTGCCATGACAGACGGTGTGTCAGAAGGCTGCATGACTCATACTAGGTGAACAGAAAAGTTAAATATTTCTGATTGCCCAGTGATTGCAGTTTACATGTAGACATGACAGTTCTCTCAACTGAGATGAACTCTCTTTATGCACAGGATTCTTCTTTAAATCTAGACAATATGACGGTTGTGTGATGATATAATTCAGTGAGCTCCCTCCTCCCACATCTACTCCAGAGGACAAAACAGAGAACTCGAAGTGGGTTCCAGTATAAATACATATCTGTCCTACGCTGCTATTTTTGACAAGCTCCCAATTTCAAGTGAGGCCACCAATGGAATGCTTGAGTAATTACTTGAATGATTCCCTAGTGTCTCTCCTCCTCTTGCCAACTAATTCCACAAATTCTAAATGCAAACATAAAAATCTGTGCTTTTAGCACAGATGTCCTAAATGTGCCCATTGGGCCTTGCTCGCATGAAAGCATCATGGTAAATTGCATGCTTAAATTTGAAACCCTGGAATTTTGAAAATCAAGGCTTCTGTGCAAGATGACTTAAACAACAAACAAAAGCGAGCTGAGGAGTGTGGAGGATTTGGACCAAAGCCGAATCTGACCACGTGTCAGAGAATGGAGAGTTGGGGCTGACGTCCATCTACAATCCCAATTGTGAAATGAAGGGTCTCCTCACATCACTTCATCTGAATATTTTCTTGGAAATGCACTGGAAATTAGTTCCCTAATGTGTGACCTTTATTGTAAAAAATGTCTCAGCTCTCGCTTCTATTTTTGAATATCATCTCAGGCAGCTGATCTACTTCAAGTTCACTGATCAAAACAAACAAACAAACAAAAACACAGGCAGACAACATAACATTTGATGTTGGTATTTAGCCTTAATGTTAACTTTGCCATTTGTCTGTGATGATCTGACACAGGAATCTTTTTACACACAAAGAACACAAGATAAAAGTTTAAAGATGCTAGCAAGGAGGGCATGGAAAAAAGAAATCTATGCACCTTTCTAAGCCAAAGAAGGGGAATTTACACAGCAATGTGACTGAGAAGAGCCAAGCCTTTGCAGTAAGAGAGGGTAAAGAGCACCCCAGGTGTGGTAATCTTATTTTCAGGCAAGGGCTATGAAGGATTTGTTCCTATGGCTTTTCGGAATCTCATTTTGCATCTTCCTTTACGTCTCCTGTACAAACAGTGAGCAGCATAAATCTTTCAACAGCTCCGTAATAAGCTTAAAATCATACCAGAGCTTTCTCCTGAAAAAAATGATAACTCCAACACTTCAAGCAAAAAAACCGAGGCTTCCCATCCAGCAAATGCAGATTACGATGAATGGAGTTGATGGCAATTACTGAGAGAAGGGCAGTTCATCTAGCCCATGAAATTGCAGACTGCCATCGGAAGCTATTTCCTCCAATTCAGAGCATTCCCTCCCTTTCTCCCCTTTAACAATAGGCCTAGAAAAAGCCTGAGACATCTGTCAAACCCAGATGGCTGGCTCTGAAAATGACTGTGTGTATGTTTGTAAGGAAAAAGAGACAGCGACAACAGAGAACGTTTGGATATGAGGAGCTTCCAAAAATATTGGAGACTTGATCTCACTCCCAGCTGAGTTGGGACTAGGGAAAACATTTAAGGAACCAGTTAGCAGTACACAATGGGCCAGGTTCAGTAATGCTGCTGCACAACGTGGTAAGTTGTGCCTCCCTGAACCAACAAGGTCTCTTGACCCGCAGGATGGGAAATTCACTTTGAGTGAGGCTAGAGGATGTTTACTTCCCCACCCATCCTCAGAGTTTCCACGAAACAAGAGCAACTGCAACTCCTGTTGAGGTTCTATAGGGGATCTGTGAATAGGAGCAGGTACGGTGAGGTGCTTGCAGCCTTGGCTGCACCCACTTACAATCCAACTTCATCCATCGTTGGGGCTTCATTGGCTCCCTACAGGCTTTAATGCCACGCCTGGTCCTCTTATGGATTTCCTGCTGCCAAGGTTTTCATTGGAACACATCCTGGAATGTAGCTAGGTATATCACAGATACATCTGATATAAGAAAACCACACTAGAGCATCAGTCAGGTTGCAAAGTGAAGTGCTAAACAGCCAGGAAATGTCAAAGTTAAGGCAGCCTGAGTAACCTTAACTCTGCTCCTTCTGTATTTGCATTACGATGCACTCTTTAGCTACACAATCACAAAAATTATCTATGAAAATTGAAATTCTATCCCACACAGTGATGCACGTATGTGCACACCCAGTGGATTCCCAAGACATCATCAGTGAGGTGGACATTTTCACGCAGTTTACATACACACTCATGCACATCACCAGCAGGAGTGGGTGGTGCGAGTGTGTGTGACATAATCCAGCTCACTTGAGCAAAGTATGTTTTTTAAAACCTTACAACTCTGACAAAGTTAATCAGATTTTGACTGGATTGATGAAAGGCAAATCAACAACGTAGGGGCCTGCAGAAGGTGCTGCCTAGTGCAGTGGTTCTCAAAGCTGGTCCGCCGCTTGTTCAGAGAAAGCCCCTGCAGGCCAGGCCAGTTTGTTTACTTGCCACAACTGCAGCTTCGGCCAATCGCAGCTCCCACTGGCTGTGGTTCACTGCTCCAGGCCAATGGGGGCTGCTGGAAGCAGCACGGGCTGAAGGATGTGCTGGCCGCTCTTCCCGGACTGGCGGCGAACTGGCTTTGAGAACCACTGACCTAGTGGTCAGGTGAGGTTGGCAGGATGTCTCCCCACTGAAGCACCGGGCTTAATTCAGTGCCCCTGCCCTGAGGGCTCCCAGTCCTCCCTTTTAGCACAGAGGCTCTCAGAGCTGGGCACTTTAACACTCACAGTCTTTTCCCTCTGGCCTCTTACTGGATTTGAAGACTCTTGCATTGTCCTCTCGGAGTGAGTAGGTGAGCTCAGGCCCATTCTCTCCACCAGGCTCTGGTCCAGGGCCCCATGATGGGCAGCTACACGCAACACTTTGGGGTGCTAAGCCACTGCCCCCCTCGACCACTTCCTACCCCAGTCTCTTTCAGCTTCCCAGAGGAAACCACCCTAGCACATTCTGTCCCCTGCTCCTCCTTTGTGGGTTTACACAGGTCTGCGTTGTCAGGTCCCAAGCAACGAGCCCCTGGGCAGCACTTTCCCCTCAGAGCAGCCCTCTGCACCTTTCCACTGCCGGTCTCTGAACTGCTCAACTTCCCCTTTTAAAGTCCTGCCTGCAGCATGTGCAGGCTTGGCAGGTGTGCCTGGGTGGGGCTGCCTGGGCCTAGATCTGTTCCTTAACCCCTTGCTCTGTGGTGTGCGGTCTGCACACCTCATCAAAGGCCACGTCCTTTCTTTGAGCCATCAGAGCTGTTCAAAAGTGAACATCATTTTTTCTTAGCAGGACAAGTGATTTCCCCCGACCCCTACCCCTATTCCTTCAGTGCTTGAGAGCGGCTCAACTGTTTTGAGTGGAACTTTCAGAAGAAAATTGCTCCCTGGCTCAGAGTAGGCGTACCAAATTTCAGCCAGACAGGTAAAAAGTTATCATCAACATGAAAAGACCTTTTTATAATGGCAACCTGAAGTTAGGTATTCCATATGCTCCTTGCATATACTAGGGAGAGAACAGGACAGATGGACAGGTCTTCGCCAACTAATCTTTATGATTAAAACTTGGAACTCAACCCATATATTCATGACTTGGTTGCAAGTTATGTGAATTTGCACAACTGAAACTCTGGATTTCTCCTAACCTGCAGCTGGAAAGAGTAATATTCAGTGAGTCAGTATATGATGGAACAGAAGACTTCAGATCCTGGGATGAGCTGTAAATAAAATGTAATTCTACCCTGACATTTTTTTAAAAAAAAGTATGGGGGGGACGACACAAAAATAGCGTAACTCCATTCCAAAAAATGTAATTTCCATCGGATTAAGCTATTGTGCCATTTGCTCTTGTCTGTTTTAGCCTCTGCTCAAGATGTTAACCTCACTATTCCAAGTGGAGCAATGAAAACAATTATCTAGCTGGCAATGAGATTTGCTGCCACAAAGAAAAGTGTATTACGAAAGGAGCGAACGTGCCAATATAAATAACGGTTTCTAGTCCCAGCAGTGAGCTATAACCTGCGATAATGCAATTGTGTAAGCAGCACTGGCCTTAGCAAGGGGGTGGATATGTGGGATGGGGAGGAAGGGAGTGACACAACCACATATGTCCATAGAGGCAAGAATACAAATATTTCAGAGCTGGAAATGCAAGAAAAGAAAGTATCCATAAGGGACTTTGTTGTTGCTCCAGGGCTCCTTTTACCACAGGTGCCACTAGAGCTAAGTTGTGACAAGAAAACAAATAGTAGGAAAAGGAGTTAAGGGCACAAATTCCCTTAGTGCCTGGCACCGACATAGACAGACAGCTACATTTGTTGAAGATATTTAAATCAAAAGTAAGATTTACTTGCTAGCTGGGTTTTTGCAGGGGGAGTGAGGGGTAGAGAAATCAAATGTTCCGGACCCAAACCCCAGTGGAAATAGGATAACTATTGATTGATATAGACACTTGTGCTGTGCCAGCATGCAGAATTTGTGCTATAGAAAAAAAATGTGATTAACAAGGCAAATGAAAGGGAACGATGCTGAATTCAGCGCACAGTCTTAATGGCTTCTCAAAAGCCTTCATACTGTCAGCCAGCTACAGTAATGCTGAATAACCCCGCATGCTATTTCACTGGAAATTAACTGAATGTAGTACTTGTGAAAGGTGGCAGATTGACAGGACTAGAAACAGAAGCCCTCTACTTAAGCAAAGAGGACGGAGGCAGAGAATGGGCCCTTGTCGACAGAGGCCATCTCTAGGACTCAGGCAGCAGTTCACATTCCACGGCCCACTACAACCGTGGCAAATTCTATTGTGCCTCTCCAATGCTTGATCCTGCGCCACCAATGTTGACGGGTGTTTTGCTACTGACTTTAACAAGAGCAGGAGCTGGTATGAGGAAGCCATTATTTTTCCTGATTTCGTCTCACAGGAGAAGAGATGAAAATTCCATGTTTCTTGGGAGCAAACACTCCAGTGTTGCATCTTTCTGGTTTTCTGTAGACCAGAGAGTTCTGAAACACAAATCCATTCACTCACACTGTTTGCGCTGCAAGTAAATAAAGAGACAGCTTTTGTCATTTCCACCAGCGGGATGATGCAAATACCCCTCACAAGCGTTCTATCCTCTTGAAGATTAACAGCAGCCATGCACCATAGACCATTAGTCAGTGGAACAAGACCCAGCAAGGTCCTGGTAGCCTGCCATCCCCAATAAATCTCTCAGATATTTCATTGTCTCCCACCAGCACAGGCTGTCACCATGCTAGTGATGAGTCATCAGGGACCTTCCGCTCCATCCTGGCAGTTTCCTTGCTGATTACGGAATGGCTAATGGCTAATTTCATCTGACGAAGTGGGTATTCACCCACGAAATTTTATGCTCCAATACATCTGTTAGTCTATAAGGTGCCACAGGACTCTCTGTCGCTTTTTACAGATCCAGCCTAACACGGCTACCCCTCTGATAATAGCAAAGAGATCATTTTAACTGCTTTGCGGAGTCCTATGCACTTCCTCTGTTCCACATCAGAGCTCTAAGGGTTGCTTCTTTGCGGGCTCCCTTAGGTTAGTTTGATTAAGCTGCATGGGCAATGCTTTGCTGAAGACATATCCAGTACATTGCTTGCAGGGAAAGAATATTTTTCATTATTTATATATTGAAATTTAAACAGAAAACACCCATGCAAAACTCTAGGTGCCTTAACAATTAATAAGAGATAAAACCATATAGGAGCAGAAAATAACCAAGACACAAATAATAAAATAACTCAGTCAGCCAATAAATCAGAGCAGCAAAACACCCCTTTAGCTTCACCGCAGCCTTCCCCCAAAACCCTGTCAAATAAATGGCATTTGCTGCAGGACCAGAAGGTCATTGAGTCTGGGCTATTTTGAAACAAAATAGGGGTGGGAGGAAATCATTACTATTGCGGAAAAAGTTGGGGAGTTACCGTTCTGGCACTGGTTACATTCTTCAGCTTTGACTAATACTAGTTTGTGCAGCCGATCACTTGAGCAGATGAGACAACCTGCTAATAGTCACCTTCGGGCAATCATGTAGGAGCACACTACAGTGAGGGCCACTTTCTCAGATCGAGCTACATGGCTTCTCTGCAAATTCTTTTAAACAACAGTAAACGGAAGCTACATCAGGAGAAATTATTTTAGGTCAGTTGTCAAATCATGTCCTGTGGAACCACATTGGTCCACAGGCAGCATGGTGAAGTGGAGAGAAGGCAGGATGGACTGGGATTTACAAGACTTGAGTTATACTGCGGCCTCTGCCATTGCCTCAGTTTCTCCCTCTGTAACACAGGGGTAATAACATTAACCATTGCCCTTAGTAAAGCACACTAAATTATACAGAGGAACGTCAGTGCTAAGTGTTACTGTTGTTAATCCACAAACACACTGTTCAGGTTCCGTGAAATCTCACTTCAAAGCACCAGATTCCAGTCATGCTCCATCTATACACACAGAACTTTCCTTAGAACCAACCAATACCATCCTGGAGGCATTGCTGTCGAGCAATGCCAGGCACTCTTTCCCGCTCCCATGATCTGAGACCGCAGCTTTCAAATGACTGCCAGGCCCTACTACCCACAGGTCTAGTAAAACCCAGAGATGGGCCTAAGCCACAAAATGTAGATCTGGATACAAACTTCCCCAAAGCCCAAGGAGTTCAGATCTAAAGTTTTAGGTCATGTCCTTTTCATGTAAACATGCGTTTTAACAGCAAACTAAAGACGTACAGTTTAGAATTCCATTAAATTGAGAAGAAGAGGATCCCATTATTCAATCTAATTCAACACGATCTGTTGAATTTCATTAGAAGTGGCTGCACTGGAGACCCAGCAATAAGACTCCAATACTTGGGGATCCTGACTGTTTCTAATCCAATCTGCTAACCTGATGTGGGCAGTTGTAATTGCATGCATTAGCTATTGCACCTGTAATGTACCCTGGCTGCATTTTAGGATGAAGACAGCAAGATTATAATGAAACAAAATTAATGGGAGAATATCAGCTCACTTACCATACACTCCTCAGCAGGGGGGATCACAAACCTGTGGGGGTCAATTTCAAATGTTTGCAGGTGCCTTCCCTTGACTCAGGCTGGGGAGAGCTCAACACAGGGAAAAAACAGCCCTTGTTAAGTTCAGCTAATTAGTTTAATAAACCTAAGTACAAGACAGAAGATAGGGAGAGTTTCTCTACTTAGACATTCCTCCTACAAGCTCTGCCAATAGCTAGAAATCACACATTGGAGTCATTTCTGAGGATACCTGAATGTTATTTCCAAAGTAAAGCCTACTTGGTACTTCACAGGCACAGAAGCCCCAAACCAAATTTATTCAAAACTCCACTGAAAGCAATGGGACTTTACTTTGAGTAGGAATTAATCAGGACTACAGGATTTGGTCCATAGGAAGACCAGATTCCTGCTCAAAGGAGTTTAAGGAACCAATCCAGTAATCCCTTCATGGGCAAAGCACACATCAGCTTCAAAGTTTTGTGCAGAAGCTATAAAATCAGGACAGATATTATCTGCGGTTCTAAAACGCACCCTGTTATATGTCTCCAGGCACTGTGAAGAGATCACTTGAACCCCACCATCTCAGGAAAAGCCTAAACAGTAGACACCCATTGCACCGTATCAACAAGTATGGCCTTTACTGCACTCGGGAGGAAGTGAATTCCAAAGTCAGAGGTCTTCCATGAGTAAGCTCAGCCATCAACCCACAGACCATTAAATATAGGGACTGTTTGCTTGAGAGCCCCAGCTGACCTCATCTGGGTGCAGTGCTTGGAGAGAGGTTAGAGCTCTTAAGATGGCCAGCACCCAGACCAGGGCTTCATAAAGCAACATCAACAGCTTGGCTTACTCCTGGAAGTGAGCAGGGAGACAATACTTTCTCCCCTTTGCTGAGAAGCAATAGTTTGGGAGGCTACAGAGTAGGGGAGGTTCTTGTTGGAAGACAAGTTAGTTGTCACGATTCAGGATATTTCCTAGGCTAATTTGTTTATTTACAATATAGACGCAAGATCTGTTTGCCTTGAAAACAGGCAAGAAAAACCACTGCCAGGCTACACGCAAGGAATTCCACATGTAGAAACCGCAGTCAAGACACCACAGAATCCAGTCCTATAGCCACTTCCTCTCTGACCTCTCTCTCCAGTTCTCAGCACAGTCCAGTCCTGTGTCCCGCTTCCCTCTGTGTCCTCACTAGGAAACCATCAGACCTCACTCACCCACCTGATAACCTAGAGGCCACTGTTATCAGTACAGAGCACGGGCTAGTTCAGATGGGCCTGGCTGTTAACCTGCTTTAGTCCAATTACACTGAAGCACAAAGGGCCTCTTCAGACTGGTTAAGCCATAATCAGTGTCCACGGGAGCTGGCTTCAGTGCGAGACTCCATCCACATCGAAGAGAGTTGTATCCCACACAACCTCCTTAACAATCATCCAAGTGCAGTTGCTGAAGCCCTTTGGGCAACACCCTCTCTACTGAACCCTTTTTGTACAGATGTTTCAGATCAAACACTCAGATCAAGAATTCACAGCATGTCTTTTGCTATCACAATAGTAATATATTCCCTATGGCCTTCACCGTCAGGCAGGCAGCCTGCCCCATTCTGCCCTAGCTGCAACCACCAAAGCACGGATCACATTGGCACACATAGCTTCCCAGCTCTGTCCTTCCCTCTGTTGTGTATCGGTGGTGGCAAAAGAGCAATAACTGAGAGGTCTGCACAGGCAGTGTGCTTAGCTCATGAAATGGAGGTATCATCTTGTGGCCACAACGAGCTGCTAGCAACCCCACCTTATGCTGATAGTAAGAGTGACCATCATTGGCTTCTGCGAGAGATGTGATTTCAATCCCCTGAAGTCAGATCAGGAGAGGCCCTTGAGGAACTGATAGAACAAAAGGTCAGAAAGGACCCTTGTGATCATCTAGTCTGATCTTCTGCATAAGACAGGCCATAAGACTGCCCTGAATTAACTCCTGTTTGAACTAGAGTGCATATTTTAGAAAAAATCTTAATTTTAAAGTTGCCAGTGATGGAGAATCTACCAGAATCCCTGGCAAGCTGTTCCAATTGTTAATAACATCACTGTTAAAAATTTGCACCTTATATCTTGTCTGAATTTGTCTAGTTTCAACTTCCTGCCATTGGATCTTATTACATCTTTGTCTGCTAAACTGAAGAGCCCATTATCAAAGTTTTGTTCCCCATGTAGGTATTTATAGTCTGTTATCAAGTCATCCCATAACCACCTCTTGGTTAAGCTAAACAGATTGAACTTCCCGAGTCTATCACTATCTGACATGTTTTCTAATCCTTCAATCATTCTCATGGCTCTTCTTTGAACCCTCTCCAATTAATCAATATCCTTCTTGAATTGTGGCCACCAGAACTGGCCCAGTATGCAGGATAAAGAGGCGGAACATTAACGAGGTGACTTGTGGCAACCCCAAAGACAGAGAGCACCCTGGCTGTGATGGGGCTGATCATATTTATGGCTGTAAATATAGCCTCCTTTAGGATTATCAATAAATTCCTAATGGCGGAGTGGAACATATTTCAATATAAAAGCAAATACAGCTGAACCCACTCAAATCATTCACATTCCATGACAAAGTCATATTGCTATTGATTTCAGAATTATCTTTGAATTACAAGCATAAGATTCACTGTATGAATTTCAAGAGTTATGCTTCTCTTGCTATTTGACTTACTGATCAAGCTGCTACCGTGGAAGCATTAAACTCTGAAAAGCTAACAATGATGATTACTGTGCTGCTACTGCTCTCTTTCCATTTAATTTTAGGAATGTGCCTTGCACCAGGTATTCTGGGAATTGTAGTTCAAATGCCTTTCTTTGACTTATGCTTGATGCAGATGCTTCCAAGATCATAGAATCATAGAATATCAAGGTTGGAAGGGACCTCAGGAGGTCATCTAGTCCAACCCTCTGCTCAAAGCAGGACCAATCCCCAACTAAATCATCCCAGCCAGGTCAAGCCTGACCTTAAAAAACTCTAGGGAAGGAGATTCCACCATCTCCTTAGGTAACCTATTCCAGTGCTTCATTACCCTCCTAGTGAAAAAGTTTTTCCTAAAATCCAACCTAAACCTTCCCCACTGCAACTTGAGACCATTACTCCTTGTTCTGTCATCTGGTACCACTAAGAATAGTCTAGCTTCATCCTCTTTGGAACCCCCTTTCAGGTAGTTGAAAGCAACTATCAAATCCTGCCTCACTCTTCTCTTCTGCAGACTAAATAATCTCAGTCCCCTCAGCCTCTCCTCATAAGTCATGTGCTCATAAATCAAGATGGAAAATTGCTCCCAACTTAGCGGACAATAAACTCTTTCATATCAAACAACAATGAATACTTATACGGGGTAAATAGCCTGCTATATTTAGCACCCTGCGTTGATCAGATAGGTGGAAAAAGTTACACAGCCCTGAGGAACAAGAGATCTCAAGGGTTTATTCCTGGAGGACAAGGTATATTTTAAAAACAGCTCGGACCAAATTCATCCCTTATGTAACTCTGTTGGCATCAATGGAATTACACTCAAGGTGAATATGGCTCATCCTTTAGAAATCTGAAGAATAAGAACAAGTTTGCTGGCTTCTGTGCTTCTCAGAGCAACACACAAACATTTCACAAACTGCATTCACGGAGCAAGAACAGTTGGAAAACCTTGTCTGTTACAGGTACAGCCTGTGAAAATGACTTGGCATTGTACTCATAGAACTAATTGGGTTGAGCATATTATTCCCTTTGCTGTGTTGATGCTGCTGCTGCTCAAATTCACCTACTAAAGCTACCGTTACAAATGCTCAGCAGCCTTCAACTCATATCTCCAACTTCCTCTGTCTCCCTAATTAATACAGTGTAGCTGAAGTTAAGACAGAAAACAATTACAGCAGAGGTTTATCTGTCCTCCCCATTTATCATTTTGGAACAGGTTTGACGCTAGCCTTGACTCCAGGCAGGAAGGTTGGATACCAAAAGTTTTCTAGTATTGTGTATTTTAGGGGGAGTTTGCTTATTTATTTGGAGCAAGCTTCACAGAGTCAGATCTGGCTGCAAATGCAAGGATTTGTGTAATCTCGCTATACTGCATATAGGTCTTGTGAAATTCTGCCTGGCAACTGCCACCTTTGCAAAGCTGGTGTCTGAAGGTTGGACTCTGTTGCTTCCCTAATTATTTTGTTTTTCCAAACTAAACTAAGCTAATAAGCTATACTGAATGCTCCTAGCAGTCCTTAAACTGCCAAGAGAAGTCTCATAGTACTTATATTCTAGAAATTATTCTGATGATTTAGGATCACACTTTTCCTTCCCTTTTCTCTATTGTTTCATGAAGAGAGACCATCTGCATGAAAACTAGACACCTGCTTTCACCACTGTCCTGCACTCGGTGTAGTAAGTTATACCTGTGCAGCGTGGATACAAAAGGCTACCCATTGCACAGGTGTAAGTGACTATCCAAAGTGCAAAGCAGTGGAGAATCAGGCCCAGGATTTACTGTTTAGACTTGAAATGCAACAATATAAGAATATCCTGGGCCAGATCCTCAGCAGGTGTAAAACAGTGCATCTCCATTAAGCTCTTGAATACTACACTGATTTATACTAACTGTTATACTAACTGATGTTGCTCATTATTATTACTATTTATCTCTGTCATGGTAGTGCCTGAGGCAGGACCCAATGTGCCAGGTACTGTACAAATACAGAACAAAGAGACAGTCCAGCATGAAAGAATATACAATTTAAGTATTCTAAATATCTTGAATGCCCCCTTCTGGCAGTACAAATTATAGGCTCAGTATAGGAAATACCTGTCAGCCAACATTAGTCAGAATCCTCTAGCACAAGGGTGGGCAAACTTTCTGGGCCGAGGGCCACATCTGGATGGGGAAATTGTATGCAGAGTCAGGGCAGGGGGATGGGGTGTGGGAAGGAGTGCATGGTATGGGAGGGGGTGTGCTGTGCAGGAAGGGGCTCAGAGCAAGGGATGCAGGGTGTATGGGTGGCTCAGAAGGGGTTTGGGATGCTGGAGAGGTGTGGACTGCAGGACGGGGCTTAGGGCAGGAGTTGGTGCAGGAGGGGTGCAGCAGTGGGCTCAGGGTAGGTGGTTAAGGTGCATAGGGGTGCAAGGTGCAGCAGGGAGTTGGGGTTCAGGAGAGGTGCGGGGTGGGGCAGGGGGATCAGGGCAGGGAGTAGGGTGCAGGAGAAGTGTGGGGTGTAGGTAGGGGGCTCAGGGCAGGGAGTTGGGGGGTGGGGTGCAGGCAGGGTTCAGGCTCCGGCTCAGCACCGCGTACCTAAAGCAGCTCCGGGGAGGCAGCAGCGCACACCGGGGCTGAGGCAGCCTTCCTGCACACTTGCCCTGGCCCTGGCCCCATGCCGGTCCAGGAAGTGCTGGGGCCCCTGGGCGAGGGGAGGGGAGAAAGAAGGCTCCGCACGTGCTGCCCTTGCCGTGCCTCCAGGTACCTCCCCCGAACCTCCCATTGGCCACAGTTCCCCATTCCCGGCCAGTGGGAGCTGCGGGGGGCGGTGCCTGAAGACAAGGGCAATGCACAGAGCCCTCTTCCCCCTCCACCCTGGGATGGCAGGGACGTGGTGCTGGCTGCTTCTGAGAGCAGTGCGGGCAATCCCGCAGGCCGGATCGAAAGCCCTGAGGGGTTGGAATCAGCCTCTGGGACGTAGTTTGCCCACCCCGCTCTAGCAGGAAGTTGAGCATGTCTATACGTAACCCACACACCTCCTGGGTGTGGTGTTCTGTCCCATCTAGTGGCACCGAGACCACTTCAAGAGAGATTAATGGGTCTGCTCTACAGACCTTAGCTAAGGGCCATATTGCTTTTAGCTCATGCAGTAGAAGCTCCTGCACTAAACTCTGGAGATCCCAGATTTGATCCCACCCGCCAACAACCGGGGTCTGTCAGTGTTATATATGCATGAAGAGAGAAAAATAAAGTGTGATGTATTGTTAGCAGCAAACCTCAACGTGTCCACCTGTCCTTACAAACATATACCCCCTCCAAAAAACCTCATGTATGCACAACAGGCCCTGGGAATTTGTTGCCTATTCCTCAACTGAGATTATATCCTCTATCCATGACATCAAATTTGAGGGGAGTATGATGTAATAAGGAGAAGTGAGGTTCTCTGGTGGGGAATAAGCAGCAGGAGCAGAGGGAATTCTAAGCAGCAGAGGTCTTCTTGTGTTCATGTAAACATCCTTAATACAGCTGCTTGCAAGGCACTGTATCATTCACCTTGTATGTCTGCACATGGGCAAGCTCATTGTCAGTGCTCAATAAATAATGAACAAGAGAAGGTAAAAAACAGACAACAAACCAGCACAGCCCTCTCCAACGGGAATGCTTTTCAAAGCTTGTTATGCACAGGCATGCATGGTTCTTTACTCTGAATCTTATTATTGACTTTAAAGAGGAGCTCAACTTTAAATTTGCATCCATGGTTTCCCAAAGCTCAAGGATGTCTGTGTGCAAAGTTTTGGTGTGTGCTCATCTCCAGTTAAAACGGAATTCTTTGCCAATAGGGAAACATTTTCCGACAACAAGCAGTGCGGGGAGGGGTCATTGTTTTTAGTTTGTTTGGATTTTTGTTTGGTTTGTGTCACATAGACAAACATACCCATTCCACTTGTCACTGTCATCAGGACTAGATGGGAAAAGACCTTTGCAGTCACTACCTGAGGGCAGAATGCTGCTATACTGATGGTACAAACTACCTCTTCATGCAACTCTATGAGATACCATATCACCAGGTAACTCCTGTTAATCTCTTGAGGCTGGATTGTAACCCTACAATGCAACCTGAAAACGGGGCAGTGCATAGCTACACTGCCACAGGAGCAGGACAGGAACCACCTGATGATTCTAAGAGGAACAGTCCAGTTCCTCAGGACTCTTTGCTGCTGGGAAAAGCAGGGATATAATCTATGCTACCACTTCCCCCTCTGTGCTAGCTCCTGAGATGGATGGGTTAACTCTAACCCATGGATTGTCTATGCCTTCTTAGTGGGAACATGGGCTTGAGAGAGAAAAAAATTCCTTATATGAAATTGAAATGTCTGACTGAGATTTTTGAGTGTAAGGTCCCTGCATGTGGGCAGAAATGAACATTCTCTCGTACTCACTGGCACTTAGCAAGGTGCAACAATCTGTATGCACACTTTCAATACCTGTGCACGCAGTGTTAGAATTTGCATTCCACTTGCCGCAATGGGTTTTGCATTGCGAATTCTAACACCTGCATGTGCGTGCCCAGGTGTTACAATTTGCAATGCATATGCAGTGGTCAGACCTACCAAGTGTGGGCATATGTACCTTTCCAATTTTAGGGACATACAAGTAGGAGCCATGTGTGCAGAGCTCTTTTGCTGATTTTTGCCGGCATCCAAACCAGGTGGGTCCTAAGGAGTAAAGAAAAAGAAGCCATCAAATCAGCATTTGATCTGACTTCAGTTAAATGACTGAGCTCTGAGATGGACTCAATATCAAATCTAGCTCATGCCAAAGAATGTTATCTAGCTATTGAGTAAACAGCCTTATAGCTGAGCATAACAGGGGGTTCTAACTTGATTTATATCAGGGACACTAATGCATTGAATAGTACAGCTTCTCCAATGAGAAAAAGTCTGACAATTTACATATTTTGTCCAGATAGGAGGGAGGGAACAAATGATGGAAGCACATGTGAACAATCTGGTTCTGCTGAACTGCTAAGGATTAGATAATTAATCCAATGTAAGATTGGAGAAGTGTTTCCCCATGCAGAGAGGATTTTTTTAACTAGGAAAATAACATGAAATTATAACAGCTGGACCCATCATTATGCTGAGCCTGTTAAGTGAGATGGTTTGCAGCAGTCACAGAGCCATTAAAGAATGGTTCTCAGACACTGACTTTCTGCAGACCACGAAGAATGAGGGAGAATTTCTCAGTCAAACCACTGCCTCTTCTCAATCATTCACATTCCCTGCAAGCATCTCAAGGGCTACTGATATGCCAGGATGATACCCCACAAGAGCATTCCGGAAGGAGAAATGGGAGTACTGGCAAGTGTTATTTTGCTATACCAGTGTTACTGGTATCTATGCAGATATCCAAATTGTGTGGGCATAGCAGAAGGAAACAGATGTCAGGAGAAATATCTCCAGAAAAATGAATCTGTTTGCAAAGATGCTGTAGATCCATCCCAAAGAAAGCTACAAATGCTCCTGACCACCCAGAGGCAGAGAGCATTTCTTTCTGAACATGATGAATTTTTCAAAAAGATGTCTCTGACTTTCTAGGATTTCAAGGTTGTGAGTCACTTTACTACATGCCGTGGCTACTAAAAACTTCACAGTGGCAACAAAGATAAAACTTAGATCCTTCTCCTTCCAAAGCCCAGTGCCCTGCCATTGAACTATTATACTTTGCCTTGTAGTAGTATAGGGTCTATGACACACAGCTGAGCTATTCTGACAAAAATCCAGTAGAGGTCAGGGGCAGTTCATTGTAACACAGTCCACCTCAACAATCCTAGAGAACTGGATTAGAAATATGCAACCTGCATGATCTCCTGGGGCTGTAGTTGCAACAACTAAAAAAGGCCTGAACAGGCAAACTCAGACTCCCTTAGATTCTCTGAGACTCACTTCTGAATTGGGGCCTACATTTTCTTTTGGCTTCCTCAGCATGACAGGCACACTAACAGTCTCACGGCACATCTACACTGCAAGAAAAACCACAGCACAGAGTCTCAGAGTCCAAGTCAATAGACTCAGGCTTGCGGGGCTCAGGCTGCAGGGCTCAAAATAGCAGCAAAGATGTTCAGGCTCTGGCTAAATCCTAGGATCCCAGACCCTCCCCATTTGCTGGGTTTCAGAGCCTGGGCTCTGAATTCTGAGTATTTTACTGCAGTGTAGACAATACCCACAGACCCCTTGTAATGGCACACAAGGTTCTAAAACCCTGCACCAGCTGGTCTGCTGTTTGTCCTTGCTGTCCAGAACAGGAAGATCCTGTTTGCTTGTGGGTTTGAGCATCTATCTGAGGCAAAGAGAAGTAGGGGGAAAGGATAGAAGGATTGTACAGGGAAAAACCCAGTGAACAAGCAAGCACAAGAGAAAAACAGTCTGAGTTTCATGCTTTGTTGGTGTCATTGCTGCAAACACTAAAGACGAATCCCTGGAAAGGGGTAAAAGTTTGGACCAGACAGAGAGTGCGTGTGCGCACATGTGTACTGTCACTGACAGAAGATGCAAAGCCACCTAACTGTAGTCTGTACTCCCGAGACTTAGCTGGTGTAATTAAGCTAGCAGAGCCCCCTAGTGGAGACGAAGCCAAAGCTGACACAAGGAGTTCTGCCAGCACAGCTACACCACCCAATGATGTTAGCCAAGTCGCTTGCCAGTGAGCACCATCGCTAGGGGGTGAGATTTTTTCACACTCCAAATCAACATAAAACTATGCCAGCAAAACTTTGTAGACTACCCCTTAGACTCTCCCCCATGCACCAACATGTAGCTTACTCCTCTACTTCTACGACTTCTGAATTTGGCTCTGAGGGTGCGTCTACACAGCCTGCAGCAGGGAACTTCCCAGCTCAGGCTGACAGACTCGGGCTTGTGGTGGCCTCACACGACCATGCTAAAAATAACTGTGTAGATGCAGCAGCTCCAGAAGCCTCGGGGGGGGGGGGGGGCTTCAGAGCCACAGCTGCAGTCTGTCCACAGCTTTAAAACAATGTCTACACAGCTATTTTTAGTGTGATAGCCCAAGCCCAAGCCTGTGGAGCCTAATACTAATTTAACTTCCTACTGCGAACATTCCTATTGCCCATGCAATAGTGGATGGAAACTTACATAGAAGCTCCTGTCAGTTTTGCAAAATAAGGAAGCCTTAGGAAACAACATAAAGCTGCCATAGATTAGAAATTTCCTAATAAACTTATTTTTTCCCCCTCCATCCTCTAGTGTCAGCCTTGGGATAGATAGAAGGGGATACCACAGCAATTGAGGCAGATAGATAAATTATTCAGGAATAAAATACTAGTCCCTCTAAGGCTGCACCTTTATCTGCTGCTCTCCTCTGCTTCGTCTCCTCTCCCTGTCACCTGCTCTTCCAAAGTAATTACATTCCCCAGGGAACATGCGGCAGATGCTGTTTGATCAGTTCCATGACCTCTGTGGGGAGTAAATTAAAAAACCAGGGGGATCAACCACCATAGGGGGAAGACATCCTTCATGGCTAAGTTTCTGGCCTGAAGGTTAAATGGCTGCTGTTAGCCGTTCTAAAGTCAACTTTGAGATGGGGAAGTCTGCCGCAAGGGCTCCCATCTTTCTGCTCCCGCCCTCCCAGGGCTGAAGGAGGCAGAGGACAGCTGTTAATGCAAATGACTGTATCATCACAGTTGCTTGCTCTAGGACATGGGACTCCACACACCATTAATCTGCATGCCATGCATCCTATTAGGCCCCCTCCATGGTGTGGAATGATAAGCACATGCCTTTCTGGGTAATGGTCTGGATGTTTGGTTCAGATAATAATATAATCCTAAAAACCAAAGGTCTGGCTGTTTAGCTGGACCCCGACAGAGCCACTCAAGTTTGCAAATCCTAACAGAAAGCGCCTCTCTCACAAGATTTTGGGGATTTCCTTTTTCCCCAACTAGCCAGAATACCCCTCTTGTGGTATGTCATCTCTTTCACGCACTACATTTTGGGTCCTGGTGTGAACAGAACTCATGAGCCTTCTGAAATTAGCCTGCTACTAGTACTTTAGCAGAGATCGCTCCGTTTGTACCAGATGCTGCAGATTAACTGAGGTTGGCTCAGGCAGCAGACAAGTCCACCATGGATTGCTGGGAAGATCCTTAAATCCAGGTACTGTGGCCTGGTCCACACTACAGCGTTAAATTGATTTAAACAGCGTTAAATCGATTTAACGCTGTACCCGTCCACACTACAAGGCACTTTAAATCGATTTTAAGGGCTCTTAAAATCGATTTCTGTACTCCTCCCCAACGAGAGGAGTAACCCTAAAATCGATATTACTATATCGATTTAGGGTTAGTGTGGACGGAAATCGAAGTTATTGGTCTCATTCTTTTACTGAGCTACCCAGAGTGCACCGCTCTGGAAATCGATGGTAGCCTAGGACCATGGACGCACACCACCGAATTAATGTGCCCTAGTGTGGACGCGTAAAATCGATTTTATAAAACCAGTTTTATAAAACCAGTTTTAATAATTTTGATTGTATGCTGTAGTGTAGACGTGGTCTGAGACTTTGAACTTTATTGATCATGTCTGCACTGCACAGCTATTTGCATGCCACTGACTATACCACTCAAAATCTTGTCCCAGCACGCACTGTGCTCTCAGTCAAACCTGCAAATGATCCGCTGGGGGTAAGCTACTCTTGGTTGGGAATCTGGAAGGGTATTGGCAAGATATACTAATTCAGTTGCAAAACAGGTCAGTCCTGAAGATAAAAGAAATCCTGTTAAAGGAGAGGGATAAAGCCGTGTGCATGTGGAAGAAACAGACCTGAATTCCACAACTGCAGGAGCTGCCAAAGCAGGAACAGGGATCCATGCTGAAGAGTGTTTGCCAGATATTTTCATGCAAGGGAAGTGTGCAGGGGTAAGCTGGGCTGTGCCAACCTTTCATCTTAGCTCTTTTTTTCCAACTGCATTTTGGGAAAGGACTCCCTTGCGTCAAGCAACTACCATGTGAGGGAAAAGTGACAGTGGTTCCCCCAATTTGTCAGCATCAACTTAGGAAGTGCTTAACCACCTTAACGTCAATCACATTCTCCAACCAAAGGTCCACAGAGAGGCCAAGACTTTCCATACAGGGGTCCAATGTGCTTATCATCCCCCTACCCCTTAAGTTTTAACCCCATTCAGTGATCTGAGTCTTAGACTACAGAGAGGATGTCCAGGAGCTGCAGGGATTTGTGTTGGAGAGAGAGAGGGGATGTTCATATTCTGGAGGGAATAAAGACGTTGGGCTAAAATATATTCTTAGAGGGAGATTATAATGATTCTGTGATCACGGACAGAGCACTGTGACTAAGTACATTTCATAGTCTGCCAAGCATCAAAATACCAAAATGCCTGCTACACAGGCTCTCTGTAGCAGAGGAGGGTATAAGAGAAAACCTTTAGGTTTAATGGAATAAAATTGCAACAAAACCCTAGGTGCTCAATTGCTCGTGCACGCTTGGTTGCTTCCTTACTTGCCTGTCTGTGGGCGGGGGGCGGCAGTATTTTTGGTGCATGTACTTAATTTGCAGCATGACAATCTTCTGCCCGTTGGGACTCTTTCATGTTGCTTTGCTGATCCCCAAAGCATCAGATATTTACTAGCACTTGAAACTTCCCCTCACACTTAGCCATGAGCTCATGCTCTGTACAGGAGGAATATTGCAGCCAAGCTGCGGAGTTCTCTCCCCATGCTCAACTGACTTTGGTAAAAAAAGGGGTGAGGAGGGGGTAGAGAGAAATTCTAACCACTGCCAACCTCTTCTACTACAAGAGAGGTGGAGCCCAAACATTGAATTGCCACCATCTGAAAATGTTTCCAATCATCAGTTTTCCACATAAGTTGGGGATCTGGCTGGTTGCCAGGCCTTGACCATCAAGGAGCTGCATGCACATCCAGGTCAATTTACAGTGATTTTCCCCATCGTTTTATTAAATCATTTAACTCCAGAGTCGCCGGCAGTATGAACAGCAGTGCTCAAACCTGCCAACCACACCCGTCCCCAGAAGGTACAGAGCTATAAGACACCTGCCAGGGAAGTACAGTAAAGTAAGGAAGCCTAAATACAACCTAAAATCTGCTTGGGCCTGTGTATATTATCTTGTTTTTTTCCTTCTCCTTTCTTTCCTTTACCCCTTCCTCTCGCTCATCCCTCCTCTCTCTCCCCCACACATAAGAGGTGGGAGCATTTATTCCATCTCTCACTTTCAAGTGCCATCCCTCACTTTCCTGGACCTTTCCTTTGCAAGCGGGGATACCTCATTCTTGGCTACTTAAAGGCACAGTCTCACCAACGAAGGACTAGTAGGGCTGGTTGAAAACTTTCTGTCAAAACTGATTTCAGCTGAAAATTTCAGGTTTTTGGTCAGAATAGTTGGGCCAAGAAGAGAGAGAAAACATTTGATTTCCAGTCAACACCTTTCAGTTTTTGAGTTTTCAGTCCAAAACTCCAACATTTCCATGGAAAACTTGAAAAGAAATTGAGTTTTTGTTGGTTTTCATCAAATATTTCTGTGGGGAAAAATAGTTCGGACCAGCTCTAATTTACTACAGTCAGCCAGTAGTTGTGTTCCCTGCCGTGTTTCCCTGTGCTCATCTGGCTGCACAGGCTCTTAGCTTAGCCACTCTGAATGGCACCTTGGCCCCAGTGCTCCTTTCCCATTTTAAGTTGTTTATATATTCCAGGGTTTAAAATTAACCATTTTCTGTTCTTTGTTAACTTTGCCATGATTTTTGTTTTGACAAAAAAATTAAATCAAAGTCATTTTCAATTTTTTCCATTTACTGAAAACCTATAAGTGGGAAATTCAAAAATCATTTTGGTTACCATGACAATAAAAAATGATCACCAAAAATTTCTTGTAAAAAAAGAGAACATTTTGATAAAGGCTAATAATGTTTGGTGGAAGTGTCGAGGATTTTTTTTAATGCCATTTTTCCAACCAAAAAACCCAACCCAACCAGCTCTGCCAAGTACCCAGATGAATTATAGCCCTCTGTGAGTTATTTTCCTGCTATTTCTTCCAAAGGAAAGGAAATAATCAGTGGTATTTCTTTTCCTGTATCCCACCTTCACAGGGATTTCCACAGTTTTCTCTTCTTCCCACTTTGTGAGTGTTTCCCTCCATCTCTGCATGACCGTTAAGTCATGCTGGCAGGTTTTTAGTTCCCTGCCTCTTCATTCCAACCATCCTTGACCATGCTGCAAGACATCAGCTTCACTCCAGCCTGTGCAGGCCTGGTCTCTTTCCAAAGCTGTTTTGAAATATATCTGCTGAAGGCTCCCCTATCTCTTTTGACACTTTATTTCGAGATCTAGGGATTTGCAACCTTCAGACATTTGGATTTTGTGATTAGCTGTTTTAGCGTGACCCTAATTTCCTTCAGTAACTCCATCATGCCTTGGAAAATTGGTTCTGGCATCCGTCCCTCATTCTCTCTGATGAACATTAAAGCAAAGAAACCATTGCTTTTATTTATTTTGTTAATCAATGTCTCTCTGATCTGTCAAAAGATCCTCTCTTGCTGTCTCTTAAAGGCCCTGTTGGCTCCCTGACTTCTTGGTCATGGAGGACATGTGTTCTTCAGCACAGCTCTTGGACAATCATCTTCTTTCCCACTTTTTCCTTTTATCGCATTTTATTCTCTCTCTTCAGTTAAGAACTTTGTACAGCTCTCTAAACCCTAAGCGCTGATCTCGGAGTACTCTCTCAGGGTATGCCTACACTTAGTGCTAAGGGTGTGATTCCCAGCTTGCCAGAGTTGTCAACTGCCCAGGATTGTCCTGGACTCTCTAGGAATTAAAGATTTAATCTTTAATTAAAGATTATGTCATGCGATGAAACCTCCAGGAATAAGTCCAACCAAAACTGGCAATTCTATTGAGGAGATATGGAGATATACTCACACTAGCTCTCATCAAGCTATAGCACTAAATATAGCCACGTAGCCATGGTAGCAGAAACTGTGACCAGCTGACCTGCCAAACATCCCCAACATTGTAGTGTTAGAAGATCGTTTCGATGCTTACCACCTTTGGGCCCAATCTGGGGAGTTTTTAGGTGCACCAGGATCAGGCCCAGAGAGTTTGACCGGCTATACAGGAATCTCTGTGCATTTCTATTTTAATTTATTGAGCAGTAATTTAGCAGCTTGTCTGCAGATGGCACCTTGGATCTTGGAGGAAAAGTTCCCATAAAAGTGAACGGAGCTCATTAGAAAGAATGCAAACAGAGCATGAAACTGTCATCAGAGGCTATTAATGTTTTCTTAAATGTGTGAATTGAGCTGGAAAGAGAGAAAAAACAAAAAGCTTGTGCAGAGTCGGACTGCGCCTCCCTTCCCCCTCCTCCCTCCCTGCACATTCAGAGACGTTTACATCAGAAAAAACTTTGCGTCCCTCTTTCCCTCAGTATCATTGAGGAGGCACAATGAGGCTTCACGGAACACTATGAAAACCAAAACTGCCTAGTGAGGGATTATTCTGGTTTGTATATCTCTTATTGTACTTCCTTCCCTAGTTATTCACAGTGAGAAAAATTCATGCTAATGCAGGATCTTCCCTCCTTTAAATAATACTTTGCACCATCTCATCCTGAGTACTTTATAGAGGTGGGTGAGCATGATCAACCCACTTTTAGAGGAGAAAATTGAGGCACTGAAAGGTAAAGTGACCTGTCCCAGTTCACACTCATTGACTGAAACAAGAGTAGGGCGCACGTCTCCCACTTCCATTGTGATGCTCTACTGACTGGACCTGTCTCTCAAAACTCCTTTAAGTTTTCCCTGCGCAGCTGTTTACTCATCTCCTGCTGTTTGCGCCATCACAATTAGGTGGCGTAGCAAGGTGTCATAAACATGCAGATAAGGGTAGCACAAAATCCCTCCTGGGCAGTTATACTGAATCTTTACCTGTAAATGGTTAAGAAGCTCAAATAACCTGGTTGGCACCTGACCAAAAGGACCAATGAGGAAAGAAGATACTTTCAAATCTAGGGGGTGGGGTGGGCTGGTGAGGGGGGGGGGAGTTTTGTTTGTGCGCGCTTTGTTTTGTTCTCTCTCCAGATGGAGAGAGAGACTAGGCAGGGACAACATCTCCTGAAAACATACCTGAAATGATTCATCTAAGATTACAAAAATTGTAAGAAAGGCAAGGAAATGCGTTAGATTATCTTTTGTTTTAGCTTGTGAATTTTCCTTATGCTAAGAGGTAGTTTTACTCCTGTTTTTGTAACTGTGAAACTGAGTCCAGAGGGGGGTCCTCTGTGTTTTAAATCTTTTTATTACCCTGTAAAGTTATCTTCCATCCTGATTTTGCAGGGGTGATTCTTTTCCTTTTTTTCTTTATTATAAAGTTCTTCTTTTAAGAACCTGATTGATTTTAGTATCCTAAAGATAAAGGGTTTGGTCTGTGCTCACATTGCTAACCAGTTGATTGGTATATTATTCTCAAGCCTTCCCAGGAAAGGGGGTGAAGGGGTTGGGGGGGATAGGGATTCCAAGTGACCTCTCCATGTATTTTTGTCTAAATCACTTGGTGGTGGCAGCAATACTGTCCAAGGACAAGGAAGAATTTGTGTCTTGGGGAAGTTTTTAACCTAAGCTGGTAGAAATAAGCTTAGGGGGTCTTTCATGTGGGTCTCCACATCTGTACCCCAGAGTTCAGAGTGGGGAGTGAACCCCGTAACACTGACACAAGGATTATGCCTTAGTCTACACTACAAAGCATAGCTACAATGGCTAGAAGTGTGGGGAGGGGAGTGGAAATTACACACTCCAGCTGACAGCTATGCCAGCAAAACCCCTAATAGACAACTACGCTAGACTGGCGGCATGGCTAAGCCACCTCCCAGAATGACATGAGCTATGCCAGCACAAAAACTCCTTCTGTCAGCATAAACTGTGCCTACAGTAGGGGGCTTTGCTGGCATAGCTGTATTGACAAAGCATTTGTAGTATAGGTGGGCCCCATGTCACCATGGACTTTGGATTAGTTTGGAAAAGGGAATTTCAGAATGAGAGGAGCAAATGATCTCCTAAATCAGGGAGATATTCTAAATGCAAATGTCCTTGGAACAGAATATGATAGAAAAAAATTAAGACACTTGAAAATATAGGATATATGGGGGGCATAATTGTGTCTACATGGCATTTTTTCCTAATTTTCTAAGAGATGGCGGGTCTGTAAGGAGGCTAAAAGATGTGTCATTCAGAAAATCTGACCTCTGATGAGCTGCTCTTTTTATAGCTCAGTTGCTCTCTGGGATTATCAACCATTTGAGGAGCGGCAGAGGTAGGAAAGGATGGGTAAAAATGTATATATATTTATTCTATTTGTGTCAGTGCAAAAAAAGGAGGAAGCAGCACCTCATAGCATCTTGGGATTCTGAAGAACTGAGTTCTAATGTAACTTTTGCCATTGCTTCTCTGTGACACCTTGGGCAAGTCTGAGCCTTGATTTCTCCATGTGTGAAATGGGGGTGAAATTCCTTTGACAAGTGCTTTGAGAGCCTCGGATTAAAGACGCTATGACACATGTACATCCCTTGTGCATAGGTAGCCACCCATTTCAGTCTGCTTCCTTTTCAGTCTGTCCCTAGTGGGTTGTTTTTTGGAGTGAGGGTTATAAATGGGATAGATTTGGATGCCCAGGAAAGTGACAGATTAACTGAACTTGTTGCAGGTGGACCTATTAGTGGCTGCACTAGAGAGGTGTCCTACACATAGCTGTGCTAATGTACCGCAGTCCTGACCTTCTAACCCCACTACTAGGCACAGAATGCCTCAGCAGCAAGCTCTGCTTTGTGGACAAGGATCAGAGAAGACAACTATAAATTTGTACCAGAGACTCCTTTACGCACCAATGGGAACATGGGATGGGATTTCCTGGAAACTTTTAGAGGTTATCTTCACAAAGTTGCACTCATTTAACTACAATCAGTTCAGCTACAAGTGGGTTGATTTAATTAAACTGGTGTCAACTCCTGTCTGGAGATTCATAAGTCAATTTAACCCTAGTTTTATATCAATTTATCTTAAACTGGCAAGGAATTAACATAAAGTAAATTGATATAAACCAAGGTTAAATTGATTTAAAGAGTGTCTACACAACCGGGTCTTGCACCAATTTAACTAAATCAATTTTTAATAAAAAACCCAAAACACACTTTCATTTAAACTAGAGAAACTATGTGAGTGCATAAATGCACCTGGGGAAGAGAAAATGGACATTTGTGCATTTGAAGATCCATTTTTTTCAAATTCCATTTGCCAACACAAGAATCCATCCCTGTCACTTACCTCCTTGGTTGGAGTTTTATTTCATTTTTTGTTTACACATAATTCATTTTATCAATGATTTTAAAAAATATTTGCCAAACAGCACTGATAAAATGATTGACATTTCTTGTTTTGATCGGTACAAGGCACGCTAGCTGAAGATCATGATTTCAGAAAGCATGCGCTACACAGCTGCAAACTGAACTGGAAAAGTGTTGATATTTGCTGGGATAATGAAAAGTGCTGTGGTTTTGTGAACATTAAATAATTGACCTCAAATTAATTCACTGCTCTGAATACACGTATAATTCTAATTGGAGGCTTTTAGTACTGTGAAATTTTCAGTACAAGAGGAAACACACATAGCCTGCAGACAATGAGACACAAGCTTTCCACAGGCAATTGTTACAAGGGGGTAGTACTACGTATCTTTTTCATATAGCAGCAATTCCAGTGGAGGAAATGAATTTAAAACTCATCTTCACATGCACTAGAAACACTTCACTTTGTATGATTGCTGGAGAGCAAGGAAATGTAAATACGGGTTGGTTATTAACACATGTTGAATTTATATATGCATCATAGCACATAGTCAACGTAGTCTTTTAAATATACTAAATCATAACTATGTGCTGGGAACAACTTAATTTTCCTCCCTCTTTCGTATTCTGCAGGTGGATATGGGCTATTTCATTTTTGTTCATTTCAGGTGAATTTCATGCTGGTAAGAGGTGCTAATCAATTTCAGTTCTGGGTTGGTGGGTAAAGATCACCAAAATATAAAAAGTCACACTCCAGATGAGAGAGGGGCCACAGCAAGGGCGGCAGGCATCATAGGCTGGGGGAGGCTGTGTGCCTCCCTAAAGCCAGACATAGCCCCACCCACAGTCCATCCTCAGGCCCCCCTCCTTCTTCCTTCTCTGTGGTTCCCCCTGTGCTATGGCCCTGGATCGGGTTGCGCTGCCCACCCTCCCAGTACTCTAGGGCTAGGACGCCAGCTTGTGGTGGGGGCCGGCAGATGGGGTGGGGGCCTCTGGGCTCTGGCAGGTGGGTGCAGAAGGGGCGGGGCCTCAGGAAGAAGGGGCGGGGCTGGGGGCTAGCCTCCCTCAGCCAACAGTTCATGTGCCACCCATGGGTCACAGTGAGAGGTGCTGAGCTATTAGAATCCTGGAAAGGTGGGTGGAGCCCACACAGAACTAAAGACCCGCCCCCTCAGGTAAGGGAGGGGCCACAGTGAAGTTCGAGTTGACAACACCAGAGGCTGAAATCTTCTATCTATCCACTCTCAGTGATTGCCATCCATACAAGCTACACCTCTACCCCGATATAATGCTGTCCTCGGGAGGCAAAAATCTTACTGCATTATAGGTGAAACCACGTTATATCGAAGTTGCTTTGATCTGCCAGAGTGCACAGCCCCGCCTCCCGAAGCGCTGCTTTACCACGTTATATCCGAATTCATGTTATATGGGGTCGCGTTATATCAAGGTATAAGTGTACTTCTACAGTCTCCCCATCTGTGTAGGTCAGCCATACAAAGCAAAGTCCTTCACATGGCAGGAACCACAGTCTCTATGGCCCATTCACTCTCTGTCGAGTGTGTCAACATGAGGTGGCCAAACAAAATGGTGGTTTTAGTGAAGTGGAGCCAGCCTCCTGAGAGGTGGGCTGAGACAAGAACCAATTCATTTTACATGGACCAGCACACAGAATAATATAGTAACAATTTTTGGCCTCTGCTGACCTGAGCTGCATTTAAATAGACAACCTAGCAGCAAAAGGCTCTATACAATCCTGTTCCCAATCTCCTGAGCCATCTGTTTCCCCATTCCCTTATATTCTGTATGTGAAAGTAACACAGTGGGTCCGATCTAGCAAAATCATTGTGACTTGAGAGTACTCAGCCCCTCTCAAAGAACTGAGCACCCAACTGGACTATATTTCCTGTGGCAAGGCAGTGAAAACACCCAATACAAAGGCAATAAAAGCCAGATATTGCCAGCACTGATTTATAAACACACTGTGTACAGTGCAACTACCAACTTAATCCTTAGCTCAGCTTTTATTGGGTGTGTCAGCCTGGAACCGATCCATTTTGGTTTAACACCAACCTCTCACCCTCACCCCGTGAAAAATGAATTCCCTCCTTGTATTTAAACACCACAGAGAAGAGGCTGAATTGGTGACTGGGCACCTTGCTACAGGTCAACACAGAGAAACCAAACTGATTTATGCCCAATTTAACATCACCACAGAGCCTCAATACTTCTCTTTCCTCCAGGGAAGAGCCATTTCAAGGCTGACCTCTGCAGAATGTGACGATGTGGAGTGTGGCCATTATGTGATGGTGTAGTATGGGGCCTTGGTCTGTTAGCACCCCATTGTGGTGAGATGGGGAGTAACACCAACCTGGCTCCATCCCCCTTATGTCACCAATTCTGCGTTTCTCAAATCCTTTTTATGACCTGAGACATCCTGGCTGGATCTTCAATAGCCTCTGACTCCTTCAGGATGGTAGGGAGTCAGAAGTTCTGTGGCTCTGGCAAGGGCTAATCAGCTCTAGGTCTCCTGGATTTAGGTGCGTCTCCAAAAGCCCCTGGCTGGCTTAGGAAGGGGAACTCAAGCCCACCCACTTCACTGGATCCCACCTTAGGGCCCTTTCTTGGAACAGCCAGAGCCAGTCCTTCTCTATGCCTTGCCATTTCCTGAGCTACTTTCTACCTCTCCTCCTCTGTAGGCTCCCCCAGTGTCTTGCCCAGCTTCTCTATCTCTAGAGTGTTGGTTTGTCTGGCAGCTTCTCACCTCTCCACTGAAGGGATCCTCTCTCTGCTGCTCTGGCAGTTGCCCCGCTCTCCAGCTTTGCAGCCCTTTTAACCTCACAGCTGCTGTGAGGCCACCAATCCGCTCTGGCTGAGTAATCAGGCAGTTGCTTCATTAATCCTTTGGCTGCCAAACCACCATGGGGTGTATAGACCTTATGGCAGATGGGTACAAACAAGTGAGACAGAGGTTCTACACCAGATCCCCTCTGCAGGACACTGTGCCTCCTGCTGGACATTCCCCGCAGAGCCTTGGAGATTCCTTGACACAAGAAGAGGAACCTCTTGGTAGTAAAACCCACAGATCCTTCATTGCAAAGTTTTCACTTGCAGAGGATCTCCACTCTGTTTAGAGCACTTGCAGTGTGGCCCAGTAGATAGGGCATAGGGGTGGGAGCCGGAATATTGAGGCTCTAGTCCGGGGTAGGCAACCTATGGCATGGGTGCCAAAGGTGGCACGCAAGCTGGTTTTCAGTGGCACTGGCATTGCCCAGGTCCTGGCCACCGGTCCGGAAGGCTCTACATTTTAATTTAATTTTAAATGAAGCTTCTTAAACATTTTTAAAACCTTACTTACTTTACATACAGTAATAGTTTAGTTATATATTATACAGTTATAGAAAGAGACCTTCTAAAAACGTTAATGTATTACTGGCACATGAAATCTTAAATTAGAGTGAATAACTGAAGACTTGGCACAGCACTTCTGAAAGGTTGCCAACCCCTGCTCTAGTCCTACTGCAGCATTGACTTGCTCTGCGACCTTGGGCAAGTCACTTCACATCTCAGTGTCCCCATCTGTAAAATGTACCCCCATCTTTATAAAGGGCTTTGATGCAAAGTGCAATATAAGTGCTAGGTACCAGTATGTGTTGTCTAGAGATTGTATATAATCAAATACTGCAAACTATCTTAATTCTCAGAGCGGTAGCCATGTTAGTCTGGATCTGTAAAAGCAGCAAAGAATCCTGTGGCACCTTATAGACTAACAGATGTCATCCATCTGACGAAGTGGGTATTCACCCACGAAAGCTCATGCTCCAAAACGTCTGTTAGTCTATAAGGTGCCATAGGATTCTTTGCTATCTTAATTCTGTATTTATATGAAAGGTTGTGGGAGAGATTGGTTGTTTTGGTATCTTTACAGATTTCTAAATTTTCTCTTACAATGGATGCTTTTTGGACTTCAAATGTTCGATGACCCTCCTTTCTTTCTGCCTAAAAATAACCTCATACACACTATCATTTAAGGTCTGGAGGGATTGTTAGTTTGTTTTAATCATTTTATATAAAGACTCAGCATCTAGCTGGTTCATCAGTCTCTGTGTGTGACTGTAAGAGACATTCCTCTTCTAATATTAGCCACATAGCTGAGATCATGGTAATTCCACCACTACCACCACCTCATAGAATCCAGTCACTTTCTCCCAATCTGAGTTGGATTTACTGCCATGCTGAAGGAAAAGTAGCTGTGGCTGAGCTAGAGAGAGAGAGAGAGAGAGAGAGAGAGAGAGAGAGAGAACAGGCCCAATGACTTTTCACTGCCATTGTGGTGATGCAAAGAGGGCCTGGATACATGGCTACTTGCCATTTGGAACTAAGCAAGAATCAGTTGTCAGATGATGAACCTATCTGTGACACTTCTCACCTGGGCTGGATTTGAACTGGTGTCCTAAGCCCAGGGCCAACTCCCATTGAGCTCAATAGGAGTTTTTTCACTGACTTTAATGGGAATTTGATCAGGCTCGGAGAGGTGGAAGGCCATGTTTCCCATTACTAATCTCTTGAGCCATCTAGTCTCTCATTTTAAAAACCAGATCTCTATCTCCTTTACCATGATGGGTATCTGGCAGAAAGATACAATGGACAGGATTGCTTTGTTGCCACATTTAACAACTCCATTTTTCAATCCTAGTGATGTTATTGTAAATGGCTCCAGCCCAGGAGTAGCAAGGGACAATATCACTAAATGCAGAATCAAAACTGCTGTTAACTGCTCTATCTGGTGTCATACATAAGTTCACAGGAAGAAAAAAAATGGGATGAAAGATAAGAGGCTTGCTATTATCGGACTTTTGAAAAAGAATAAGAGGCCGGGGGCCTCCTAGTTACAGATAAAATCTAGGAGGCTCCTCCATTACTTTATGCACTGGGTAGTCAACCTGCAGAGTCCCTACTGTTACAAGAGTGTTTTGTGTCTACGTGTCAATAGAAAATGTGTCAGGTGGCACTAAAGAATATGCAGCATAGTTTATGGATTGGTAGCACCAATCTAGTTCATTGTCGTTGCGTGCTGCAAATGACTTCTCTTGTGCAGCTCTTAACAACTGTTACTGTTGAAGATCATGTAACTTTGGACAGATAATTTTGTGATCGCTGACAACAGTTTTAGTTATGGTGATTAGGGCAAATCAAATCTCATGCTTCAGGATGTAAGCCAATCACCTGACAGGATCCTGGAGAAATTTTTCCTGTGGCAGCCGATTACAACATTACACAATTTGCTATGGTACATTATCAGGCCAGAAGGAGTTGACTTTCTCTGAAGCATCAGATGAGGTATCATACTGGATCAGATCCATGCTTCATCTTTTCAACTGTCCTGTATCTGCCAGCACCAGATGCTTTGGAGGAAGATGTTAGTATCCTGTAGGATAATCTGCCTCCCATGAAGGTCTCACCCTAGTCCCTAATAGTTTGAGATTGTTTTAAGCACTGAAGCATGAGAGGTTTTTTATCCCTTCCAAAATTCTTTGTTTGCATGAACTAATAGCTCTGGATATTCTTGTTACCCAGGTAAACATCCAGTCCCAGTGGGATCTTGCTAGGTTCTTGGCCTTAATGACATTCTGTGGTAGTGAGCTGAACAGTCCGATTATGTGTTGAATGAAAAACTATTCCCTTTAATCAGTTTTGAATTTGTCACCTTTCAGTCCCCCCTTTTTTTGTGTGTCACGTGACAGGAAGAATAGATGCCCCGACTTACTTTCTAGGTGATTATATAATGATGGTTATATAAAAATGAGGAATATGGGGGTTACAAGATGCTCCTCCAAGGTATAGTATGCCACATGTATCACTGTACATGGTGCTGTAATGACCACCATCTTGACCAACACTGGGGATTGATCTGGGCACCTTCAGAGCTGAAGGCATGAGCTACTCCAGCTTCAGCTAAAGCTCTTTAATTGGGGCTGTAACACATTTGTAGCCTCTTTGGATTGGGCAGAGAAAGGGGACATGTCATACCCAGTGGGTTACGCTGCTATAAAGTGAGAGATTTGGGTTTGAATCCCTGACAAACCAGCTTTAATTACAAAGGAAGAGGCAAACTCAGCTTCAGCCCAGGAGAGTATGTGAAATAGGGAGGGTGATTAATCATTATGTCATTCCTAGCCCCTTGCCACACATGATGTGTAGAGATCTAATACTATATATTATCACATGCTGTCCAGAGGGAAGCATCTGGCAGACAGTCCCTAGATACACCCTTTCCTAGGCAAGTCACTTTACTTCCATACCTCCAGTTTCGTCATCTGTAAAATGGGGATAAAAAGACTTACCAACCCTCTGAAGATGTTACGGGTGAGAGATGCATAGCATGTTGAGACCCTAGAATAAAACACAACAGAGTAGAGCAAACACCTCCTGAGTCATCTTGAGTACACATTGCTCCAGTATGGATTCAGATTAACCTGTTGCCCCTAATGGTCCAAATGCAAATGAGATCAAGGTCACTGCATGCAGTAGTATTGTGCTTGCCTAGGCCAGTGGGACATTGAGCTGGAGAGGTGTTTTCATAAGCATAATAATATTCATGAGCACATAATTTTAAAAATGCACTCTCTCTAAATTATATTTATGCACATAAGAACGGTAGAGCAGGGACTGTCATTTACTATCTACGTGGACAATGACCTACACAAGGCCTCTCAGTGCTACCACAATATAAATGTTAAATAGGACACACATCATACAAGAGACAGCGAAAGAAAGGGTGAGGGAAACCCAAACCTTAACTCCTCCCCCAAATTATTCAACCAGCTGCACCAAACCTATTTCCTCTGCAGTGCTGAGAGGCTGCCATCCACATTTGCTCCTTGATGCAGGTGCCTTTTTTTTTTTTTTTTTTTTTTTTTTTTAATATAGCAGCCTCCTGTTAAGGTTGCATAGATCAATAGCCAGGAATGGCACTGATCTATCTTTAAAGGGAATAACATATTCTCTCTCCTTTAGTAAACAGCTGCATACATATGATATGCCGTTGCTGCCAAAACTCTAAAAGATTCACTGGGGATCACACTAATCAATTTTTATTTCTAATTAAACGGATGCCTGCATTATGTTGGAGGAATTATGGGCAGAAGAGACCACAGTGCACTTCGATCCTTTGGAAGGAGGTGGTGGGGTGGGAGGAGGGATTTAGATGGTACAGTTGGTCGTAGGAGTATGAAAAAAATTAAAAAGGGCAGCAGCAAGCCACCTGCAAATCCAGATTCATTCATTTTCAATTTCTCCCTCCTAGTCACTTTCAGAGGTACATGGCTTCTGAGATTACCTTGCAAAAGCTTGGTAAATACAGCCTGGTTTAGTACAGCAGGCTGTAATATGCTAGTTGGTGTGTTTGTACCACTTGGCACAGAACTGCTGAAGTTCTATTCCGACTGAATTCTGACTACTACCTTTTATTGGTGGGCAACTAATACGGAGATGTGCTGATTTCATTTTTGTCCCTTTCCTGGTCTCTCTGAATGCACCCCCTCCGCTATTAGGCCTTTACCTGCCTTAGTGCAACTCCCCCACTCCTACACTGGGGTCTGGGTACAACATCCCATGTATGCCAATCACTTATTACTATACAGGTCCAATTTGGACACCTGCTTCTCTTTCCCTTGGGAGTCCGTGAGCAGTGACCATCAACCTTCTTATAACAGGTACGTTTATTAGCAAACAGAACAAAGCATTAGAGAAAATTATTTCAAAACAACAGACAGTTTACACACATATTTAGTCTTATCTAATCTTAGGCTTCCTTATAAGCTAATTTGATGAATTTCCCTCTCAAGTTACACAGGAACAGAGTGCTCCCAACTTACATTCTTTTAGGAGGCCCCAAAGCTCTTGGAACCCAGTTAGGTGTGCAGTTTCCTTCCAGACAATGTGACCTCCCAATTGATTTACTTCTCCCAGGGAAAACTTCCTAATGCCAAAGACCCACCCTCCTTGTATTTGCTGAGCCCAATTAATATATTGCTCAATGGCTTTTGTTACAGGGCCGGGTATGAAGTCTTCCTTTTGCCTCACTCCAGTTTCTTTCAGCCAGCCAGCTAGGCCATCTCAGAGAATGCCCCTGTGGGGGTTGCTCCATCATTTCCCAGGTAGATCGACTCACCCTTAATGGCTTGTGGCAGTCACAGGTCTCCTGCCTGTGGGGGGCACACTGGAACTGTCTGCTTCCTTGACATTCCAACATACCACCTCAGAAATCCTATACATCAAATTTTGGGGCACAGATCCATAGTCATTACTGAGCACTCCCACATTCATCACAGGAGGCCATAAGCCCCAACATTATCAATTACTAATTGAGATTTGCCTTTTGCTCACGTGAGGCAAGCCTGTGTTCTCTGAGCTGAACATCCCGCGTTCTAGTGAAGGTACTGCATGCATGTGCTTTAGCAGACAGATATAAGTATGGATATGGCTAAAGGTTCATGACAAATACAAAAGGATACTTATTTTCTGAAAATATTTCCACTCCATCAATTGTTAAAAATGGGACGGGGGGGAATTAATAATTACACAGTATCCTGTGAGGTCTGGCTTGATTCAATTCCACAAGCGTAATGCTCAGAGTGTAATCTGAAGAATGTGATTCTTAAGGTCTAGAAAACAGCTTCTGGTCTCCCTGTGTGGTACAACATAGCTTTATATCCCTGAGGGGCTACAGAAATTATAGCCTGAAAGGGTCACAAGTTCCTTAGAGCAGGCAAAAATATAGGCCTTTTAGCACTCCAAGTGTCTTGAGCTCACCCACTCCTGCTCTGAGCTCCAGCCATCAGATAACATCTTCCCATACAACTTCCTCTTGTGAAATACCTGCCAAGCACACCGTATCTCGACACCATTTAGGAAACTAAATCATATAGCTGCACAGGTAAATGGGTAATCAGAAGGGAGAAAGAAATTAAGAGGCAAAGGAAATAAGGAAAGGACAAAGGTTTTCAAGTGACATTTGAAATAGAAAGATGATAAGGCAGAGAGATGCAGGGAGGCTATTCTGGATGGCAACTGCTTTAGAGGAGAAGCTCACACACCAGCATCAGTGATGTTGTGTGATGGGACTGGAAGTGCAGGTCACAGGTAGATGGTCAGGGAGGAAATTAGAGAGACAAGGTAGTTGGAGCAAGTCCATGGGAGGCTATAGATATCAAGGAGGGTTGTTCTAAATTGGAGCCTGAAATGTATGTACTTGCTCCTGTACTCTTCTCCATGACCCTCACCCTCTATGGCCTTTCTAAGCTGGGAGAGGGGGAAAAGAATCAGACATTCAGCTTGCACATACTCATGGAAATAGGCACAGTTGGCTCAGCACTGAGAACCCACTGTCACTGGCTGTTCAGGAAACTGGTGAAAAATGATTGACATTCACTGCCAAACTCTGTGAATAATCAATGATTGCACCCCACACCCCTCCACCTCTTCTCTCTCCCTCCTCCACAAGACCACATTGATTCTGTATCCATTCAAGTGGACTGACACAGCGCTACAAGGTCAGGCACAAACTCTGCTGCCCTCAGTCTAATCTCAGTGCCATAAATTTGCCATTGTTGGCGGTAAGATTACTAACACATCATGCAAGGTAGACCTGGACAAAACGTCTTATATTAAAGTGGCAGCTGTTGTCTGTAGATGCAGACATCAATGGGTAGATGTGGAGAATCACACAAATGTGTCGGAAAAGCTTCTTTGTTACAACAGCATGACACTCAAAGCCAGGATCAGGACACCTGGTCCTTACTTGGTTTCATGGAGTTTGGTTACTCTCCAGTTAGGCAACTTTGGAATGCTTCAGATTTCATACCTATCGTGAAGGGCAGGCTTTATGTTCCACACTCTAATGAACAGACTTGCTTCAAGTTTATTCAATTACAACATGGTCTTCCCTTCATCCCTGCAAAAAAAAGAGTCCTTTTGAAAACTTCCACCCCCCCCTTTTTTTTTTTCTTTTTTTTACCAAATTTAAATTAAAAACACTCTTGAATTTTCTCTTTTACTGAAAACCAAGTTTTTTTCAGGAATAATTGACTAAAAACAGGATTTTTGGTAAACAAATTATGGAAGCCAATTTCAAGAATGTTTTCATCAAAAATTTATGCTCAACAATTTTCCAGAAAAAAAAAGTGGGGAGTGGGCTGTTGTACCCTGAGAAATGAAAACAACATGGATATACTGAAATTTTTCACAACAACTTTTTCCCTCATTTTTGATCAGCTGTACCAATGAAATATAGTCAAGCAAAAGGGAAAAGCTAATAGCTACTGTATCTCAATATGTGATGGTAGAACTGGTTTAGATAAATTAAGAATATATTTGAGACTTCACCCAATATTAAAAACAGAATTTAATTTTTAAATTGCTGGAGACAAACTGCTGTTTCCAGCCACAACTAGACAGAGAAGAGATGAGCTTTCAAGATTTCCAATTCAGTTTTGTAGACCTGAGAGGTTTGGATATTGTGGAGAAAGTTTGTAGATGCATTTAAATGTCCAGGTATTTGCCTGAGCCAAACTTTAGAGGTTTATCCATTACTAATAGGATTATGTAACACCAGATTCAGATATAGAGTTTTCTTCATTTGGTGGGTTCAGATCTGCTAGGCTTCCTTGGCTGGGGTTGAGAATTTGAGAGAGTTTCCAATAGCTAGAAAGGGAGAGCTAAGGTGAGTGTTTTGGTCATGGTGGCAGAGGAAGGAGTTGAGATGGACTTCTTGATTGGGAAGGACTGCTGGCATCTGGGAGGAAGGATCAGGTGTGTGTTTTGGTCAAGAATGAGCATGAGGGTTTATGGTGTTGGGTCAGGTGGGAAGTGGATCAAACTGAGCATCCTTGGTTAAGAGGATTAGGGACCTGCAGTAGATACTAGTTAACATTAATCATGAGGCTGAGAAAGAGTGAGTGCTTCCTTGTAGATAATGGTCCTCATTTCCATGGAGGGGAGAGAAAAATCAAAAGAATTTCATAGTTAGGAAGCAGGCTAGAACCAACATATGGAAATCTCAGTGATTCAAGATGAGAACATTTCTGATCCTTTGATTCCAAAAGCTGCATTATATTTGGGATTCTTTTCTTAAAACAAACAAACAAACAAACATACATACATAAATTTCTTTCCCCCACACACACAACGTTAGGTGCTATGTACGTCCCCCATCCAGAGAAAGCTGAGCAGGACAACTGAAGTACCAAATTTTTTAAAGTAACCATTAAAACCAGGAAGGAATTTGGGAAACTGGTAGCACCAGTTTATTCAACAGCCTGTACGAGTTGTAGACCAAGCCTCAAGAGCTCTGATTTAATCTACACATTCCTTGTAATTTCTCGAACAGGCGCACATAGTTAACATGACAAGGAGCAACATGTTGAGAGAGTGTGTGTTTCTGGTAATTTATAACCTCAATTTTATTCCCAGTGACCAACATTTAAAATACAACCTTAGCCAAGTACCTCCACGGCAAGGCTTCATAAAAACACTAAAAGATAACAATTGTAAAAATTCTGAAAACATAAATTACAGACCCATAATGGGAGGTTTAAGTCTCCAGTTCACTTGGAACAGAAGTGAAGCCATAAATTAGAAGAAATGCATGCTCCAGAGGAATACCTCCTTGCTAGATTTCACTTTATACACTCAGAATAAATTACCATTGTAGACAGGAGTAGAGCTGTTTACTTATTTTGCTAAAAAATGGATGCCGTGGAATGGATTTATTGAGAGTACAATATATTATTTCCTAGAGTACCTTGCTGGATGGCAAACGGAAATGTAATTACTGTTAGCTAAACTCTTAGGCCAGCGTGACAGACTTTTTGCTAAGTGTACAATAACCGTTTAGCAAGAACCTGTTGGAAAACAACATAGGGATCTGGAACACATCAAGAGCAGCCAGCTAAACCCTTGAAATACTAATAATGCTCTTTTCATTTCTATCACTTAAAGTTTTAAAACTCCAGGAAATGTCATGCTCCTGTAGCCTCTATGTAGAAATTGGTGCACATTGGCTGTAAAACAACTAAGCATTTATATTGAAAATGGGAATAAACAGATTATGTGTATAAGAAAGAAACATTCTTATTTTATTGTGACCAAATGTATTCTAGATGCTAGAGAACACACACAGAAAGACAGAATCCCCATTCCAAAGATCTTACACTCTAATTAACTCAATTAACCACATTATTTCCCTAGTTATTGGGGAACTCCTTAAATCAAGGCACTGAGAATCAGCGGTGAAGTAAATAAACTATAAGCTTTATTGATCATATCTACAGTTCACGGGCATGTACATAAACTACATCACTGACTGAACTCACAAAGTCCGATCCCAGCATGCACTGGGCGCAGCATGGAGAACCTGTGAAAGATTCTCTGGGAGCAGGCTCCTCCTTGGTTATCAAGCTTAGGAAACTAGGAGGCAGGAGAAGGTGACAGTGATGAAGGCGCAAGATGGTTTAGGATTTTAACCGTGAGATAAAACGGAGAACAGCAGCAAATAAAGTACAAGATGAATATTAATCCCAAACCACGGGAACTGGTCTGAATTATTTAAATGTGCTCACTTTTATCTCACACTGATTTACATTTATTTAGCACTTCTCATAGAAAAGGATCCCAGAGCATTTTACAAACCGATTAATAATAATGATTCACATTTACAGAGCATTTTCAATTCAAATAAATATCACAAGATGCTGCTCAAAACTTTGATTCCGCCTCATAGGTTCCTGTTCTATCCACAAGACAACATTTCCTTGGTGCATGTGGATCACTTCATTTTCCACTACATAATGTATCCCGGTCTGGGGTGTTACATGCTGATTGTTTAAACAGGCTGCAAAGTTCTCTGAAGAGGAAACATGCTGTAAAACTGATTACATGAAGCCGTGCCAGTAATACTACTCAGCAGTTTGAGACAGGAAGTTAATATCTCAAAGTACAGGAAACACTTTGCTTTGCCCAAGAGGGATGACAGCCATGGCCCCACTGCCATTTCCCGGTCCACCCTGCAGATGTAGCAAGCATTTAGTAGCACCAAATCAGTGGATTCCCTGAGATCTACAGATCCCTTGTGCCTCTACATTAACACCACACTCTCTTTGGGGAAATCAGGTAATTTCATGTAGTAACTTACCTGCTAAAGTTCCCCCAGGTTATCGGGGGAGCCTGACAGTACAAACAGGGGTGGCGGGTTTGTAGAAATTTTGGCGGTGCCCAGAACCTGTCTGCCCAAATTCCATGCCCCCACCACCTGCCTAAGGCTCTGGGGAAGGAGCTTGGGTTGAGGAGGGGGTCTGGGGTGCAAGCCCTGGGGTAGAGTTTGGGTGGTGGGTGCAGGATCCAGGCTGGGGCAAGGGTGGGGTGCAGGAGGGGGTGAGGAGTGCTGGCTCTGGGAGGGAGTTTGGGTGCAGACTCTGAGAAGGAGTGTGGATGTCTGGGTCGCAGGCTCTTGGAGGGAGTTTGGGACAGGAGAGGGTGTGTGGGAAGGGGGTGGGGGTGCAGGCTCTGGGCTGGTACAGGGGGTGGGTGTGCAGGAGATGAGGGGTGCAGGCTCTGGGAAGACGTTTGGGGGTGGGAGGTGGTGCAGAGGGAGGTGATGCAGGCTCTGGGAGGGACCTTGGGGGCTGAAAGGGGTGTTTGGGAAGGGGAAGGGGGTGCAGGCTTTGGGAGGGAGTTTGGGGATAGAAGGGGGTGCAGCGGTGAGGGCTGTGGGTGGGGCTGGGGATGAGGGGTTTGGGGTGTGGGAGAGGCCTCAGGGCTAGGGCAAAGAGTTGGAGTGTGAGGTGAGGGCTGTGGGGTGCAGCTGGGGATGAGGGGTTTGGGGTGTGGGAGGGGCTCAGGGCTGGGGCACAGATGTGGGGGGATGAGGACTCTGTCTGGGGCTGGGGATGAGGGATTGGGGGAGATGGAGAGGCTCAGGATTGGGGCAAAAGGGTTGGGGTGTGGGGAGTGAGGGCTCTGGCTGGGGGTGTGGGCTCTGGGGTGGGGCAGGGCTGGGCATGAGGAGTTTGGGGTGCAGGCAGGCTGCCCTGGGGCTGGAGCCAGAGAGGACGACTCCCCCAAGCCCTCTCCCCACTGGAAATAGTGAGCTCTGGGGGAGGGGCCCCCTCATCACTGTCACTGCACGTGCTCCTAGGGCTACTTGCAGGTCCAGGAAGGCCCCTCTCTTCCCCTGTGGTGGGTGCAGGGGCAGGGCTTCCATCACCTGTGTGCTCCTCCCCTGCTGCTGCCCCTCACTGCAGCCTCACTGGGGGTGAGGGATGAGGCTGCCCCTTGCCCAGTCTGGGGCAGGAGTGGTGCCTGTGGGCAAGGGGGGACCTGTGCTGGTGGAGGGTCCCGCCAGAAAAGGGAAGGGTCTGAGGCAGAAGGGCAGGGGAATGGCAGCCTGCTCTGCCACTAGTGGTGGCAGCATTAGGACCCTGCGGCAGCACTTGATGCCAGGAGCCAGCAGAGCAGAGTCAGCGTGAGCTGCAGGCTCCAGGCCCGGGTAGATGAGTGGGGGCAGCAAGTGGAGGCCGGAAGACACTAGGGGGTGGGGGAGAGGGACAGCAGGCGGGGCAGGAGAGAGATCCGGACCCAAACATTGGTGGAGCCGGGCCCCCAGGCCCTGAATATTGCTGGAGCCCAGGCACCACAGGTCTGTACAACTCACCGCCCCTGATTACAAAGACTGTAAAGAGTGTGGCATGGGAGACCAGCTGTTCAGGGAAGGGCTGCAATGAGCCCTAAATATAGAGCGTGTATCCTCAGTTTTGCCTCCCAGCCATATAGTGGCATCGGGATTTGTTTCCTTGATGCTGATGACTCTCGAAGCTGCCTGCTTCTGCCCAGAGTATAGTAGGTAGAAGCATGGCACACAGTCAAGAACAGCGGTTCTCAACCCGCGGCCCAGTTAGCACACAGCTGCGGCCTAGCTGTGTGCTAAAAATAAAAATAAAAAATTCAAAATTTGTGGCTCTGATCTGAAAGGGGGCAGGGCTGGCTGAGAAGGAGACAGTGTCTGGCAGCCTGCTGGAGTGCTCCTGCCAGCAAGGGGCTGGTGAGTGTCGCAGGGGGAAGGATGTAGGAGAGCGGGTCTCTGGGCAGGTTTGTGGGGAGGGGGTACACTCTGGGCAGTGAGGGGGTGGGGGACGCTGGGAACTAGGGGTTTGTAGTGGTGCTGCAGCTCACCAAGATTTTAGGCTGCTTGGCCCCACGTGGCACGGCCTGGCTGCCTGGCCCTGCAGTGCTGAGTCCAGCCCTGCAGTGCGGGATGCGGGTCCCAGCTACCCAGCCCCATGCCCAGGGCTCTGCTCCTGGCCCCACTCTGTGGAAGGATCTCTGGGCGTGGGGCACTGGGCATGGGGACTGTGGGAAGCTTGGGGGGCACTATGGCTCTCAGCCTGTGGCCTACATAACACATTGTGGGCTGAGGTTGAGAACCAGTGGTCAAGAGCAATGGCTGGCGTGAAGGAGCATCTCTAATTCCCCTTTCAGCAGGCCTCATTCAGGTTAATCCAGCACTAGCGTTTAATGACAGCATGAGGGGGTTGTTCCTTTTCCAACAGCTCCTTATTTTAACCCACTTTCCCCTACTAAAAGAAATCAATGAGCCCTTGAAATAATATTATCCCAGCAGGGTGGGGTTTTATCATCTTTCTGACACTGAAAGCACACACCAGGTTAGGCTCCTCTATTGCGGTGCTCGCTCACTTGTGATGAGACACAAGAGTGGACTTAAGCTCCAGTGGGAGACTGCTGTGAGTTATGCAAAGGGCTGGGATTCAGGATACCTGATTTGTTCCCTGACTCTGCCACTGACTTATTTTGTGACCTTGGGCAAGTCACTTTGCCTCTCGGCTTCTTATTTCTCTCCTCTGCAAAATAGGAATAACTCTGACTGGAGCAGAGCTGAATTTTACATAACAAATATAGCAATTTCACATTCAGACAAAGCAGTCACAATCTCAAACATGTCACATTTAGCTGCAAAACTCAACAAACTCCAATACATCCAGAAATCCAATTAGTAAAAAACAGTGAAAACATTTTTTAAAACCCCACCAGTTCCCCCACCCCAAAAAGTTATTCTGCACTTTTGCTTAGTTAATGCTTATCCACATGCTCCTAGGGACCAAGTCCTCACATGCCAGAGATCAAGAAACAACCATGATGCTCTTGAATGAACTTACACAGAAAACTGATAGATGACAAAAACACCATATCACCTGTGGGTGAACACTTTCACACAGTGCTCACTCAATATCTGATATTTCAGTCCTCAGCCTCAAAGGAAACCTACACAACACCTTCAAAGACAAGTGTAGGAGTTTAAATTCATAACTTCACTAGATATTAAAAATCATAGTCTTAATAAAGATGCTGTATAGATGACTTAATACAATCTGTATCTCACTAACCCTCTGCAGAGGCTGTCAGGGTTGCCTCCCCACTCTGAACTTTAGGGTACAGATGTGGGGACCCCCATGAAGACCCCTAAACTTATTTTACCAGCTTAGGTTAAAAACTCCCCTATTCCTTGGATTAAGTAATGCTGCCACCACCAATTTTTTAAACAAACATTTAGGGAGGGCCACTTGGAGCCCTACCTTCCCCAAATATCCCTCCCAAACCCCTACACCCCTTTTCCTGGGCAGACTTGAGAATAATCCCCCAAACCCCGCACCCCCTTTCCTGGGGAGGCTTGAGAATAATATCCTCACAGATTGGTACAGGTGAACACAGACCCAAACCCTTGGATCTTAAAACGATGAAAAAACAATAGGTTCTTAGAAGAAGAATTTTAATTAAAGAAAAGGTAAAAGAATTACCTCTGTAAAATCAGGATGGTAAGTACTTTACAGAATAACAAAAGACTCAAGAACATAGAGGATCTCCCCTCTAGGCAAAACCTTAAAGTTACAAATCCAGGGATAAACCTCCCTCTAGACAAGGAAAATCACAAGCCAAAATAAAAGTAAGCTAACGCATTTCCTTATTATTACATACTAATTCTAATTGAGTTGGATTTCTTGCCTTCTTGATCTTTCTCCAGCAAGCACACAGAACAGCCAAAGAACAGACTAAACCAAAGCCTTTTCCCCGCTCCCCAGATTTGAAAGTATTCTGTCCCCTTATTGGTCCTTTTGGTCAGGTGCCAGCTAGATTACTTGAGCTTCTTAACCCTTCACAGGTAAAAGGATTTTGTGCCTCTGGCCAGGAGGGATTTTATAGTACTGTATACAGAAAGGTGGTAACCCTTCCCTTTATGGTCTGTTAACATATATTTTAACTGCTTACTCCAAACAATCTATTCCACCAATCGATTTAACTTTAACATTCTGAGCACCTTTCCCACACCTGAAGAGTTCTGTGCAGCTCGACAATTTGTCTCTCTCACCAACAGAAGTTGGTCCAATAAAAGATATTACCTCACCCACCTTGTGTCAACACCACAACATACCACAGATCAAGGTATTTATGCTATATGATAGGAGCTATTTTACCTCCAACATGCAGCCCTGGCTAACACAGTATGTCGGAACTGTCTAATATTTTAATATCTTGCCCTTGGCTAACCAACTAAGCTGGCTAGCAGCAGGTTTACAAGGTGACAGGCTGCTAGAAAGCAGGCTTCATAAACTGTCTGTCAGATCAGCTCTGTGGAGTATTTTATCACAGGATAATCTGCAGCGCTCATATGGTAAATCTTTAATAAGGAAAAACTACGAGAAGTCCTTGTGGCACCTTAGAGATTAACAATTTTATTTGGGCATAAGCTTTCATGGGCTAGAACCCACTTCATTGGATGCATGAAGTGAAAAATACAGAGCAGGTATAAATACATGAAAGGATGGAGGTTGCTTTACATGGACTCCTCATTGTTTTTGCGGATACAAACTAACGTGGCTACCACTCTGAAATCTTTAACAAGGGGAATTCCTAGCAAAGAGGGAGGAGGGGACTTAGCAATTTGGCAATAGGAAACAGAATCTTTCACTTCTTAGGCATGGTCTACATTACAGAGTTAGGTTGCTATAAGCTGCCTTACGTCGATCTAACTCTGTAAGTGTCTACACTACACTCCCACTGATGTAAGTCACCCATTGTGCCGACATAATAACTCCACCTCTGTGAGAGGTGTAGCACTTAGGTCAATGCAGTTAGGTCAAAGCAGTGTCAATGTAGACACTGTGTTGTTTACATCAGCCTGTTTTGGCTGTCAGCCAGGGCCGGCTCCAGGCACCAGTGCAGCAAACAGATGCTTGGAGTGGCCAACAGAGAGGGGCGGCACATCCGGCTCTTCAGGGGCGGGTCCCTCATTCCCTTTTGCAGGGAAGAACATGCCACTGAAGTGCCACCGGAGAATGAAGCGGCAGCAGTAGAGCTGCAGCCAAAGTGCTGCCAATCGTGGCTTTTTTTCTTTTTTTTTTTTCCTGCCACTTGGGGCAGCAAAAACACTGGAGCCGGCCCTGCTGTCAGCTCCCCCCGGGGTGAATTTCCCACACCGATAGTTAAATTGGTGCAAGCACTCCTGGTGAGACATGCATCACTGACAGAAGAAGCTAGTGTGGACATGCAAAACTGATTTAATTACTGCAGTGGCTGTGTGTCGACATAACTGAAGTCAACTTAATTTTGTAGTGTAGACTTGCCTTTAGTCACTGGTTCAAATGTAGCCCAAATCTGTAACAACCAAAACTCATGACTATCTGGAAGCTGTTTTGTGGTGTAAGTGAAATTAACTGATGGTCTGAAAACACAGTTTTTAGTGGAAGAGAGTTCACATCACAGAAAAAGCCACTGTCATAACTGGCATTAACTGGTACCATCATGAGCCATGGAAGCAAGGACTGAGTTGGTCCTGAAAGCTGAACCATCCTCCAAAAGTCTCCTGATCAGGTTTGAGGCTACATTACCAGGCGACAGCATAGGGGAAACGTGCACTGCTGCTGCCCAACACATTTGCTTTCTGGATATGGAGAGGACCTCTGCTGCCAGGTCTAATTTAATCCAGAATTACATTTACTAAAACAGGGGAGTTCCTTAGCAAAGGAGGCCATCTTTCCCCTGGTCCCTTTTAATGTAAGTCCCGACACAGACTGGCTGAAGAAGTCGGTCTCCCATTTCTATTTAGATGGGCATGTTATAAACACCCAATCATTCTAGTACCTGAGCACAAATGACCTCCTAGCAGGGTAATTCAGCAGAGCTCATTCACACAGGTAGTTGAATGGCACCTATTGCCCACTGCTGAATAGGTACTAAAGTTGGGATTTCCAAGGAGTTACAGGGAGCGAGATGCCCTGTTCCCATCGAGTCAGCAGCCTCAAATAGGAAATAACTGGCAAAACAGAGTGTTGCTGGAGCTCCACTCTTCCTGAACAGCTGGGTCCTATTTGCTCCCTCCCTCTCCAGTCCGTTCTTTATCACGTTCTATTTCCCTGCTCTCTTCCAACAGTGCATGGGTTTTGTGCAGTCAGGCAATAAATACAAAGCACAGTGTTGTTAACTATCTTCCATCTTTCACTCAAAGCTCACAAACCTCGCATCACATTTTACAGATTGAAAAAGAGACCCAGAGAGGTTCCACACAGATGACTTGCCCAAGGTCACACAGCAAGGCAGTGGCAGAGCTGGGATCAGAACTCAGATTGCCTGACTCATAATCAAACCACTAGGCAACACTCCTTTTATTGTGCTTCTTACTCCTACCAGCCCAGTCCCCATATATGACAGGCCACAGCTGCTCTGGACAACAATGTTGTGTGGGAGATAGCATTTGGGGGAGCAGATGGATAGCAAAGAATGGCACAAATTGCTCCCTTGCTGAAGGCACAATTTCTTCTTTTAATTATTTAAAGCCATAAAGAGGATGCCATTTGCGGCAGTTTTGTCTGCCCTAAATTACTACTGTGCAGTGCCTGAGCCTTGGCAAGAGCTAAACTCACTGCCCAGGCACGCCACCCTAAATTGCTTTCTCTGTTAGGGTGGCATCTGGAGTGGCAGAGCAAGGGAGATTTATATGCAGGCCCATGGAGTATGTTCAGATTTTATTTAAGAGGCCATGATATGCCCACTTCTGGCAGGTGAGGGCTGCAAGGGAAATGTTTCAGTGCATAAACCTTTGAACTATAATCCACTAGTGAGTCCTAGGAAGCAAGGAGAAGAGCTCCAGCTACTGCCTGATTTCTACAACGTAGATCTTATCTTCCCACTCTGGGCTCCGCTCTCTGCCAGCTCCCCTCATAAATATGGTGATGTTGGAGGAGCGAACAGACAATACAATCAAAGTGGGACAGGGAGTGTCAAAAGCAAAATTATAATGGACATTCAAAAAACATCTCCATAAATACTGCGCATCCTTGACAGCACATGGGAGTGGGGGAGGAAAGAAAGAAACAACTGATCATCCTCGCACTGGATGTCAAACTCAGATAGTACAGGCTAGGAGAAAGCACTGTGGAAGACAAATTAAAACCCCAAGGCAGTTGTGCAACTAGAGTTATGGGTTGAGTTGTTAACAGTCCCTGATCTGTCAGGAGTTGATTGCTTGGCAGAATCGTTGGAAATGGGGTATGTATGTCAGGAGGCAAAAATACAGACACTTAGAGGGTAAATTGGTGACAGTGACTGCAACTTTTAGGGCACTAAAAACTGTTTGCTCAGTAAAATGATAAACAGGGTGGCCTTTCGTTCTCAGGACCTTCTGAAAAAGAAAAATACAAACTGCAAACTCTGGGCACAATGGGATGTCCCAATCCTACATGGGCGAGATGGGGAGTGAGGTGGAGAAAGAGACAGACACTACGGTCTAATAGTTCTCTTTGATTCTGTGGGCCAAGTTCTGCAAGTTCACATCCCCATGTGTAATTTCCACCCGAAACAGTAAAAGTTGTGTGAATGTAATGGCAAAACTTGGCCCTGTGGTAGGATCAAGCTCCGCTCTTTTATTCGATGGGTTCTAGAAGTGTTTTATTGATTTCAAAAAGATAGCATCAAAATTGCTGAACACCTGGAGAAGGACCTGGTTGCTCCCATTCCTGCAACTCATGTAGTTATTCTAAAATATTTGTTACCCCAATAACAGTAACCCATTATCTACTGCACTCTGGCCACTCTTTTCTAAGAGTTCAGTGCACCTACAAGCATTCTGTACACAGCGATGAAATGCAGTAATGAAATTACACCCGTAATAATACACTGCACTTATATAGCCGCTGTGATCAAAGTACTTTTCAAAGATTGCCATTATCCCTCTTTTACAAATGAGAAAATTGAGGCAGAAAAAGGTTAGTGACCTGATTCTCAGAGTTGCTGCCAGTTCCCACTAATTTCAATGGGAGATGTGGGTTCCACACAGCTTGGAAAATCAAGCCGTACTGTTTTTTGTTCCTAGCTACCCTCCTTCAGCACCAGTCAGTGGCAAAGCCAGGAACGGAACCTTGAAGACTTGACTCCCAATCCCCCTGTGCTAAGCTAACTAAAATGGCCCTTCTACTTAGGGATCACTTTGTTCACTACTGAAATGCAGCCAGTTCTGGGGTGCAATACAGAAGCTATTTAACAGATCCTGGCAGCACTTCACAAGAATTTAGGGTGGGAAATGAAGAAGGACACCATATCCAACTGACATCGCGGGGAGACAGAATATAATTACCCACAGTGGAATTGGCCCAGACCATCAGGATTAATACCTCCACTTGTCTGAACAATTTCACAGGATTTGCAGTGGGCCTGAATTTAAGTTTCCTTTGAAGGATGGCACCTAAGAAGCACAGCACTCTCCTACCCACTCTGGGGCACAACGTGCAGCTCCAACTCACTCAAAAGGAGCCTTGCTCTTGTGTTTATCATCAGTTTAAACTGTTCATTTAGCCAAAAGCTGGTTACAAATGCTGGTTTAAAAAAGGGTTGAAAATATTTCTCTTTAATCCTCATTCACTTTCCAGCAACTGCTATTGATTTCTGCATTACGGAGTTAAAACGGCTCTTGTCTTTTATCTTCTCTCAATACAAACAGCTCCATTGTCATATTTCCTGGGACAGAGCATTAGCTCTGAGATTTGCTCTTCCGAGCCTGGATCTTTCAATTGATCTAAACTAAAGACTGTTCCTTATTTAAAATCATCCTGTAGGTCGACAAGGAGCCCAACAGAAATCTCTTTTACCTGTAAAAGGTTAAGAAGCTCAGTAAACCTGGCTGACACCTGACCAGAGGACCAATAAGGGGACAAGATACTTTCAAATCTTGGTGGAGGGAAGTCTTTTGTTTGTGCTCTTTGTGGTGTAGTTGTTGTTGTTGTTCGCTCTCGGGACTGAGAGGGACGGGACATCTATCCAGGCTCTCCAAATCTTTCTGAATCAGTCTCTCATGTTTCAAACTTGTAAGTAATAGCCAGGTAAGGCGTTTTAGTCTTATTTTTGTTTTCTCAACTTGTAAATGTTGCTTTTTTGCTGAGAGGATTTTACCTCTGTTTGCTGTAACTTTGAACCTAAGGCTAGAGGCGGTTCCTCTGGACTATATGAATCTGATTACCCTGTAAAGTATTTTCCATCCTGATTTTACAGAGATGATTTTTACTTTTCTTTCTTTAATTAAAAGCTTTCTTTTTAAGAACCTGATTGATTTTTCCTTGTTTTAAGATCCAAGGGGATTGGATCTGGACTCACCAGGGATTGGTGGGGGGAAAGGAGGGAGGATGGTTAATTTCTCCTTGTTTTAAGATCTAAGGGATTTGGATCTGTGTTCACCAAGGAATTGGTAAAGTCCCTAAAGGCAACCCAGGGAGGGGAAAGTTTTGGGGGAACAGAGAGTGCTCCAGACACTGGAATTCTGGATGGTGGCAGTGTACCAGATCTAAGCTAGTAATTAAGCTTAGAAGTGTTCATGCAGGTCCCCACATCTGTACCCTAAAGTTCAGAGTGGGAAAGGAACCTTGACAAAAGCATAGAAGAGACAAGGCTCGTGATTAAGGCCATGCTGATGTACCGCAGGTTCCTACTCACCATCTTGGTCCCTCAGAGCATAGAACAGTGTTATGGATTAATTCCATACCAGTGGTGAACTCTCCTGCTCTCTGACAAGCTCTCTCCACAGACATCAGGACCACGGGAGCAGTTATTTATCTGGCTATAGAGCATCCTGTTGCTGTAAGAATTCATGACATTTGACCCAAGAGTTTGTCCCTCATGTCCCCACTGAAGACAGATAGCTAACTAGGCCTGCTTGAAGTGGGAAATTACCATTTCTTAAAGGAAAACCCACAAAAAGGGGTCCTGAAGGGAGGAGAGCTCCATATGGTTTCCTCCAGTTGCTCTGTCACAAGGATGATCGGTCCTGTAGTCAAAGCCCACCCCCTGCACAAGCAGAGGCAGGGTTGGTTCATGTGGATCTCGGGGGCACATTTAGGCATGCAAGAAAAAGGATCACTGCTTCAGGTTAGGAGATTAAATTAAGCAAGCAAAATTTAATCTGAACATGAAATATATCCTAGCAGGGGCCTCTATTAAGGTGCTAATCCCTAGCATGGATATAGCCATCTACAAACATTAACTGATTAGCCTGCATAGCCCCCTTGTAAAATAGTGACAAGGAAACTGAGGCAGATTCATGTGCACGGCAATTTTCAAAGGACCTCAGTTGGGCAACTCAGCAGAGAACCTGGGGACTCATTCCGGGCACCCAGACAACACAGCGAATTTTTGAAGGATAGAACAGGCAGTGCTTACTCCTGCAGGATACCAGGACTGTCTGGAACAGAAGCAATAGCAAATGATCCTGCCCTGGCCAGGTATGTGTGGCCACAGGGTACGTCAACACTGCAAAATATATATATCCCACAGTAGCAATTCTCAGAGCCTGGACCAACTTGATTTGGGCTCTGTGACATGATGAGTGTAATATAATATCTCATTGAAAGGTGACATAGGGCCAGAAAGAGTTAGTTAACTCACAGACTGACCTCACCCATGGCCATCTTTAAAGATTTGTTAGGAAGATATGTAAATGAATAGAGCTTTCAAATGCAAGCCTGCACTGTTAGAAATAGAAGGGTAGATGTTTGTTCAGGTCTTGTGATGTAACCAGCAACTTTTGTCTGTTACTATGGCTTTGATTCAAAGCTCCAAAAAAAAAAAAAAAAAAAAAAGTATTAATATTTAGGAAGACACTTGAATGAAACAGTATTATTGTCTATATGTCTCTTTGAAGGTTGTGGTAACCTGTATCTGAACTGTTTAATGGATAAATTACCCTGTGCTAATTGCCATAATGTTTAGAAGGAAAGTTAAGCCTATTGTTTTCTCAGGCCAAAGGGCTGCTGAATATGTATAAAAACCTGAGACATGATCCTTCTTCATCTCAGATCTGCTTTGGGTTTCAAGAGGGGGAAACCTTAAGCCACAAGGTTTGAAGTCCCCAGTCACTGACTGGAGTCACGCTTAATATGGACATTGGACTATAACCTATGGACTATTTCTGAAAGGACTTTTGGCAACTACAAACTCATCTCTGCTATGTATCTGAACCTCAAGTACTGAATTCAAGTCTATAGGTATACTGATCTTTTAATCAATACTCTACATCTTTTCTTTTTTAATAAATTTTAGTTTAGTTAACAAGAATTGACTATAAGTGTGTATTTTGGGTAAAATCTAAACTATAATTGGACCTAGGTGTGTGGCTGATCCTTTGGGGTTGGAAGAAAGTTTTCTTTTATATGATGAGATAAGATTTTCAGTAATCATCATATCTGACATGTGTGTCTGGATGGAGGCCTTAGGCTGGGCACTTTACGGGAAATGCATTATTTGGACTTCTGAGCAATCAGTGAGGTAATATACAGGCTTTTTTGTGCTGGCTTGGTAAATCTAAATATTGGAATATGCACCAGCGTTTGAGGTTTGTCTGCTCCATTTTGTTTGCAGTTCACCCTGATTGAGTGACCTCCGCCAGATCCCACAGGCAGCATCGTTACAGACTCACAGGCCTCATGTTACTCAACTGAAAACAGCAGTGTAGATGCTCCCATGTGGGCTGGAGCCCGGGCTCTGAAACCTGTCAAGATGGGGCAGGTCTCAGAGCCTGAGTGGGAACAACTACACCGCTATTTTTAGCCCTGTAGTGCAAGCCCCACAAGCCTGAGACAGTTGACCAGGACTCTGAAACCTGCTGCCCCAGGGGGAAGGGTTCTGCAGTGCAGACACACCCAAAGTACCTAACAGGAATTCTCCATCTCCAATGACACTTGCTGCACTCACTGACACCTTGTTTCACTCTCTCGTTGCGCTTTATCTTTTACCTCTTTTTGCCCAATAGTTTTGCTAAAGCTTCATTAGAGACAAACAGGCATGGAGGAAAGCCCTCCACAAGATTCCCCACATCTCACTCTACCATTCTGCCTTTCCCCGTATCATACAACATTCTAATCTTCCACTGCTGGGATTTTCCTGGGCAGATGCTGCCAATGGTGCTAAACTGTGTGGTGTTGCAATGATTATTATTATCTGTCCATATTGTGGAAGAGGCCTCAACCCAAACAGGGGCCTCATTGCACTAGATGCTGCATAATCATATGGTCCTCCTTGCTCCAAAGAGTCAGTGTGGACAAATGTTGATAGAGATCTGAGAAACTGTGCTGAGCTCCTCCTCTCCCCGCTACCCCCACAACTCATCTCACATAGGATCCAAGTTGAAATCTCCCACAGGTCTCCAAAAGCTGAACATACAAAATAGGAAATGACTGCCTAGGAAGGAGTACTGCAGAAAGGGATCTGGGGGTCACAGTGAATCACAAGTTAAATATACAAGTCAACAAGTGTAACGCTGTTGCCAAAAAAACAAGGATAATTCTGGGATCTATCAGCAGGAGTCTTGTAAGCAAGACATGAGAAGTAATTCTTCCACTCTAATTTGTGCTAATTAGACCTCAACTGGAGTATTGTGTCCAGTTCGGGGTGCCACATTTCAGGAAAGATGTGGACAAATTGGAGAAAGTCCAGAGAAGAGCAGCAAAAATGGTTAAAGGTCTAGAAAACATGACCTGTGAGGAGAGATTGAAAAAACTGGGTTTGTTTAGTCTGGAGAAGAGAAGACTGAGGCTACGTCTTCACTACCCGCTGTATCGGCAGGTATCAATCGATTTCTTGGGGATCGATATATCGCGTCTCATCTAGACGCGATATATCGATCCCCGAACGAGCTCTTGTCGACTCCGGAACTCCACCAATGCGAACAGCAGTAGCAGAGTCGACAGGGGGAGCCGCGGACGTCGATCCCGCGCCGTGAGGATGGTAGGTAACTCGATCTAAGATACTTCGACTTCAGCTACGCTATTCACGTAGCTGAAGTTGCGCATCTTAGATCGATTTCCCCCTCAGTGTAGACCAGCCCTGAGAGGGGACATGATAACAGTTTTGAAATACATTAAAGGTTGTTACAAGGAGGAGGGAGATAAATTATTCTCGTTAACCTCTGAGGATAGGATAAGAAGCAATGGGCTTAAATTGCAGCAAGGGCGGTTTAGGTTGGACATTAGGAAAAACTTCCTAACTGTCAGGGTGGTTAAGCACTGGAATAAATTGCCTAGGAAGGTTGTAGGATCTCCATCATTTTAGATTTTTAAGAGCAGGTTAGACAAACACCTGTTAGGGATAGTCTAAATAATACTTCGTCCTGCCATGAGTGCAGGGTACTGGACTAGATGACCTCTCGAGGTCCCTTCCAGTCCTATGATTCTAATTAATTATTCCATGTAGGGAGCAGTTCCTCCCCTTTTCATTACACAGGCAGTGTTCAGACATTAGCTGAGACCCTTATTTCCTTGTGCAGATGAAATGAAGTGTCACTCAACTGACTAAAAGCATCGCATTAGCAGAAAAGGTGGCAACATCTATAATCCAAATAAATACGTATCTTCTAACGTCTGCAGCCAAGAGCACACCAAGGTTAATATAACTGCTAAAACGAAGCTCTGTAATACTTTGGTCACTATAGCAATAGCATAGTTTGACAGAAAATGTACATTATTTAACAGGACAACACAACAACTTGAAGACCATGCAACTGAATTTATTTTGCAGCTTCGGAGAGAGTGTCTTCTGCTGTATTATCTTTGCCCTCTGCTCACCAGCAGGGAGCAATTAAGTTGGCAGGGTCAATGACACCTTCCACGTAATGCCTGGATTTAATTGCATTCTTATCCCTAACATTCCTTTGAACTCAAACAGCACATAGTAGCCCCTTCTGCTTAAATGCAGTGCAGGCTCACCTGACGCTGAACGTGTCAGTGGAAAGCATGTTCGATTGAATGAATTCGCTGCTGGAAGGCAACATTTTCAACACTGCCATTGGAATCAGTGAATTTAGTTTGAGCCAAAGACAGTTCTGGCTGGAAAAAATCAGAGCCAGTAGTTACTGGATGCCAAGAATATCTAACATTAATGAGAGGGGGAAAAAATAGAGAAAATGTAAATAATTATGAACTTAGAAATTGTGTATGTTTCTTTTGTTCTATATAAATTACTTCATATTCCAGGAATAAAAGGATAGAGGTAGCTCACTTCCCTGATAAAGCAAGATGACTGGAAAAATTATTACACATGAATTCTAAAACAAAAAGCTTCATTACTCTTTCTTTCTATGGAACGAATCCACAGGAACATCAAAAGTAATTGGACAAAATGCAAACCCTTTGAATAGAAACTGTTTTAACACAGCATGAGATTCAGCTGACTTAAGCACCGGAAAGAAGAAAATCTATCATCCTCTATAAGGACCAGTGCACCAGTGTGGAATCTACTCTCTTACAATGTTTCTCATCATAACCCTCAGCCAAGGCTGGGACTCGCTCTGATTTCAGTTATACTGATGTAAATCCACAATAGCTATATTAGTTTCAGGAAAGTTATTCCTGATTTACATTGGTGTAATAAGATCTGTATTTTTCCCCAGCATGTGGGTCTAAGAGCATATGCAGTGTTGTTGTAACCATGGTGGTCCCAAGATAATAGAGAAACAAAGTGAGTGAGGTAATAACTTCTATTGGACCAACTTTTGTTGGCGAGAGAAAAGCACAATCTATAGACAACCAAGGCTTGATTTTCAGAAGTGTTAATGTAACGCCAATAGATCACGGTTGTTGGTAGGCAAGATTGAACCTGGGACCTCTGAAACTAATGCATGAGCTTCTACTGTATGAGCTACAAGCCACAGGCCTCTTAGCCAAGGCTGTAGCCAACTCATCCATCTTTAGGTGGTTTAGGTGCCACTAGAGGGAGACAGAGCACCATACCCTGCAGGCATGGGTTACAGCATTAGTGTAGACCAGCCCTTAGTTTAAGTCGAACTAAGATACACTAGTTCAGTTACGTAACTGAAGTCAATGTAAATTAGGTCGACTTTCAGACAGCGGTGTCTATACCGCACCATGTAGATAGGAGACAGTCTCCTATCGACATAGCTTCTGCCTCTCACGGAGGTGGAGTACAGACGTCAATGGGAGAGTGCTCTGCCATCGACTTAGCATGTTATCAGCAGACTCACTAAATCGATACTGCTGCATTGATCGCAGCAATGCCAACTTAGCTGGTAGTGTAGACATGGCCTTAGTGTCTGCAACTCCAGTGGAAGTCAGTGGGAACTGGACTTGCTCAGTTCATATGAAAAAAAATGGCCCTTAATGATTCAGGGGTTATTTCCCATTACATTCATGCCAGTTGTTTGTACCCACTAAGGGAAGATTATAGTAAATAAGCTTTCCTTCCCCTGCAACCAACCCAATGGTTTGCTGGACATTCCAAGTCATGCTTTATGTACCTTGCCTAACATAACGTGTGATATGGGAACCTTTAAAGCTCAAGAACTAGGACTGCAGTCTCGAGTTACCATACTGGACTTTAACCTCTAAAGGCCAAGGCTCTGTTTAAGTGAATTTAGTGCTCTAAAACCTGCCTGGTTGACAGTCTTAGGACTTGTCTATATGGGGAAGTTCCCTGGCATAGCTACACCAGAATAATTATCCCACTATAGTTATACTAGTATGAGTCTCTGTATGGACACTCAATACTAGAATAAAAAAGTGACTTTATTCCAATATAAATACTCTGCTTTATTATAGCTATTATAATATAACTATGCCAGGAAATTTCCACATGTAGGTAAGGAGGTCCTGGATGACTGCAAAAAGGCTAATGTAGTGCCCATCTTTTAAAAAGGGAAGGAGGAGGATCCAGGGAACTACAAGCCAGTCAGCTGCACCTCAGTTGCTGGAAAAATCATGGAGCAGGTCCTCAAGGAATCAATTCTGAAGCACTTAGAGGAGAGGAAAGTGATCAGGAACAGTCAGCATGGATTCACCAAGGGCAAGTCATGCCTGACTAATCTAATTGTCTCCTAGGACAAGATAACTGGCTCTAAGGATGAGGGGAAAGCAGTGAACATGTTATTCCTTGACTTTAAATAAGTTTTTGATGCAGTCTCCCACAGTATTCTTTAACTTGCCAGCAAGAAGCATGGGCTGGATGAAAGGACTATAATGTGGATAGAAAGCTGGCTAGATCATCAGGCTCAACGGGTAATGATCAATCGCTCCATATCTAGTTGGCAGCCAGTATCAAGCGGAGTGCCCCAGGGGTCGGTCCTGGGGCCAGTTTTGTTCAACATCTTCATTAATGATCTGGAGGATGGCGTGGACTGCATCCTCAGCAAGTTTGCAGATGACACTAAACTGGGAGGAGTGATAAATATGCTGAAGGGTAGGGATAGGATACAGAGGGACCTAGACAAATTAGAGGATTGGGCCAAAAGAAATCTGATGAGGTTCAGCAAGGACAAGTATAGAGTCCTGCACTTAGGACAGAAGAATCCCATGCACTGCTACAGACTACGGACCGAATGGCTAGGCAGCAGTTCTGCAGAAAAGGACCTAGGGGTTACAGTGGACGAGAAACTGGATATGAGTCAACAGTGTGCCCTTGTTGCAAGAAGGCTAATGGCATTTTGGGTTGTATAAGTAGGGGCATTGCCAGCAGATCGAGGGATGTGATCATTCCTCTCTATTCAACATCGGTGAGGCCTCATCTGGAGTACTGTGTCCAGTTCTGAGCCCCACTCTACAAAAAGGATGTGGAAAAATTGGAAAAAGTCCAACGGAGGGCAACAAAAATGATTAGGGGGCTGGAGCACATGACTTATGAGGAGAGCTGAGGGAACTGGGATTATTTAGTCTGCAGAAGAGAAGAATGAGGGGGGATTTGATAGCTGCTTTCAACTACCTGAAATGGGGTTCCAAAGAGGATGGATCTAGACTGCTCTCAGTGGTACCAGATGACAGAATAAAGAGCAATGGTCTCAAGATGCAGTAGGGGAGGTTTAGTTTGGATATTAGGAAAAACTTTTTCACTAGGAGGGTGGTGAAGCACTGGAATGGGTCACCTAGGGAGGTGGTGGAATCTCCTTCCTTAGAGGTTTTTAAGATCAGGCTTGACCAAGCCCTGGCTGGGATGATTTAGTTGAGGATTGGTCCTGCTTTGAGTAGTGGGTTGGACTAGATGACCTCCTGAAGTCCCTTCCAACCCTGATATTCTATGGTTCTAAGCCCTTTGGAACTGAAGGGCTCTATTCACCCACAAAACAAGTATAATATGAGCAATGAATGGCAGTGCCTGTTTTTCCCACACCAGTGGCCTCTCTACTGAGAACCAGACTTAAAGAACTAAGGCCACAGACAGCCTTCGGGTGGTTTTGTCACTAACATGCTGATCTGAATTTGAAACTCTGAGCTACAAGTGAATGGCACTATGGACAGGACTCTATCCTGTGAGTCATCCTTCTCTCCAAGAGCAGATTTGGATGTCACTAGGTTGCCAGTGAAAATTAGCATTGAACCTCCTCTCGGGCCCATCTGGATATTGGGCCACATCATATAAGCTGCCCACAACTTTGTGGTAATTTGGCATGCTCAGCAGCAGCCTCTCAGAACAAGCCCAGAAATGGAAAAGGCAGGGTGCCAGCAGCTAGAAGCGTGGCATATTTGCAGAGCACCCACGCTAGATTACTGCGATTTCTATTTATAAAAAGGCAACTACTGGGAACTCTCATATAAATTATATCAACCCCCCCCACCATTTCCCACTAACAAAATTCCCCAACCCCACAAAATTCTCAGCCCCATCAAGAAGCCCCTCACTCCCCATAAGCTTTTTCAGAGTTTTACCCTCTTTGCAGCGTGCTCTGAGCGCCAACAGACCCAGGCTATTCCCGAACCCAAGAGCAGGGAGAATAGCTTCCAAAGCTGAAGGACCCCAGCTTCCTCTCTTTGAAACGAAGGTTGAACCAGCTTGAGTATCTCCTCTGATTGCAACTGCCGCAGTATGACACAAGCAGAGTGGAGGTCTCCGAAGTCAGATAGTGCCAAGTCGTTTCAGCCAGCACTATGCCACTGCATGTAGTATTGTGCCAGGATTAACATCTTATCACTACTCATGAAAAGCCTCTTTTCTGGAAAGACCTGAACAACAGCCCGTCCAAGTGAATACAAAATTATAGCCATGTTGGAGAATTCTGTAGCCTTGTTCAAAAAGACAGTTATAAACTATCTTGTTTTTATAGCCATTTTTCAGAATCCCAGGTTTCATCCCTATGAAAGACTTTTCCGTAAGGGTTGACTGTTATGGCAAAGTCAGGGACCAAACACCACACCTGAAACAGGCACAGGGTGACAGAGAGTTGGGGGCGGGGACGGGAGGGGTCCCAGGAAGCGCTTACCCAAAACACACTGATGTCACAGCCGTTTGTCCCTCATTTTAAGTGGTGCTGCATGCACATCAACATTTTAATGAAAGAAAAAGAACCCATCACGGTCTAGTAGGATTTGCTCTGCCTGTCCTATCAGTTTGATGAATGAACATTGTCCTTTATGCATTACTACCACAGACTTAAAGCCATTCTAATTCCCCACCATACGTTGTTGGAGGTCAGAACCTCTATTTGAACATTTTGTTTAAAAGCAGTGGCCTGTATAATTAGTATTGCCAACAAACTGCGGCCCATAAATTTTTAAGCACCATGTGTGCAGCTCTTCATCTCTGGCAAAGATTCACTGTAAAGTTAGGTGCTGGTATCTAGAAATATATTAGAAGACACACTGTTTATACAGACAGCCGTAAAGTCTTTTCAGTCTTTCAGCACCCAAACACTATTTGTACTTACTGCAATCCAGCAGAACTTCTATATTTAAAAGGTGCCAATAAGATATTAAACCACATTGCTATAGATTCAAATGCAGGGATTCTTCAAAGCAAGACACTATGCTAAAACTGCATAGCATCAGCCTGCTATTTAAATGCATTTGTAGTAAAACCTTGCTAATTCTCATTAATAAGTAGGAGATGTATTGTGAGTTACTGAGTTAGGGCCTGATCCTACCCACACTAATTTAAGCAGGTGAATAGTACAACTGATTTCAAGTTAAGCATGTGTGTAAGAGTTTGCAGTATTGGGGTCTTCAGGAGTAAGTGAACAAGCACATTAAAAAATAATGCAAGTTCTTTTCCATTTGTCGGATTCTTTTTATACTTTATTCTGTCTTACAGTCTCATGTACTACATACATTACATATATGTGTGTGTGTATATATATATATATATATATATATACACACACACACACACACAGATGTCATTTTTATGAAGTCCCTCAAAAATCTGTATATTTTCTGATAAGTTAATTGTGAGATTCACAAATTCCCTGGCTTTGACTTACTGGGGCACTGCACTTCGAGATGTTATCATACATAAATAGAATCCCAGTCCTAGGCAGGATCATATCATTTCACAGTTCTGAAAAAAATTGCCATCATTTATGGATATAACTGAGGACAGAATCTGGACTAGATTTTTATAGCACAGCTGCAGCAGCTGAGATCTTCAACATATAGATGCTGTTACATTTCAAATGTAAATTTAAACACTTCCATCAAAATCATTAAAACACCCCTTGTAAACAGTCAAAAACTACTTCCAGGTTCCCACTTACTATGTCAAGTTTAACCCGCTGATATTTAACATAGATTATCCCACTGCAAGGTAAGCAAGTAAAATTTTATCCCATAATTTCATTTTTTCTTTCATTTTACAAATCAAAACACATTATCAAGCATTTCCTCTTCCTGGGCTACATATGCACGGATCTACCATGGGAAACCTCTGCCCACAACCCTAACAATCAGTGTGACCACAAAGCCAATAAAATTACATCGTACACTGCTACAGCTGTTTCCTAGGTAACTAGCATGAAGCCACATAAACTGACTGGATGCAGTGGATGGAAATAAACAGCAGCGACATAATCCTGTAACATTTTTACTTTTCAAGAACAGCTTTAACTTGTTACAAATTTATTCTTTTATCTTCCCCAGTCGATTTGCACGTGAGGAGTCAGTAACTCACTTTAGATTTTATAATCCCCCTGTATTACTACTCATGTGGTATTCCAAGGGGGCGGGGGAGCAGAAATCACCACACTGGGCTTTGTAATGTACAAATTATAGGCCAAACCTTGAAGTCCTTACTCAAACAAAATGTCATTGAAGTCGGTGGGAGTTTATCCACAGTAAAGATTTAATGATTTGGTTCTATATTAGTGACCTACACCTTTATAATCACAGCCTATATTTGTCTCCAGTAGTATATGAATCACATCTAAGGACTGTGTAAGTGTCTAGATATGAAAGTGACAGCATAGGTCAATACAGATATTATATTACTCATACTTGTTATGACAAAAATGTCTTATTCTCTTGTTCAGTATACATGACTTAGTCCTATGTCATTATGGCCACACTCTGCCCTTGGTTGCTTAGAGGTACTGAAATCAATGGGAACTCTCCCTCCCACCCACCCACATGTATGCACAGTCCTGAAATCAGAATGTGGCCTTTATTTTTTCCCCCACTACTGACATGCTGAGAAAACCATGAATAAGGGCCCAGTCCTGCAGTCCTTACTCAAGCTAAATTCCCATTAAGAACTGCAGCATTAGGTAGTTAAATCCTACTTACAAGCATTGTGGGCCATAACCTGCAGTCTTCACACAGGCTTCATTCACAAGCCACTGAAATCAGCAGAATAGTTTTCTCCAGCAGGACTGCAAGAAGTGGCCTGACAACTAACCAGAGATGAGCAGAATGAACATGACCTAGTTTGTTCTGCCGTTCTTGAGTTATCATGATCGTTAGAAATTCAGCGACACATAATATTGCTCCAACCTTTATTAGTTTATAATTTATGTGGTACTATTTGGCAAATAATCCAATATAATAAACTATAATAAGGGAATTATATCTTAATGTGTGATACTGTAATTAAGGACATGATTATAAAGCATGAGTACAAAATGTGTAATTAAGGACATGATTATAAAGCATGCAGATTTGTTTGTGTGGCTGCCTTACCAGGGAATTTCCAACCTTCAAGCCAGATCCTGCAAACAGTCAGCTGAGCAATACTTATGCAATATGGCCTGACCCAAAGCCGCTGAAGTTAATGGGAGTCTTTTCATTGACTTCAATGTGCTTTGGATCTGGCCCGTAATGGTGCTGATGGACCTTTTCATACGAATAAGGAAGTAGTCGCAGGAACTGGTCCTTGACTTGGAAAGAATAAGGCTGTTTACATAGAGAGCATATGTGTTGGGAGTAAGGTAACGTGGAATCTTACTGGCAACATTCAACTTCTTTAAAGTAATTAATGTCAATTCTTCCTCAAAATTAAAAAAAAAACCCAACAATTGTACATACCATGAAACTCTTTTTTGATGGAGAATGAGAACTTATTCATGATCACAGCCATTTTGTGCTTTCTCCTGGGATCAGACATGCCAGACTGTAGCCTTTTTACAGCAAAACGAGTGTATAAAGAAAATACCTGTGGTTGGTTTTCGCTTAAAATATGAATGAATGCCATATTTCAGCACAGCCTGTGTGAATTTTACGTATTTTAACTATGTTACTTAATGCACTTGACCCTTTGAACACCGTTCTCAATAAATGAAGCTCCCACTCTTGTACAGAATGGCTGAAAGTAGCAAGCGATGCCCATTGCAGCAATATGGAGTAACCAAAACGTACCACTCATTTTCATTGACTTAAATATACTCCTTTTCATGACTAGCAGAACATTTACTTTGGAAACTCAGGGCTATGGGCTATGTGCAAAATTTACACACTGAGTGGTGAGCGTGTGTTGCTCTTGCAGTGCTGTTGCTCCTAGTCGTGGTATGGCCGAACTGAAATTGCCACATTTGAACAATCACAAAGCGACAACAGGCAGAGATGATTTGTTCAGAAAAAGGATAACTAGAAAATAATATTAATAGGATGTTTGGAGTTTGGCTTGACCAAAAAAAAAAAAAAATCTGAATAAAATCCTGTTTTCAGGATGCTGTTATACAAGATGAGATGTGAAACTTTCTCTGGAGCTTAGTTATACATTGTACTGTGTCTGTTCAAATATTAATACTACAAAATTTTAACTGGGCCCATATCTGTTTTCCCCATAGAAAAACAGAGTCTTACACTGAAATATGAACAGCTGACTATTTAGCATCGTAAAAAAAGAAAATCTCTGGTAGAAAAGGGATGGAGATCTCTTCCCTGCATGCCCTCACCACTAGTCCATTGCCATACATATAGCTTGTCCTCTACACATCAAACCAGCTTGTCATGCTCCCTATCATGCAAGATTTCTTCTTTCAGATGGTTAATCAGACAGTAGTTAAGTCATAACTTCCAAAGACAAACTGCTCTTGAGCTGTGCAAGGCACTAAGGACAATGTTACAGGGGAATCTGGTAAACAGCCTATAAGAATATGGATAATGTAGTGGCATACTCAGGTAAGAAACCCACTGCAGTGCTGTGTGTCAGAGGAGGGGGGCGGCAAATGAGGGGGAAATCAATTTCAAAGACACAGGAAGGAAGAACCATTAAATATCTGTGAAAGTCATAGAAAGTAATAAAACCAATCATGTTAAAACAGTGCAGCTAGTACTTCAGGAGCTCGGTACTATAAATACTGTTCAAGAATTACTGGCCTCCAAACCTCCACTGGTGCAAGAGCACCCAGATGTATTACTGCAGACCAGTGTTACATAGCACTATATCCCACGGTGACTGCATCAAAGGACTAGTTTGAGGACACTATGGATTTGTTGAAAAAATGCTTTTTAATAGAATAAAATCTCTGATTTTCAGCAGAATTCAAGTTCTCAGTTTACTGAGCCTGGAGTCCAAGTTAAGTGGAAGCAGTAGACTCAAGAGGTTAAAAAACACTATGTTGTTATCTTGAAACAGAGTGCAAGAAAGAGATAAGTAGCATCAGAAAAAAAGACTCACTAAATATATCAGTTAAACTATTCAAACCTGACCCGTCACAAAGCAGGTAACAGTGAAATTTGTTTCTATTACTGGTAACCAACAGGGTTGAAAAGTCTGATTTTTGCATTACTCACTTGGTGCAACTGTAATGCTTTAAATCATTCTTGAGCCCTGCTTGGCATTGCAACACAACTCACTGCTAACCATCTGTAGCAAAGCAGCTGAGGGGCAGCATTGAAAGGAGAAGCTGCAAAGGCAACCAGAAAAGGAATTCCTGCTCATCTCTGACCCTAAAAGCTTGTCTCAGGTTAACTCCCTGAAACTACTGTCATGGGATTGAGACAGAATTATACTCCATTTCTGACATAGGTACTGTCCTCAACACTATCATCCCCATTCATACATACTCCCCATGAACCAAAATAAACTGGCATGTAAGATTTTAAACATTCTTTAAGTTGCCACCTTGTGAGAGTTTCCTTCCAACTTTTATGAGCTGCAGATCCAACATTAATTTAACATCACACTGTAGAACATAACTCCCAGATGCTGGGAGTAATAGTATGAAAGATATTATGAGCAGTAGTAAGCTTGCAGGACCGCAGTGAAATTCACAAGACCCACATCGCTGTTTGAAGTTAAGCACTGAGAATAATTGCCATTTGGAAGCAGCAGCAGCTTTAGAAAGTTACATGCAAGATGCTGCATGCTACTCGACTGCCAAAAATAAATATTCAATTTCCCCTCTTTCATATCGTCTCCCAACACTCAACACACAAGTAAAAGAACACCACCTCCAATCTTACACCCAGCATGACGGCTGGAGGACAGAGGTGCTGCTTTAAAGTTTATTGGCATTTGGTGTATTTCACCCCCTCAGCCAGAGCATCGGACATCTGATTTATGCTGCTGTTCCTGGCAAACAGGTAACCACCAAACAGGGCTCAAAGTGATTTGTATTTGGGGAGGGGGGGAATCACTACCAGAACCATTGTAAACACGCAGTTCAAACAGGGGCCTCAAAAGAGAGGCTGCATTTTCAAGCATCCCTCCAGAGACAAAGAAACAGACACACACACACCCCTTCCAACCTCATGAAAAACTCCAAGGCAGTTTCTCAATGCAGTGTAATATCCCCCTTGCTTCTGTAGCCAGCCTTACCTTCCTCCTGCATTCTCTGCAGACACAGGGTCAGATTCTTCCTCCAGCCTGGCATCCCGGCACCGGAGCAACCTGCGGAGGAGGCGAGGGGGCTTTTTTCTTCCTTCTTCGGCAAGTCTGGACAGGGCCCCCGCCCCCACTCCAGAAGTGCTGTGGGTACAGCGCAGCGAGACCGAGGGCTTTACAAGGCTAGACATTGATGTGCGATGTGCTCCATCAGTGCTTGTGCAGGAACAAGGATGGGGAGGGGGGGTAGCAAATGAAAACACCTCGCCGTGCCGCTGGCTAGTGCTGCTTCAGACGATCCTCTCCTGGCCCGTGGCATGGGACTGGGGCTCTGCTGAGGCTTGTTACTGCCCTTAGTGTAGCCACGGGAGCTGCAGTTCCCAGCGTGGGGGTGGGGATCGTACTAAGTGGCAGGAGAAGCCAGGGGGGCGCCACGATAGCGAATTTCCTTCCTCCCTTAGCGAAGCCTTTGGCCAGGGGAGCGCAAGCAGCGTGCTGCTAAGGGGCCCCCGGAGTGGCTGCCCTGCGGGGAGATCCTAGCTGCGTGCCGCCCTGGCTGCGATTCCCGGCAGGGGTGCCCGAGGTAGTACAGTCCGGCTCCAGGCTGTATCCGAGTCACTCCGTTTCCCACAGCTGGGCAGGTAAGAGCAGCCGGATGAGCCTTTCCCCCGGGGTTGGGCGTGATTTTCTTCTGGCCCGTGCGGGGGGGGGGCGTTAATTTGGGGAGCCCTGTGCATCGCAGGAGGGTGCACCCCGAAGAATTCCAAAGGGAGCCGGGGCAGGGAGGAGGCGACAAAGAGCGCTTTGGTCTGTCCGTGGGAAGCGCATGGACCATTTGTGTCTAAACGGGAGCTGCGACTGAGGGCCCGAAACCGCGATACTGAGACTGATTACACCAGGCGCCGCTCGCACGATGATAGGGAGCGATGCCTCTGAGTTTTGCCTTTGATCACTGTATCATCGCCTGGTTTGTTTGGCAACGGAGAGAGGGAGAAAAGACACGCAGCCACCCACTCTGCTGAGCACAAATGAGCCTGCTGCCGCCTCAAAGCCCCGTGGCAGGTGTGTGTCATCAAGTCCTAGAAGATCGCACGTTGCGGATTATTCAGCCCCCGCCAGATTCCAGAGGTGTCAGACCAAAAACCCTATCACACGCTATTTTAATTAGGTGTTTTCTCTCTGCTCAAGCCATTTCAATGGACACTTTCAGTTTGCAATCTAATCTATCTGAATAACTCTACTTAAAGGAACTACACCTGCTTCTTAGTTCTTTCCTGCTAATTGTCCTGGTTTTACCTCCACATTTTCTTATTTTTTTCCATTATTTTCTCTCCCCCAGTGCAGTGTGAAACCCCACATAAATAATGGAGGACTGTCTATTTTACCATGTGTTATCAAATGCACAATGTAAACAGATCTTTTAAAGGAAAATATTTTTCTGTTCTCTTTTTCTCTAAGCTGAGGCATTACTTGTAACAATGGTAGCTTAAAAATCAATCAGACTGATTTTAAGTTGATGGTGTCCCTTTAAAAATTGTTTAACATTTACATTTTATGATGAAAACCTGAGACCAAGAGAAATATTTGCATGAGTAATTAATATAATTGATTTTGAGCATAAGCATTTCCTGGAATGTCTGAAACTCAAACCCTGAAAGTGAAACTGTCTCTAAACAAAAAGTGAAACGTCGATTTCAGTTCAAGCTGAGCGAAATTCAAAGAGCAAATGAGGAGCACAAAGAGGGACCAGTAAATAGGACTGTAAAAGTTCTTTCACCTCATAAACTAAGAAGTTATTAGTAACGTAGGGAAAGAAGTTTGATAAATAACTAAATTGAATGTATCCCTTTAATCTGACATGTTGTGTGTGTTTTTACCACAAAGATGTGATTGTAGCACAAATAGGCATAAACAAGTTAGCACAGGAAACAATAGTAGCGAAGATGTAGTGACACAGGCTAGCAACCCAAGCATGAGCCCATCAGGGATCCTGGGTACATATTCTTGTTGCTAGCCTATGTCACCATGTCTTTACTCTTATTGTTACCTCTGTTAGCTTAATTAAAGTCAGTCCAGCTGTGCCTACCTGTGCTACAGTAACACCTTCACTTTGGAGTGAAGACACATCCAAAAATGGTCTCTAAAGCCCTGATTCTGCACCTATGTCCCAATCCTGCTAACATGCCTGTATGTTACATGCAACATGTACTGTTGCAAAAAAAGCAAACGTGATTCTGGGATGCATTAACAGGTGTGTTGTAAACAAGACACGAGAAGTCATTCTTCCGCTTTACTCTGCGCTGGTTAGGCCTCAACTGGAGTATTGTGTCCAGTTCTGGGCACCGCATTTCAAGAAAGATGTGGAGAAATTGGAGAGGGTCCAGAGAAGAGCAACAAGAATGATTAAAGGTCTTGAGAACATGACCTATGAAGGAAGGCTGAAGGAATTGGGTTTGTTTAGTTTGGAAAAGAGAAGACTGAGAGGGGACATGACAGCAGTTTTCAGGTATCTAAAAGGGTGTCATCAGGAGGAGGGAGAAAACTTGTTCACCTTAGCCTCCAATGATAGAACAAGAAGCAATGGGCTTAAACTGCAGCAAGGGAGATTTAGGTTGGACATTAGGAAAAAGTTCCTGACTGTCAGGGTAGTTAAAGACTGGAATAGATTGCCTAGGGAAGTTGTGGAATCTCTATCTCTGGAGATATTTAAGAGTAGGTTAGATAAATGTCTATTAGGGATGGTCTAGACAGTATTTGGTCCTGCCGTGAGGGCAGGGGACTGGACTCAATGACCTGTCGAGGTCCCTTCCAGTCCTAGAGTCTATGAGTAACACTTTGCTCATGTGCGTAGGACTACATATTTGAAACTGCTTATGTAAAGTTGCATGACTTGGACCAAAGTTTACAATGTATTTTTCCAATTGTAATGACTATTCACAAGTATTTAAAAAATCTGGGGGTGCTTGCAAACTATCTCTGATTTTTTTTTTAAGGATACCAGAGTTTTGTTCATTCTTGAACATGCAGTTAAAAAGGAGACATTTATTGCATATGCCATGATCATGTTTTTAAATTTCCTGAGGGCAACATTTCTTATAGTGATTGACAGGCTTTTTGTTCTTTGTCAGGCCTTTTACAGGCACTGGTAGGCCTTCATGTATATCTCTGCCTTCATGGTGGTAGCTATTTTAATGTGTGTCATGGCAGTTGTAACCTTATAAGATTATGGACCAGATTCTCGCTCAGACCCCAGAAGGTGGGGTGCAGTAGATCAGCCAGTTTGTGTTACAGAGAGCTGTCCCTCTGGCCCACTTTGGATGGTTGGGACAGCCGCATCACTATAGGGACACAGTAACCTAGGGTGTCTGTCTATTGCAGCTTAGCTGGGGGGAGGCAGGAAAAAGAAATTGCAGTTTTGTTTTCCCTTTGGGTAAGAAAGGGAAAAGAGAACATAAGAACAGCCATACTGGGTCAGACCAAAGATCCATCTAACCTAGTATCTTGTCTTCTGACAGTGACTAATGCCAGAGGGAAAGAACAGAACAGGTAATCATCAGGTGATCTAAGTCTGCAGCTAGGAGACCCATGATTGCTGCTGAGGTAGCAGTAACTTCTCCCAGCATCTTTGGGTTAGATCTCAGAATGTTTACAATGTGTAGCATCAGGGGTGAAAGTAACTTAAAGGACTTGCTGGTACTCAGGAATCCTGAGGAGCAGTGTGGCCTCCACCAGAAGAGGCAGCCTTTAAATCAGGATTTAAGGGGCCCAGGGCTGGGGCTGTGGTAGCAGCAGCTGGAAGCCCTTTAAATCACCTCTGAGCTCCCAGCTGCAAAGGTGGCTGGGAGCCCTGGGGTTTGGGAGCAATTTAAATGGGGCAATTTAAAGGGCCCAGGGCTCCAGCTGCCACTACCCTCCAAGGCCCTTTAAATCATTTCTGGAGCTCTGCTGCCGGAGCCCTGGGGCAGCGGTGGCAGGGCTCCAGTGGCTATTTAATGGGCCCAGGGTGGTAGAGGCAGCAGGAGCCCAAACCCTTTCAATAGCCACCAGAGCCCTGCTGCCACTACCCCAGGGGTTTGGCAGGCTCTGGGGGCCCTTTAAATTGTACCCAGAGCCCTGGGGTAGTGGCAGTGGGGCTCCAGCAGCAATTTAAAGGGCCCCGGGGCGGTAGCAGCTGCAGGAGCCCTGGGCTCTTTAAATTGCCACCCAAGCCCTGCAGCCACTACCCCAGGGCTATGGCAGCAATTTAAAGGACCGTGGGCTCCAGCCCTTTAAATTTCTGCCTCAGGAAGCCAGTCCACCCTGGTATGGTGCACCAGCTCTTGCCAGCAGGGGTGGTAGGTTTGTAGAAATTTTTATGATGCCCAGAACCTGCCCCTGCCTAAACTCTGCCCCCCAAACTCCACCCCCCACCTGCCCAAGACTCTGGGATGGAGTATGGGTGAGGAAGGAGGTCTGGGGTGCAGGCCCTGGGCTGGGGCAGAGCACTGGGGTGCAGGAAGGATGCAGGGTGCAGGCTCTGGGAGGTAGTTCGGGGATGGGAGGGAATGTGAAGGGAGGGGGTGCAGGTACTGGGAGGGAGTTTGGGGATAAGAGGGTGTGGAGGGAGGGGGTGCAGGGATGAGTGCTGTGGGGTGAGGCTGGGGGTGGATTTGGGATGTGCTGGGGATGAGGAGTTTGGGGTGTGGGAGGGGACTCAGGGCTGAGGCAGAGGGTTAGGGTGCAGGGGAATGAGGGCTCTGGCTGGGGCTGGAGATGAGGGGTTTGGGGTATTGGAGAGGCTCAGGGCTAGGACAGAGGGTTGGAGTGTGGAGGGGATGAGGGCTCTGGCTGGGGGTGTGGGCTCTGGGGTGGGGATGAGTTTGGGGTGCAGGCAGGCTGCCCTGGGACTGGAGCCAGAGAGAAGGACTCCCCCCAGCCCTCTCCCTGCTGGCAGCAGCGAGAGCTGGGTTAGGGACCCCCTTCTCGCCTCGCAGCAGCACAGTCAGCCCCCCAGTCACTGAATGAGCTCCTAGGGCCCCTCTCAGGTCCAGGAATCCCCCTTGCCTCCCCCGTGGTGGGTGCCATGCCGGGGGAGGCTGCTATCACGTGTGCCTCCTCCCCGCTGCTGCCCCTCGCTGTAGCCTCATTGGGGCTGCCCCTTGCCCAGCATGGGGCAAGAGCAGTGACTGCAGGCAGATGGGTTGCTGTACTGGTGGAGGGTCCCACTGGAAAATGAAAGGATCCTAGGGGGAAAGGCAGCCTGCCTTGGCAGTCGTGGAGGGGGGCACTAGGACCCTGTGGCAGCAGTTAATGCAGGCAGGCAGCATGGAGCTGCAGGGGACAGGGAGAGACAAACACTCTGCTCAGGGACCCAGGGAGGTGCATGGGGGCAGCAAAGGTGGGGTCAGGGGGGAGACCCAGCCCTGAACATTTGTGGAGCCGGGCTCGGACCCTCAGGATTGCTGGAGCCAGGAGAAGGAGTCAGAGAGGGAGAGAATGCTCCATTTTCTTGCCTGTAGTTACTGCACCTTTTCTTACCGATCCTCCGTACTGGCCCGTACCGGCTTACTTTCACCTCTGTGTAGTGTAGAAGCCAATTGTTTTAAGGGCAACATAAGGTGGATGGATAACATAGCCCACCGCCAAACTGATTAGCAACATTCCTCTGCATTCTTGTGAAACGTGAAGGACTTTCACACACAGACACTTTAATCCCCCTGCCCCCTTAAGGAACCAGTGCTGCAGCTACCATCCCCTGGCTGAAAAGGATTCCTTTTGAATGTCACACCTGTATTGGCCAGAGGAGCGGGTGGTGGTGAAAACAAAACTGTCCCCCTCTTTTCAAAGAAGAGTGACATCATCAGTTCCTGCAGACTTAGGCCTTGATCCTGCAAACATTTAAGCACCTGCTTAATTTTACTCACATGAGTAATCCTATTGTATTCAATAGGACTACTCACATGTCTAAAGTTAAGGACCTGCGTAAATGGTTGCGGGACTGAGGCAGTAAGCAGTCAAGCCCAGAAACTGCACTCAAGTTCTCAACATAGTGGTGCAGTGAACCACCACTAACATTGCTCCCTTTGCCAGTAATTTCTAACTCCTGGAGCTATCCCAACCGGGAAATATATCTAGATGCTGGCAACTGAAGATATACTTTAGAAAATCAGCTAATACAGTCGGTAGGCAAAGGTGTGCAGCTTGCCTCTTTTTCACTGTAGCCAGCTCTAAGGGACATTTCATGATGAAAATCAGCTGGTAGCAACAGCACCGCTCTCTCTCAAGCTCTGGCACATCCACTAGTGGCAGCCCAGCAGCGAAGATTACAGAGGATAGGGTGGTTATGTTGAAACACAGAGGATGAGAGGGAGGGGTACATTTCTTGTCTGACCTGCTGCTGGAGGAATAGCTAGACTGCAACCCCAATACAGTAAACTCCTGTTTATCCAATGTACTGGGGGAGAGTGGAAACTTTTGGCTAACCAGGCCTTCGGAGCATGGAAGGGCTGTAGCCTAACATAGTGTGACAAAGGAACATGCTGTGGATTCAGATAATTAGAGCCCTACAAATTTTGCATCTTCATCCAGTCTGTGATCTGCAACAATGATCCACAGATTTGCAGCGCTTTAAGTATAAAATTTGGATCCGCGTGCAGCCGTGATCTGCAAAAATGGTCTTTGGGTATCCACATCTGTGAGTTCTACAGATAACTAGGATTTTTGGATAAAGGATTCAGATAACTGGAATTATACTGTAGTGATGAATCCCCCTCGTCACCAGCTGGAAATCTGACATGCAGAAATCTCTTGGAAAAACAATTCTCTGTAGTTTTGGTGCAAAAGTATGTGATAACTTGCAGAGCTACAGTAAATCAGAATTCTTTAGCTGAATTTGATCAGTGAACATCACCCTAACTTGCAGAAAGTTTGTGATGCACACCAAATGTACTAGCTGACAACAAAAAGATTAGACAGACCCTTATCAAGCCAAAATAAATGCTAATGAAGGAGACAATGTTTTCTAGTAGTTAAAACATGGAAGTGGAGTTCTGGACTGTGGTGTTATATTCTGGCTCCACTACTGACCAAGACAAGTCCCTTGACCTTTTGGTGCCTTAGTCTCTCCATCTGTTAATTGGGTACAATACTCAAATTCCTCACAGGGCTGTTGTGAGGCTTATTCAGCATTTATGGGCTGCTCAAAAATATTCACAGGAAAGGTATAGAATTATTAGGAAAGGATTTTCAGAAATGGTCCATGGTGGCCCAAATCCTCTGCTCCCTCTGAAGTCAATGAGAGTTTTCAGAAGTGTGCTGTTTGAACATGTGCGAACATGAAGATGACAAGTGTCTACCTTTTAAAACAGCTGAGTGCCAAGGAAATAAATACAGATACAATAAGCAGAGTATTAGCTGAAAATATCACCTTATGAGTTTTACAATTGTATGTGCTATAGTCATTACAATTAAAGTACCAATGCTACTAGGCTGGGATTTTCAGACGCAGCCTATGTGAGTGTAACACTGTTCCCTTGAAATCAATGAGTCAGTGCTTGAATAGGAAACTGCTACCTATTGAGCCACTAACATTTTTGCTGCATTCTGGCTTTTCCTCAAAAAAATCTTCCCTCTGAGTCAGTACTGAATCAGTGCCCCAGCCTGGTGGTAGAAGGTTCTATCCTTTCGCTGGCAACCACCACCAACTGATTTTTCAGGCAAATGGAAATTGAGAAGTGCTGATTGGATACATCTCCTGAGCTGTGTTCTGCCCACATGGCCTCTAGAATCAGTGCTGCATTTTCAGAATACCCAGCTGAAGGAATAAGGTCGGCTTGGATACTGCGATGATACTGATATGAGCCTAACAGGGGACATTGACTTGTAAGTGCACACTACAGCTGGGTACAACGTACTGCAAGGGTTGTTGTCAAACAAATGATTTCTCCTGGATGACATGCACTGGGACCTGGTGACTAGTTCATGTCAGTGGCTGATGGTACTGAATATGTCCTCGTGTGTCTTCACGCTTGCCTAGTGCTCCCCTCCTTGCTAAAAGGAGGACCCAGGCAGACTGCAAGACACAGCACAAAAGCCCGGAAGTCCTCATAGTGGTACGAGCTGTTTTGCTGACAGTTATAGCCAAGTTCATGGCGCTGAGGCTGAGAGAAGGACACAATCTAAGATAGGTAGTTATGCTGCTTGAATAGGGGGGAAACGAAGCTGATGATCAGTTTGGTTCAATATCACAGCTGCTCGAGTGGAGTGGGTTGTTGAACTCACAGGGGCTGAAGCTAGTGATGGAGGAAACATCAACGCTCCATTTCAGCTAAGCTCCATGGTGTTCGGCTTGGGGGATAACAACCCAATCTCATTTGAAAAATTCTAGTGAAAATCTCACTAGAGGAGAGGCTCAGTCAGGTGAGGCTTCTCGTGCTGCTTGTTTCATTTGGGCAAGAAATGTATTTCTAGAGCCCCAGCTGTGTGCTAGTTGCTTTAAAGACAAATAGGTGCATAAGGGCCTGGCCCTGCAGAGCTTACAGTCTAAATGGCAAGGACAGTGGGGCTGGGATATGGCAAACCGCAAGTGATTAAGAGGTGAAGTTGATTATAAGCATTGCAGCGTGCACACAGCAGCATTTTACAGGTGTAATGGAGGAGAGAACTTGGCCCAATGCAGTTTAAGACAGAACTCAAGGGGTTTTACAGCCCCTTTCAGAAGTTCTGTTCCATGCCCTATGCATGAGGTTAGTGATGACAGTAGTGTTTGCATGTCATCATAAGAGGTCTTCCAAGCAATAAGAATGGAGCTCATTAGAGGGGTCCTCACTTCATCAGCCTGTGAAGAGTGGGAGCTGAGCTGCCGGCACCCGAGAAAGGCAGTGGAGTGAGAGCTCCCCCCACTGTCCCCCTTTAACCTCTGACCATGTGGGTTGAGAGTTTACTTCTGCAATGCTTCTTTATTTGTAATGAAAGAGGTGCTGGGGCTCAAGCAATTTTTTTTTTAAAAAACACACTTTCATAAATGACTCAAAAAGCCCAGAGATGCCGGGGCTCAGCCCTGGCACAAATTAAACAGTACCCTTCTGTCCTAAATTTTGAACCTGCAAGGACCTTCACCCCCACACTGAGCTCCATGAGAAAGAAAGAAAGAATTGGTGATATACCAGTCTCCTAGAACTTTAAGTTACCTTGAAAGGTTATTGAGTCCAGCCCCGTTGCCTTCAATAGCAGGACTAATTTTTGCCCCAGATCCCTAAGTGGCCCACTCAAAGATTGAGCTCACAACCCTGGGTTTAGCAGGCCAATGCTCAAACCACTGAGCTATCCCTCCCCTTGTTTGCTTGACTGTTTGATCCAAACTTAGTGGTTGGTGATGCATTCTTCCTACCCCCTCTCCTTGACTTGTTTTAAATAAGTACTTTTTGCTATTCCCTCCAAGCAAACTTCCCTGTCCTCTAAGCCATGTTACCCCACCCTTGATGGAGTTCCTGGACAGCCCTTCTGGGAAATGGGAGGGACTGCTGAGGCAACAACCCAAGGTGCATTTCATTTTGGAGCAGGCTTAGATATCTATATGTGGAGGCTTTACCTTACTCAGTGAGCTGCTGCCATACAACAGTTAGAAACGACGCCAGCACAATGTTACTAGCTTAGTTTTGTTTAATTCTGCAGAAAGGAAACATACTTGGATAATTATTTCCAGACTCATTCTCTCTCACTACTGGACTTAATTTCATTCATTCAGTTTATTTTTTTCTTTCACTAAAAGTTCTTGCAGGGCAAACAGTGTTTTGTAAATACATCAAGGGAAAAACAACATTTACATAGGGCCATCTCTGGTCATGGGTTTTGATGCAAACTTCCCATTGACTCTCAGTAGGAGTCTTGCACACAAAATGATGGCAAGATATTGCATGTAAATTATGCTGTCACTGTAAATTAGTATTTAAAATTGATTCCACCTATAATTCAAGTATAACTTGTCAGTAAACACAATAAAAACTCAGATTTTAAAGTGGGTTTACATGGCTATATGTAAATACTAATACAAACTAGGTTTTGGGGGGAAGGGACCTTGCCTAACTCTATGGTTGTACCATGGGTAGCATAAAAAAAGAGCCCCAGTCCTGGTGGGGGTACTATTGTAAAGAAAAGGAAGGATAGCCAAGTGGGTATGGTATTAGTCTGGCACCTAGGAGATCCAGGTTCAAATCTCTGCGCTTCTGCAGACTTCCTACATGGTGATGGACAACTCAGCCTCTCTGTACTTTGTTTCCTTATCTGTACAATATGGATAATGGCACTGTCTTATCTCACAAGGGTGTTGAGGATTGTGAGGTGTTCAGATACCATGGGGATGAGAGGCATAAGCACCTAAGCTGATAAATAGATATTTAGTAGTTGTTTACAAAATGTTACTCACTTCGGAATAGTTTGTGGCCAGACCTGCACAGGAGGAAGAGAATATGAGCAACCATTTCTGCCATAGGTCCTTGCAGAAAGGGCTGGATGTAATCCGGGCTTTGCACTTAAATTTCACTAAGAGCCAACAGAGTCCTCTCCTTCATTGGCTAGTTCAGTTGGCCCTGGGTGGGGATGGAGAGGAAGTGCACTCTGCATCTTGACTGATCCACCACTCTATAATGTTCCCCACAGCTCCAGGAAGCTTTGTGTCTGAGTAAAGCAGGATCTTTCCAGAAGTTTGTCATGCAGCAATCTGCCTCCACTGTGCTCTATTAAGTAAATGTTTATTTTCAGGCCCCAGCCACATGAAAATGAGTCATTGTTAAAAAAGTAAGTAAGTCCAAATATTGGAAACATCACAGTAGAATTTTCAGAAGCCTTCACGATTGCTAACTTCAAGCACTCAGCAACTGACCTTCCAGTGAGCTGCAGATGATCCATCTATCTTCTTGCTGGTCATTCCCTACTACAGTGACCCTCTACCACGCCTTTGATAATAAACTTTCACAAGGTTATTTCCATTTCTACACATAACGTGACAAAAGTTTGCATCTGCTGATCTCCAACATCAGGGTCTGCTTCTCTCCCATAATATTTCAAACATCAGCAGTCATACTTTTCTGTCCAGGAGATACTCAGGGGTCTTCACCAGCGCCACCTTTCAAAAGCTTCAGTCTTCTTCTTGTCAGCAGCATTAACTTCCATTGATTCAAATCCATAAGTCACTACAGAAAAAAATTAGGATTTTCACCAATTTCAATATGCCATATTTTTTCCCCACACTTTCTTAAAGGAGCCCATATCTGAGAAGTCATCCCTACTTCTGATTTCTTTGGAAGAGCGTCCTTGATTGGATATATGAGATCCAGATAATTAAATTCATGTACTACCTCTACAGCTTGTCCATTAATCGTGATGTCTGCACGCATCTTGTTTTTGTTAGTCATGTCACCATACATGCATTTTGTTTCATCACATTCAGAAATAGTCCATATCCCTCACTAGCTGTTTTCAAAGACTACAACATTTGTTGCATTGTATCAGTAGTGGTAGCAAAGAGTATGATGTCATCAGCATATATGAGGTCAGATAAGGGGCACCACAGTGGAACTCCCAGCTCCTTCCTCTTTGTCAAAACCTTCCAAAGCTCCTCTCAGAATAAATTCTGTGTCTGTGTTAGAGGGCCATGGTTACAAAAGGTTAATACCCCTGTTCTGTAACAAGGGATCAGAATCAATTTACTTCAGTGGCTACTGTTACAACTCCCTCCTATGTAAGTCTGTGCCTTGGGGGTGGGTGGGGGAACACAACTGGTTCATCTAAAGCAGTGATTCACATTCACTGTGTAAATCACATACCTTGAAAGGTAATACTACGAGGTTAAAAATCACATCACCTTCCTTCTGTTACTGACAACATGCAAGATTGATACAAAGTTTACTTACTGGTGCAGCTTATTTACATTTTGCACTTCACTCAGTATGGACAATACACTGGTCAGTTTCACATTTGTGTAGAGTGGGGCTATGTCTATGCTGCAGACTCTGTTCCGGAGGAGCTCCCCAGTATAGATGCAGTTTACACCAAGTGAGGGAGCTTTGCTGCCAGTGTAGGAACATAACAGTCACACCGGGTCAGACCAAAGGTCCATCTAACCCAGTATCTGTCTACCGACAGTGGCCAATGCCAGGTGCCCCAAAGGGAGTGAACCTAACAGGCAATGATCAAATGATCTCTCTCCATCTCCATCCTCTGGTGAACAGAGGCTAGGGACACCATTCTTTACTCTTCCTGGCTAATAGCCATTTATGGACTTAGCCACCATGAATTTATCCAGTTCCCTTTTAAACATTGTTATAGTCCCAGCCTTCACAACCTCCTCAGGCAAGGAGTTCCACAAGTTGACTGTGTGAAGAAGAACTTCCTTTTGTTTTAAGCCTGCTGCCTATTAACTTCATTTGGAGACCTAGTTCTTGTATTATGGGAATAAGTGAATAACTTTTCCTTATCCACTTTCTCTACATCACTCATGATTTTATATACCTCTATCATATCCCCCCTCAGTCTCCTCTTTTCCAAGCTGAAGAGGCCTAGCCTCTTTAATCTTGCCTCGTATGGAACCCTCTCCAAACCCCAAATCATTTTAGTTGCCCTTTTCTAGTGCTAAAAATATCTTTTTTGAGGTGAGGAGACCACATCTGTACACAGTATTCGAGATGTGGGCGCACCATGGATTTATATAAGGGCAATAATATATTCTCAGTCTTATTCTCCATCCCCTTTTTAATGATTCCTAACACTCTGTTTGCTTTTTTTGATCGCCTCTGTGCACTGCGTGGACATCTTCAGAGAACTATCCACGATGACTCCAAGATCTTTTTCCTGACTCGTTGTAGCTAAATTATCCCCCCCCCATCATATTGTATGTATAGTTGAGGTTATTTTTTCCAATGTGCATTACTTTACATTTATCCACATTAAATTTCATTTGGCATTTTGTTGCCCAATCACTTAGTTTTGTGAGATCTTTTTGAAGTTCTTCACAATCTGCTTTGGTCTTAACTATCTTGAGTAGTTTAGTATCATCTGCAAACTTGGCCGCCTCACTGTTTACTCCTTTCTCCAGATCATTTATGAATAAATTGAATAGGATTGGTCCTAGGACTGACCCTTGGGGAACACCACTAGTTACTCCTCTCCATTCTGAGAATTTACCATTAATTCCTACCCTTTGTTCCCTGTCTTTTAGCCAGTTCTCAATCCATGAAAAGGACCTTCCCTTTTATCCCATGACAGCTTAATTTACATAAGAGCCTTTGGTGAGGGACCTTGTCAAAGGCTTTCTGGAAATCTAAGTACATTATATCCACTGGATCCCCCTTGTCCACATGTTTGTTGACCCCTTCAAAGAACTCTAATAGATTAGTAAGACATGATTTCCCTTTAGAGAAACCATGTGGACTATTGCTCAACAGTTTTTTTCTATGTGTCTGACCATTTTATTCTTTACTATTGTTTCGACTAATTTGTCTGGTACTGATGTTAGACTTACCGGTCTGTAATTGCCAGGATCACCTCTAGAGCCCTTTTTAAATATTGGCGTTACATTAGCTATCTTCCAGTCATTGGGTACTGAAGCCGATTTAAAGGACAGGTTACAAACCTTAGTTAAATGTTCCGCAACTTCACATTTGAGTTCTTTCAGAACTCTTGGGTGAATGCCAACTGCTCCCGGTGACTTGTTAATATTGAGTTTATCAATTAATTCCAAAACCTTCTCTAGTGACACTTCAATCTGTGACAGTTCCTCAGATTTGTCACCTACAAAAGCCGGCTCAGGTTTGGGAATCTCCCTAACATCCTCAGCCGTGAAGACTGAAGCAAAGAATCCATTTAGTTTCTCTGCAATGACTTTATCGTCTTTAAGTGCTCCTTTTGTATTTCAATCGTCAAGGGCCCCACTGGTTGTTTAGCAGGCTTCCTGCTTCTGATGTACTTAAAAACATGTTGTTATTACCTTTGGAGTTTTTGGCTAGCTGTTCTTCAAACTCCTCTTTGGCTTTTCTTATTACACTCTTGCACTTAAGCTGGCAGCGTTTGTGCTCCTTTCTATTTGCCTCACTAGGATTTGACTTGAACTTTTTGAAGGAAGTCTCTCTCTCACTGCTTCTTTTACATGGTTGTTAAGCCACGGTGGCTCTTTTTTAGTTCTTTTACTGTGTTTCTTAATTTGGGGTATACATTGAAGTTGGGCCTCTGTTATGGTGTCTTTAAAAAGGGCCCATGCAACACTACCTCCCTGAGTCTTCTGTCAACATAGCTGCATCTACACTGGTTTTGTTGGCATAGCTGTGTCAGTAGGGAGTGAGGATTTTTCACAGCCCTGACCAACTGAGCTATGCTGGTGTAAGTTAAGTGTAGACAAAGCCTATGTTTCATTCTTAGTTCTCATACACAATCACACTGCTGCAGTGCTTGGTTGCAAACACTGCTGAGGAATCCATATAGGGTTTGCTAGAATTTTAAAGAGTAGTTTCATGAAGATATTCCTATTGCAGATTTGGTTTAAAAAAAAAATAAATAAAATAAGCTTCTTTTTGTGCCTTTCTACTGTGGCTGAGAAAGGCTTACCCATCCAAGATACTGGTATAAAGTACAGAATCATCTTACATTACCAAGAGTTTATGCACAAGTATAAGCTTTGTTCACAAGTATGGAAGTGGAAGCATCCATTTGCCTGCTGTGTTTCCAGAGGGCACAGCAACAGTTAAGTTGCCTTCAGCAAGAGGTATGTTATTTCTCTCTCTCACACACACACACACACAATCCCTGCTGTACAGGAGAACTACAGCATGAGCAGCAAAGGGCTAAGGTCAGTTCATGGTTACTCTCCAGTGTGTCTGTGCCATGAGGGTCTTGCAAGATAAGGACTCAAAAAGGTTCTTACTGTTAAAGCAACAAGTCTGCCTGCCAGCCAGAGTCAAGACAGAGTGAAAGTCAGAGTGGGTTGATTGGTAAAAAAACAAAACAAAAACACGCAAGATATCTTTGCTTATTTCTGAAAAAAAAACTGTCAGCTCAGCCTCTTCTCATTATCACACGGCCTGTCTGTAGTCGATCAGCACTTGTGGCCAGGGCTGATGGTGTCTTCAAACAGGTCTACAGACATGCTATGTCTACACTACAGACCTTACAGTGGCACAGCTGTTTTGAGTCTGCTGAGCCATTCCATCAGGATAATACCCTGAGATCTATTAGAGAGTCTTAACAGGATTTGTTCTGCAATGCTGTTTCCCACTTCAATGTAATCTTGTCCCCCGACAGCTGACGACTGCAGTACAGCATTGCAGGAGTTCCACACTTCTTACTTCCAGTTATGCACTGGCACTAAAGGTTATGGGCCTATAGGACTATGGCAGAGAGCAAGGCAGAGCCAGAGGAGCCCGTGTCTTGGTCAATGCTTACTCGAAAACATCAGTGTTTAAGCAAGCCAGAGAGGACTGGCCTTTTTCCTGCTAGCACTGTATTGTTTATAATAGTGTTGTGCACACAGCTCCACTGTAGCTGCTGTGTATTGATTTCAGGTCTGCTGAGGCAGATTCTAGTAATTCAATACACTGTGGTGACTGACCATGTTAGTCTATGAAGTCTCCTACTCCAAGTAGTCAGCAAAGTGCTTGAAGCACTAGTTGCTGACACAATTGCTTAACACCATTAACATTTGCTTGTAATTATATAATGTAGGGGACAACAGCTACTGGTCCAGTTGTTTTTCTGTTTGGAACAGTCACAAGGTTGCTAGTCGACATCTTCCTCACAGTACAGCAGAGCTACTGCACAACTTTGTGTGTTGCTAAACCAGCCTGAGTTCAGCCAGCAGTATGTTTAAGGGCTACTTCCATCTTTCCTTGGAATAGGTAATAGTAGTGTTAGCATTCATTTGTCTTTTGAAAACCTGCATGTTTTCTTGTAGTGGGATGGAAGCTCTTTGAGGAGAGAAAAAAAAACTTCTGATAAAATTCTGGATATTTTTTCATTCTTACAGATCGGATGTTATCTCCAATATCCTTGTCTCTCCTCCCCAGCAATCCTTTCAATATCCCCCTTCTTTCTTCTCTGTTAACTCCTATCCACCCTCAACTGTACATTCAGACATGGTGACAGGAGAGAAGTTGCACTTGCTTACACCAGTCCACATTTGGCCCTTGCTGCTGGGTGCAATTATATCCATAGTAAAACATACAACTAAAAATGGGTTTACCACAGTTGTCAAGCTCCCTGTACAATTATATGTGCATTGCTGGAGGGAATGCTCTTTTTACAAGGTTCAGTGGCATTAATGGCTAGTACATAAGGGTTTCATCTCGACTCAGCTTCTCCTTGGACAGGTGCTCAAGGAAAGTTTCATAAGTCAGCTAATTGCAAAAGTGAGGGGCATTATGGAATGCTCACTTCTCATACACACTCAGGTCATAGGTTGTTGGGTTTAGTGAGCAGATGCCAGGTGGTGTTGGTAGCTTGTGATATACAGGAGGTCACACTAGATCTGGTGGGCCCTTCTGGCCTTCAGCTCTAGGACTTGGCTTAACCCCAGTCAGGGAGAGTTTCCAATTAGTATGTGATTTTTTTGGTTTGATCTCAGCTTTATAAACATTTTCACTTGAGGGGGAATAAACCCTTGCTGAGTTTGTCTACAGTTCTACACCCGTTGAGCCATTCTCCCAATTGGCACCTGTCTCTTGGCTGCCAGCCCTGCAAGTAAAGAAGTTCCTCACCTGGATCTCTATCATCTTCTGGGAGCGTTCTTATGCCTGTGACACTTTCACATGGTGACAATTCGCAGCTGCTCCTAGGCCTCCTTTCTAACAACAGCCAGGCCTGCCATGCTGAGAACATACAGACTCCTTCCTGAGATGTCATTAAAAAAAACTCAGTGGTGAGGACAATGGACACCCTGACCACTCTGCCTACTGAGCTATTGAAGTTATTATGATTGGTGTATTTACCATACACTTCACAGTAAACAACTTCAAATCTTGTATCTTATATAAAGGCAACCACCTCCATTAACAGCAGATATTAAAACATTGTCTCAGATCCACAAAAGGACATAGGCATCACAACGCTGAAGAAGAATCACAGGAACACCACTGTGATCCCCAGCGCTGGAGTTAAGTGCTTAGGCTCCCTATACAAAGAACAGAGAGAGATAGGGGCCTTAGAATGCAATCCACAAAAGCCACCACTCTAGACAGGGAACTGCCTAAGCTAGCCATGGGAGATGCCTACAAGAGAACAGTGTCTTAAGCCTCACCCCTCTCTTGGAGATAAGCACCTGAGCCAGAACTGCAGGGAGGCACCTATCTCTGCCTAGGTATCCACGAACAGGCACCTGTCTCCTGGAGGCAGGGGGCTCAAGTGCCTCAGAAATTGCTTGTACAAATGAGTTTTGGCATCTGTGCACAACAGCAGGAGAAGATGGTGCCACCCACCTTATAACTTTTAGCCCAGTGATTAGAGCGCTCACCTGGGATGAGGGAGATCCAGGTTAATTTCCCCTTCTGCCTGAGTGGGAGACCCTGCTCAAATCCTCTCAGGAGAGTGCTTTAACCACTGTCCTGTGGGATGTTCTGATGTGGGGCTCTCAGTGACTCTTCTGTTGAAGCTGTTCCACTGTGGATGATGAATTCAAGAATGATTGACTCAGGGGGATGGTCCCTAGGTTTCCCATCTCCCACGCAAGTGTCCTTACCACCAGGCTATGGAGTCTGTCATGTGCATGCATCTGCTGACTGTTCCACTTTGGATAAATAAATAGTCATTAAGCCAGTGAGAGAGAGAAAGACACACACACTCTGTAGCCTGGGATTTATATATGGAGATATACCTATCTCACAGAACTGGAAGGGACCCCAAAAGGTCATAGAGTCCAGCCCCATGCCTTCACTAGCAGGACCAAGTAGTGATTTTGTCCCAGATCCCTAAGTGGCCCCCTCAAGGAATGAACTCACAATCCTGGGTTTCGCAGGCCAATGCTCACACCACTGAGCTATCCTACACCCCAATCCACTAATGTACTTTCCTTTTTCTGACAGCCAGTCCAGAAGTGGTTTGACAAATGTATTAGTCTGGAAACTATATGCACTGATCTGTCTGTACTTCTGCACCCCTTTCATTCTGACATCGATTTTAGCTCTCAGTATCTCACTAATGGTTAGAATTTTATATGAACAGATCAAACCTTTTCAAAATAGGGAGGGGTAGCTTGAAGTTAGCTCTCAAGAGAATGACTGAAATCATATTGGAAATGGGGTGTGTGTTGGGGGGCTGGGAAGCAAAACAGAAATCCCATCATCCTGATTACATGTTCTAATGCCTCACAACCCAACTCGAGTGAAAACAAAGTGTTATGATAGAGTGAGAGAACTGAGATTACCCCCAGCCTTCTACTGACACTCGCATAATATCCTGCTCTGATGTTCTGCAAAATATTGGACTTTAAAGTCTTTGTGGATCCTTAGTTTAACAGAGTCATTTCTTGACATTGATCCAGCATGGACCTTAACCCAATGTAATTTTCATCTCCTCGGAAATATCACAATTCTGTCTCATTCTGCTCCTCTGTATTGGGCTGGTGATAGCATGCAACATACACTTGTAAGCTCCCCAGGGGCATAAAGCCTGGTTCAGTTTCGCTCCTTACTTCAATTCCTAGGGGAGATATTAATAATCTTACTTTGAATTTTCTTTGCCAGCCAGCTACACAGACATTTTTTGTGCCTTCTGGATTTTTATTTTAAGCCAATTTAGTGCTGGAGTGACAGTCCTGGAGATTGGCGTGCTCCAATCCAAAGACAGAAAAAGAATAGTTCAGGCAGGAGCAGTGCTAGCTTCCCACAAACTGTCTCACTGATGTGCCTTATTTCTGCTCTAGAGGGGTTACCCCTGGGGGAAACAGAAATTCAGTTTCCATGTCTCTTTGGTCCTTAGCCTTGCTGCAGAGACTGCCAGTGTCAGTTGCTGCCAATTATGGGGGTGATTGGAGATGTAAGCACTTGTTTTCCGATCACTGGCTCATTTCACATAGGCTACCAAATCACCATTAGAGGGTAATGACTTTTAGCCCCTATTGACCCATGCTGAACTGGCAGTGGCCCATCATCTGAACTAGTTAGTCCCGCTCACATTTTTGAGTTCTTCTTTTGCCATATTTCCAGCATTATTTTATTTCTATAAGACTATGGAAATAGAAGATCAATGCCATTTATTTCTCATAAATGTAGCAGTTTGAGAGAGAGGGTGGGCTATGGAAAGGTAAAGATGTTCTCATTATGCAGAGTAAATTCTGCTAAGAGTGCTGTGCTGTGCGGATCTAACCAGCCTGTACTGCCATCTACTGTACTGAGAGCGAGCAAGTCACCAAAGGGGGTGATTACCTCCAGGCTGTTGATGCAGATGGAAACCAGGAATGTGTTTTTGACCACCTACAGCTGGCCCTTTTTCTTCCCAACAGGTGGACCCCTTTTTTCTAGGTAAGTTTTACTTGATAATCTCAACAGTAAGTGTTAAAAAAAACCAAACAAACCACACACAAACACACCAGCTGCTTTGACACCAAACATAATTCCTTCCCCTTCCCAAAATGTGCTACAAAAATATCTAATTGAGAAAATGTTTACGTAGGCTATAATAAATGAGCAGATCAAGACTCAAACAATATACCTAGCCACTTTAAATTTCAGGGTGCATGGATGTTGGAAGGGAAGGGGGAGACAGAGGGGCATGTTCTTCTAAGTGATCAGCTATTTACTTCAGACATAGAGATGGTCCCAAACTAGACTGACCAATGATTTGATATACTATGAAAAGTCCTTCATTTCTAAAATGTTTTATAATGTAAAAACATATACAGGTTAACAGCAAGTTCTTGAACCAAATAATAGTTGCCAGTTCCCATGCTGGCAAGAATGGTTGAGGATGACAGGTAATCCTGTGGGCATGGTATTTCCAGGGATGAAAGTAATTTAAAGGACTTGCCAGTACTCCAGAGTCCTGCAGAGGGGGAGGGGGCCTCAATCGGAAGAGGCATGTCCTCTATCGGAAGAGGTAGGACCTTTAAATCTTGATTTAAAAGCCCTGGGATTTAAAGGGCTCAGGGATTCAGCTGAAGCTAGGAGCCGGACCTTTTAAATCACCCCTGGAGCTACTAGCTGCAGAGGCAGCTGGGATCCCTGGGGTTTGGGCAGGGGTGAAAGTAATTTACATTTCTTACCCATATGGTCCAATCACAAGCAACTCATCTCTCCTATGTACTTCATGGATCCCTCCCCATTGCATGACATAGATAGAGAAAATAAAGTTACTATTACTACTATCAGTAATAAAACTTTACTGTTGGAATAAGACTGAAAAAGTGAAAACTCACTGTCACATTTTTCTCCGTGTCTTCTCTCCTCCTCCAGCCAGGCTGCTGACACTAGGCTCCATGCTTTCTCCCTGCCTGACACTGAGCAGCAGCTGCAGGGGCTTCCTTCTAGCTTGCAGCAGGGAGACTAGCTGAGGGAGGGAGAAGCCTGCTTCCTGTGTAAGAACAGTTTAAACTCAGCTGTTCCCTGTGTGGTTCAGTAACATTTCAAAGAGGATCTGCAAGCAGTTTGGACATCACAACCATGATCCTCTGCTGGGGAGTGCATGGGATAGATCTGAACTTGGAAATGGTTCCTGATTTTGATTGTGTTTTTTGTGTATAGGAGATCCCCTCATCCCAGGGGCAGAAAAGAACTGCCCCTGCCATGGTCACACACACACACCCCCTCCTCCCCCAAAATGGGAGTGATATTAACAAGGATGCCAGAAAGGTCTTCTAACCCTGGGGGCTGAACTGCGCAGAGAACAGCTGAATTTAAACTGTTCTTATGCAGGCAGCAGTAGCAGGCATCTCAGCCAGTGTCCGTACTGCAAGCTAGAGCCTAGAGGAGAACCCCTGCTGTGGGGGAGGAATGCAGAGCCTTGTCTGCAGCCTGGCTGGAGGAGGGGGAGGGAGGAGATGAGAAACCAATGTGATATTGAGTTTTCCCCTTCCACCTGCTTTTATTAGCTCTGGATTTAAGCTGTGCAGCCAAATGTTTGTTGTGTATATTAGTACTGGAGAGATCCCTTCATCCCAGGGGCAGACACACTCTCCCCATTCCCCTCAGCTACTGTGAGTGAAATTAACAAGGATGCCAGAAACCACTCCTAACCGGAGGGCTGAACCACTCAGGGAACAGCTGAGTTTAAACTATTCTTATGCAGGGGGCAGGCTTCTCCCTCCCTCAGGCAGTTTCCTTTTCTTACTAGTCCTCCCTACCAGCCCCCGCTTACTTTCACCTCTGGGTATTTCTCTGGCAAATACCCTGATTTAACCATTTCTGTGCATCAAGGAATCACATCACACATGTGGAGCCACAATCTCATTAATTAGGCCAGTCTACCTCCTCTTTACTGAGCATCAAGAATGAAACCCTCCATAAGCAGAAATTGTGCAGAATACTTGGACTTTATGCACTAGCCATCAAAACCCATGTCAACAATTGCTGATAAAACTGACATGGCAACAGAAAAAAAAATTAAGTAGGGCTTTTTGGGGTTTAAGTGCACTGCATGTATTTTAAAAGGAATTTCCAGCCTCAAAAGCTAAAGACAACCTCAGGTTAGTTTGCTCAGATTTCCAGAACAGAATCTGCTACTTTTCAGTTCACTGCAATCTTGCCCATGTACCCATTTCAAGTTCAATATATAATTTATCACTTCTCAGCCATTTATATTTTTAATGCCTTAATAGCAGTTCAGAGGCATTGTACTAGGGCTAGTAAATTCCCAAAAGCATTCCATTGAAAGAGGCCAAGGAACATTCTGTAGGACCCAGATTCCTGCCACCTTGTGGGGATGCAGCCATGAACCTTCTGGTATAAAAATAATTCTATCAAACAGTGGAATATAAGCAGAATCATGTCACAGGCAGTGCCACTGCTATAGATACAGCTCATAACATCACCCTGAGGATGTCATTGGAGGAATGTAAAACAGGGTTTAAACACGGAGGTTAGAAAACAGCATCTTTGGAAAGAAACAGCCACAGTGAAAGGTAGCATGTGCTTCTCTGCCTGCCACAATCAGTACTCCAAAGATTTCTTTAAAAGAAAATCAAATCGTGCTTAATGATGATCTTAGTTAAGTTTCCAGCCATTTGATATCATCCTGTCATTAACTGCCACTTAACATGTACACTTCAACAGCGTAAAGCTACATTTTTAGGCCAGGTACTGATTTTAGGAAGACTAGTCTAACAGGAGTTAGAGTTCCTCTGGATTTACACCAGTGTAATGAAGATTGGAATTGGGCTTCACCAAGGATTTCTTTGGAAAGATCATTTGATTGGAAGAAATTTTGTGCTGCCCCCATTTTTTCAAGAAAGCTCTATCAGAATTATATTTTTAATACTCAGTAGGCAAAGGTTTTGGAAGAGAGATATGGAGTTGGTTGAATCATCCATGGATAAAAAAAAAAGGGGGGAACACTGGATCCTCTTTTCCCATTGCTGCCCCAAGATTACAAAGCATTAGAATCTCCACTTAGTAGTAGTCCTCTCCAGCCTCACTTCCATGCTGCATTCTCTGCAGACAAAGAATAAGGCTTTTCCTCCAGCCTGGCATCGCAGCGCAGGACAGACAGAGAACTGCAAGTCTGTAAAGTGGCTTGTAGATGTGCAGCTGGAATTGGAAATCCAGCTTCATTTATAGGGCTAGACATTGATGCGCAGGCAGTTCCCTCAGTGCTTGCGAAGGCATGAAAATTCTCTGATGTGAAGCACCTAGACCAAATTTTGCTGCGGGGATGGAGCAACTTCCTGTCCGAAGCAAAAGAAACAGAGGGCTGGAGAGAGGAAGGCTGGATGGCCCGGCAAGTTTCAAGAGGGCAGGTGAACCTTTAATTCCTGTTACAAAAGTAACTGATGATGGCAGAACAAAGGGGTACATGATACAAAATATTTGAATGGCTTAGAGAATGCTTATCTGTGGGGGTGAAAAAGTGTTTTTAAATCTATCACAGTACACAGCTATCTATTTTGTTTTAAAATTATTTTTCCCTGCTTTTTCAGGGCCCAGGTGGTGAAAGCACTTGAGCGTGGACTTAAGCCCAGGCTTAAAGTTAAGGACCTTTGACTCCAATGAGACTTAAAAACATGCATAGTTGCCTTCTTAAGTAGAGCTCAATATTCCCATGTTCAAAAGAACCTACCAAAAATTTTATTAAAAATAAAAAAGATTAAGGATGTCAACACAAGTTTACTAGAAAAATTATAATTGAATTACATTCCTCCTCCAGTTTCTATCCTATATGGTATTATTCTCATTTCCTATCAAAATTGTTGCACACTGTTGAACTATTGCTTTCTAGCTGTGTTGCAGTGATGGAGAAATACAGTTCACTTCTATTTATTTTATAAAGTGCCTCAGGGTCCTTTTGGATAAAAAGTTGCCCTCTCTCATATGTAGAGAGAGACAAATTTAGGACGTACAAGTTTATAATGCACTTAGTTAAGACAACCACAGTATGTAAAATGCAGGGTTTTTTGGAGGGGAAGGGAGGGTTAAACTAGAGAGTTGCTTAATGTTGTAGTTATGTTCCTGGAAAATGTGACTTTAAGCGAAACGATGTTAAGCTAATCCAATTTTCCCATAATGTAAATAGGTTAGGTTCCAGGGAAATTCTCACCAGACCAAACAAACTATATTATATAGATACACAGTATAAGTTTTAAACAAACAATTTAATACTGTTCACAGCTATGATGATTGTGAAGCTTGGTTGAGGTGGTGAAGTTAGAGGGTGGAAGAAGGAGGGATATTTCCCAGGGAATGCCCTGCTGCTAAATGATGAACTAGCACTCAGCTGAGCCCTCAAGGGTTAACACATTTTTAATGTAGCCTCTCATCAGGCAGCACAAACAGGGAGGTAGGGGAGACAGCATAGCAGACAGACACACAGACCTTGTGTGTGGGAGAGGGAGAGGGAGAGGGGGAGAGAGAGAGAGATGCGCATGCTGCCTTTAAGTAAGCTGATCCACTCTTAAAGGCACTGTCTTTTTAAGTGGATCAAGACGTTGAGACAGCAGCTGCTGCCCCAAGCTCTCTCTGTCTGTCCATGTCCCCTCCCTGCTCTATAGGGAGAAGGGGTAAGTGGGATGCAGGAGCAGGGGGACACCCTAACATTAGCCCCTTCCCCCCTGCACAGCAAGCAGGAGTCTCTGGGAGCAGCTCCAAGGCAAAGGGCAGGAGCAGCATGTGGCAGTGGGGGGAGGGAGAGCTGAACTGTTGATTGATAGCCTGCTGGAGGCTGCAGCACAGATAACTTAGGGGATTGAGGAGCTCATGGGGGGCTGCTGGTCCACCCTGGTTACAAGTCCCCATCAGCTAGCTGTAAGGGGCTACTCTGCTTGCAAGCAGTGGACAAAGCAGGCACCTGCCAAATGATCTTGGAAGGGATCATTGCACAACTTTAAATGATCATGTTCCCTAATTGATCAGCAACGTAACAACGTTAATCGGGACGACTAAGTGAGGAGTTACTGTAGTCTAGGAGCAGAAAGAAGCTAAAGGATTCCATAGCAGCATCCTTTAAACCTAGTTCTGAAGGTTCAGGCAGGCACTTATTACAGACACTCAATGCTTATGTGCTACTCCTGATCAGAGGTTTTGACTTTCTACCTAGACTCAGACAACAGAAGTAGTAGTGTAACCCTTCTGCCCCTCTGAGTTGGCAGCAACAAGGGCCGGGTTCAGTATCCAGGGGTTCCGTTTCAGTAACACAATGCATAACCGGCTCGAGCCCCCTCCCAGTGACCTGGGACACTCACATACCACACCCCCCTGGGCGCCTCTAGGAGGCAATACTTCCCCTCTCGCAAGCACGGAGTCTGAGTGTAGCCAAATCTTTTTTAATAAAGGAAGGAATCAATGCGGCATCCCATTGGAGAAACACCACAAACAGGGTTATAACACAAACCATAAACAAAAACCCACCTCCAAGTACGTTTGGCACTGTCCTTTTTCCCCTTAGGGTTTTAAGTCCAATCACCCCAAAGTCCAACAACCCAAAAGTCTCTGGTCAATGCCACCCCAGAGTTCGAGAGTTTATCTGTAGAGGTCCCTCCCCCCAGCCTGGGTAAAAAGGGGCACCTTACGTGGTCCGGGGCCAACTGCCCTGCCTCTCCGTGGGTTCTGCTTCCGCCTTCTCCACGAACTGCTCCGCTTTACCAGCTGCTCCACTCTGCTCCTCCAGCCGTCCTCAGAAACTGCTCCGCTCCACCAGCTGCTCTGCTCCATGAGCTGCTCCAGTTCTTTCTGCAAACTGCTTGGCTCCGCTCACTCTGTGGGCTGCTCCACCCATCCCACAGCTACTCCGCTCTGCCAGCCGCTCTGCTGCCACCAGCTGTCCCATGATCTGCTCCAGCTGTCCTCGCAACTGCTCCACTCTGCCAGTTCAGGCTCCCCCACTAGTTAGCACAGTACTCAGTGCTCTCAACTCAGTAATTTTAGCTCTTTAGTGATTTCAACTCTTAGAGATCTCAGGTCTTCGTGGGGGAGCCCCAGTGCTAGTGCACTATTAGCCCAAAGTGCGTTCAGCTCAATAACCTGTATTTAGATTCTTGAGGGAATAAAAAATTCAACTCTGACATTCCACAGTGGAGAGAGGGGGTGCAACTGGTGCTTCTGGCTCCACAAGGAGACTGCACCGCCAGGCACAGATACCTATCCCCAGCCTCTCTCAGTTCACTGGGTTTTGGAACCCATGTCCCTTGTCTAGCAAGTACCACCCAACTGAGGGTGAGTCATTTGTCACCAAGCAGTCCCACCGCTCAGCAGTCTGGGATAGGGTAGGCATGCCTATGCAAATACACTCTCTGACATTCTTTCCACCAGATGTCAGGGTAGAGCTTATCCTGACTCTGCTTACATCCGTGTATAATAAACATACAATCATTCTCATTCAGAACCCATGTCCATCTACAGAGGATTGTATCAAACTGAAAAATAATAAGTCTTCTCTCTTTTTTGGAAAAGAGACATTATTAAATGAACATCCACCCCTCCTTACTTCTAATCTGCAAATGCAGTTTTGACCAGTGAAGGAGACAGCTTAATTTTTACTGGAGACATTCTTGACACTGCCACAACCACAACACTACAATCCAGACTTCCAGATTCTACTTTAGGTGAACCACAGAGATTTAGGTTTGGGGGATCAAATGTAGTTACTTCCTTGGACGTGTTGTGAACCTCATTCTTCACTTCGTAATCCAATTGCTCCTCCTTCTCTCCCTTTGCTATGACGACAACGGCAATCTATCCAAATAATATCAGATATGAATAAGGGTCTAATTCTGCTTCCACTGAAGTCAATGGCAAAACTCCCAATGGACTTCAACAGAAGCAGGATCAAGCCTCAAGAGACCATTTTATTAGAAAACCTCCTGTCAAAGACTACCCTAATGCATCCCCAAATGTATTCAGTACAACCAGAAGACCACTTCTAGATCATATCAAGTGTAATGGGCAATGCACATTAGCAACATGTAGCAATTTGGCAGTTTCTACAACATAAAATTCAGTAAAAATATTGAATATTAGGAACTAGTGTGGAATCATGAGATACAGAACGAGTTAGAACTCTATTTGTGCCGTGATTTTTTTTTTTTTAAATATAAGAGACTACCACAAAGCCTCCTTAAAAATGAGCTGTCGTTGTCTTTGGTTGTATAGAGAGATTGTCAGTAGAAAGTGGGAAAACTCTTGTGACCCAGTCTGACAAAATGCACCCCTGTATTCACACCCAACACACTATTGTAATAATCTTTGTACAAAATATGCCTTGTAAGGTATCATTTGAACAACAACAACTTGGTCATTAATGTCATGGAGAAGTATATGTAGCAACATTAGACAAAGATATTAACCTATGCTGAAATCATGACTGAAGTGTGTTTACCAGACAAGGATGGGAGTGGGTAAACTGTTTCTCAAAGACAAAGGACAAGCTGATGCCTTTAGCCAGGTGTCAAAGCTGATGTACCATCACCTATCAAGTGGCCATTCTTTGGAAAAGAAGGGGGCAGGAGCAAATAGATGGGCATCTTAAACAGCAAAAAACCTCTCCCCCACCACACCCAGGTCTCATTACTCTTATCTAGGGGTCACTCTCAGGAAAATGCATTTCAAAGGGTGACTGAACTATAAATGTGAGAGGCAAAGATATGCCAAATTATCACTCTGTACCCATCTCTTTTTGTCTCCTAAGAAGACAAAGACTTTGGGAGGAGATCCTGGCCTGAGAGTTTGGTCAGCAATGTACTGAAAACATGGTAATGGCCTTCACTCTCAACCAACGCTAGCTTAAGTTTTTTAATCTTAATTTTTCTTGTAAACATTTCTGACTTTAATGCCTCCTTACTTGTACTTAAAATCTAGCTCTCTGTAGTTAAATAAACTTGTTTTCTTTAATTGAAACTAATCTAGTGTTGTGAATTGTTTGGGTAACTCCCTTTTTAAAGGTAGCAGACTGTTGTATGTCGATCCCCTTAAAGGGGCAACAGACCTAGTATCTGCACCGTCCAGAAGAAGGCTGGACAGTGCAAACAGGCTTCTGGGAGGAAGTCCAGGACTGGGAGTGGTTTGGGTTCACCCTGTAAGTACTAACCAAGGCTGCTAGAAGCCAGAGTGCAACTGCTGTTTGTTGACAGGCTGCTGGAGTCAGAGCTATGTCTATACAGACAGTCAGGGTGTGACCTCCATGCTGTTCAGTTGTTCGTGAGTAGCCCAGGGTAGGAGGTACAGCAGAAAATCATAGGAAGGCACTCCAGGTTGCAGGACAAGTGGTGACACAGCCCCTCACTGGTCTGGATTGCACCCCGGGTGTCATACCCACTTTTAAAGGTGCATGTTGACGTGGTGCAGATTGCTTCCTAAGAGCAACTTGAACATGAATGGGGGTGGGGAAAGAGCTTGAAAATTCCATGAAGAATTTCTCTCACCTAAAAGTTGTGTGGTATATGAGATGAGATGTTGTAGGAGAAGGTGGTGTGCCAGACCAGAGACCGTGGGTTTATAAAGTGTATGTTTGTTACCTGTCCATAACTTGAATCTTAAGCATGTTTTTTAAAGCAAAGATGCAAAATAGATGTTTTATTGTATTTTGAGGCTTCACTGTTCCCAGCAGCTATGGTATAAGCATCAATCTCAAAATAGCAAAATCCATTAAAAAAATAAGTTGTAATTTTTTAAGCCACATATTCTAATTTTAGTTGATACAAAAAAATCCTAACTTCGCATATGGCCCATTTTAAGATAGCTCAGGATTCTACCCAGAATCCTGAAAGGTGCTGAAACTCCTTAGTTCTCACTGACTTTATTTTTAAAGCTCCTTTAATGCAATCCACTATGAGCATTATCGTCACCAAAAATAACAACCAAGCTCCTGTGTTAATGCAGCTACATGGAAGTAAACACAGTTAGGCCTCTAGTATGCTGCTCATTTTAGCATAAAAATGAGACATACTGAATCAATTATTCCTAAGAGAACCATGGCCATCAAACAGCTTTCGGTTATAAAAGCTAGTTTATTTAGACTTCACATTTCTGATAAGAAATTGTGTTAAGCAGAAGACAAGTACATTGAATTTGAAAAATTCACCACTTTATTAATCCAGTTCATCTGGTTTTGCTTCACAAAAGTTCAGAGCTGTTCTTATTTTAGTCCCCCCGGTGCCCACAACTACTATATACACACATGAAAACCCTTGATAAATTGCTTGTATGCCAGAGACTAAGACAGTCCCCAGTAGGTTGGGGTTAACATCAAGCCTTCTTGATGAAACCATGTGTAAAAGCTTGTCAGTTCTTAGCAAGAATGGGACTATTGAATTGACATTTATAGAGTGCTTTTTAAATCATCTGTCTGAATGCACACTACAGAGCATTGAATCACACATCTAAAACAGCTCTTGTGTGCAGACCAATCCTGCACCCATTGTGAGCTCAACAATCACATATCTGCCTAAGTTTTCATTACTGCCTGTTGGTCTTCCTGATGTTAATTGAGGAAGGGAATGCTGGCTAATGGTTCTCTCATAGCTTGAGTCCATAAGTTACACAGTATAAAAGAAATGAAATTGATTGACTTGCTCCAGAACATATTGTAGAGATGGCAAACCCATGCCTTTCCCACTTCCAGTATTGAAGATTCCACTACACTTTTTGCAACTACTTAAATTCCTCCTGCAGTTTCACCTGGGTACTGTTCTTCTGCAGCTCCTTTCCTAAAGGAGTTATGTAAGGCTTAGAAACATGCATGCTTATGGCACCTGCAAATAGACCACGTGAGGACTTCTATGTAAATGAGGCATTGCACTGCAAGAGTTAGAGGCTCTCAAGTGGAGAATTCCCCATCCCAGAAAAGATGTGGGGAGATGGATAGGTTACTAAAAAGTCAGAACCTGCACTCGGTTCAGGTTAAGGGCAATTTATATTTAACAATTTGCCTGTGGTGGGGTGCATGTATCTGCATGTCCTGGTGTGATTTGTAGCAGTTCTATTTTACTGAAATGAGAAGGGGTGGGGTGGGGGAGAGGGGAAATCTATGCTTTTTTCCTACTTTCCAGCAATGCTCACTTTTCTTCCTCCCCCCACCCCCCCAGCCTGAAGGAGGCCAATTTTGCAGATATTATGGCCATAAACTTCTGCTTCTGTCCCTGCAACTTCAGTTTTCTGTTACTGAACCATAAGTGAGTCCAGTCAGCTTTATTCAGTTTGTTCTTTCAGAATTTCATGTTTATTCACTTATCTCTTAGAATACAGACATACTGTATTAAATTCCCAAGTATCTAAAAACAGGATGATTTGTTGATTTTTCCCATAAATGTATCTAAATACACTTAAATAGATATGGGCCTGAACCAAATTCCCAGATCCAAACACAAATGTTGGAGACATCAAAATTAAATTTTAGACGTAATGTTTAATGACAACTGTCATACATAATAAAGGCCACAATGTTCTAGTATCTTACTTTTTTTGTTCCATGAGTTAAATGAGATTTTCACATTCCTTTTCTAACACTGAGACTAATTCCTATTCCTCTACTCAAATGGAGGAACATCTACTGCCACAAATGGTCCCATTTCTTCATTGGGAAGATGAGTGGAGTAAGGAGCTACTCAACACAAATAAGGAAATTGGAATTAAGTCAACTGAGAACTATCAGAGTTCTTCTTCCTTTCCTCCTGCTATGTCCATTTTTAGGTCTGTCCACTCTGGGCCTAATCCAGAAACCACTAAAATCAATTGAAAGAACCCATTTGACTTCCATGGGGTTATAGCTGGAAGCCTAAATACACAATGTATTGGGTATCAGATCCCTTACTCATCACAGCTCAGAGAGATTGTAATCCACAGGTGAATGTGCATTACAGGTTCCCCTCTGTGCTGATCCACAGAGGATACAAGTTTAGTTACAACCCCTGGCCATAGAGCCTTGGCTCATGCTTTGTGTGTGTTTGCCACAAGGATGGCAATCACAGGATCAAAAAAGGAAAAACTATTTTTATTCCCCACAACCATGACACTTGGTCGTTGTGGAACTACAATAATAAAATGCTGTATATATAGCAGAACCTAGACTACCTACAATGCCTTGTCATATGAAACAACTTTGTTTCCCAACATTATTAATTATATTGAAAATTCCTTCCGTTATCTAAAATCCTTGATTATTCAAACTTATTCTCCATCTACTGCCCCCTACTCCACCCCTTCATGACATTCCACTAATTCAGGTTGTACTGTATTGCCAACCTTTAAACACAACCAGATTCCGGACAGATGTTGAGCATCCATAAGTACCAGTGGACAACCCCCACTCTTACACGAAAGGCCACAGCATCCTTAATGGCCAAGCAGATGGGACCTCAGTTTTTTCCTCTCTCTCCAAAAGGAGAGAGAGAGACAGACAGACAGACACGTAACTTGATTTATCTATCTGAACAAGACAAAGTGCAGAGCTGGTCCTGTGGCTATTTGAACAGCTATTCCAAAAAGCTCACTCTCAGAGAGGGAGGGAGATAATCCAAAAGGGAGTAGTTCTTGGGCAGATTTTAAAGCTGTGTTAAAGCAGTGGCTCTAAACCTTTCCAGACTACTGTACAGTACCCCTTTCAGGAGTCTGTTTTGTCTTGCGTACCCGCAAATTTCAACTCACTTCAAAAGTGCTAACTTACAAAATCTGATATAAAAATATTAAAGTGTCACAGCACACTATTACTGCAAAATGCTGACTCATTTTTACCATATAATTGATAAAAAAATCAATTGGAATATAAACATTGTACTTGCATTTCAGTGTATAGTATATAGAGCAGTATAAACAAGTCATTGTCTGCATGAAATGTTCGTTTGTACTTTTTATGTAGCCAGCTGTAAAACTACACAAATATCTAGAGGAGCTGATATACCCCTGGTTGAGAACCACTGTGTTAAAGCTTGTTGTACTCTGGTTCAATGAGACATTTTAAATCTCACTTATTTCTCATTGTCACTCACATATATTGACTGCTGTAGGGATATAGTCTTCTTTTCTTGTTGCAAATAAGTGTAGGTACTGCAAAACTAATGCCTAATCCACTAAGACCAGTATCCTGGTTTAGGCCCAAATTGAGTTCTGTGAATTTGGATGCTTTCATCTGCACTGGATCCCATTACTTCATGGCCACAGTGGGGTTCCAGGGGTGCACCCACAAAGATCCCCATTGAAGCCATTAAGTTAATAGGGCTTGATTCAGGCCCAGTGTTCCACCCTAACAGAGCCCACTGCAGGATCAGGGATTTGGTAATCAATATACGATAGAACTAGGATTTTTTTCTGAAGAGTTACAGTCAACTAAAAAGAAAAAAAAATACCAAAATGTTGTTATGTAGTTGTTGTAGGAATATCACCTTAAAGGACTATAAGATCTCATGCAACAAAAGGGAAGAGAAATCATTTTTTAAATGGGAAAAAAAAATATAAACTTCCCAAATTGGCAGGGAGACTCAGGAGGAGGGGCAATAAGGAACATAGCCATACTTTTGAAGTTGAGTCGATTTCAAGTTGCCAGTATCTCTTTAAATTACTCTTTTTCCTTATGCAGCACACAATAAGGATTCACTGAAATTTTTAGTGGACAACACTAACTCACTTAGGGGATGATCATTACTCCAGCATAGCATTTCGTTCTTAAATAATGGAAATTGTGTATACTGTAATTCAGGGAGTGTAATTTCCTTTGTGTGGCACTTCATATATAGATATATTATAGAAATAAATAAAACTTGGCAGGCAAAGTCAAAATATGGCTGTTAAATATCCATGATTACACTTGTCACATGAATGAGCGGGCACGGCAAAAAAGGGCACTGGATTACTAGCTAATGAGGAACAAAAACCATGCAAGCCCTCCCCACCCTTATCAATTGCCTCTCTCACAATGTTTGGTCGTTTTCCTCTGAACCCCAAGGGATTTTGAGAGCTGAGGGGTTTTTGTTTCTAGACAATGTAAGCGTCTTGCCTTCCAGGCTGCAGAGAAAAGCTTGAGAATGGCCCCTGTGCCCGCTAAGGGCTCTATACCCAAAGGCAGATAGAGCCCCCGACTGGAGAGAGAAAAACAAAGTCTCAGGGTGTCCGCGGGCAGCCCTGTGCCCTGGTTTCTGGGCGCTGCTCAGGCTCCCTGCGGGCGCACGCGGCCGGTCCGTCGGCTTTAGCGCGTGGTTCCCAGGCAGCTGCCGGCAGCGCCACGGCGGGCTGAGGAAAGCGGGGGTCTCTCAGGGGCAGGGCGCGGTGACTGGAACGAGGGGCCGCGCCGGGACTGCGAGCCCGGCGATTCCTTCCCCCCCCCTTGGAGCGCAGGCTGCGGGGCGGGGCGCCCGGGCGGGGAGTTAGAGCGCAGCAGCAGGACGGTCGCGGATCCGGGCAGGGCTGAGGGCTGCTCCCTAACCCCGTAGGCCTAAGCCACAGCAACGCCCGCCGACCTCCCCATCATGGCGCCGGGGAACCCACCATCCTCCCATTCGCGCTTCACGGCACTGTCGCGATCAGTCAGGCTGTCTCCGCTCAGCGGCGCTTTACGGCAAGATGGCGGCCAACAGGGAGCCGGGCTCTGTGTTGTTTACGGGCCGGCTCTGTGCGCCGTAGCCGGTTTCCTGTGCCCCGGCGCAGAGGCGCCATGGACCGTAGGAAGAAGCCACTGGAGGTCACGGTCGCCTCGGTGAGTGCTGCTGGCCAGGGTGGGGAGGTCTCTGGCCTCTTCCCCCGCGAGCCCCATGTCCTAGGCTGGTTCCCGCTGCCCGCCCTGCTCCGTTCCCCAGGCTGATTCCCCCTGCCCCAGCTGGGGAATGGGCCCACGGGGGTGGGGAGGGGAAGGGGGAGACTACACTCGCTCTCCTCTCCCAGGGTGCTGAAGAAACGCACCCCCTGGGCCGAGCAGGGTAGCTGCGTCTAGCTGCTCGTCACCCTACCAGCCTGGCTCCTCCTAGCGCTGGGAGCGCATCAGAGCCAAGGTTCTGCACAGTGCAGGAACTGCCGTCGTGTTGTGACTGTACAGCTCCAGCTCATCCCCTTTTGGCCAGGGTATGTGAATGGCAAGTCTCCAGCTGGCTGGAGTCAGTGTGTGCAGTGATTCTGCTATGTGAAGACACAGATTAAAGTGACGTGGTGCATCATAAGACAGCGCCACAGGGTGTTACCAAGATGCAAACATTTGTGGGGGTGGGTGGGGGGGAAGGAGGGTGTCCAGATTCATAGACTTTAAGGTCAGAAGGAACCATTATGATCATCTAATCTGACCTGCACAATGCAGGCCACAGAATTTCATCCACCCACTCCTGTATCAAACCTATGTCTGAGCCACTGAAGTCCTCAAATCATGGTTTAAAGACTTCAAGATTCAGAGAATCTTCCAGCAAGTGACCTGTGCCCCACACTGTGTTTCTGCTAGTCTGCCCTGGAGGAAAATTCCTTCCTAACTCCAAAGGCCAAATATAAAAAACCCCTCTTACTTTCTGATGTACTGCAGCAAACAGTAAAGGATTTTAGAACCATCTATAAGATGTTCAAGGTTCAGGCAAGAACAATAGAAGGCCATTCACATCAGTTTTAGTCCCTCCTGAAAAGTTCCCTTGGGTTTTTAAGTCAGTTGGTTTGTAGCTCATTACAGATAAATTAAATGGTTTTGTATCTGAGCTATTTTATTTTATTGTGGTTAGTAATGACACTTACATGCAACACAAATTAAATTAAGCAAAACTTGTACTTACCCAGTTTTTAAGAGCCTTCTAGGAATTCTTTCCTCCTACCCAGGTAGTGCCTCTTTCTGAGAGGATTTGTATTAGAATTGCAGCACTCATCTCTTTGCCCTAATTGGGTCCTGGTAAGAACACAGTAACTTTATACCCCCTCTAGAGTAGGTTTGGAGAAACAGCTGTGCCTTGTATATCCCAGCTTGTGATCTTTATTTTCCTCTGCCTATTGAGTGTGTTTATTATTTGAAATAGGGATGAGGTGCTACTGGACAATGAAGGTTCCCTTAAGAGCTGTAAAATGGTCTGTGTGCCCTGTTACATACCCACAAAGTTATATAATCCTTGGGTTGGTCTAAATACAGAAGGTTCAACATCATCTAAGAATAGTCTTTCTCCATCCTTCATGAGAAAACAAAATGCCATTAAGTAAACATGGGGTATTGTCTCTTGCCTCACCCCCAACACCTCAACCCTATTAATAAAAAATAAATCATAATGTAAAAAATAGTTTGCACTTAATACCTTTTATCCAAATATCTCAAAGTGTGTCTTTCTGTGGGATGCTGCTGTGCTTTGGCATGGCAGTTGTAGCCTTGTGACCTTACACTTTCCCCTTCAAACACAGCACACTGAACACTTTACCTGTGCACGTATGTCAGTGCTGAATTTGCTAATGTTACTCAGGCTATATTTAGGGTTTGTATTTTGTGAAGGAGATGAATGTGAATGTATTTTCTGATTTATTTATTTTTTGGAGGCACAAGAAATTTTTGTGAAGATGCATAGTCTCTGACTGTCATTGGAAATGTCTTCTGTGGACATTAGGGTACAGCTAAGTGATTTCCCATAGCTTGATATATTCCCTTGCTGTTAAGGGTATGCTTAAATGGAATTAAAGTTGGTTAAGTGAGACATTCCTATCAAACATTAAAGATTTGTTTATGGAGCATCCTTCATGGGAGGTTAAGTTTCTACAAAAGTCCCAAATATGAAAGCAGTAGGTAACTTCATTCATACCTAAGAGGTTGTCAGAACTTAAACATAACCTGAAATAAGGTTGCATTTTGCTGTTCATTTATTTTCTTTGGTATACTTTTGTTTGCAGTCTAAGCATCTTTCATTGATTCATTAAAGTCTTTGATAGTTTCACTCCATTATTTTTATTAATGCTGCTTCAGCGTTTTGTGTGTCAATATAATGTAGCAACTTAATTGAAACACAGCAGTGAAAATAAGTAGGGTTGTATCCAAAACATACATCTAATTAACTTTTGCATTAGCACTTCTGACAGTTCAGGAAAAGCTTGGATGGTTAGCACCATTGTGTTTGTGGAAAATTTTAATATCAAGGGCAACCAACAGCTTCGTTAAATTTCTTGTAGAAATCAGTTTACTGTAGGACTGGCTGAAGAAGCCATCAGATGATAAATGTTTGTTTTGGTTGGTTGGTTTTTTTTAAAAGGGCCTCCCAAAGTCCTGAAGGCAATTGTTCAAAAGCAATGCTCCTGCTGAGTGCAGTTTCTTGGGCCCAGATTCTCAAAGGTATTTAGACACCTAAGTCCCATTTAAGTCAATGGGTGTTAAGTACCTAAATACCTTCGAGAATGTGGGCCTTGATAACTAACATTTGTGGTGGTGATTAATACCAATGGGATTTACATATTCATATTTATAAAAAAGGAAGTCTAAAAGCAGCAGGGAAGAATGTACTTTTAAAAAAGAGTAACGTCTATCAGCTAGTTCCTTTTTACAAAAAAACCAAAAAATTTTTGCTTGGCAGCAAATCTCCTTAGGGGTTACTTTTTTAAATTAAAACAAACTATTGTTTATTACAGTCTTTGGTTGCTGAAAACTTTGCAGGAGATTATGCCCATTTTGTTCCTGCAGATTTTCCATTTTGGAGTGAAGGACAGTAATATAAATGGAAGTTTTTAATTAATTTATTTAACCACCTAATCATAAATTATGTCCTATCTCATTATTTTGGATTACATATTGCTGCAAATGTCACAACGTTCTTCCTGTTCAAATCACTGCTCCTATTTTCTACATCAGAAATGCAATCAGTGTATTTTTTTACAGGTGTAAACTCTTGATTTCTCACATAAGACTAGAAATTCCCCAATTATTTTGTTAAAATGACTTTTTGTTGTTTTTTATTGTGGCTGATGTAGTTGGTAGATTTAAAAGCTGAACTCTTCCGAAAGCAAGAAGAATTCAAGAAGGAAAAACTTCTGAAAGATGCTGGACTTTCTGTAAAACCCCAAACAACAAACAAGGTAGAAATAAAATATCCATCATTACTCCTTATTTTTCTGATTCTCTTTCAGTTTTTCTAGGCATCTCCCAGAATTGAAGAACAAGCCGTTAGAAAATCTGAAAAGTTATTAATACAATGTTTCATTTCCAGTTGTAGGACAAAGGTTGTGATGGCTTTATTTATCAAAATTCTATTGACTCATTTCCGGTTGAGTGTCTGTCTCAAAAAACAAAACTCACCATTCAATTATATTGCAAAGCTGCATTTAAATAATCTCTTAATCGATGTACTCGACCCATCTGTGAGCCCCAACTTCCTTAAATGCCAGCAAGAAAAAATGAGCTTTGAATTTTGACAAATCCATGATCAGTTGGACTAGGAAAGCAGTTTCCGGAGTCAATGAACCTTCTTGGAAAATGCCCTGCCATCAGCTCCTATTCATTTATATTGAGGGAAATAATATCAGATGCCCTGCAATCTCATACTTCAATCTCTACTGCAGTAAAACCTCTGTTCATTTTTCTAAAATAACATATTGCATAAACCTGACTTTTCAGTCATGTTCAGACTTACTTTTAACATTCAGACCAAATGAATTTGTGTGATCTTGTGGCTATCTTGTTGTAGACTGTAGTATTATTGCTATGTTTGAAGACCATGCAGCACTTTTGCTTTTACATGCTAAAAGTTAGACTTGTCACTATGTTTGTTATGTGTAGAACTAGAAATAGACATCTGGAAGAATTATGCAAACAGATCGGAATTAGGTGTCATTTTGAAGAAAATGGTCAGGTTATAATGCTGAAAAATATCAGTCTCATAACAGGCTATGTAATTCTGTATGAAAAGGTCAGTGACTAAGGTATATGAAGCTTTAAAAATGTTATTTTTGTTGACCGTATCTAATTAAGAACCCGAGTTCTCATAGTATATAAGAGATACTGTACACTATACTTGTATCAGTACTTCTCACACCAAGTCTTTGGCTTCCTGATAATCTTCACCTCCAAGAACAATATGAATTTATTCTTAGATTTGCTTTTCCTTTAGTAATATTGTCCAGTAAGCAACTATTATCTTTATCTATAGCTGTTCAAGAATAAAATGTGTTCCAAATTTTTTAAATAAAAAATCATAAACTCATGTTAACCCCTTTGTTGGTTCTCCTTCCTGTGCTGTCATAAATTTAAGACGCACATGCTATTTGCCACATCACAGCAGCAGGATTATACGAAGAATGTTTAAGCAGATAAATAACTCCAGAGCCTCTCTTTGTTTTATTTTTATTTTTTTTAGTGGTCAAATAAGCTTGAAATCCTGTGTTTTAAAAACCTGTGTTCCACAGAAACCAAGCATTTGGAATAAGCAGAACACAGGGGTTTCAAGTCGAGCTGAGAAAGATGTTGAGCAGAAGATAGAAGAAGATCAAACATTCGAGAAAGCGAGGTAAACTTTAAGTTACAGCAATACAAATAACTAAGAGGAACAAACGCTTTGTAGAATTTTTTTACATTTGTAACAAATTGCATAAAAGAAATCATGCAAATAGCAGAATGCAGGTAAAAGTGGTAGCTATTCAGTTTTTACTGGGAAGCAGCTGGTTCATTGCTTGTTCATTGCTCCACTTGCTGCACTGTGAGACGTCTACACTTACATTATTGTATCCACAGAAATTTGACAGAATATAGATTTTCTTTTAAAGCATTTTCTTCCATTTCAGTAAAAGCATGGATACAAACATCACAATCAGCATTTTGTACTCCAAAGAATACTTATTTATAATTTTTGCAGAAAACTGTCTCTTACCTATTTAATAATATATATATTTTTGAGAAAATTACAGGTCAATGACCTGTTTTGGTTAGTTGTACAATTAAAATATACATTGAAAATGTGACATCTGCTGGTTCTCTGCTATAAATTCCCCATCTCTTATGAATACATAGGTGTAAACCATTCCAGGAGCTAGTTTTAAGATATTCTCCCTGGTTTCTGTGTCCATTTAGATCAGTGGTGGGCAACCTGTGGCCCACGGGCCACATGTGGCCCGTCAGTGTAATCTGCTGGTGGGCCACGAGACAGTGTTTACATTGACCGTCTGCAGCTCCCAGTGGCCACAGTTCGCCGTTCCCGGCAAATGGTATCTCATGCCTTGTACACTGTGCTCCATATCTTGTTGCCTTGTACACTGTGCTCCATATCTTGTTGCCTGAAAGTAATTACCATAGAGAGGTTCTGGGCTGATGTACAGTTTATCTTGGTCTGTCATCTAGATAATTGTAATTACAGAGATGTACAATATTTACATTATATGTTGTTGCCTATTTGATCATTTCATTGAAGGTGAACTATGTTACTTTTTATTAAAAATTGTTCACAATACAGAATAATCAGGAATCTGTATGTTCGTAGAAATGTCAGTTACAGTTTAAACAAAATTCCTCCTTTGCTTAGCAGTTAAGATCTGAATTCTGGGTTCTATGATTCCACTTGCTATGGTTGATAACTTCACTGATACCTTCAGCAGTATAAGAAAAATAGTGCTTTTCCTGCAGTGTCCCCTAAGCCATTGTTTGGTTAAAAACTCTTGCAGTTCATCTCGAAGGGAAAGTATCAAACATTATTACCATTTATTCCATTGTGGTCTAAATACTGAACGACTATTCTGTTTGTGATGTACTTGGAATCATACTATAAATATAACCTGCTTTTCCTTTAGGCAGAAACTGGAAGAGAAAGCAAAGCTGTATGAGAGGATGACAAAAGGAGACTTTCCAGGTGAACAAAACCTGCATAAAACCAGTATACATTTTAAAAACCTTGCTTTTATTTGGTCACTTTAGAAGCTGGCCACCTTAACTGTCTCATAGTTGACAGCTATTATGCTATAAAATACAGTACTTCTGTTAATCAATAAATGTAGCTTTTATACTAAATAAGCTTTTTGGAGGCATAGCGTACAAGCTGATTGATAAAGATTATTTTTGCTGAGAGAGAAAAGCCAGTGCTAAGGAAAGAATATTACTTTTTGAAGGACAGTCCGCCCTAGGAAAGAAATATGGGAATCATTTGGCTTGATCATCAAGAAAGAGAAATATATTCTGGTTTCTTAGTATAGAACCCTAGAAAAGTAAAGTTACTTTGTCATTTTGACATCCTTGGCTTTTATCTATGCTTCTGCATGCTTCCTTTTCACTATATGAAGAGTTTAACTTGGGAAAGAGAGGAAGTGACTGGCTGGTCCATATGTGAATGCCACTAGCTAGTAGGGTCTGACTTCTCACCTTCCAGCTTTAACCATCTCTAATGCATATATACACTTCCACTTTCCTCTCAGCACATGTCCAATCCTTTGTGTCATGTGACAGTTAATAGTAGAAAGGCTCAGATTCAATTTAATCCTTCAGTGCTATCACTTTCACTAGTTTCTATGTGCAAGATCCATCATATACAATGTAGTCTCATCATTCTTCCCCCTTTTGCAAAGAGAACTCAAGTGACTGCTTAGGTGCATTCTACATGCAGAGTACATCCTTATGTTAAATTCAGTCTTAAGTAATTGTCCTCTATAAACACCATCATTGGAAACGAACTATTGAATGTAGTGGCCTGCTGTACCCGTTCATCTCTTTCATATTCACAGTTTACTTGTCAAAGAACTATTTTGTTCTCTCTTTAATAAAATTAGCAATTTTAAATCTGTTACTTCTAGTTTCATTTTCATGTTAGGACTTGAATTAGTATTGTAACTGTTAATTAGCATAAAGATATTTTTTTTAAAGATGGTATCAGCACAGTTGCTGTGAAACTTTTTTCTAGGGTGTATATATATAATTAATTGCTTTAAACAAACAAAGTTTACATACAGAAATACGATTCATCCCATATAGCTGAATTTTCTTGACACTAGATGAGATTAGAGCATTGTCTGATAGTATAGTCAAGGGCATTGTTGGCAGCTGCGAAACTGATTGTGGCTATTCCATATTGATTTCTTGCTCAGTTGTGTTCTTTTGATGCGTGTTATCTGAGAATTGATTTTTCTGCCCTAGATGAAGAAACTGAGGATTTGTACCTTGTGGATTTCACTCAGAAGATCATAGACAAACGGAGAGAAATACATGACCTGTGTGAGAGTGAAACTGCTAGAAAGGCATCAGAACAAGAGGAAGATAAAGAAAAGACACTACCTGAAATAGAAATACCACCCCTACAGGACCCAAATGAAGAATGGTTGGTCATACTGTATGGACAGAACAAGTCTGACAAATCTGTTTTTTCATTTTTTTTTATAATCTCGTGCATTTAGTCTAGTTTATAAAACATCTTGAATAAGAAACCATTCTGGCTGATACGAGTCCATCACTTGTGATTATAACATTCTTTCCCTTTAAGAAGCATTTTTTCACATGTGTCTTCTCATCCTGCAGGAAAGACTCCAGGTAGAATAGGTTATTTGTGTATAGTTTAAGATTAAGTTGTTTTTTAAATCTTTGTAAAATTTTTAGTTTAGTTTTATCTAAGCACAATTATAGTCTCTCTTCTTATGTCAAAACTAGGAGCATGTAATTGTGTGAAGATACCTCCTCAAATCCAACTCTTTCCTTTGGATGGATAACCATGCAGGCATTATTGAGCTTTATGAACTAGCTCAGGGAAAGACTTCCATTACATAGACCAGATTATGTAGATTGACCTCCTTTCTAAAATAGGGTTACATTTTCAAAGTGAGGAAATGGGATCTTTAGACGCCAGTCCTATTAACAAACAAGATTTTGGGGTCTGATACCTGTGTAGCTGTTTGATTTTCAAATAGTTAAAATTTAGCTTCATAGGGTTCTTGTTTTTTACCCTTGAGATCACTGAGACAAAATGTTAAACTAGGTAATCTACCAGTTATTTTTCTTTTAATGCCATTATATAAAAGAGAATGCAATAGGTTTAGAAAACATAATTTATATGCCTTACGGAACACATTATTTCCCCTCACTTTGTCTCATCTCTCAACAACATTGACTTGCTTAGTGCAGCTGGACTTGGGAATTCTAGAAGTTTCAGTGTGTGGGGAAGGCTAGGCTGTATGAAAGCTAAATCATTCTTATCTAGTGCATAAGGTAACTAATTTAAACTGAGCCTTTTTAGATTGAAAAGGGAAAACCTTTGATCTTCCAGAAAGAGATCCAGAAGTTCTAAGTTTCTCAAACTGCTAACATATTTGCAAGTAACATTTCCTTCCACAACTATGAATTTTAAACTGCTGACCCACAATAGATGCTGTTTTAAGTACCCATGGTTTTGAGATGTAGATGTACCCATGGTTTTGAGATCAAGAAAATGTGCTGTAAATAAGAATGGTATTAAAAGGGCTCATATGTTTTCCTGCTGAAGTTATGGGAGTTCTGATCCACTTATCGATGCAGATGGTACATCAGACTTCCTGCCTGGAAGCATTATTTAACTAGACTAATTTTTACTGAAACAACCCTGCTCCCTTTCAAGTAGTAATTTCCTCTGATCACATGACTTTCAAAGTCAGCAGGAGTTTTGGGTTTCTGGCATTACTGTATGTACAGATTTTCTCTATATGGAGGAAGACAGTGCTTTACCAGCATTTCTTTAAGTTCCAGAATTTTAAACTACCCATAAAAACCCTTCTGTAGTTAAGTTTCAGGTGGCCAGTAGTCTTTCAGCAAAGATACTATAAATAATTATGAAACCTAGCTAGGTATTTTTTTCTTGTCTGTTCATAAAGAAAACAGTGTATGCAGATGGAGGTTTTACTCCTGTAATCAGCTTTGAACGACAATAACTAGTCTGAAAAGTAGAATTATAGTTTTTCAATTTATTAGTTTAAGACAGGAGAGAATGTCATTTTGTTTCTTACAGCGTATGGGGGTAGTAGGCCCATAGTGAAGAATCAGAAAGCTGAAAACCTGAACAGAGTAGAAATATGTAATACTAGTATACTTCTAGGTCTAAGGTGAAACTGTCTAGTTATTCTGTGCCCTTATCAAGTTTAAATATCAGAAATGTAAGCCAATGTGTTCACCTTCTATATACTTGTCTTCACCCCACCTCAAGAAAATGAAAAAGACAGTTCTAATTATTTACTGATAAGCCTCCAGGAACATTATTGTCTCAGCACCCTGCACAGTGGGGCTCCAATCTCATTGGAGGCCTTTGGGCAGTACCATAGGATTAATATATACTACTAATTATTCTCCAGCCATGTGTATACTCTTGGACCAGAGGTCACAGATAGAAATATTTTTTCAATTATCGTATAATTTACTTGGTAAAAATAAATGGCACTAATACTAAGCTCTAAGAGTATGTCTGCCCTGCAGTTAGACCCACAGCTGGTCTGTGGCAGCTGACTTGGGCTCGGGCTAAGAGGCTGTTTAATTCCAGTGCAGAAGTTTGGGCTCGAGCTGGAGCCCACACTTGGGAGCCCTCTCCCCTTGCATGGTCCTAGAGCACAGGCTCCAGCCCGAACCTGAACGTCTGCACCACAGTTAAACAGCCCATTGGCCCAAGCCCTGCAAACCTGCGTCAGCTGGCACAGGCCAGCCATGGGTATCTAATTGTAGTGCAGATATACCCTCAGTGCCCTTAACATTTATTTAAAAAGCATAACTTAATGAAAGAATAAATCTTTAAAAGTTTAGTATTTTGGGACTATTTTGTACTCTGGTTCAGCGATATTTTGTCGTCTGTGTGTCTTGAGTTTCCTAAAACGGCATAACTAGAACTGCTTAATGCTAAAGAACTATGTAGGATTGGTGGACAATAAGTACCTCTGTTTCTTATTCTCCCCACAGTTCTAAGTGGAGCATTCACTATGATAAAGAGCTTTACCTAAAGCACACTATGTAAAGGGAGCTTCAAAGGAACAACATTCTGCTTGATTTCCTAGGCTTTTGTTAAACCAGTTGAATGATTACTGAAGCTCTTAGTAAATGAGCCATAGACTGATAATTGCATTAGACTATAGCAGTTTAATATTTGTGTGAGAAGTCAGTGCTGCATCATTATTTTCACCACAGGAAGCAAATATTATGCTTGCAATGTTATTTTGACTTGGGAACTACGTGACATTGTAACTTGTAAACAGTTTTCAAACTGTCTTATGAAGGAAGACAGTTGGCTCAAAATGAGTGATATTTTATTCAATGTGATAAATCTGTCAGAAACCTTGTTTAAAAATATGTCGTTTTAATTGTTAAACTGGGCCTGTTAACTGTTAGGATGGAGGTAACTTTAACACCCTGAATGTGAATGTTCTCTGTGGAAGGTATTCAGTTAATTTTTTTATTCTTTGGATAAGAGTACTATAAATATGAGAATATAAATTGTGTGAAATTCTTTTTACTTTCATTACAGGGTTGATTATGTGGATTCCTTAGGCAGATCTAGACGCTGTATGAAGAAAGATTTGCCAAATCTGCTTAAAATGGATAAAGAACTTCAGGGGAAAAGGTATGGCTTCTCTAAAGAAAGATTGGTAGTGGTTTTATGAAAACTTCCTCTGTGAACACATGCATTTGTCCTAAGCTATTTATTTCACTGGCAACTGAATTAATCCTCTAAAAAGTGTGTGGTAGATTCACATTTTAAATGGTGCCTGAGTTGAGGCCATGTATGCCAAACTTAAATACAATGAATTTTTATAAACTACTAAAGCTCAGAGTGTGATGGAAAATGCTAATAAATCCAAAAACTTCACTGTAGAGCATAGGCTCATATTTGTCCTACAAACAAAGGTTTATTAAATTTAATTTAGCAGCCTATCGGGTACTTGACTTGTTTTTTTTAAAAACTGTCGTCCTTCTATAGAAGTTGTATTTTAGTGTGCCCTAAACCTAAAGAATCCCAGCAGATATATATATTTTTGTCCTGGATGATCTGATTTCAAGGCTTTTAATAAAGTCAAATACATGACGTTCTGAGTGAATTTGTTAGAACTCCAGTTGAATAGTTAATTACAGCTATTCTGATAAAACTAATGGCAGAAGTGAAAATTATATTGGAATGAAATGTGCCATAATTGAGCATTTATATTATTGAATTGTAAGATTTGCTCCTTGAAAATTCTGCAGCCTGTTCTTTATAATTCAAAACAGAATGAAGAATATAAAATTGCATAGGAAGTACATTCTCTGTATTCACCTAGATAAGTGGTCTGCAATCATATTTTGCTCTAGCCTAGCTAGATTGAGGGAGAGAAATGTTTCTGCCTCCCAAGGGAAAACATAAGTATTTTCTCCCTCAGCTACTGAGGTTCCTCATTTAAATGTTTCGTTATTTTACATTAAACAGATAAATGCTATTCACGTTTTTGTATCCAGTTCACACTGGTGAAAGTGTTGCTGTTGTTCTACTTTTGGTGACTATTCTATTGAGTACTGGTCATCTCCCACTTCTATTTTCAGTTATTAGTGACTTCACAATGCCTGTGAAAATGGTATCAACTTCTTTTTAAGGATGTTTAATTAGAATTATTTTACTGTGCTGTGCCAGATGTGGTATCATATCCTTTCCTCCCTCCTCTATTCTGTAATGTACTATAAATTCCCATACTGTGCTCACAACTGTAGTATCTTGGTGCCTTCCTTTAGTGTTCTGCAAACTATGTCCACACTTCTGTTGAGTAATTAAAAATGGCTTAGCTGTTGTCATACTTTCATTGTTCAAATAATACCAAAGAACCTTTACACTTTGTTGTTTGGGTTTTCTTTTTTACTAGACAAGGCATTGAGGAGAAGACTCTGTTGTCTGAAGATATGAGACGAGAACTTCAGCGGCAGCAATGGGAAAGAGAGGAAGAAGAGGCCCTAAAGAAACCTGTGGGACCCATACATTATGAAGACATTAGAGAGAATGGTTTCTATTCATTCCTTTGTGTGGTTTATCTTCACTGGAAGATGGTTTTTAGAGGAAGAAGGTGTAATTTATCATGAAGTATAAAAAATACTCCTGTATAAGTATATTCTCACCTTGTTAAACTGTGTTAGAAATAGCCACCTAATTTACACAGGGATAGCATGCATTCATCTACTGACAGAAAAAATAAATAAGGAAAAAAGCCTCCTAGTCTCCTAAGAGAAGTTGCTGTGAAGCATCATCACATGAGTCAATTAAAACTAAACTGGACATAACACACTAATGCTATTGTTAGGCAAGGCAGTGGGCAAGATGACCTAATGAGTCTTTCTCCAATAACTTGTACCCTGGTGATTTCAAGGCTGCTGCAGCTGTAAATCTGATGAAACCTAACTGCTGAAAATTGTTCTTTTCAGAGGCCAGACAACTTGGTGTTGGCTACTTTGCCTTTGCTCGTGATGGAGCACAGAGAAATAAGCAAATGGAGACTTTGGAAATGCTAAGAGAGCAGGTATGAAGCTAAAAGTAGATCCGTAGCCTGTGCTGGGAACAGCCTTGGCTCCCTATCTTTATATAGAATTTTGGAACCTTGCACTGTATACCATGTAGTAAATGTGTTGGAAAATAGTAGCAAAACCAAAACTACTTGTGTAAGATGTTGAACTGCAGAGCATCGACACCTGTAGTTGTCCACTCATGATCTTTGATGCTGAAAGGCAAAATATTTAGAAATAAATTTTTAGTGGAAGTAACCTGAAGTTTGCATGCAAGAAAGTGTTACTGTAGTTGTCAGTGAATGGATATTTTGACTTCAGAAAGCCACTTGCTTGCACAGTTGCAATAATTGTACATGTGCAGTCTTGATAAATACACAACCATGGCTCCTACCCACTGGAATTTGGCCCCTAAAGTTGGGGAACTACTTTTCAATTATTACATTTTTGTATTAATTTCTCAGTATAAAAAAATGTTTAAAAGGCTTTTATCCCATCAATATAGAGAGAGGATTGCAGGAACAGGTACAAAGTTACATGCATAAAATAAATGTTGAAATCCTAAAATAAATCTCTCCCCCATTTTGGCTGATCATTCATGGATTTCTTTTGAGTTGAGATTAGGTGTAGCTTCAGTGAAAAATCTGTTTCTTCTACTCTCTGGAAGTTTTCATCTTGTATGTGAAATAAGTATCTTTACACCTCTTCCACATGCCTCTCTGTAGCAAGCTGCTTAGAACAGAGACATGTTTTGTTTGGCATACTTAGCCAAATTTTACTGTACCATGTTCACAGCTTAAATCAGTGGTAGTAAGTATTATGCCTGGTAGAGTGTGCAAGTTTGGATTCAAGAAATGGGGTCATTTTCCTCCCCATTGAGACAGTGCAGCTGATAATCAGTTCATTTCTGGGTAGAATTGAAGGAGATGCACAGTTGACTACAACCAAATACAGGATTAACTAATGAACATTTTCGGTTACTGTTAAGACCACAGACCAGAGGACTAAACGTGAACATTTAAAGGAAAAACGAAAGGCAGTTCTGAAAACAAGGCTTTCTAAACTTAAAGCAAGAAAGATAAAGAGACTAAGAGAAGATGGATTAGAGGAAGAAGCAAACAAACTAGAAAATGAAGGTATGGTCTGTAACAAGTATCTTGGTTCTATAACAATCAGTCTCTCGGTATCGTGGAAAAGTATTCTGTTCAGATTGAATATCTGTGTTTGAATATCAACATTATATATTTTGAATATATTAAATTATATGGCTTTGAAAAAATTAACAGTTGAAATTAATTGCACATAGGTATAAAATCATATATACTAAAAATAGTTATTTCCATGGAGAGGAAAGTGTTGTGTTATGTACATTGTCCTGCCCTTTAGATTCACACCTGCCAGGAATTATGCAGGTCACCATTTAAATATATGCAATTCTAGCTTGGAATGATTTTTTTAATGAGCTAGGATAAAAATGATAGGCAATTAATTGAGGTGTGAAGAAATACAAGCAATTTGTTTAGAGCTGTCTTGTAGGGAATGTCAGATACTGTATATTCATAGAGTTAAAGTGATTGCAGGTGGTAATTAAGGACCAGAATCTGTATTCAGATGACTGTGCACAGCTATCGGAGGCATACGTTTGCTATTAAGCCTATAGCTTAATTTATGTATGCAGAAAAACCCCTTCTGCCATGTGATTTTTGTGAGTTTTTTTAAGTAAAAGGTTCAGTATGTACAAATGGACACATTCCAAAGCTTATTTGTAACTTGGTGGTATAAAAAAGAATACCCTCTAGTAACAGCAGTCTGTGGGTGAGCATGATGAGATTAAATAATGCTACACAATTGAGTGTGTGTCTTCACTGCAGAGTAAACTTGAGTTATCTTTTAAATTAATTCCACTTTAGTGAGAGTGGCCACACTGTGAAATCACACTCAAGCTACACAGAGTGGTTGTGTTCGTAGCTAAGTTGTGCCAACTCAACCTTTAGCCTAGACCCTCTGATGGGTCAGCAACCACACTCAAATTAAGGGTTTTTGTGTGGAAAAACTCAAATTTGAGGCAACACGCAAATTACAAGCTCTGAAAAAGGTGAATGTCAGAAATCATGTAAAGGGAATGTGGCCTCAAGTCACAACTTGCAGACATGAATTTTTGAGTTCTAATCCCAGCTCTCCACTGGCTCCATCTATGGTATTAAGTCACACTATCTGCTTCCTCATCTGTAAAATAGATTTAGTACTTTCCACTTCCCAGTAATGAGAGAGTGCTTAAATGTAAAGTGCTTTGGAAATGCAGAACAGTAGTATATCAATGTTAAGTAGTATTCTTTCAGATCAGAATAAGAACACAACTTTTTTCTAAGATCACTGAAGTGGAGATATGTGCGAGTAATGTTTTCACTCTTTCCTAATTTCCCATTGCCAGTAGAATACTCAGCCTATTCCTAGGTATGTTATTAGGCAATACATTTTCAGCCATCCCTTCTTTTACACTGAAAATCTAATGAAGGGTCGTAGATTCATTTCTAGATTATCTGGCTTGTCCACTATGGCTTCTGAACTAATACACAGTAAATTAAAAACAAACCAACAAAAAACACCTGCCCAGTGAGGAGCATTTCAATCTGATTAGATAACTGCTGTAGACATTATCAGTGTGAATGTGGAGTAGCTCTTGTCATGTATTCATCCTATACTATTTGAAAAATAAACCTATAACAAATTTCTTTTCCCTTTTTCAAAAGAAGAGGAAGAAGTTATTGGACCACTGCCAGCTGAACCAGAAGCCCCTGTGGCTCCTAGAGTTGCAGAAAGTAGAAAAGTGGAGGTGGTCATTCAGGAGAGAAAAGATACAAAGGCTGGTGTGCCCTATGTTCGAGAGTGGGATAAAGGGAAAGGTAAGAAAACTGAACTATGAACATAACATGGTATAGTCAAACACTGTTTATTAATGGTATCAGAACTAGTGTCATTTTTATACATTATGATCCTGAGAAGTAAAGTAATCTACTTTCCCTTTCGCTTTTAAATTTACAGTGTCATTACTTTATGGTGAGCCCTAGAAAGAGATTAACAGCCTTGACTATGACATGAGCAGCTGCTGTAACATAATAGTCTTACCCTTCACACAGGTTTTTGCTTTCCATATAAAGATACTGATGGAAGAAGGTCGAAGTGTGAATTTTTTTTTAGTTTATAACCTATCCTGATATGCAAAAATAATTGCTGTAACTTTACACTATGCCAGGGGTAGGCAACCTGTGGCACATATGCCGAAGGCAGTATGCGAGCTGATTTTCAGTCACACTCACCTGCCCGGGTTCTGGCCACTGGTCCGGGGGGACTCTGCATTCTAATTTAATTTTAAATGAAGCTTCTTAAACATTTTAAAAACCTTATTTAGTTTACATACAATAGTTTAGTTATATATTACAGTCTTATAGAAGGAGCCCGTCTAAAAACGTTAAAATGTGTTACTGGCGTGCAAAAAACCTTAAATTAGAGTGATTAAATGAAGATTCAGCACAGCCCTTGTGAAAGGTTGCCGACCCCTGCACTATGCGGTATGGATGGGCAGGATGTGTCACACAGAAGAGTCTAAGCCCTAAATGCATGAGTAGGTAGAGTATTGCACCAAATTACATAAACAGACACCATAGAGGCAAATGTAGTGCGAGGTCACTTTCCCTAAAGCGCTTCATGGTAGAAGTGAATTTTAAGGGAAGGATTTGAAGGAAAGGCAGAAAGACTGTTGGCACACAGTGAGTGGAGGCTGTTCCATGGTTCTTGTGAAGGAAAGTGCATGTAAGAAGATGGGAAAAGTGGGGGAAAGAGCGGAAACAGTGAGAGATGTAGGCAGCGTTGAACAGATCCTTGAAGGTGTGGACAAGTAGTTTGAACTTAATGCAAGAGTGTGTATGTGTGTGTGTTAGAAAGTAGTAAATTAGGAACTGAAGAGAGGGCCCTCCCTCATAATGAGGTATAGTTACAAATTGCTGTAGCCACATATTCATCAAATTGTCAAGAGTTAAGTGATGTAGTTAGGACCACCATATTAATTTATAGTGAATACAAATATCTGGCCTTTGGCCTTCTGGTTACAAGGTAACATCAACCCTACTACAGCACATGGGGGTAAACTTAGTTTAACTGGCCAAACTTTTTCTTAGAAGTGAACAGAAGTGCTCTATGAAGAAAGTAACTAACTTTATATCTCAGTCTTTAATGTATGTGCGCCCTCCGCTCTGCCCTTGCCTTTATTCATGCTGTGGTAACACTTGGCAGCATCTTCCTTTTCCTGAATGCTAAGTGACTTTGCTGTCCTTCAAATCCTTTCTCAAAACTCACTCCCTGCCATTAATCTAATCTCAGGCACTCTGGCCAGAGTGCACCAAAGGAGCATTGTGACAACGCCTGACCTCTAGGCGCTAGAAAACCACTGGAACAACACTGGGATTTACAAAGTCTGAGTTAGGCACTTAGGCTCATATACAATGAATGGGGAGAGAGGCACCTTAGACTCTGATTCACAAAAGCCAACATGCTAGGCGGAGAGCTGCCTAACCTACCCCAGGGGAAATGCTGACGAGGGCTGTATACATTTGCATGCTCGCTCTTTCTCTCTCACCCAGTGACTGTTCCACTGTGGATAAATATTTAAATAGTCATTGGGCCAGAGAGCAAGAGAGAGACTCTGTAGCCTAGTGGTTAAGATACCCACCGGGGAGGTAGGAGACTCCGGGTCCAGTCCCCCTGCTCTAATCATTCCATTATTTATCCACAGTGGAACAGCTTCAACAGGGGAGACAGAAGGCCCCACCTCAGAATAGCCCACAGCATAGTGATTAGGGTGCTCTCCTGAGAGGTGGGAGACCCTTGTTCCACTCTGTTCTCCCTCTCTGTCTAAGGGAGGAAATTGAAGTTGGGACTCCCACATCCCAGGCAAGTGCTCTAATCACTGGGCTAAAATTTATAAGGTGAGCTGCACCATCCTCACGTTTATTAGATCAGGCCACAACTTAAGTGGGCAAATGCTTATCTTCCTCTGGTTTGTGAATCACTCTGGGGCATAGGTGGAAGACACAGGCATCCAGACACCTAGAAGGAGGCAGTAGTGCACATGCCAGAGGCAGACACACAGATGCCTAAGGACAGTTACCCTGAACCATGAGTGAGTTTAGGTGCCTACAGAGATGTCACAGTTCTCAGGCTGCTGACGGGCACCTCCTACTGGGCAGGCACTGGAAAATCCTTAGGGCTCTCCCATCTGCCTAGGTAAGAGTCCCTGTGATACTAATTATGTTAAACAGTCCTTTTATGTAGAGGTGACTCTTGGCTCCCATTCCCCATGTCCGTTGTGTATGGTCTCAGATTCCCTAACCGCAACTGCCTGTTAAGTTCATCTTGGGACTTGCTGAATATACTGTACCTGGCCAGTACCCCCGGGTTGTTCTCCTTGTAGGCACAGGGTAGAGGGCTCCCTGAGCCATTCTCCGAAGACTACCAGATGGCCTCTTTAGGAACTGTAGAGCTGCCATCTGCTCTCTCCCAGACCTGCCCAGCAACTGTTGGGAACTTCATGTTTTTAAGCCCTTTATTCAACCCTTGACATTATTGATAGGGCTGGAGGAGTGGAACCAGCCTTTCCCACAGCAGCTCTTTAACCCTTAGTTACTGGTTCAGCATTTATACATTCCGTCACAGGGGTTTAGGCAGCAGTTTTGTGCATCGCATTGGAGCCAAAACTAGGTCTTAGGTACCTGAAATAGGGAATTAGGCACCTGAGCATTCAGGCCTCTTGCTTCACATTCTGGCACCTGGGCCCCCTGAAACCTACTCACTCCGCATAGGGTGTCCCGGACCCCTGGTTGAGAACCACTGGTATAGATAATACTTATTCCTGCCTCAGTGCAGGGGATTAGACTAGATGACTTACTGAGGTCCATTCCAGTCCTACATTTCTGTGATTCTATACTATCGCAGTACTACTAATATAAATGGTACTCTACAACAGGGGGTTCTCAACCTTTTTCTGAGGCCCCCTCAACATGCTATAAAAACCTCTATGGCCCACCTGTACCACAACAACTGGTTTTCTGCATATCCAGTAGATTAAAAGCCAGGGCTTGTGTTAGGAAGTAGCAAGCAGGGCAATTGTCTATGGCCCCACACCACAGGGAGCTCCACAAGGCTAAATTGCTCAGGCTTTGGCTTCAGTCCTGTGCGGCTTGGGCTCTTGCTTTCTGTCCTAAGCCCCAGCGAGTCTAATGCCTACCCTGCACTGTGGTTTATTTTGGGGGAGGCCCTGAAACCTGCTCACGGCCCTCTAAGGGGCCTTGGATCCCTGGTTGAGAATCACTTCTCTACAAATAGTGTGTAGACCTAAATTACAAATAACATTTGAAAAAATAGTTACAAATCAGTGATTTGTAAATCATTTTGTAGGACCAAAAGCACTGTAAGATGTGCAGTTCCTTGCTCTGTTTAGAAACTTTTGTTTGCTGAAGTTAACATTTGTATTGGAATAGCATAAAAAGGCTGTCTTCAGAACCAGAGCCCCTTTTTGCTGTATGTTGTACAAATCCCCAGCTTATAATCAGTTGATAGGTTCCTGTACCACTGTACATGGGGTAAAAAGCTGCTCAGGTCATCTTCAATGTAAAACGTATTTATCGTGAACTTGAGCTGTCGTCACGTCATTTCATAGCTACCTTTAAAAATTTGTCATGGGTAACGATTGACTGTAATAGAAGTTAAAATGCCTGCCATTGTAATGAAATAGGCACCATCGCAGGTCATAGCACATTCTGACCTCGTTGACTACCCTAGCCTCATTGTCATTTTTAAATATCTTTGGGTTGTTACTGCTCTGATCTCATTTAGAACATGGGCTTCCCCTTACAATTAGCATCTGTCTTCTTAAAATAACCAACATTCTTTAACATAAAGAGTAAAAGTTGTCTTAAAATATTTTTTAAAGTGATTTGGTTCCTAAGGTTTGAAGCAAGTGGAGTGTCAACTTAATACTGATGAAATTAAGTGAAAGGCTCTAGTGCAGATTGCTTCAGTGTTTAACAGAAATGGAAAACTGAATTGCTTGAAGAATAAATCCCCTCACAGGAAGGGAACATAAATTATCTTTGTACAGTAAAATTTGTTTTCAAGTTACCATGTTTTTCCTATCTAATAGAATTTACTTTTGGACAATGGTCAAAGAAATGTGCAGATGAACGAGATCCAGAATTTGCACCACCTTCCAATTACTTTGTTTGTCAAAAGAGAGCCAATAACTACCAAAGCCAGAGTTGGAACAAGCTTGGATCCTCTCATGAGAAACTGGGACAGGAGTCAACACAGAACAAGCCGTTTCCATCGATGCAGAATTACAGCAACAATTCGGAGGATCAGCAACCAGTTTACCAAAGTCTAGATGACATGTTGTCTTACTACAAACAAATGACTTGAGCTTATCAAAAGCATAAGCAAGAATCTTAACTTAAATAAGTGAAATAGAATTATGTTCTTAGCATTCACCTATTGTTTCTCTCAGCTTTTGGGGAAATAAGGTTCCTGTAAATAGTTACCTTATTAATTAAAGAAATCTGTCATGTGAAGTAATGCTCTCTGAACTGTATCACACAACAGCCACACATTTGCTTCATCAGTGCTGTATTGTATTAAAAGGATAAGTTTTGATGGTGGTATTTGACACTTATTTTTTTACCCTATAACCCTATTCTTTGTCATTTTCCTGCATTTTGCCAGTTTTGAAATTTATGAATAGAGATGTTATTTTTAATAGGTAACACTTGTTTTAGTCCTTTTTCAATGACTCTCTTCCCCCCCACTCCCCCAAAAAAAGGATGTTATTATAAGAGCTAACTTCTAAGAAGTGTCAAATTGAGAATACTCTGTCAAACTGAAAATCAAGTCCAATGATTATATGGTAAAATACTTCTAAAGAAACAACATTCAGCCAGTTACTCCTATTTGCTAATTAAACCATCTGGTGTTTAAATACAAAACCTTCATTTTTTTTTTATGAGAAACTTATTTGCCTACCTAATGTCACCTGTTGACTTTACTGGCTAAGGTAGTTCACTTCCTATCCCTAAATAGTTGTGTGGGGTTCCTTATGTTGTTGTTATGCCTGCTGCATTCAGGAGATGTGTGTATAATCTGTAATTCTGTAAAGCACTTCAAAGCTTGAGAGGCACTGCATAAATCAATATATAATATCCATATGAAGGGGTAGACCAATCATAAACACATGTTTCAAGCAGAAGCCCTAGCACGTGATACTACCATCTTAATAGCTTAAACAGATCTGATATATCAGTGTTTCCAAGATACATTTTTTTCTTGCTAGGTGTATATGGCTTTATTTTATGTTTAACCCATTTACCAACATACTGACATTACTTTTATATGCTATTCCAATAATTATTGTATAACTAAATTGATATGCACGCTACTACTACACTTCAGATAGCTAATAGACGGTGGTACTTGATATTTAGAAAAAATAAATTTGATTGCAGGGGGCAATTTGGATCATTGGAGTTATTTTGAAAGCTTATACGAGGACACCAAGATAGAGTACATTTGAAATGAAATTTCCCAGATTACCACTGTCACTTAACCTTATAAATACTATCAAAGTGATAAGCATGACAGAAAATACTCAACTTGGCATGGAGACTGTCAATGTTTTACTCTTGTAATAGTGCTTTTCATCCTAGGGTCTCAGAGTGCTTTGCAAAGGTTGGTAAGTAATAGTATCCCTATTTTACCAATAGGGTCAGGAGTGTCAAAGTAATTTTAGTTTCATATTGCTGTTTAATAGATTTAGTGCTTGTAAAAGATGTTGCAGAATGAAAATTTTAATCCACCCAGTGTGTGCAGCTCAGCTAACAGTGCAAATTTCTGTGCCTTCCTCACTGATGTTTCAACCCTGACCTAAACCAATTTTTAAGGGTTGAGAGGGGACATCCATCCGCATATCCCTCTCATCCTCTGAGTTTGTCCCAATGGGAATGAATTTGAAGCAGCAAACTAGAAGCAAACAGTTCTTTGATAATAATTGTTTGGACCATCCAATCCCCTCTCCTTCGTGCAAAACAAAAACATATAACCATGGATTTCTTTTTAAAGAACTCAAAACAATTAGCCAATTTACACTGAAGTAAAATGAGAGGAAAATGTTCTAAATGTGGCCACTTTTACTGACCGTCAAAGTTTAACTTTCTTTATAATGATAGGTGGCACAACAAAAACATGCTTTTCAATTCTGATCTCTCTGATTTATGAGTCAAAGTTAACGTCCACCAGATGGCAGCGTAGTACTTACTTGCTAGTAACATCTCACTGCAATTGCTTTCATCCATGTGTGCAATTTATGTACCATTCCCTTCCCATTAGCATTGAGGAATTATCTATATGTATCTCCAGTACATTGACAGGCTATTACAGAACCCATAACAATTATCCCAAACGGTACACTGAAGAAGGTATAGCTCAGGAGCTTTGGGCTAGCACACAGCCATTTCTACATTTAGGCAGCTGCATTCAACAACGCCATCTGCAGATGGAACCCAGAGCTGAACATGAAACGGGCAGGGTAGTCTCAATAGAGTGCCATCAGTTGTGGAATTCACAGACATCAAGCTAAAGTTAAATCTTGCAAACTTTAGGAACTAATGCATGGCTGAACTCGTGTAGCAAATAGCTCAGCTATACAATGTCCCCAGCACTGTGCCCCTGGAATAAATAACTTAGATTCCTCTTATAAACAGCTTCAGTGTATGAAGGAGGGGAGAATGGTTTGCTAGTCTAGAAATGTTGACATATTTAAAGAATGTAATGGTAGCTAGAATGTACGGTAATGGAATCTGTTGAAAAACATAATTGGCTTTTGATCAGAGATTCAGGGATCAAAGTCCTTTACAAATATTAACTAATAACACCTTCAGGAGGTAGGGAAGTAAATATTACCATCTCCATGTTATGAGAAGGGAAACTGAAACCAGTTATGTGACATGTTCAAGGCCACAAAGAACCACCAGCTGAGGAGGATGAAGATTTGGGAGTTCCTGATTCCCAGTCCTATGTTCTGGCCATTAAGCCATACTGATACTCTACTATATAATTCTGAGGCTCTCTTTCCCCCTAATTTACTGCTTGTTAATTTACCAATCAAGATATGAGAAGAACTCTTCTCCTCTCACAGAGTCAGTTGAAGCCTATGCCCATTGTGTACATTCTTAAATTCCTCTTAAATTTTAGGCCAGAGTAGTTTTGAAATTTAGGTGAGCAATGCTCTGTACCAGCCAAGTGGTTTATACTGTAGGGTTCTGACCTATTGTGACATGTAAATGTTCAATTTTAGAATGTAGAACTTGGAGAAAATCACCTATTCTGTTCTCGTTGACAACTAATATAGCTTATAATAGCAACATTCATGTTTGGAATACCTTTGTTGTTTTTTTTAATCAAGAGTAGGCTGCATTTAAAGCTGTGGGTTTGATGCATCTTAAATGATCGAGGTAAGAAATTCAATATATTTTACTGTAAAAAGTTCTAATCTACTGTTGATTCCCATTTTGAAGCTGTGTTTTGTCATTACTGAAAAATAAAATCTCTGGTGTTCATTAACTAGATGTTTGTAGTAGACTTTTGTGTTCTGATCAAAATTGGATCAAAACCACATCCAGAGTACAGGAAAAAAAAAAAAAACAGGTTAAGAAAACCAACAGTTGGTTGCAGCTAAGTGAGCAAATCACCCAGGTTGGAAAAGGGTTATGTCATGGTTAAAACACAAGACACAATTAGAGCTGATACACATGATGTTTAGAGGCCCAATGCAGATTTCCTTGTCTGAATGGCTTGAATAATTTGGTATTGGACTTGTGCATGTGAGTGCACTAGTGGATTTTTCTGCATGTTTATCACAATCTGACCCTAAATATCTTGTGCAATTAGGTATAAAGGGTGGGTTTTTAAAGGTGCCAGGCACCCAACTCTTGCTAAATTTCAATGAGATTTAGGTGCCTAATTCCGTTGGGCCTCTTTAAAAATCTAGCCTAAAGGTATACGGTGAGCCCACAAAGATATGGCAGCTAGAAAGTAGCAACATGCCTTGTGTGTTGGACATTTAACATTATTTTAAAGTGGAAAAATAGACGTGAGTGCTGTAATAGACCTGCAGCAGTATAGTCCATTCATCCTCCACCGTAGGAATGTCTCCTCCAACCCAGACTTCAGTACTTTATCCAATTCAGGTTTAAATGACCCAAGCAATGTGAGCCATTAGGGTGTTAATCATGGAATCCTACTCAAATTCCAGCAGGAGCGAGCCTGCGTAGTTTAAACACCACACTAGTATTTATTTATTGTCCTAAGCTGGTGTGCAATGTTGCTATACACTTTTACACTCCTATTGGATTCCACATCAGAAGTGGCTGCATTTCTGCAGTGGGTGAAGCAATTCCTGCATGAACGTTTTTTTGATTGAGTAATATGTTTGCGCTACTACTTTCCTCCTAGGGTCTCAACGCTGCAACTATTTATGAATCAAGACTCACATCACTGTTCTGAAATAGCAGAGTGTTGCTGTCCCTACTTTACAGATGAGGTGAAATTGTAGCACACTATGTCTATCATTCAAAGTCACACAACGAGTCTCTGGCAGAGCAGAGATTTGAACTCAGGTCTCTTGTCTCCCAGGTCTGAGCTTAGTGCACTACTAGACAATGCTTCCTTTAAAGGCACTATGTAAATCAACGAATGTAAATCATAATTTGGAGTCGAAGCAGAGATTTAATTGGATCTGAGCAGACTCGTGCAAAACAGCAGCCAGAATGTTTTAAATGTTGGCCTCAACTTGAATAACAAGTTGTTCGTTATTGTTTCCTTTGAACTACATTCACGTCTGTCCCTGTTCTATGTTCCTATTTTGCATCCCATTTTAATCACTGACAAAGCTTTCCACCATCCCCGTTCCACTCAGGCTTCCTGTTTTCTGGACCTTTCTGATTCTTGGGTATATGTGACTTGAGAACTGTAATGTCCTGGGTTTGGTTCTGAAAACTTGCCTGAAAAGCTAGACTTGGAATAAAATAGAATAACTGAAGGCAAAGGGTACAAATTTCTCATCTTATATAGTAAAAATGGCAGAACAGAAATTAAAATGAATGTAAAAATTTATCAGGAGTCAATTTGCATGCCGATGTCTGGATTAGCTAACCCCTAGCCAGCCATAGAAATTTGAACTTACATAAAAATCAGACTGACACTTCATTAGTTCCAGCTGAAAGTTTACTCTGTAATTGAGAAAATTTGCTTCCTTTTCCTAATTAACCCAAATGTAATTGATCTTTCACACTGAGGCACCTGCAGCTATATTTGGGATAAAAGTAACCACTACCACTCTGGAAAGTTTAAAATATCTTTAGTTCCAGGATGGTACCAGACTTAAGCTCTGCCACTAACTCACTCAATGGCTTAATCTGTGGCACAGATATACCTTGCAATAGCTACCTTTATAAATTCACTAATTAATGGGAAAGTGCAAGGTGATGGTGGCCTTATAATGCATTTTGGTCTCTTGAAACCCAGTCTTTGCCCTGGACAACACTGTCATCAATGTGGTAAGGTTGGCATGTTCATGTTGAAGACGTGTGCTGACCTCCTTGCTTCTTAATGACCTAAAGTCTTTATCATCTCCTTCTCCTCTTCTATTATTCTTTGCCTCCTTGCCCCTTCTGTATCTGTAATTCAGTTTCCAGGACCCATACAGTTCTCAGCATCTCTGCTGGGTCTGCCAACAAGAGTACCTAACTTTGGGAACTGATTCTCTGAGGTGCATATCTGTGCAGCAGAACTACAGCAGTCAGCTTACTTCCTATACCACCAAAAAGCTGTCAGAGGTAATAACTTTGAAAAGCAGGCCTAAAAAATAAATAAATGATATTCAGTGCATCAAATAGTTTAGTATCCAATTGTGCACCCAATATTTCAAATGCCAGTACTATGATTACACAAGTATTTGTGCATGCAATTAGCTAATTAAATACACATGTGTACAACATCTGTATGATTTCTGCATACAGGTATAGCAACTGTCTATGCAAATTAGGGATACAGCTGTGCCTTCATTTTGCATCTACAATTGCATACCTCAACTATGAGAATCAAACCCTATTTTTCAGTTGATCTAAATATGCACACAGAGTTAGATCAGGCATTAAATACATAGTACTGGCCAAACAAATACTCATATACTCAATTAAGAGAAGCTGGTGTAGCCTCATGTGTACAGAACGGGGGTTGTCAAAATCATCTATAGACGTAATCTGATGTTTATGACAAGCATTGCAGTTTGACAGCCTCTGAGACCTGGTACCACAAATGACTCGTATTCAGAGAACTCTTTTTATATCTCATATACATTTAAATTCCCTTTGCTGTTTCAGCTGCATATGATATTCCCATTCACTTTGTCCTTCAGCTGAGACATTGCACTAGATTCTGTTCTCATTAATACTAATGTAAGTCAAGCTGATTTATCTAAGATACATGTAGCATGCAAAACATTAACTTTTAGAGGCCAAATCCAGAGTAGATCCAGTGCATCAGGATTTGGCCCACTGTCCATAAATGTGAATACATTAATTTTAAAAAGTCAAAACAAGTCAAGTACATAGCAATTATAGCTATCTTTTTATTATCTTTCACCTTTCTACCCTCTGTTCTCTCTCATGCTTTACCCCATCCCTCGTTTTGATGTGACCAACTTAAACTGTAAACTCATGCACACCCAGGGCATGCTTGAAACAACAAGAAAAACAGTCTGAAATTCCTCCGTTGAGTTAAATAATGGCCACATTCCAACAGAGGTGGCTTCATTTCAGTACTGGGGGAAGCGATCCATTTGCAAAGCTAATCCACTTCACAATCCACCAGGATCAATTAATACCTTCATCAGTAAACTATTAATCAAATTTAACCATTACTAACACCTTTTACTATTATTCCAGTGGAGCATATTCCTTTTGGTCACCTCGTCTGCAGTGTAGGTCTATGATGGAAGATAGATGATAAAACAAAATCTGTTTTCCCATAGATCACATCCAATGAAATACCCACAAGTGAAATAGCTACGTGGGTGATATGAGTGCCAAAAGAAGTGATGCCAAGTTATATGAAAAGTTTAAAGTGACAGCACCGGAAATGCTGGCCCAAATCATCCAGGTACTTGCATTATGCCATAAACTGGACATCCATGTGCCACAAGGGGTCAAGAACCTCTTTGAGTTCACATGGGAGGAGCTAACAATAACGACAGAGAGGAAAGTCATCATTGGAGAGTACTGTCCTGTTGTCCATTTAGTCCGTACCATGGAATCATCTTTCTCTAGCACTACCTACAAGAGCCATACAGTGAGGAAATCTATCCCCAAAAGCACAATATCAGAGCCCAGCTATCTGTCTCCTTCAGCAGAAAATCAACAAATACTCCTCAAGTTCCAGCAAAGGTCAGTCCACCTGCTGAGCGAACTCCTCAAGCTGAAGATGAAGGCGATGATTGATTCTGTTACTGGTAAGGACACCTCAGTTACCTTTAGTTTTCTTTCACTACATCGATAGAACACAGCAGTCACCACAATGGAACCTGCCCCTGGTCTGGGAAGCTGTGCTAGAACCTCTATGGCAACCCCTTGCCCTCATTAACCATGTTAAAATATGATTGTAGCAAGTGTGCCTGTGACCCTAGCATGGCGAAGCCCTTAGATATTCATTCAACCCAGTTATCTCTACGGCCTAGTCCACACTACAGCGTTAAATCGATTTAAACAGCATTAAATCGATTTAACGCTGTACCCGTCCACACTACAAGGCACTTTAAATCGATTTTAAGGGCTCTTAAAATTGATTTCTGTACTACTCCTCAATGAGAGGAGTAACCCTAAAATCGATATTACTATATCGATTTAGGATTAGTGTGGACGGAAATCGAAGTTATTGGTCTCATTCTTTTACTGAGCTACCCAGAGTGCACCACTCCGGAAATCGATGGTAGCCTAGGACCATGGACGCACACCACTGAATTAATGTGCCCTAGTGTGGACGCGTAAAATCGATTTTATAAAACCAGTTTTATAAAACCGGTTTTAATAATTTCGATTTTATGCTGTAGTGTAGACGTGGCCGACATCTGTTCAATGCCTTTGAGCAGATAAGGCAATTCAGGTAACTTTCTACATAGTTGTCAGTCACAGAGTTTAAGGCCAGAAGGGATCCACAGATCATCTAATCTGACCTCCTGCACATCAGACTACTACCCACACCTTGTTACTCTTGAACTGAGCCCCATCACCCGGATTAGACTGAAGTCTTACAGCCCTCTGGAGCAGGGCAGCCCAGGGCGGGGCCAAGTGGGGCAATTTGCCCCAGGCCCCACAGGGGCCCTGCAAGCCCTGGCCCGGCGGCGGTCCAGGGTCTTCAGTGGCATTTCGGTGGCAGGGGGTTCTTCAGTGCTGCTGGAGACGCAGAGCAAATGAAGGCCCCCTGCCACCGAAATGTGGCCGAAGACCCGGACCTATGCCAGGTGAGTTCAAGCATCGCAGCTCCCCCGCTTTGCCCCAGGCCCCCTGAATCATCTGGGCGGCCCTGCTCTGGAGAGTAAACTACTGTGTGCCACAGGCAGAGAATGGGAGGGATCTAGGTGCATCAATGCCTGAGGCCCCTGCAATGGCAGAGAACCAATGTGGTGAGTGTGCCCAGATGAGCCTAGTAAGCAAGCACTCCCCCCACCCACATGCTAGAGGAAGGTGAAACCCCCCTCTCCCAAGTCCCTGCCAATCTGACCCGGGGAAAACTTCATTCCCACTTCCTAGAATGGTGATCCCAAGCATGTGAGCAAGACCCACCAGCTAAGCATCTGAGAGAGACAATTTTCTGTACTGCCTCATATGTCAAACTGTTTGAATCACATCATTATCGGCTCTAGAGGAGAAAGCATATTAACACTTCTATGCACTTGTTATCTTAGGGAGAAACTCTGATTTATTGATAGAAGACGGCATTAACAGGAAGAGACTTCTAATTTTTTTCAACTTGATTTTTTTCCCCTCAGGATGTAGTTCCGATGAGGTTACCAGAAAGTTTTTGGAGGCAGGTCAGCTGCTATGTCCCAAGAACCAGGAGGAGGCTGCTGAATTAATGGCACAAGCACCCAGAAAAAGAGGTGGGGATAGAAAATGGTATCCAGGTTTTTGAAGGCTGTGATACAATTGTATCCTTCTTATAGGAAATAAAATAAATAAGCCTAATGGTTTGCCTGTATAAGTGTGCCTTTTCTTACAAGGATCTCAAAAGGGATTTACACATACTGATGAATTCTCACAGTATTCCATGAAGGTATCCATTTTACAGAGAGGGGGGACTGAGGCACTGAGAAATTACTTGACAGAAAATTAATGGCAGAGCTAGGAAAAGAACCCAGGATTCCTCAGTCCTAGTGCCCTCCTCTGTCCACAATAAATAGATTTCCCACCTCTTTAGTACTATTAACTGTACTATATTCATTATCATTAAGGGTTCCAACCAAATGTGGGACCCTACTGTGCTAAGCTGTGAACAAAGAAGAGCTCCCAGGCTACATAGACAAGACAGACAAAGGGCGTGGAGAAGAAAGTATAACCATAACCCCATTTTACAGATGAGGCAAAGAGAGATTGAGTGACTTGCCCAAGGTTATGCAAAAGGCTATGAAAAGTGGGGAATTGAGCCCAGATCGCCTGAGTCCCAGTCCAGTGCTTTAACCCCAGGAACATCTTTCCTTTCTTCCTCCAGCCCCGGGTTTATGAATCAGGCTGGCAAGAATTGTGACACAACTGAGGCATCTGTCTTCATTTCCACAGCTAGTTTCATTTGCAAGTTCTTGGTTGGTTGGTTTTAACTTCTAAACCCTGGTTTCTGCTTAATCCCAGTGTCACATGGCAGCTGCAAGCCCATCCCTATTTCCTCCACCATTCAACTAATACACCAAGTCTCTGTGTCCTGCCTCACCTTCTCACTCGCATCAAAGGAAAACAAACTACCAAAGGCCTCAGGTAAGCACGATGCCCTCACCATGAATAGCAAGTGCTTTACCTTCAGCTAAAAGAAAGGCCCATATAGGAGTTTGTGGCAGCCAGGGTGGGGGATCCCTCATCTGCATTATTAATATCAGCTTCACTCCTGACTACAGTCTACACAGGCAAATATACCAGCAAACAATGGGAGATGCTATACAGCCTGGGTGAGGTTTTGCCCTGAACTATCCATCTTAGGTACATATATGGCTCCCATTACTATACTAAGTGCCTTACAATTTTTTAACATATTTATTTACCCACCCAGTGCCCCTTTGAGATAGGGTCAGTGCTATTCTCTCCATTTTACGGATGGAGAAGTAAGGCACAGAAAGGCTAAGTGACTTGTCCAAGCTCATACAGGAGATCTGTAGCAGAGCAAGGAACTGATCCCACATCTCCGATTTCCTGGCTAGCAACCTAACTCCTGGATCATCTTTTCTCCCCCCATCTAAACAAGCAATCTTCAGGATCTTTTTATTCAAATGACGGTACCATTGTGTTCCATTTTGGTATTCTACTTTTTTCCTCTTCAAGGCTTCTTCCCAGAACCCCTTCTAGTGTTCCCATGTGTGTATTGCATATACTGACTTCTACTTTATTCCATTACAGTTGCAACTGCTCATAAATTTTCTCATGAGAAAGGCGAGAACATTTTCATGAAAAATATTCCCATTTCAGATGGCTTTAATTACAGTAGCGTGTAGATGTGACAGAGCAGGGGCTGAAAAGGGTACTATGAGGGGGAATTAATATAGCTTTCTGATAGGTACAACTTGTCTATGGTGAAAAGGGGGTTAATGTAATCTCAGCTCCCCCATCCCTTTGCACAGATTCTCAAGGCAAGGGCAATAAGAGGGACGGTTTAGGAGACTGGCTGCTTTTAGTCTTTGTCTCAACATTTACTTTTGCAGGTTCCCCTAAATTCAAACCTATGCAGGAAGCGATAAATGTTGACCATCAGCATGACCCGTGCCCTGAAGCCAGGCAGAAGCTCAGAGAAATGTGCCGACATATGTAAGCATCTCCAATGACCAAGGCTAAAGCCTAAGGCTTGGGTGGGAAAAGGACTAAGTGGTGGGACAGGAACACAGAAAAGTCCATGCCAGATCAGATCTATGGTCAGTCTTGTTCAATATCATGTCTCCAGCAGTGGCCAGCAATATATTTTTGATAGGAAGACAACCCCATAAGGGACAATTATGGAATAATCCACCCACAGGAGAAGTTTCTTCCTAATCCATCTCAGTTAGTGGCTGGTTTACATTGAAGCATGAGGGCTCATATCTCTAAAACTATTTTTGGCTGATAGGTTTCTCTTGTCTGATTAACTTCAGGTTTCAAGGAAATAGGCATTTTAAAGAGTTGTGTTTGTTTATCTGTCATAACACTCTGTATTGGCCATGGGCTATAGGCCCTCCCTCTCAGGTAGCTGACTTGAATTGAAAGACTAGAATGCCAGCAAGGTTCTCTGGAAGATAACTTCTCACAACATTATATATTCTATCTGTGGAATAGAACATAATATATATAATGTTGTGAGAAGTTATCTTCCAGAGAACCTTTATATATATATATAAAATTAATTAGTGCCTGTCATCCTAAGAATGCTTTAAAGACCACAGAGATTTCAGCCATATCTGGAGTAGAAAATAATTTCCAATCTCTGTCCCACAACAGTATCAGAGGAGGGGAAGCAAAAGGTTAGTTTTTTGAAATTGAAACTGCAGGGGAATTTATGATGACACACTCTGTAATTACTCAAATTGGAATTGATTGAGGATACTATGGTTAAGGCTTCTATTTGTGAGAAATGTTCCCTGTGATCTTTTCTGACCACAAGAAGATAGTCTAAGAACAACTCTCTTAGAAATTTAAAGCAGGGGAAATGATCAGTATTAGAAAATGGAAGAGGATGAATTCAGTCGGAGAATAGAATATTACTTTCAAGAAGTATAGAGTATTACATCACTGGGGGCCAAAAACAAAATTAAAACTATAGCCAGTAGAGTGCTATAAAAAGAAGAAATGGGTGGTTCAGAGAATTGCTAGTGAGGAATGATCTTTTCATGTCTATATTGCCAGGCTGATAGTTGTTACAATCGGATGGCTAATTGGTGACCAGTCTCTCATCTGGTACCCATTGGCTAGATATCCACATGACAAAAAATTGGCACTGAAAGATGCCCTGTGTGGTAATCCCAATAGAGAGGCCAAGAACTGACTGAACGAGCCCTTGTGTTTGAACATCCCTCTCATTTGTAGAGATGTTCCCCCTCAGGTCAGAGATGAAGCACGTTAGCAAGTGGAGAGGCTTGGCAGTAGCTTGCACTGTATCTCATTGTGTGTTATTTGTTTTGTGAATGCATTTCTTTTCATCCGGTACCTTTCAGAAGCAGTAAACTCGCCACTTTAAAACAGAGAGAGAGAGAGAAAAATTAGTAAGATTGTTCAAAAAGAAAAGTGGGCAGAGCCCTTTCTTGACAAAGGAGTCAAAAAAAAAAAAGCCTGACTTGTACAATAGTAATTTCAAAATAAATGCAGAGGGCCAGACCCTCAGCTGGTATAAATCAATGAAATCAATAGAAACACACCTGTTCATGCCAGCTGAGGGCCTCGCCCCCTGGCTTCATGAATTTGGACTGTTTCAGGGACAGACAATTCATTTATTCCTGTTCACTTTAGAGAGGAAGAGAAGGCTGCAATGAAAGCAAAGGGCCATACCAAGCCCCTAATAGTGCGAAACTATACCACTGTGCTCGGGTTACCGTCCATCTCCTCTAGAAGAGGTGGGCAGATGGTCCCACTGCCAACAGAACGCAAGCCTAAACCACCAAAGCTCTATTTTGCCTTTCCTGATGGGACAGCATTTATTTTGTATCCTTCTAGTGAAACCAAGGAAGAAGGGGGGGTTATAACAGGATTTACAGGGAGATGCTTCTTCTGTGCCACTCCACAGCCACAAACTGGTCACTTAGTATCTGGCCCTAGATTAACATAGGCTCTGTCGACACTAATCCCCCTGAGCCATATAATAGCAGCGCAAGTACAATTGCCTTTCCTTGGTGAAATATCCAAATGTACAGTACACAGTACAAAGAACGAGTTGCTGAGGGAGCCAGGCTTTCGGATTAGTTCTCTATGGATGTCCAAAGAGAAACAAAATATTGTAGATAGTTACTGAATGCTCATACTAAGGAGAAATCAACCCATGGTATATCCTAGAAGAAAATAGTGTTCATACATGATTTAGATATTTTTTGGTGAGGGACTGGGAGGGGAGGATTTATAGTGGCAAGATCTTGAAATAGAAGGAGAACAGTGCTTTTTCATGGGTCTAAGAGAAAATTCAGACTGGACAGTGATCAGATTTAGTCAGGCATACACATACACACACACGCACTTCTGACTGTTACACACCCTTGTATTACATAACAACTCAGGCTAACACATTTGAGAGAGAAGATGAGTTCTCCAGGTGCTTTGAGGCTCAGTGGATTCCTGCAGGCTACTTTGATCTGATTTCCTGCAAGCACCCAATGGCAGATTAACCTTTCCTAGTCCCTCAGTTGAAACTAAATTGTGCCACCCTTCCAACACAGCCTACTGCATTTGTCTTGATCCAAGAGATCGGAAAGCCAGCCAATGGATTCTAATAAAAGATGTGCTCAAGCCACGTTGAAACAAAAGGTGGAAGCATGGTCTATACAAGCATCGTATAGCATTTGTTTTGGTTCTTTCCTGACTGCTGGATGAAGTCCCACGTTTAGGACCTAATCTCCCTCTGACTGAAGTCAGTGGGAACTGGAGAAGGTAATTTGCTTTTTCCATGTGAACATAAGAACAGCTATGCTGGGTCAGACCAATGATCCATATAGCCAAGTATCCTGTCTTCCGACAGTGGACAGTGCCCCAGAGGGAAGGAACAGAACAGGTAATCACCAAGTGATCCATTCCCTGTCACCCATCTGGTCCATTGCTAACAGCGAGGGATGGGTGAACGCCAGAAGACTCAACCGTTTGGTTTACCAGGCACTAAGAAGCTCGGATACTCAGCCAAACCTCCCCTAAGGCATCCAGATATCATTGGCCAGCCAAACTGTGATGTGAATCTCATGGGAGCAGGTGATTCTTGAGGCTTTTTCCTGGGCTGGAAAGACCATAAGAAAATCCCCTTTTGAGACATTTACTACGGTCACACTTAAAATGTTTCTATTCGTTTGAAAGATTTTACTGGCCAGAGAGAGATTTCTATTATAACTGGTGGAATCTCTCAAACTGGTAGAAAGTGCAACCACTGCTGGCACTCAGATGCTGGGATGATTGGGGTAGTGTAAACATTTAGATTAGATAGATGGAATAGATTACATTAGATTTTGTCCCTTATACTTCTGGTCCTAATTATGATCAGGCTGCTCAAAGACATTTAAAGGTATTATTCTTCATATGGTAGTAGTACCTGGGAGCCCCAGGACCCCCTCTGTGCTTGGTGCGGTACAAACTCAGAACAAAAAGATGGTCCCTACCTGAAAGTGCTAACAATGCACTTTAGTACGTTTAGAAATTTAACCAGGCTGTTTTGAATCCCCAGATAATTCCAGTTCAGGTTCAAAGAACACACCAAGTTTTGGATCCATTTTTTGTGCTCCCCGAGCAAGTTTTCCCAATGCTAATTGTAGGCCGGTGATTTTCACTGAAAACCCCTTTGCAGAGCACAGCTGGAAACACTGGTGTTCAGCTGCCATTCATAATTAATAACCCCGTCCATCCCCCAAAAGACTCTGAAATTGTTGGGGATAGTGGGGAGAAATGCAGCTTCTTGCCCAGCATAATTTAATTTTCATAAATTAAACTTTCAGTTCCAGTCCTTCAGGGAGTTCACAGACTGTTAAGAGGCAATGAGGGACAAGAGTACTGTCTGAACTACCACTGAATCCCTCACTCCATCTCGGAGCCAATTTCTGCCCACTACCGTTCAGCAACTTTGTCATTCAATCTGTGGTAGTTTCACAAGAGCTCATGTTCAGTTTGACCTTTTGACTGAACTGGCAATTAAGAATTTAAAGCTCCTAGTCAAAAAATTCATATCATTTCTCTAGTTTCAATGAAGCCATTCATCACGTTTTATCCAGTCTCTGCTTTCTAACACCGTATATAAAACACAAAGGGCTCATTTGGTGTCACACTTCCTTTTTGGATTCTGTTTCTAGCTCCTCACTTTGGTTAATAGAATCAATCGCTGCAGTGTTGGTTGTGAAGACGTCAGTGAATTAAGCCCTTAAAGAACTGGCGCTCGAGCGAGAGACAAACCCTGTGCTCCGTCAGACAATCTTTATTCAGCCTAATCTCTAATAGTTTAGCAACATGCACATATCATCAGTACTAAGGATGGAAAGGAGCTTTGGAAGTTTTTGCAGCCAGGATCTGGTGTTTGCCACTATACCAAGGTGCTATATAATGGGAGTAATTGGTAGCATGGCAGTAACTTTGTAGCTGATAGTTATTTCTAGATGGAGAAATTGCTCTTAAGTTTTTCTGCACACAAAGGCCCACCCAATTGCCTTTCAGGCTTAGTGACTTATTTTAGCATCAGAAAAACAGCAAGAAAGAACAAAAGTAAAGTTTCCATACAAGAACATGGTGTATGTTACCCTCTTTGTGACAGTCTGCAGCAGAACTGGTTGGAGATTTTTTTTTTTAAACATACACGATTTTCATTAACATTTAAAAAAATCATTCTTGTCAAAATTGTAATTTCAAAATTTTGACTTTTTTTAAAAACTAAAACCCCCACATTTTTGGGAAAACATACCATCCAAACACCCAAAAATGTTCAGGACCAAAAACATATAGATTTTTTACTGCAAATTTTCAGGTCTTTTGTTTTCTGATGAAAAATCAACCATTTTCAAGGATGCAGACACTCCCTGCAAAAATTTTCACGTAGTCAATTTTCTGTTGAAAAATAGTTTTGAGATCTTCATCTAATTCTCATCTGCCTCAACCATGAGAACACAATAGCTACTGTCTCTACCCATAAACAAAGTTCTTTGAAGTACATGAGAAAAGATATTCCAGTTTCCTAACTACAGACACCACACTTATTATTTATTTTAGTAATGGATATTGGTGCTGTTTATCAGTAAAGCTGTCAATTACAAAAGACATTTTAACAAACTCCTTGCTCGCTAAGAAAATTCTCTTGTTCCTTAATATTACAAAAGTTTGATCAAAAGTATAGCCCAAAATCATAGATCTCATACTGTGCCCTGAATATTGTCAAACTCTGGTTCGAGTGGACATGTGAATGGAGCTGGTTCCAGAGATGTAGGGCAAAGGTATTCACTTAGAGGCTATTATGTGGTCCAGAACTTAAGTTTCTGCCAGGGTATTGTGAGCTTTAGGAAATGGGGCTGGTCTGATGGTGAGGAGAGGAGGGGAACAAAACTAATACAGTATGATTGCCTTGGAGGCCAAAAATGTCTGTGAGGTCCAAATGCAAGAACTGGAGTTGGTGCTACTTATAATGTGGCAAGATGTAGTTGAACAGAGCATCCCAGAAGGTCTCTTATATACAAGTGTTGACAGTACTTAACAGTATGTATAAGTTACCCAACAGGAAATATTGCTGCTTGCCAGTTCCCCATGTGCTGTGTGGGAAAAACAATCACCCTTCTCTTTAATAATGCTCCAAGTCTAGCACTTCTGGCTTCTTTTATAGCTGACTACCAGGCATGTGTGCGTTATTCTTTCAAAGCCAGGTGAGTGGATTTTAACCTCCTTCTATAGTGTAGATAATATGTATGCGGGGGTGGGGGGGCCGGAATACCGATGCCCATTTTCCAGAGCTGTTGAGCAGCTTCCATTGAACCCTGGGAAATGTAGCAATTCAACACCTCTGAAAAATCAGGCCAGGGGGATCTAATTTCAGTAATTGACTGAGTCCCCAACAACCAGAAATGGTGGCTTATTGCACTGGTATAGGTAGTGGTGGAAACAGTGGGCAGAGCAGTAAATGATACAGTGGCATATATCAAAAACAGATTGAAAGAAACAAGAACCATAGCTCAAACACAGAAGAGCATCTTTCATGAGAGAACTTAAAATATTTGCAGCTAGCATTGTAACCTGTGCAGTACATAAAGGGAGAAAGCCTACTGATGCCTAGTGCATGCAATGACTTTCAGTTACAGGTGCAACCCTGTCAGAGCACACAGCTGACAAATGGCAACCCCAGGGGTTTTAAAGCATCCAGAGGGCTGATGGCAATGGGGCTGGGCGGGAGAAGTCTTTCTAAACTGTAACATTTCATGGTCTGAGGACTTGTCAGTGCTCTCGGATTTTGATTTTTAATACTTTATGATTATTTATTTATTTGTATTACCATAGCACCTAGCAGCCCCAGACTTGGATCAGGATCCCCTTCTCTAGTGTATCAAACAGATGCTGCTTGTCTTTACTTTCAAAGCCCTTGCAGACTGTCAAGGCTGAATCCCCACTCTGTCACTCCAAGTGCAGTAAGTGGGGGCTTTCAAGGATTTTAAAAATTAATACTGGCCCCTCCAGGCTTGTATTAAACTCCCAAGGTTACAGCTTCTGTCTGACCTTGGCTAGGTAAACGCTGCCACCACTTAAATGCAAGAAAACCCCTTTGAACTCAGGAAGGAGCACTTGGGAATTCGGTGTCAGGTACCTTCAAGCACTTTCACACTCTCCCCTCCAGGGAAGAGCTGAGAAAGAAAACAAAGGAAATTAGCTGTGGCTATCAGCTAATCAAACAACATATGCACAAGCCTCTTAGGACACCATAAATCCAATCCTGTTCTTTAAAAAGGTAAACGTAGGCTTTTTGCTTGATCTTAAAAGATACAATTACAAAAATTAATCACCCAAAATAGCTTTCTTGGGGGCTCAACTTAAAGATTACAAGCAAACAAAAGCATCTGGGGTTAGCACAGAGCAGATCCACAAGCCAAAATAAAAAATAAACCTGATAGCATCTAACTAAACATTCCCTATCCAATTAATTTCTTCTAGGTATGGAACATGAATTTTCATACCTGGTTCAAGCCTTATACAGCATTGCTGCTCTGTCCCTGCAGCTCAGAGAACAACAGACAAAGGGAAAGTTTCTTTCCAAAATTTAAAAGTTCTAGCCTTCCCATTGGCTCTTTGGATCAAGTGCCCACTCCTTTCCTTTCACCTGTGGGCTTGTTAACCCTTTACAGGTAAAGCAAGCAGAGAACAGACACCAAGAGGGATTTTACAGCTAACTGGCTGGCTGGGTGTTCATAAACAGGGGCTTACCTCCCTCCACCCCCCGCTTCATTTATCTCACAGGCCTTTCCCCATCTTCTGCTCTGGATGTTCATTAGACAATGTTCCCATATCAGTTCAAGAAGAGGTGTGCAAGGACATTTTAATTATTAGTGGTTATTTTGGTGGGTTCTCATCAGTTTAGACCTCAATCCTGCGAACACTTAATCACCCAAGTAACCTTTATGCACATGCACAACTATCCCAGTGACAGCTCATGCATAAATTTACTCATGTGCTCAAGTGTTTGCAAGACTGGGTTCTTGGTAATTCTGTATTGCTTCCATTTGTGTTGTGCATAAGACTCTACACTCCTGGAGTGCTTTCCCATTGGAGGATACCAGCATACTTTACAAATATTACCTAAGTAAGCCTCTGAGCCCTGTGAAGTAGTCATTATCATCTCTATTTTACACATGAGTAGGCTGAAGGCACAAAGAAGTTAAATGATTTTCCTGAGGTCACATAGCTGGGGAGGTGGGGGGAGAAAGCTGGTACAAATTACCAGGCCCCTGTGGTCCAGAAAGGGGCCCGGGGCCCAGCTTCCCTGGCTTTGTCAGCCCTGTTTAGCCGGCTCGCCCTTGCTGGGGGGGCCAAAATATTTTTTTCACAGAGGCCTGAACCCACTCTCAGTGGCCCTGCACATTGATGGCAAACAAAGGAACAAAACCCAGAGGTCTCAATTCCAATCAAATGGTTCCTTTTCATTAATAATAACTGAATATACTATTAAAAAAGTCTCCTATTACTAAGGATAGGATTCTGTCACAGAGGTCACGTCAAATAGCTGGCCGGCAGTCAGGCCTGGGGTCACTGAACAGCTGGCCAGTGGTCAGCCCCGGGGCTACTGAACAGCCACCGCCAGCACAGCAGCAGTGGTCAGTCCTGGGACTGGCAGAGCAGTAGTCCCCAGCCTGCGGACCAGTGGCTGAGGTTGGGTCAACCCATCTGGGGCTGAAGCAGCAGCAGTCAGCCCTGCCAGAGGAGCTGTGATGGAGCTGGAGCAGCTGCAAGCCCTGGCAGTGCTCTGTTTGTAAAAGTCAGGGACAGGTCACGGGCTTCCATGCAATTTTATTTAGTGCTCGCAACCTGCCCCTGACTTTTACTAAAAATACCCATCACAGAATCTTAACCTGACCTTTTGCTTACTGTTTATGATGATCATCCCCATCATTCTTTCTTTAAGAAAGATAATTAATTCTCCTGACCATTAGTCTTTGCACAGAGTGGTATTGGTGCTTATTAATGGGGCATGTAAGAGTTGAATACCAGTGGGCGTAACTGATGGTTACAATGCAGGCCATAACTCAGGTAGAAAAGGTCATCAGAGAGCTGAGCAATGTGTATGAAAGGGGAGGGGAGCAGAACAGAGCAAAGCTGTTGAGTAGTGAAGCCCAGATTTGCACTGGTTTTATGTGATTCTCCGTAAGAGTGTAAAGATCTTCATTGAGAATTTTCCCCTGAGTGTTGGATGTTTATTATTATCATTCCATCCAATCAACATAAATCTAACAAGTACTTCCCCTTCTGTCCTGCCCAGCTGTTCACTTGCACTGATGATGGATCCTGAAGGAGGAGCAGTCAGGGACAGAGATGGATATTTGACTCACAAGTGGAGCTGGGCTTCAAAGACGCAGACTTTACAGTCTTTAGAATTTCAGGTACAAAACTGAACTCCCGCTAAGTGCCAACATTCACAGACCTAACAGAGTCAAAAATTATGAACATTCGCAGACTATAAACTAGCTGTCTGTGTAGTGTGGTTTTGCACCAGGAACACCTTTGATCCTGTCTGAGTTCTTCTGTTCGATGTGATGATGGTGGATGCATTGTGTTTTATTTCTGCCTATTCCCTTTGATGCTACTTTTGCACCCAGACTTAACCTGCAGATTATTTCTAATTTGTCAAACCTGCAATGATATGGCCTTGGAAAGATGCAACTTGTCATTTCAGTTTCCGGCTATGGCTTCTTGGAAAAGATGGGTCTGGGGCATTATTAGTTCGAAAAGAAGCTGTGTGCCACCAAACTGAGGAGACCTTCATAAATTCAGCTGAAATTTCCAAAGTCTCCTAAGGGATATGGGTGCCTAATTCTGATTAGTGTTAATGGAAGTTGGGGATTGGTCCTGGTTTCAGCAAGGGTTTGGACTAGATGACCTCCTGAGGTCCCTTCCAACCCTGATATTCTATGATTCTATGAAATTTGGCATCCAAATCACTTAGGTGGCTCTAAAAATCTCAGTTGAATTATTTAACGTTGACTCGGGACAGGTTGAATGGACCGAAGATTTGCAAACCAGAAGCTTCTTTGGTTTGTGCTCCCTGAAGAAAATGTAGCTGACACTAGGCTATCTCCCAAGAATTAATTACCCTGTGATTCTAATTTGTTTCTGTTTGAGGGTGTTCTCCTGGAAAACTACAGACTAAAGCCCTAATCCTGTGAGATGTTGTTTTGAGAACCCTCAACTTCTGGTCTGAATGAAGCATGTCAGAAAATCACATCTGAACATGTTGGAAATCACAACCCTGTGGGGCTGTGACAAATTCACATAATTTAACTTTGAGGAGTTTCTCATACTTCACCTCATGTTACAGAACCCTCTGCATTTCTTTTTAGTCACAGTTTTGACAGAAGAGAGATTTTCCCATCAAAATCATTTGAATGTCTGCATGTTTTCAATATAGAAACCTGCCCTTGATTAACAAATGAACTCAGTTGTGCGCTAAGGAGGCACAAACCCTGGCAAAATGTGTTAGAGGTGTTTCACAGACCTGGGAAGCTGTCAGGTGAAGAGATGGATAAAAATCTCCTGGAGTACCATGTAGTAAGAAAATAGTGGCAGCAAAAACTAAGGCTTAATTTACCGTGTCCATTATCTTCCTCAGATAAATGAACAGCTAAAACTGAAGGTACTTGGTCAAAATTCCATTACTCTTTCTTTTTCCTGTTTGAGTGAGACCGTCAATATGTCTTTGTCAAGAGCTCCATGCGCACACACCCCCAAAGCTAACAAACGGGTAAGCAGCAGTCATGCATGTATGAATTACATCCGGAAGGATGGCTGATGGGTGCCCAACTAATTGCTAACCAGTTTTAAATTAATTAACCAGCCGTATTATGTGAAATATGGCTAAACTATTGCTGTTTTCACTGACTTAGTCAAGCCTGTTTACCAGAGTGATAAAATAAGGACGGATCCTAACCTTGAACCAAACATAAAACTTGTTTTGTATAATGGAAGCCATTAAAACTCCCAGTGTTTGTTCATCTCTCCTCTCAGGTTTTTCAAAGGTGCAGGTCACCATGAGACACAGTGCAATAACTAAGGAGCTATCTCCTCTTCTAAGAATAGGAAGGTACCATAGTCATTGCAGGGGACTAGAGAGGCAAATGTTGAGGTTTTAATGGTGTCTACTCTAGTTTTAGATAAGTTCAGTTAATATTTTGAACTATTGTTTTGCATGTGACTTTGCATTTCTTGATTTTGAAGCAGACCAGAAGCAGAAACGATTCAGTGTCAGGCCTGATCCTACATTCCTTGTGTACCCCAAATGCCCAATGAACTGTCAGACTGTACTGGTGCTGCACCTGGTGTAACTGAGAAAGGGGCAAAAATAACTTTTTCCTACCTCTGACCCCCAATCCACTGGCTATCTGGTTACAGTGTGCTGCTGAAGCAGTGCAGGAGGGAGCTGAAGATCTGGCCTTGGGTGTGCAAAAAATGCAGGATCAGGCCCATAGTGAGACATAAATGACCTATTTCTAAACTATAGGATGTTAGAGATGTCCTTTGCATTTGTAATTCTTAGACTGTGAGCTCTTCAAGCAGGGAAGGTACTTACTGCACTGTGGTGTGACTATACTAATAATAATCAGCAATATTTCTCACTGGCTTGCAACCAGAAATGCTAGAATTCACATGAAAGGGCAGTTTTCTTCCAATTTCCAGCCTATTTCCTGAACTGAGGGGGTGTAGCTAAATTGGGGGCTATGTTTCACCCACCCTTCCTATGCACTAGTGCTGAAATTTACCCCAGGACAAGGGGGCTAGTGCCAAGCCTTATGCACTTGAAATCCTATGTTAAGGGATGGGTCTGTCTGAGTGAGGCTTTTTATGGTACATAAGTAGGTAGTCAGCAGGAATAAACCTTGCATGGGACCTCTGTACTAGAGAGAATTGCCCCCCGAGCTGCAGGCATTATAGTACAGTGCTGTTTTGCTTGCAGATGCTTTTACCTCGGGTTTTGACTTATCAGCAAAAGTAAACATTACATTTAAGGAAAGTAGATAAACAATACATCCCCGTTTTAAGACTGGATGTTTTTAAATTGCTTCCCAAGGCTCCCATTGACCTTTGAAAAATAACCCCTGGGAACTACATTGAAACCTGCCTTAAAGACAACCCTCTCTTAAGAACCATTCACAGGTCCTTCCCTAAATATTTATACTGTGGATGCACTTTTATAGAAAGACAATCTTTCAATGAAAATGCTTTATTAGCCCAGAGGCAGCCTTCATAGGCTGCCTGAGTGACATATTTCTCCACCATTTGGTGTTAATTGGCCCAGACTTTCTACTTAGAATTCATCATCCTCCCAGCTGGCATTTTTGTTTTTACTATTTTCACTTTTAGAAGACAGATAAAATAAAAAGATTTATTCATCATGCAGAGAGGAAATCTGTCAACTTCAAAACCAAACAGTATGTGGCAAATAAATACGTCTGTACTTGCTGCTAACCTCTTAGCCAGTTTAAGCTGAAAGAATGTTTGAAATCCCATTTATGTTTTAAATCTTTTCTTTGCTTTTCACATTTCTCTCTTGGTGACATTTTTGTTTATGGGCAACTTCATTTTCAGGTTTTCAGTGCTGAAAAGGCAGGACTGCAGGGGAATGTTTATTTGATGGGAAAACGAATGTTACCATTGAATTAAGAGAGGGTAAAATCTTGGAAGCATTTTTAGTGGTGATAGATTTGTAAAAGCTTGTCTAAATTTTGGGCCTGATTATAGAGTCCTTTAAGAACTTTAGATTTGGAGTGGAATGCTAGCTTCATTTTTCTGGTATCTGAGAATGGGCCAGATCTTCAGGTATAAATTAGTGTAGCTCCATTGACTTCAGTTTACACTAATTAGGGATCTGGCCAATTTAAATCACATATATGTAGATGCTAGACATTTTGGATAGCTTTCAAAATGTTCTTGCTCTCCATGTTTGAAATTGCAAGTTTCACTGAAATATATAAATATCTATTAAATATTTAAAAATCTATTCTCGCTATTGTCAAGGAGAGTTTGCATTCAGTAGGAAACATTCTTCATATTCAGTGCTGAGTCAATATGGAACTGTTACGCTGTAGGAGGTCACAGAATTTAAGGCCAGAAGGGACCACCAGATCATCTAGTCTGACCTTCTGTATATCACAGGTCACCAACACCACGCAGCACCCGCTCACTAAACCCAACAACTGAAATTAGACCAAAGCATTAAAGCCCACAGCAGACTAGATTATTATGTGTCACAGGCAGAGAACAGGAGGGACAGGTGCATCAATGCCTGAAACCCCTCAATGGCTGCAAACTGTTTATGTGAAATGTACCCAAAGGATCCTGGCAAGCAAGCAACATCCACACACTGCAGGGGAAGGCAAAAAAACCCCAATGTCACTGCCAATCTGACCTGGGGGGGGGGGAATCCTTTCCCAAATGTATATATGGCAATCATTAGACCCTTAGCATGTGAGCAAGAACAAGCCAGTGAAGCATGAGAGAGAGAGAAAGAGAGAGAGAATGCACGGTGCCACCTCAGAGCACTGGCACATCCTGTCCAAGGTTTCATCTCCAGCTGTAACCATCTCTGATGCTTTGGAGGAAGGAGACAACCCCCCCAGAATACATGAGGGGGGAAGGAGGGCAGAAGGGCAAGATCCCTTCCTGATCTCTGCAGGTGTCTGGCTGAAGCCTTGAAGCAGGAAATTTTAGGAACATCCCACATGAACCAGAAGAGACCCTCAGGGCTGCCAAGCCCTGCCCTCCACCATCACAAGTGACACTGTCATACAATCCCACTCGTACATTTGTCCAGCTCTCTCTCAAAAATAATCCTTCCACTTATCTGAGTCTCTATGGACTTGGTCTCTTCTTTTATATACCCCAAACTCTTCATAGTTAGTGGTCATTCTCACTTTGTACAACACTTTACAGTAACTTCAATGCCCTCTGTGTGAGTTAAATCTTCTCTAAAGCTCACCTTAAAACTTCATTTACCTTTGTTTAAAACGGACACATTTCTACTCAACCTTCCCTTTCTATAATTACATCCTTCAAGACATCTCTCACTACAAATAAATACAATAATCAGCCTGTAGGAATATTTACCTCTATCTTTTATCCCATTTAAATTTCTGTTTAAAACAAAATCACTCTTTCAGTTTTGTACATCATTTTCCTTTTCTCTGTATCCAACTCTGTCAAATTTTTCTATTTCACCTCTCACTGTAGTGCTTGATACTTGGTAGGAAAGAAACTATATACAAATTTATGCTGCATATTTAGTGCCTCTGGTTTGTTTATTATTATTTTTTTTATTTCAGAGATTTTGGTTTAGTGTTCTAAATAATCTATTTTATGCAAAACAGTAATAAGTAACAATATCAGACACACATCATTATGTGTCTTAACTAATATATATTAATTAATAAAATCCAACAATAAACCGAACTCCCTTCCCACTAGACCCAGAGACCACCTCTTCCCTCATTCTCATGGAAACAACCAGAAAGTGTTCATCCGGGTGAATTATGGAAATCCTAGATGCTAAGGGCTCCTTCCCCAAAGCACCGAGCATCAGGTATAGCTCATCCCTCTTACTGTGTACCCAGAGGATGCACCTGTAACACCTGTAGACTCCAGTTTCTCTGTAGTAGTAGAAGCCAGGAGAAGCTCAGACAAGAAGACTACAGAAATCTCCAGACTTTCAAGTCTCCTTCCTCAAAGCAGTGAGTACGAGATACAGTCAGGTGTGAAGTGATTAACCAGGGCCTCCTCACCTCTGAGATAGAGAACAGCAGTAGCCAGGAGGCACCTTCACAGACTCATAACACCATTTGCTCAACACTGAAACTGGATGCTGGATTTGTCCTTTTCATTTCATAGAATCATAGAAATGTAGGACTGGAAGGGACCTCAGTAGGTCATCTCGTCCAGCCCCCTCCACTGAGGCAGGACTAAGTATTATCTAGACCATCCCTGACAAGTGTTTGTCTAACCTGTTCTTAAAAACCTCCAGTGACGCAGATTCCACAACCTCCCTAGACAATTTATTCCAGTGCTTAACTATCCTGACAGCTAGGAAGTTTTTCCTAATGTCTAATCTCCCTTGCTGCAATTTAAGCCCCTTACTTCTTGTCCTGTCCTGAATAGTTAAGGAAAACAATTGATCACTCTCCTTTTTATAACAACCTTTTATGTATTTGAAGACTGTATCACGTCCCCCCTCAGTCTTCTCTTCTCCAGACTAAACAAACCCAGTGTTTTCAATCTTCCCTCATAGGTGATGTTTTCTAGACCTTCAGTCATATTTGTTGCTCTCCAGACTGTCTCCAATTTGTCCACATCTTTCCCAAAGTGTGGTGCCCAGAACAGGACACAATACTCCAGTTGAGTCTTACCAGTGTGGAGTAGAGGGGAAGAATTACTTCTCATGTCTTGTTTACAACACTCCTGCTAATACATCCCAGAATGATGTTTGCTTCTTTTGCAACAGAATTGCGTTGTTGACTGTACTTAGTTTGTGATCAACTGTAACCCCCAGATCATTTTCTGCAGTACTCCTTCCTAGGCAGTCATTTCCCATTTTCTATCTGAGCAACTGATTATTCCCTCCTTTGTCCTTATGAAATTTCATCCTATTTATTTCAGACTATTTCTCCAGTTTGTCAAGTCATTTTGAATTCTAATCCTGTCCTCCAAAGTGCTTGCAACCCCTCCCAGCTTGGAATTGTCTGCAAACTTTAGAAGTGTACTCTGTATGCCATTATCCAAATCATGTATGAAGATATTGAATAGAACTCGATCCCCATAGGACCCCATTCAATATGTCCTTCCACTTGATTGTGAACCATTGATAACTATGCTCTGAGTACTCTTTCTCAACCAGTTGTGCACCCACTTTATATTAGGTTCATCTAGGCTATGTTTCTCTAGTTTATTTATGAGACAGTCATGAAAGACAATATCAAAAGCATTACTAAAGTCGAGATATATCACATCTACTGCTTCCTACAGGCTTGTTACCTTGTCAAAGAAGGATATTGGGTTGATTGACATGATTTGCTCTTGACGACTGTTACTTATCACCTTATCTTCTTGTTGGTGCTTACAAATTGATTGTTCATTTGCTCCATTATCTTTCCAGGTGCTGAAGTTAAGGTGACTGGTCAATAAGTCCCTAGGTTGTCCTTATTCCCCTTTCTATAGAGAATTACTATATTTGCCCTTTACAGTCTGCTGGGATCTCTCCCATCCTCCGTGGGTTTTCAAAGATAATCACTAGTGGTTCAGAGATATTTACAGCCAGTTCCTTAAGAATTCTAGGATGCATTTCATCAGGCCCTGTCAACTTGAAGAATTCTAACCTGTCTAAGATTCTTAACTTGTTCTTTTCCTATTTTAGCCTCAGATCCTATCCCATTTACGTTGCTATGTTAGTTGTCCAGTCACTGCTAATTTTTTTGGCGAAAACTAAAACAAAAAGGTAATTTAACATTACAGCCACTGCAGTGTTTTCTGTTATTTATTTTCCCCTCCTGATTGAGGAATGGATGTACCCTGTCTTTGGTCTTCCTCTTGCTTCTCGTGTATTTGTGAAATGTTTTCTTGTTATCCTTTATGTCCCCAGCCAGTTATTTAATCTTTTTTTTTCCCTTGGCTTTTCTAATTTTGTTCCTATATGCTTGTAGTTTATATTCATCCTTTGTAATGTAACCTATTTTCCACTTTCTGTAGGACTCTTTTGAGTTTGAGGTCATCATCTTTCAGATGAGAAGTAAAATCAGCAGGTTTGTTAGCAGCCATATTCTGCTTTGCCTTCCTAAACTCCCCCTGCAGTTTCAATTGGGCCTGCTCTACACTGGGTCGGGGGGGGGGGGAGTGTCGATGTAAGATATGCAACTTCAGCTATGGGAAAACCGTAGCTGAAGTCGACGTATCTTATTCCGACTTACCTCCCTTCCTCACGGTGTGAGATCGACGTCCGTGGCTCCCCCATCGACTCCACTACCACCGCTCGCTCCGGTGGAGTTCCAGAGTCACTAGAACACTGTTTAATGGCAATCAGTTATCTGTCTGCATTTGTGTGCAGAAAGGTCCTTCTACCATTCTCAACCAATCTGCAGGAGAGAGTGGCCTTTCGAATTGCATTTTTCTGTAGCTGTTCATGGCCCTAAAATAAAACTGAATCAAAAATGTAGTTTATAAATTCTAAAGAGCTACAAGAATTTGAAGACATTTCCATCCATAGGGTTTCAAGATGCAAAGGCATTGGAGAAAAGAGGGAGATTGATTATTTGGCTAACTTATTTTTGATGTCACGTTTCCATTGGATAGGAAAGGAAAGAGGAGTAACACAGGAGTGTTGTGATTAGGTGATTTATCTCTGATATCATATTCCTGCTACCTAATAATGAACTATTATCAGCAGAGGACAGGGATTAAAGGAGAAGATGAGGGAAAATGAAATCATCACCGAGTCTTCCTCATGCTGGGAGGGGCTACCAGTTAAATGGGTAAAAGATCCACTCTTTCTGTGAGACTTGAACACAGGACCTTGGATCTTGACTAGAAAGTAAGACTGTTACCAACTGAACAGGTCTCTAACAGGACTGCACCTGCCTCCCCTCAGTCATGATGTCATTCAAAGTTTGCAGGGCTGGAAACTTAATTCCAATCTTAACTAACAATGGTTGGGTTTCTCCTTTTACTCTTTAAAGATACTTGCAAAAACAAGTGACAGTGAGAAGAAGGAGGAACAACTGGAGAGAGCCTTGGAAGAGATTAAGAAGCGATTTCAGAAGACAGTGAAACAATTTATAAATGCCATTTTGATAGCTTCAGGTATAGTATTTTTTGCTGCATGCCAACAAAGTACTTAGTCCTGTACATACGTATATAAGGTCTGGTGTCTCCACCAAGGGACTTACAGTTTAGCTCTGGCGCATATTAATATAAGGATGATGATGTAAGGTCAAAGTACTGGAGAGGCTGGGAGAAAGAATTGCAGAAAGGCTTTCTGGGAGAAATGGGCTCAAAGGAATGAGTTGAAGGGAAAGAATGATGTGGGTACTGAATAGAGTGGAGCAAATAATTGATTCCTGGTTCAGTGTCTGAACCAAACAAATCAGAAAAAAAAATCATCTTGGATTGACCCCAAATGGAAATGTTTTGGGTTTTTTTGCTGAAACAAAAAACCTGAAAAAATCTTGTTATGGGTCAAATGAAATGTTGGTTTTGACCTGAAATGATTTTTTCCCCCAGTTCTTTGTTTTTGTTTTTGTGTGTTTTTATCCTTTTTTAATTTGTTAAATTTCTAAACAAATATTGTTTCAAAACTAAAAGTTACATTTTCAAAAAGTAACATATCAAAATGTTTTGAATTTTTTTGAACAACTTTTATTTTTTGGAGCCAAAACTATTATCCAGATTTGACCTGAATTCGTGAACACATTCGATTGACTCTGAATTTTTCAGGGAATTATTTTTTTCATCTGGAAAATTTCAACCAGCACTAGAGCTGAAGTTACTTTGATTAAAATATTTGAAGTCATTTAATACTGAAATATTAATGGGTATGTTGAACAGCAGATTTCAAATGGGTGAACTAGAAGACCTAATAGAAAATTTGAATAAAGCCATAGAAGTTGGAGGTGGACTGAGTAACTCCAGAATACCTACGTACACTTGGGAAGGTACATGAATCAACAAGTTACTCAGTGTCCCATTCACCTTTGGGAACCTTGCTCAAGTTCTCTTTCTTTCCCAAGTGAGCATACCCCATTTTGCTTCATCAAACTATCATGGAACTCAAGGCTGACTGACTAACATGAACTAATTTTAAAAAGTGAATTAAGAGCACCCAATATATGCAGCCAGGACAAGGCCAATCACACACAACCTGTCAGAAATAGGGGAGTGTAGGCATAGTGCGTCCAGGGTTGTTTAGATTTCATAGGTCAACAGCTAAAGAGTCACTGTGGTTGTATGGATTTCTGCAGGGGTAAAACGCTGGTGGCCTTTCAAACCAAAAGCCCAAAGCACCCCCTTCAACTTGAGCTAAAGAAAATTCTCTAACAAGCACATCCTTAAGTGTTGTTTTTTATTTGTCAGGTATGATTCCTATAGAATATCCAATCCTAGAAGGAGCAAAGTATGTCAAATTTAAAAGGAAGGAACTGTCATCTCAGGCCTGGGCTAAAAGAGTGAAAGAAGAACATGCTCCAATAGCTTCAGAAACGAAAAGGCCTCAAAAACCTCCTAGCAGACCGATTGACCGAAGGATTCCTCCCAAGCCTTCTCACGGACCCGTGGATCAAAGGAAACCTTCCAGTCACTTGGATACCATGACCCAACCAAAGCCTGCACCAAGGTTTGCTTGGAGATGCACACACTCTTCCTGATAGGGTAGAGGACACAGTGTCACTGAAATTTTGGGTTCACAGTTTATTTTGATCATAGAGGAAATGGTTGTGTGGTGAATGAGGTAAGCAGGCAACTGGCAGGATTAAACTGGATTCTTTGAGACAAATCCTTAGCTGGTGTTCATCAGCATAGCTCTAATGGATTCAATGGAACTCTGCTGACATACAGTAGCTGAGGAACCAGCCCTTTACATCTTGCCTTCTTTTTCAACCTGCTCCACTATTCCTGCTGCAGTTCCCACTAGAATTTCTAAGTGCATAGTACATTCATTCCTCAGTGGGTAGATGAAATCCCCATAGATCTCTATACACAGGAAGACTGAAGAGAGTTTTATGATCCTATCCTACAGAAATCATTTAACAACAGTTGCCCAGTTTGTTTGACGAGTCAGACTATCTTCACCACCACAAGCCCTAGAAATTGAATGTTCCTGTAAGATAAAGCTTAGGTGCTACAAGAACTGATAAAGGGCCATCAAAAGAGTGTGGGTATAGGCCCTGATCCTGCATCAGTAGAATCAATGGGAGCTTCACCACTGACTTCAAAGATTGTAGGATCAAGTCTTAGTGAACCACAGTGAACCAGCTCAATCTGACCTGATGCCCTCGTATTAGTTTCCAAGGGTTCGTCTGCACCTGTTGGAGGATTCTTCCCCTCTGCCACACATTCCTGAATGAACACAACTGTTAGTGGGAGAGAAGTTTTGCATCTTCTGCCTCTTAAAGAGCCACATTCCTTTGATGTTAGGGAATATGATGCTTTTTAAGTTGAGACAGCCCCAAGATGCAAAATCAGGCTCTGGATGCAGGTTCAAAGCCTTCGGCAAAATTTTGGAGGTTCAACTGAATGTATTTTTGGTGTTTTGAGTTTTTTTAAGCCTCTATTTTACATGCGAGCCCACTCAACTTTTTAAGGGTCAGATTTCCATGTTTTAGACATACTGGAGCCTCTGCCTGAAATCATGGTAACAAAGTGACTTGTATTTAACTACTTTCTTGGATTACTGTAGAATACATAAATATATACTTCTGGTATATATGTATCTAAACTGAACTTCATATGCTTTGCAGAGTTAAAACCATTTCAGGTGCAGGTGCACGCCCTGCCAGGACCTGGGCATCATCTATTGCTGACTGCCCAGTTGTGCTCCGGAGGCTGCTATCAAAACAGGACGCTGGTCTGGGTTGCAAGTGCGTCGTGAAAATTCCATTTGTTACCGACTTGGAGTTTGACAAGTTTATTTCAGCCCCCAGAAAGTCCGATCAGATCCTGGTGATCTTTGTCTTGTCATCCCAAAACCCTTCCTATTCTCCCTTCTTGGAGTGGATGTTACAAAGCCTGTACATGGAAAAACAGCATGGCCGCCCATCCCCTTGTGTTCAGGTAAATTGTAGTCAGGGTTAAGAATTGGAGGACAGGAAATGCACATAGGTGATCCACAGCAAGGGGACTGCCTAGTGATTTTCAAGAAACATAAAATGCAGAGTGAGTGACACTAGTGAATGGTGTTAGACTGACAGTCTTGGGGATTATTTTGGGGAAGATCTATGGAAGATCTATGGCCTGTGTTACACAGGAGGTCAGATGAGATGATCACAGTGGCCCCTTCTGGCTTTGGAATCTATGAATCTGAGATGGAAGAACTCTTCATGGAGCAGCTACAACACACAGCAGCAGCAGTTCAAGTTTTCTCATGCTGTCCACTAATGTGCTCCAACTTTGACTTGGGGTGTGGTCGGGGGAACCATTACTAGCAATGAGTGGGGTAGTTCAGACTCCACATTCATTACGTCACTGTTAAATTATAAAATTTGTCCCCAAATGACTTGATCATTTCCCCTTGAAATGATAAATATGAGGCTTTTTGCTTACCACTGAGCTGCAGAATGTCACTGGTGTGATAATATGCAGAGCCCAGGCGGAAGAGATGTCTAATCAACACAAGATGTCATTCTGATTGCTACTATTAAAAGATAAGGCTTCATAATGGCTGCACCCACATTTTGCAAACTAGCCACCAGGATATGCTGCTGTTCTAGCAGAAACAATTGCAAGTGCAATTATCTCAATCTCACTAGGGGTCTCTAGTGATGTCTCAGAACCAGCTGCATGTGCACTTATAAGAAAAACAGCCCTTAAAGAGAGAAACTCAAACTGTACATCAGTGTCTTCAGTTCAGTTCAAATATTGAGGATGTTGCTACATCCGTATTATACATATTCAGAAGATAGGTTCTACTCAAATGAGAGTATCAGATTAATTACTGAGTTAACACTTTATGGTGAATGTCATTCCAGACTGGATTAATAATAAAACCAAGCAAGTTTCACTCGACAGTGACAGTGAAATGTTACAGCAGTGTCAGAGCTCAGAGCCAGCATATATGTAAGGATTTGAGAATTGAATTTCCAACCATTTTGACACACAGCCCTACAATTTAAAGGGAGTCATTGAATGCTGGCCTGGATTCCAGACATGGTGACATGAGAGGTTACAGTCCTGTATGTACATGACCATGTCAAGTCTGAACCTTCCAGCGTTCTTTAGCGTATCTGGCAAAGTGTCACAGTCAGTGAGAAGAAAGAAATGATACAATCAAAGAGCATTTTCTGTGCCGCTAAGGCTAGCTAAATGACATCTCTTTTGCTGCAGTACTTCAAGGCCCTGATCCAAACAACCTTGCACCTGGCCCCAGATGTAGCAGAGTAATTAGACTGTAATTTCATAACACTGTAGTCCTAAACCCCAACCCCCAAAAAAAATCAAAACCCCAACTGCTCCCCTTACTTTGAAAAGGGAGAAATGCCAGAGACTCCAGTCGGGCCTCTAGTCGGGCCTCTGATTGTTGCTATTGGTTTTATTTGGAAGGTGCTCAAATACTATGGTGATGTGCAGCAGTAGAAAATCCTAAAATAGACAGGTTTCAGAGGGGTAGCTGTGTTAGTCTGTATCAGCAAAAACAACGAGGAGTCCTTGTGGCACCTTAGAGACTAACACATTTATTGGGCATAAGCTTTCGTGGGCTAAAACCCACTTCATCAGATGCCTGGATTGGAAAATGCAGTAGAAGCAACTCTCATCTTTTCATATGCTGTGTATTTATACCTCTCTACTGTATTTTCCACCCCATGCATCTGATGAAGTGGGTTTTAGCCCACAAAAGCTTATGCCCAAATAAATTTGTTAGACTCTAAGGTGCCACAAGGATTCCTCATTGTTTTTGCTAAAATAGACAGATGTCAACCTCTTCTGCTTCAAGAAATGCAGTGCGGCAACTCATTTCTATCGAAACCTTCACAGATAAAATATTTTGGTGACTCCTGTTGACTAGTGTGATGTCACTTGTATCATCTAAAACTAGACTGAATACGTCCCTCACAAATACTAGTAGGGAGCAATACCTTTTCATCGGTGGGATTGAGAGAGGCTGACAAAAATCACTTACGTTCTTCTCCATCGTCAATTTCAGAGATTCTAACACTGTCCATTTTTAAATGACAACGACCAACACTAGGGCTTTATTTTTTAGCTGAGACCTGCACTAGAGTTCCCAAAGACCTATTTTATTCTATGCAAGTTTTATACCATGCTCATCACTGTAGTATTAGCCCCTTCCATTAGTGCATCTGTCATATGGAAAGAATGAGTGTGTTTGTCCATCTCTAGTGCAGGTGTGACCCTTACCGCTTGCTGAGGTATGACATGGACAGTGTCACAAGACGAAAGCCCCCCCTGCCACCTCTGCTTGTGCGGAAGCATGCTGTCACTCCGGGAATGGTGCTGGTAAGTCTGGAAGTTTTGCTGCTTGGAAGGACCCTGAACCTTTGACTCAGTGACTCAGTCAGAACACTATGTCTCTGTGATGTATGGTACTCATGGGTGACTACATTACACATAGTGCTGCCTGCCAGCCAGCTCCATTGTGAATGAGGCTGAGTGCCAGCATGAGCTGAAGGAGAAAGAGTCACTGACTCATTAAAACATCTGTTTGTTGGCTATGAATCGTATTAACCCTAGGAAGGATGGTGGTTTAAGGTAGGAGGAAAGTTCCTTTACAAAAAGTTGAGATGGGCCAAAGCTGAAATATTTCAATATGGATCCTGATCCAAACTTCCCCACTTTTGTGTGGATTCAGATTTAATGTCACACAGTTCAAATTCATTTTATAAAGATGGGACCACACCATGAATTTCCCCCAAAATTTCAGGCGGCTGAATCCAATGCCTCTAAGAGGAACCAAGGCCATGCTGTATATGTTCCTCCAGTGCACATCTTGTCGTCTTTCATTATCCATATGCATTACCAAATCAGGAGGTGAATGTGTGACAGCAGAGTGTCTACAACTGAAGAACAGAAGGCACTTTTCTGTTCGGTCACCAGTTACATTCCTGTTCGGCTGTAGAAGTCGTCCTTATTTTGTTTTTACCAATACAACAGCTATTCAGCTTCATCCAGCACCTTTTGTCCCAGGCTTTCTGAATGATGTACAGTCTATGTCAAGACTCACCTTACCTCTCCCTGAAATGAAGCCACTTCTGTGGTGGTTTGCACCAGAGCAAGACTACACAGCCCAGCAAGACTACTGAACACTTTAGGACAGGCACTGAAGAATAACATATCTGGATGAAACTGCAGTAGCAATTTAGGGTGGCAGAATGTTACCCACACTGGAATTTGGCTAGGACACAGGGGTTGGCATCCTTATATTATGAAAAGTTCCTAAAGGGCTTTTAATGACCACAAGTGGCCCTGTCTCACCTAAGTAATGGATTTTATTGTGAAATACTCACTCTGATTCTTCTACCACTGAAGTCAATGGCAAAACTCTCATCCAGTATTGCAGGGTCAAGCGCTCTGTGTGGTAATATTGTGCCTTTATAGCCCTCTAGCTTAACATTTAAGTCCATGCTTAAAGTGAAATAAGTAACCCTAAAGAGCACTCACTCATGATTAAAACACCCTACAAATAATAGACATAGCCATCTCAACTCTAACAGTAACAGCTGCCTCACAAAATAAATAAGTATTCATCAGATATTCTAGATAATCCTTGTGGGTCAAATCTCTCATTCACATCAATGAGAGTTTTAACCAAATAAGGACTTCAGGATTTTGCCTTCAGTATTTAAGCACTCAATGAATTTCTGTTAGTATAGACTCTTCAGCAGTTCTACTCCAAAAATGTGCCAGTCAGTGTTAGTATGTTGGCTATTCCTAATCAGCTGATGACTGTGAATAATTTCACCAGCCCTCTCTAATATCCAGCCAAAACCCTGCCCTCACCCAGTCTCTGCTGTTACATGGCACCATCTACCCAAAGATCACACAATTTACAATGAATCCAGTCGCTCAAGCTGCCCTGTGAAATAAGCACCATCTCCATTTAGCAGCTTGGGAAACGGAGGCAGGAAGAAATTAAGGGCTTTGTCCGTATTTCGCACTGAGTCAGTGACAGAGCTGAACTCACTTGCCAAAGGCCCAGGTTTTGTACAGAAGAAACACCGTGATATTGAACGGCTCAACATTCCACTGCTTTGGGAAGGGCCATTTACATGGAAGTACAGTTCCCATCTTGGGAGTCCTGGCTCACACAGGATTTTATTTGGGTTCACTGAAAGAGGTGCCAAGTCAGATAAGACTGTATTAGAGAGCCTTTTAATGAATGCCCTTCTGTGTTCTAGAATGGCTCTTTTACAGCCTTTTAAATCTCAGACTGTGGAAGTGTAATGCTCTTGTTTCATTGGACAGACGAGACCAGGGATTAGAATGGTTATAAGGCTATTATTCATTCCCTTTAGCAACCAGAATCCATTGGCTGACCTCCTCAACACAGTTAGGCTTATTGTTAATATACAGTCTGGATGTACAGGCAAATAAGATTTTATGGTCAAAACAGAGGTCATTGCAGAAGCATTTGAACTTCATGAAATGGTTTTGCTTGAAAGGACTTTGATTTGTGTAACCAAGAATTTACTGCTAAAGCTTTTCGAAAGTAAGGACCTAGATGAAGGGATGAAATTTTAATGACAGAATTGTTTAAGTGTAGTTATTAAAATAAGGTTTTGATCATTGTCTGACATGAGGAACTTTAAAGCACAAGGGAGGGGGGAGGATTTCAATTTTGAAAAGAAAACTAGGGATGGTTGAGGGAGACAGAAATATAAAAAAACTGAGCCAAGCCAAGAAATCAGCATGAAAGTCAGGAAACCTTGATTCTCATTGCAGCTTTGCTACTGACTCACTGTATGTCTTTTGGCAAGTCACGTAACTTATCAGTGCCTCAGTTTCTCCATCTGTAAAATGGACACAATAATATTAGTTTGCCATTGTGTAAAGTGCTTTGATAGCCCGAAATGATAGCTGCTGAATAAGTGTCAGTTATTCCAATTGTTCAATAGCTCTTACTATGCCTGTTTAATCTCCCCTCCATGTGGCACATTGCACCAATTTTCATCATGCCACTCAGTCCAGCTCCCACACCCTTGTCCCTGCCCCACAATTTTTTTATCTTTGCTGCCAGCAGTAAACAGATCCCACACATGCCCATGTCTGACCCCATGAAATGCACCAAATCACTTGGTAGGATTTAAAAAGCCCTGTGTGGGTGGTGGCAGGAAAGGGGAGAGGAGTGTCTAGGAAAGGTCAGTTGGTCTGCTTGGCTGGGCAGCATGGTGTGATTTCTTCCTGGACAAATGCCACTGTTTGAAAATGTGTAAATGCCTCTTGACAGCAACTGCATTGGTGGGTATCATGTGCTGTGCTGAATAACTGAGCTGAGCTAATCCTGGGGCTGGAGTAGAAAGCAAAATTGTAAGGCTCTCACCCAGGGAGGAGTTCTTTATCTAGGAGTATTTGAACAGATGAAGCTGACATTGCCATTCCACTCTAAATGACCCTTCCTGATTCCCCTTCCTCTTCCATGACAGTCACAGAGAGACTGACTCTTATGGACTGATAATGGTGTTTCACCTTACCGAACCTCTTGCATGGGGCTGCTTGTGGACATGCGCTCTAATAGGTACTAGTGTGATGGGAACCACCCAATTGTCTTTTGTGACGTTTGCAGTTTCTATCTTTCTGCTGCATTATTAAAAGCAGAAATGAGTTTGGTCCTGAGATGCAGATACTGCCTGACATCTCCTTTGTTATCCTTGAGGGTAGGCCTCCTGACCCTTGTACCCAGTGCTTAATGGGTAACGAAAGAGGTGTCAGAAATCAAGCAATTAGGTGCCAAGGCTCAAGCAATTTCTTTTTACTTTCAAAACTGACACAGCAAGCCCAGAGGTGCCGGGGCTATGAACAGCCAAGCCTAGAGGTACTGGGGCTCAGACCTGGAAACCCTTGGCATAAATTAAACATTGTTTGTACCCCCAGTGTAATTAGCACTGAACTTAATAGTTTGCTAATCACTTGAAGAATTCTCCAGCCTAGCCCCACAGCAAAGAACTATCAGGCGGAGCAGAGCCAAACAAACACTGCTCTGAGTCTTTTGTAAATAATTTGGTGACATCTAAATCACGTTCCCTTTCCCATCATGCACAGCCCTTTCCCACAAACACTTCTGAAAGCCATTTCTTTTCCTGTTTGTGCACAGCAAAAGAACTCGGGTAATGCCCCAAGTACAGATTTGGGGCAGAGAGGGTTTACCTGCTGACACCTCTATGACTGTGTGTTTGCATGATGGTTCATTATAGGAGTGCTCAGGTGGCCATCTTGAAATGTCTGTCGGGGGTAGAAACAGGCCCATGCAATTTAGGTGACCAATTCTATAGTGTGATTATCATATTGTGACTATCCTGTACTTAGAAGAATTCTTACACTGAAGATTTCCTGAACAAATGGTGTGCTGGAATTTTGTTTGTGAATAGCCAACACACTTGTAAGGAATGCAGTCCTGGCTGGGCAATAAGACTGTGGCCGCTCCAAAAGACCTGACAAACCCTCCTCAGATTGTGATGTCGCCACAGGAAGGGACTTTTAAAAGTCTAATAGCTGCAGTCATTTTACCGAACTGTTGCTTTGCCTGCAGGTGGGCTGGGAAATTAAGTATCTCCCTGAAAGGGGCTTATGAGAAAATAGATTGATAGGGTCAGATCCTCAGCAGGTGCACATTGGTGTAGCCTCATTGCCTTCTTTAACTTTCATGGAGCTACCCAGCTTTATACCCGCTGAGGAACTGTCCCATAACATATAAAATGAATTAGGGAATCTTGATTATTTTTCTTACCACCTTCCTGTTAGTTGTTTTTTCCTGCTAAGTCCCTTCTGACAGAAGCACACACAACGTCACAGAATGAGCTAGGATTAGAATCCAGGAGTCCTGGTCCTCCATCCCCTGTTGAAGCTACCAGACTGTTGTTGGGGTTGCTTCTACACAGCTGTCAATTGAATGTCTGCCAAACTAGCTGAGGTTTGCTGCGGGATCTGTAGATGCAAAGAGTTGGGCTTAACCTGAAACCTGGTGAAAATTAGGTTGCTTGCTATGAGCCCTCCAACAACAAGGCCCTGCTGTTGCATCCTGCGATGGTGAACCTGGACTCTATCATCCGTAACATTCCTGTGGAATGCAGTCGTTGCAATTAAAAGTGGAAAAGGAGATGGTGCCTGGGATAACATGGTCCTTCCCCTTTCCAGGGCTTAGAAGCTAAGCAACAGATGCTTGAACATTGTGCAGGGTCTGATGGGCAGCCAGTGAAGATCACACATTGGGGACATTAAGCACTCTGGTTGGCTTGCTCCTTTTAGCAGATAGGATGCTGCATGTTCACCCATCTGTAACTTGAAGTTGGCCACCTGGTATAGGCCAAATTAAACAGAGTTGCCCAAGCCTCAAGGTAATAAGCTAATTCATTCAACACTACTACTTTCCTTCAGTGCCTGCAGTCCCCTGTGCTCCAGGGGTTGATGAATACAGCAGCCAGAGATGCAGAATACTTGAGCGCATTGAGACTCATTCCAGTTTAGAAAGACCACCCTGCAATGAGAAACATATTTCAACTCCCAGCCCCCTTACGTCTCCCACCTCTTTCACACGGAGGGTAGATCTACAGGGAGAAATCAGGATATGTACCTGTAACTATCTCAGGAGACACTGAGTGGCACAATAGCTTTGTTCAAATGGACATGGAAACATCTATCCAATATTGTAAAGTGTGGGTAGGCGGGATAGGAACACTGTAATTCAGCTTGAAAGTTTTTCAAGTAAATGGGTATATTGCACCTCGGTTTCAGACACACCTGCTCCTTTTCCAGATACTGTAGTTAGATGCCTGATGTCTTTGGTTTTCTAAACACGGAGCCCTTCTGGCTTTCCTTTTGTGAGAAGGTATGAAAGTGCTGGTAGCAATCCTAACAGCAGCGCTGGCTTTCAGTGCTTTCTACACCCTGTGCTGCTGCTCCTCACAGTTCAGACAGATTCATCGGATAACGCCAGAGGGAGCTGCTGGCATTCAGAATTCAGGCCAGCTGCCCACACACTGCACTTTGAACAGAAGAGAGATTAACTTGTAAGGCAATCAGTGAGCTTCAGCTTTGAAACAACCCTTTTCTTCCTCACACAGATGTACAAATTGAGCGAGCATGTGGTATCCAGTGATCACCACTGACAATTGCCCATGCACTTTCCATATCTCCCTGCATTCTGTGCCCCACCATCCTGATCTCTCATCCTTCTACTCCCTCCTCTCCACCCATTCACTCCACTCCTTTTGTCCCACCCTGCATATATCCACCTACTCTCTGCCTCCACCCTTTTGCTTTGACCTCACATCTTCCTACTCCACCTCCTTCCCGCTACCTAATCATTGTGCTCCTTCGATCTCCACCTTGCTGCTCTGATCTCATATCCACTGACTCACTCTATCCTACAGGTCTCCACACCTGTTGTCCCCCACATCCACTTGCCATCTCACTTCTCCACCCATCTTTGCCACCTTCATTCCAGATCTCCTCCCCAGGATGGTCTACAGCTGACGCAGCGTGGCTCCTTCATTTGTGCTACCCCCTGGGCTGTGTTCCACTGAATCACCTCTCCTCTGTTAAGTCTTGGCTTGAAATCTTCCCTTTCCCTTATGATTTTATGTGCAAAGGACACTATGGAAAAAATAGAATGCACAGTACTGAATTGCAATACCGCTTCTTCTGCACTGCCCCAACCTGGGAACAGAGTTTCTAGGGCTGTCAAGACTATGTTATATCATATTATTATATATTACATTATATGGATCAGGTATATATCTATTCATTGCAAATCCTGAACTACACAAAAGCCGCTGCAGAATGTATCCTGCTGTAAGGAGAAAGTGGAAGCTGAAGGGCCTGCTACCATGCTGTGCCTAGCAGGAGGCTCAGCCCAGGAGAGGTGGGTGCAAAGGTAGCTTTGTGATAACTTTGAGGCTAGGAGAGCCCTAGTGGCCTAATGGATAAGGTAATGGCTTTCTAAGTGAAACATTGTGGGTTCATGCCCCATCTGGGGTGAAAAAACTTTTGAGGATAGGGATTTGGCCCCCAGTGTAAGCTGGAGCAGATTCTAAGGCTGGTCTAACTGATGGCAGTTGCCATCAACCACAGCTGTGCTCTTCTGTATTCCACAACAAATGAAGTACTCTAGACCGGGGTCAGTAACCTTTTGGAAGTGATGTGCCAAGACTTCATTTATTCACTCTGATTTAAGGTTTCGCATGCCAGTAATACATTTTCACGTTTTCAGAAGGTCTCTTTCTATGTCTATAATGTATAACAAAACTATTGTTGTATGTAAGGTAAATAAGGTTTTTTAAATGTTTAAGAAGCTTCATTTAAAATAAAATTAAAATGCAGAGGCCTCCAGACTGGTGGCCAGGACCCAGGCAAAGTGAGTGCCACCGAAAATCAGCTTGTGTGCCGCCTTTGGCACGCATGCCATAGGTTGCCTACCCCTGCTCTAGACACGCCTCTCTTCCTGCACCCAGCCAGCCCCTTGTGCTCAGGGTTGCACAGGTTGTGCTGTAGGACTACCTATGTCGTCCCCTTCCTGAGGGAATTTTCCACAGGTCCATTTAGGGTGACCAGATAGCAAGTGTGAAAAATCAGGACAGAGGGTGGGGGGGTGTAATTGGCACCTATATAAGAAAAAGCCCCAAATATCAGGACTGTCCCTATAAAATCAGGACATCTGGTCACCCTAGACCCATTTCAACCCTTTTTGACACATATACATCACTGGAGTGGTATGAAGAAACTGCAGAGAGGGCTAGAAGACTCCCTGTAGTAGAGACTGATGAATCTCAGCAGACTCAGCGGTTCAGCTTGAGTTTTACCCAAGAATTTAGAACCCAGATTTGTAGAAAGTTGAAAATCTGGGCCCAGCTTTGGACTGATTTCCGAGCTAGAGTAGGAAAACCAGAAAGCTCTGGATTCAAATGGTTTCTAACTAGAGATCAGACCATGGAATGTAAGCAGAGGTGCCCATTACTAAAAAGGTTGCCCACAATCCCCATTACCTGGAGGTTTAAGTTAAAATGGTCAGCAGTGAAACAAGTTATGTTTCCGAGTTAACTTGTCATTGATTAAAAAGGGTGAAATGTTCATGAATATTTTTTTGTGAAAAATACATCCCAGTTTTCAAGAGATGCTTGAAAACATTCAAATTTTGACACACACACACACACACATAGAGTTAAATTGATGAATTTTTGCAAAAGTTTTCACAAAAAATCTTCCTATTTTTCAGCTGGCTGCAGTTTTCATCCCAACCCAGGAAAAAAACAGCTGTTTCCAGTGGGTATTATTTTGAGAATTTGGGTTCATTTGGCCTTAAATTCCAGGGAAAGGGGTTAATAAACCCACATAGACTAAAACAAATGATCAAAAGAAAATGTAAATAACCCTTAATTTTTGCACTGCTCTAGTGCTTCCTTGATCCTCTGATCTGCAAGATTAGGCTCGAGGTCTCAAGAAAACAGGGCCCAGGAGTTACCTGATATCATATAAACAGCATCCATCTTGAATTTTCAGGCTTCTGTTTCTATTCCTAACCAGCACTTATAAGTAAAGTGAGGCATGCAAATGGAAAAAGTTGTCCTGTATCGACACACTCACATCACCAGCTTCATATTTGTCCCATTCACACGTCTATTAATTGCTCAGACATCCTGTCCTCCAGCCTCTATGATGCTTACAACAGTTATTCCAGAGGAAGAAGAGGGAATGTTTTGAGATTTGAGATTGGCTCAGACAAAACTCATTGGGTGTAAAACTACCACAAATCAGAACTTACAATATTTTCCCCAAAAAAACTCCTGAGAAGGGAAATCACCAAACTCTGCATAGCTTTCTGATCTTGAATAGCTCCGGAATTCATGCAGCCATATGTATGTTATGATCTCATCCAATCTACCCTAGGCTGTTCCTAAAGTACAGTGTAGTATCTAGCTGTCACTGATGTCCAGCGGTTTCACAGAAACATTGCCGGCAAAAGTGCTTTCACAGTGTGGAGGACAGTCCCATACTTTTCCACTTCAAAACCCTAAGTTGAATTCCAGTCAGCACTGATGGTGTTAACTGCTCTGAAGACAGAAAGTGTGTTTGCAGCACTCAGAGCCCCTAACCACTGAGTGAAAACATCCAAGAGTCCTGTGCAAAACAGGAAAGGGAAGCCATTTGGCCGAAGCTTTCACGCTTGGTTTTATTTTTTTTTTTATGGCAAAGCATTTTTTTCCTCTTTCTTCTTCCTGCCTGTTTGTCAACAGATGTACGCTGGAGGGAAGCTGCTCTTCGGGGGCTGTGTTTTCAACGGATATGGCTGCAGCAAGAAGGACCTGCTGAAGCAGATCGGCCAAGCTCGCCTCTACTGCAAGATGGGTCACTTCCTGCCAGAGAGTTTCAAATTTAGGTAAAGCAGGAAATGCGGGGAAGGGGGCCCCATGTCACACTGAGGTCTGTTTGTGACATGAACCTGGCTAACTAGGAGAAATCGAGGGGGCTGTGATAAGGAGCGTGGGCGCATTGATAATGTCATTATCGGCCATTCCAGTTAATAAACAGGGTGAACGGAAAAAATAATGGAAGTAAAAAAGTAAGACCAAGTGGGATATTTTTCCCTCGTGTGTTCCTGGAAACTCCTTAATTCAGAGCACTGTGACTGAGGTATAACTAAGAGCTTTATCGATCACCTTTCTGTGTGGGCATGCCCAGAGCTCAGGCACAACTCCCTAAGACCTGGCCTAGCACATACTGGGAAGGATGCTGTTGAGGGATGTGGAGGAGATGCTGCCATGTTGTTACATTTCAGTTAAAGAAGTCAGTGGGCTGCCTTACACTTTTGGGTTGAGCTTTTCAAAGCCAAGTTGAGAATTTAACCACAACTGAACATCTCCATCTTGACTGCCTGAAATTTCAACAACCCCTTACTCTGCTACACCTGCCATCAAGACATGGATATTTTGCCACACTGAGGCGTTCACCTTTATTCTGGTATTTGCGGGTTTCCTTATCTTTGGAATGGGAATCTGTTCAACTTAGTTACTGCTGGGAGTCAAACTGCAGTTTTTAATGGCCCACCACTATTCCGCTGGGAGCTACATTGTAACATCATGCCCCACTTGCAGTTCAGAGACATAGCTGAACTATACCACAAGCAGGACATGTCTACAGTGAGAATTTAATTCACTTTAAGGTAGGGTGTGAATTTAAAGCAAAATAATTATTCCGGATTAACTCCATGTGTGGATGCCCTTATTCCAGAAGTATTCTGAATTAAACTGATTTGGAATAAGGCACTCTTATTCCAGAATAAGAGCATCCACACAAGGAATTATTCAGGAATAGATATTCCAAAATAATTCCCTGTGTAAACAAACCCTTAAACTTTCCCATACTTTAGGCTGTATCTTTTAGGTAGGGAGATGCATTCATTGGAGTCACCTTGAGACATTTACTACTATGCATATATTTTTACATTCATTGACAGGTTTTTCTCCCTTTATATCTGAAGAAAATATATATATATAAAATGTAGCCCTTACATTGTAACCAGCAGGCAGTTATCTACTTCACTGCACCACTCCAGCCTCTGTGCTCTTGCCATGGTGTTTTAGCGGTCCACAGAGGTCCCAAGGGAACTGCCTGGCACATGCAAGATGCATCAAGTGTGTGCTTGTTTGGCCAGTTTACATGACATATTAGATGCCAAGGAAATGGCAGTTTTATCACTTAATTCAAAGCCAGTTATACAGGCAGGATGGGAAGCTAGTTCCCTCCCCATCCACCTCAAGCACAGTCCAGGCCTTTGAGGGTGCTTCAGTATCAACACTCTCCTCTCTGTTTTATAGCAAGGCTGGAGTCTGAGCTCCGGGACCTGACTCAAAGTTTAGGGTTATGCTATTGAGTATCTTGACTTCAGTGTTTACAAGCCAGGCACATGGAAGGATTTTCCCATTCTGAGCCCCTTTGCTTTTAGAGGCAAATCCTGCTCCCCTTCTCCCACCCCACAGGCAGGGACGGCTCCAGGCACCAGCAAAGGAAGCAGGTGCTTGGGGCGGCCAATGGAAAGGGGCGGCACGTCCAGGTCTTCGGTGGGAATTCGGCAGAGGGTCCCACAGTCCCTCTCTTCCTCTTTGAGCTGCAGCCAATGTGCCACCGAAGAGGAAGAGAGGGAGAGAAGGACCCGCTGCCGAATTGCCGCCAAAGAATGGAGGAGCACGATTGAGCTGCCACCGAAGTGCTGCAGCTTTATCTTTTTTTTTTTTTTTTCACTTTGCCGCTTGAGACAGCAAAAAAGCTGGAGCTGGCCCTGCCCACAGGCATAGAAAAATCCAGAGGTCACTTCAATCTAGCAAACAATAGCAGTGAAGCCAGAGCAGCGTGGGCTGCACAAGCCTGCCTAGGACCCTGGCTATGTACTCAAGCAGCTATCAATCTGATTTTCAATGAGATTTGTGCTTCTGAGTCAGGGTTTGTCTACAGGGGGACATCCAAGAAAGTTAATCCAGATCAACTAAAGGTGTGAACTTGAAGTGGGCTAGTCAAACCGCATTAAGTTCTTGGCGGATACTGTTATTCCAAATTAATGTGATCTTAATTCAGTTTATCTTAATTCACTTCCAAAGTGAATGTCTACACATGCTGCAGTCACACCTCTGATTACAGTGTGCACATGGATACTTTTGAAAATCCCATTCTAAATCCAATTAAATGGATGCACAAAAGGTGCACTAGACAAATCAAAACCACAGCTCAGCTATAAGTAAAATAAAATAAATGAAATCTACAGTAAAGAAATAAATATACAAATGAATCAAATAAACACAGTATTCAAAAGGTAACAGCCTACTTGAACTGGGGGCCAGCATGGCCCAACGGATAGGACCTAGACTGGCAGTGCAGAGATATCAATATTATTTCCCACTCTGCCATTATCTTGATGTGTGACGCTGGGCAATCACCAGGTAGATTTTCAAAAGCACCTAATGGATTTAGGCGCCCAATTCCTTTCGGTGAGAGTTCTGCTCCATAAAATCCCTTAGACCTTCCCATGTGTAAAATGAGGACAATAATGCTGAATCACCTTGGTAAAGCACTTACAGAGCCCCAGAGGAAAAGCATTAAACATTAGCTGTTATTGAAAACAGGTAACTCCAAATAAACCCCTTCCCAGTGCTTCAAGGGAATATGTCATGCTGTGCATGCAGCAGGCATTGGTCTGTAAACTAGCAATGAAAGGTCCGTGCCCAGATTCCATCCACAATCACTGCACTATGCTAAAGTGTGTGCCCCAAAAAGCACATCTAGCATCCAAAGGGTTAATTGGTGCTGGGTGTCGGGAGTTTATTAGGTCAGATGAGAAAATCCTGAGCTGCACGTATTATATAGGAAGGGTATGAACTCATTCGCAGTCTCTTACAGTAACCCTTCCCCACTGCTGACTAATGGCTGTTCGTTCCTCTGGTATGTAACATTCTCTGCCGTCATGTGCATGGAGGCCGACGTTATTTTTAATATAGCTGTAATATGGGTAGCAAAAATATCCAGGAACAGTGTTAACTTGTTTCCTTTTTCACTTTAATCTTGCTGCTCTTGGACAGGAAGCACAGACTGCACTGTGTACTGGAACCTGTCTCAGTGTAGTAGATGGATACAGCAAGGGTGGTTGAACCTTTCACTGCTGGGCACTAGTGATTTGCCTGCAGGAAATGTATGCCTTTGTAGGGCTAAGGTAACTGAAACCTCTATAACTGCAAGTTCCCTTTAAGACACTGACAAGGTCAGTGCATGCACTCTCTTTCTTTCTCTTCCTTTGTTGTTCATTTTCTTTCTTGGCATCTTATATTTCTGAACTGTACTAAAATTTGAGGGCCTGATACTTTATTCAGTCCTTGCTCCAAGCAAAATTCCCATTGACTTCAATGGATGTTTGTCTGAGTAAGGACATCAGGTTTAGGAAGAAACTTTCTCTCTGGGCAGGTTATTCTATAACTGTTTTCTATGAGGTTTCCTGCACCTTCCTCCAAACCATCTGATGTTGTCCATCACCGGAGACATAATAGTGGATTAGATGGACCCTGGGTCTGATGTGATATGGCAGTTCCTATGTCACTGTGAATAGAACATAGAAAATCCTGCAGGTTCTATATGGTATAGGGCAGGGATTTGCAACTTTTGGCACACAGTCCATCAGAGAAATCCGCTGGCAGCGTGGGCTGAGGGATGTGCTGGCCACCGCTTCCCTCAGCCCCCATTGGCCTGGATCTGCAAACTGCGGCCAGTGGGAGCTGCGATCAGCCAAACCTGTGGACGTTGCAGGCAAACAAACCATCCTGGCCAGCCAGAGGATTTCTCTGACAGGCCATGTGCCAAAGGTTGCCGATCCTTGGTACAGGGCTAAACTGATCAGCCCTTTTAAACCCAGGACCATAGACATTTTCCAAGCTGCTTACTTGTAGTAGGGGGTCACCTCAAAGGGGCACTACTTTGCATGGCCTCCAGGTAGACAGAGCAAATTTATCAGATTTTGTCTGGGGACCATCATACTTTCTCACTGTGTGTTTGGGTATAAAGGTTTAATAAAATGCATTCTCAGAGCCGAGAGGAAAGCTGCTGACCCAAATCATGCACATTCTGCAAACCCCCTCTCTAGAGGAGGAGAGCTCAGTGCAGCCAACTCTGGAGCCAGTCCATGCTGCTTGGCTGTATGACTTGGGGGTGGGGGTGATGGTCAGTCAAGAGTAACACAAAGCACTCGGGTCCCAAATCCATCCCTGCTCCATTTCCATTAATGTCAACAGGCCTAAACCTGGGATAGATTTGGCCCTATTTCTCTTCTGGGTCTTAGTGTGCTCCCAGCCTTTGTGCATTTGGAATGGATTTGAGAGCTTACATGTGAGGCTGTGATCACTGTGGAGGGAAATTTGGAGCCAGCCCGCTAGTCTTAAAATAAAGGCACAGGATAGATTAAATTGGATTAAAAAGATGATAGAGGAACCTCATTGGGATGGACTTTTAGATCACAGCCAGGCACTAACCAAGTGCAATGAGGCTCAGATGTCTGGGGGGTGGGGTCTGTTCAGAAGGCACAATGATGGCATAAGACTCAGGTATATCTGGGGGCTGTTGTGTCCCAGGGAGTGACCCTCAGTAGCGATGTTTGCTGTATTTCAGACTGAACAGCGTTTCACACAGCCCTGGGGCAGAACGCTACAGAGCCCCAGACGGCCCCATGTTTCAGCACACATCCTCTTGGAGTGGGACAGTAGCATGCTGATAACAAGATGTCTCCGTGCGGTGGGATGGCAGAGCTTTGGGAATCAGGAAGCCATTTTACGTCACTGGGGCTTGTCCGTGATCTTACACTCAGACTGACGGATGAGGCCGAGATAAGGGAGGAAGCAGAGAAACATTGCGTCATGGCTGCAAGCATTCATTCTCCCTGCAGAACGTGCTGAATGGGGAGGAAGGACGGGTGGGAGAGTGAGGTGGAATGTGGCTCCTCCTCAACCAACCCCTCCCATGGTCATAAATATATTGGCTCACAAAAACAGGAGAAAGGATCAACTGTTTATTCCTAAGGGCTTCCACCTTCCCTTCTGCTGGACTGAAGCCAGGAATCTGTAGTGTGGAAAATGTATAAATGTAAGGCAAAATTCTTCCTTCCTGCCTCAGCTGTGGACCCCTAGAGACTACAGCAGGCGCAGGTGAGACAGGGAGGAGGGCTCAGTAAATGGCAAGTCTTTTAGCTGTCAGTCTGGAGAAGAAATCACAGCTTGGCTAGATGCTGCAGTGGAAGAACGAATAGAGTTTGGCGACAGCCTAGAGGTGCGAGGGAGATGAACAGGGCTAAGTCTGATAGCAGTGCCCTTCCAAACATGGGTAATGGGGAGAATGGCACATTTGGTGATGGAGAAAGGAGACAGTGGAGGAGTTCAGTTCCAATTGTGCTGAAGTTGACTTGGGAGTGGGAGTAATTGGAGATGTGGGACTGTGCAGAGGGGAGAGGTGAGGGCCATCAAGTTTTACACGAACCTAATAATTAGAAGATGACTTGTCATAGACAAGAAGAGAACAAGGGCTGCAGTCAATGGCTGGAGTCTCCCAAGGATTTAATGCAGGTTAGTGGTGGTGTATTTTTTAAAAACAAACAAGAAAACAGAACCATGCTACCACGTTCAGCCAGTAACAGGAAATGACCACAGCTGTGTTCTCTTCTGTGCGTGCCATTGTGAACTGCCTGGGGAGAGGGCAGGAAAATAAGCTGAAGGCTTGTATAATAGGATGTATTCAACATAGAAAAGGAATGCTAGAAAGTGGCAAAAAAAAGGAAAACCTGTCAGTCTGAAGGTCAGTGAGACAAATCTGTGGCACTGAGTTTTCAGGAAAGGTCAGACGTAGCTGAACTGTTTATGAAACATTTAAAGACAGGTCCATATCCCACCCCACCCGCTTGGGTTCCTAAGAAGTCATAGCAAGTGATCAATATTTTTCTTGTTGAAATAAGTCAGAGAGTGGGAGTAAGAGGAAGGTGAATACATAATGGCTTTGTCACAAGACAAATATACAATCTAAGACAGAACTGAGCTTCCTAGAGTACTGCCCATTTTGTACTATATATTTTAAAGGCTCAACATGACAGCAGCAAAATATGCAGAAGTCATAAGATTTGCTCAGCTGCTTTAAGAGTCTGAGGTCCCTGCTGTTTCTCAGTGCTACTGCTATTATTTTTTATTAGCATTAATAATATTGCAATAGTGTTGCTATTGCATTGAATGCACCTACAGTGAAATTTATCCCAGGAGAGGGTATGCAGAAAACAATACAAGACTGTGTCTCGGGCAACCACTGGTGCCTTAAATCCCACCGAGACTAAGGAACTGGGTTATCCAGTTAATGTTTCAGGTAGTGATGGATTATGCATTGCACATTTATCGTAAGTAAAGTCCCTGAGTTTCTGCTGGTCTGCATAATCGGCTGTAATAAATTATCAGAGTGCCAGGCGCCCCCAGTCCTAAACTGCATTAATGCCTGTGCAGTCCGTCAATGTCTCTGTCCATTGCTGTGAATAATTGAGTGCGGTGACACAGGCTGGAACTTTGCTAATAGTTAAAATGCTTTCAAATTAAAGCAAGTAATGGAGGGAACAAAGGAAACTGACTGAAAATCAGGTCTATAGGCGGGTCATTTGGAGCTTTGTTCTTGTTGTTGGAAGTTTGACTAGCCCTCCATATACATTGGGGTGAAACTTTCTGACATCCCCCAAAATCAAACCAAAACAACTTCTGCCTTTTAAAGGCTCTTGGCTAAAGCCAATGTTGATTTGATCCCAGCTTTTCTTTTCTTCTGACATTCATTTTCGTATTTCATTTCTTTCCTGGTGCTTTTCTTCAATATTCTGGAGGAAACTTTCAAAGCACCATGCAGGAGAATCCTGAGAATGATGTTACTTCAAGCATTAATTTTATGGGAATATTCCCTGAAAAGCACAGCCCACTGAAAACTGAATCCAGGTCTTCAGAGAACTTGAGTTCTGACTGATCTTAGTGCTTAAAACCACAGGAAATCCTCCCCCATAGTATGCAACCACAGAGCAATTTCTTGCTCAGGCAAATACCGGGTGGCAAGAGTCTATGCTTGCATGAAGGATTTCCTCAGCTTTATAACACTTCATAGGATGCTTTTCATTCATGGCTTTCAAAGCACCTTACTACAGTGGGAAAGTGTCATCTCCATTCTTCAGGGAAACTGCAGAGTAAAGAGATTAAGTATGGCTGGTCAAAAATGTTCTGTCAAAACTGTTTTTCAAAGGAAAAATTGGTTTTTGACAGACTGAACCTTTTGGTGAAGCGTCACCTTTCTCTGGAAATGTTTGATTTTTTTCATCAAACAGGTCCCCCAAAACTGAAAAGTGTGTTGTTCTTGGCTGAAAACTGAATGGAGTTTACTTGCAACATGTCCCCATTCTCCTCTCTGGGCTGGACTCTTCAACTAAACTTCATCTTCTGTGATGCACTGTGGCCATGGGCCTTACCTGATGTACTGCCTTCCCTCAAGCGAAGGGAGTGATTCATCATGAGAGATGGAGGCTGATCAGGGAGTCTGGCCTATAGAGGAGAATGGGAGCATGGAACACCCAAAGTGTAACTGCCATAAGGCACAGTAGCTGCATTTCCACACTGAATATTTCATTTTTCATCTGAAAGTTTTCAGGTTTTGATTTTTGGCCAAAAATTCAACATTTCAGTGGAACTGCACCCTCTCCAATATTTCCAACCAGTTCTATTATCAAGTGACTTTCCCAAGCCCAGTCAGGGGCAAATCTGTGAACAAAGCCTAGATCTTCTGTCTTCCAGTCCTTTGTCTTCGCCGTTCAATCACAGTGCCTCCAACTTCCGAATAATGTGGACATTGTTGGAAGGAACAGAAAAAGAAGATGTAAAAGACTGCTAATTGCACTGGTAATAAACAGCTCATATAGAATGTGCCTGTCTGAGCCAAACGGGCAGCCTCTGTCCAGTGCTCTGAAAGCAGGGTTACAGCTGACCATTTAAAATGTGTATCAGACTTGCTGATCCATCAGTCTCCTCTTTGCAGTATCCCCATAAGTCTCCTGAGGTACAGTCACCTTCGCACACAATATGATCATTGACACAGTCGGTGCAGTTAGCTGGAAAGACCCAGTACTAATGTTAATAAAAATTCTGACAAGAATAATGAAAAATGTGCCAGTTGCAACACAAAATATTGTTCTTCTGGAAAATTAGAGGTTTTATTCTATGGCAGTATCCATGACTTATACCCACCACACCCCTTTTGCACAGGAAGATGACAACAAAATCCTAAAGCCTGTGTGAATACATTTTCCCCAACCTAGGACACAGTTTAACCATGCCCATGTTGACAGCAATTGCCACGGCTAGTCATCTCATTACATTATGCCCAAGATACCCTCAGTATCTAAATAACAGACCATAGCAGCTGGAGCACTTGAAATTAAAGCTGTTAGCTCTTGATTGGAAAGGGCAGCAGCTCCAAGGCATGGTCTCACCTGTGGACTGCTGGCTTTCCTTGGATAGCAGCCATTTCTATTGCTTAAGCTGCAAGTTCCTTTATGGATACTTCAAAGAGAAATCTCATTTTGTTTTATCATGAACAATCCAAGATAAAATGAGGCAAGTAGTGAAAAATAAAGCCCAAAGCATTTCCACCCTTAATGTAAGAGATCCTCCACCAAGCTGTGATTTTCCACAATCTATCCTGCAAAACAGCATGTGATAACTATATCAGGTCAGTGCAAAAGGGAACTAAGCTTTCAATATCTTCCTCCCAAAGATCTCATAAAGCAGGCTGATTGGGGTGCTTCTCAAAGGACGTGGACCCAGCTGAGGGATGCAATGACTCCTGCTGTCATCTGTATTGCAGTGTCACTCTGCATTCCTTCATTCAGTGCTGATGCAGTTTCTGACCTGGACTGACATAGCGAGATTCCAGCTTCTAACTTGGACAGCAGTGCCTCCCTTGGCACTGCTATTGTATTATATAGCTGAGGCCATTGATACGATGTTATATACTGAGGGCTCTTTGCTAGCATCTAGCTCTCCAAATGTGGTATAGAGTCTCCTTTGACATGTTTTCCTCATCAATTTCAGTTGCAACTCTGCAGTCCCTCTCTCTTGCTCCATACACCAGAATCTGCCTATGTACATGCTGAGATGATACCACAGTGACAGGTGTCTTAGAAAAACCTCAGCTAGATGGGTCATTGTGACCTTGGGTAAAGCGAAACTCCACTTGTAGCGAAGTAGAATGAAAGCCTTGACCTATTTCAATGCATTACAGTGTACAGACGTCTACTTATAGCTGAATGAGACCTCTGCCTACCAGGTAAGTCTTCTGTGGAGATAAAAAATTTCTTCTCTGTGATCCCTATCCTGAAAAACCGAGCAAACCCCAGTTAAAGGAGTAGCATGAAAATGTGCTAAAGCACAGCAGAGCTGAAGGGGCGGATACTCAGCCCAGTGTTGATCATAGGGCCCAATCATATGTGTCCAGCCAGCTCGCTGATGGCTAGTGCTGGGTGTTAGGGCTGTGGGAGGCTGCTACAGAGTGTGTGATACTTTAGAGATGCAAATGACTAAATTTCCTGCCCTGCGAAGATTATACTCTACATAGGCATGGGAGCAGTTCTCGTCTGTCCCCTCCATAAGGTAGATCCATATTGTCTTTGGACCATGTGGCCATTTCGCGTTCATTTCTCCCTCCCCAACTCTGCCTCCATTTCCCTGGAAGGAGACACCATGGCTATCACTTTTCCAGCATGCAAGGTGGGTGTACTGCTTTGCTCCCCTTCCCTCCCCCAGCCAATGGAAACACACTGTTTCCACTGTTTTAGGCCCTTATGTGCCTATTTAAAATTCCTGATGCTTTCACCCTATAAAGAGGGTTCACGTGTGCATGGGTCTGTGACTGCCCATATTTACCACAGCATATTTTTTTAATGGTTTGTGTTTAGCTACAATTGGTTTGGGTAAGCTACAGCGAGTGTCCAGATCATGGACAACAGAACTAAGACCCATGAAGTCCTATAGCGCAGCCAGCGTAATTGCTGATGCAGGGGTGCTGCCTACAAGGAGTTGTCAGTGCTGTCTTTACTTGGGCAAAGTTTGATGCCTCTGATCCAGATGGTCTGTTTCAAGTACTAGTACTAAATTGTACATCAGGAGCCTGCTGGGATTGTGAGTAATAAGGCTTATGAATTAATTTAGCTAGGAAGAATAAACGACACAAAGTCAGAAACTATTAGAAGGGAATAGCAGGTATGCATTCTCCCTTAACAAGAGAATGTGATCACAGGTGGATTTCATAATGGACTCTGCTCATCACTTCATTACCCAAAAGCTATCTGCTCCATTTAGTGTAATGAAGTTTCACTATTCACTTCACCCTTTAGCAACCCTCTGGAAATTCGGTTTCTTGTAAAGCAAGTGCTGCTTTATCTGGGGGCTAGCAAGGGTATAAAGAACTAGTTAGGAAAAATGCATTTTAAAGGGAAATTGTTGAAGCTCAATGAGCCCCAAACTTGACTTTTGTCTCACCTTGTTCTCTTTGATTCTTGCATGTGATTTCCTGCCCCCATCGCCCAGTGCTCTCTTTTCTATAAACAATGCCAGCTACCCAGTCCTAAAATCTACACCACCACCGGAGTAACCCTCTGACCACAAACTACTGGCCCTGGCTTAGTTCTCATGAGTCACGCTGCAAAAATGAACGAAAGTCTAGCACTTATAAGCAGCCCTCCTTATCAGCACAGATCTGCTTTACATGGATGAATACACATAACTGTCTCCATTTTACAGGTGTTCAGAGAGGTTTACCTTTGCTAATATGGTGAGGTAATGGCACAGCTGTGAATAGGACCCAAATATTCAGGCACTGTGTACACTATCCGCAGAATGATGGTCCCTCCCTCACAAGCCGCTGTGAGCTTCTGGAGAGATTTAGAAAAGGGTGGTAAGGTTTTAGTTCCAGCTTGCAAGGAGTGATGATAAGGAATTGTGTGTTTGGCTTTGTATTAAATAATGTCGCATTTAAAGACCACACGTTTATTCTGAGGCATGATTCCACTCACAGCTCTGTGGGCAATTCAGGACAAACTTTGGATCATTTCCACCAGTGAATATGGTGCTTTACTAGGAACAAGGCAAAATATCAACTTGGGCAAAAGCTTTCTTTTCCCCCTTTCACTTTGACGCAGCAAATTTTTGCCATTTTCCATGGTGAAGCCTAGTTTTGTTTAACCATTTGGCAGGGATTTAGTCTCCCTCACTTTTATAGAAACCAGATAGAGAGTGGGCAAGATTCAGAACTGGTGTAACTGGCTGCAACAAGAACAATGCTGGAGTAAATGGTGTGTATGTGGACACAGTAACTCTGAATTTTACTGCTACCATTTATATTACAGTAGCATCTGCAGGCCTCAACTGAGATCAGGCTCCCATTGTGCTAGGTGCTGTACAAACACAGAGGAAGACATAATCCCTGTCCCAAGTTCCTTACAATCCAAATAGACAAGACAGACAAAGGGTGGGATGTGAAACAGACTGAGAGAGAGGTGACGTGACTTGCCCAAGATCACACAGCTAGTCAGTGATAGAGTTGGGAATAAAATTCAGCTCTCCTGACTCCCAGTCCAGTGTCCTATCTACTAGACCAGCTTGCCCCTCTCCATTTGGCTATTGATGGAATTCAAAAAAGGGCTAGATAATTTTAGATCCAATATTTAGTGGCTGTTTAGGCTTAGGTAATAACAGTTACAAAATCTCATTCTTCAGGATGTAAGATGATGATCTTGTGGTCAAGGCAGCAGACTCTGGATTCTGCTCCTGGCTTTGCCCTAGACTTCCTGTGTTCAGGTCTGGCCATCTGGTTCTGGCCCTCCGCTGGCAATGCCAAACATGCTCTTGAAATGCTAGTCAGCAGTGCCAAATGCAATTCCTTTTGTCTCTGCAGCGCTATCCCTGTGGAGGACCCTGACCAGGACAAAGTGAAGAACCAACAAGATTCAGCAGAGGCAGCTAGTGAAGAGTCTTCCTTAGTGCCCAAGAGGGAGGACACTCCCCGCTCAAAGCTAAAGATGTAAGTAGCTGTTCCAGGGAAGGCTGCTGCCTAAAAAGCCAGGAATTAACTGAAACATCTGCAGGTGTTCCCTATTAGCTGCCCTCTGTTAAAGACTTTTTTTAAACCAATGGCTTGGTCTTTAGAGAAAGAAGAGGCATGGGAGTGACTTATTTTGCAGGCCTCCTGGGGTTTCTGCTAGTTCCTCTCTAACCCTGATTGTCAACTACATCTTTTTTTTAAAAATTGGTGCAGGGAGAGGCTAAGGAAAGTATTGGTGTCTTTTTAGCTTAGGATGCCATTTCTCTCCCTCCACTCAGGAGACAACTTGCTACAGCGGAAGTGGCGAGCTTAATGGAAAAGGTGACTCTGTGTAATCTGACCTTTCCTTAAAAGTGCTGTAGGGAATGTGGTGATGCACAGAGATCCTCAGGAAAACATACCATTCGTTTTCCTGCCTGCACCGCTATGTTAGTGAAGATGAACTTTTAAACACTCTGTGTTTGGACTGATGAGGGTCTCTCCTCTGTCTCACCCTTCACCCACTGATTCCATTTGGATATCATGCCACCGTGTGATACCTCTTGGTAGATGCTGACTTTAGCACAGTGACCATAAAACTGAGCTCAAGTCAGTAGAAGATTTGCTTGTGAGAGGCATCATATACGTATGAGAGTTTTGGAAGGACAGAGTTGTATTCTGCCACTGGGCCCAATTATGCCCTCACTTGCTCCCATTAAAGTCAAAGGGGTTGTGTTGCATGAAGAACTGGGTTCATTGATTTTGTGGTACTTTCAGCACCTAAACATGGGCTTCAACCATGTTAGCTAAAGGAGAACCCTTCTAGTTGTGAAATAGTAGGAGGCTCCATAATCACTAGAACTAACCAGTGAAGGGAGACATTATCTCGTGCATTAGGCCAGTGCATTATCTCAGATACTGTGATGATGAGCACCTTTGAATTGTGATGGCTGGTACTGATGGCAGGATGGATATGGGGATCAGTTATGGCTGATGAATTTTTCCCCACTATTGAAAAGGTGCTGGATAGTCTGACGAGCTATCTTGCTGTTCCACATTAATTTTCCATCAGTGGCTTCCATAACTACGATTGCCCAAATTCAAGTCAACCCAAAATTTGTTTTATTTACAGTGTCATCATAATTTCCATATCTGTCCATTACTCAGCTGCTTCAACATTTAGCATAAATGATATGTTCTACTTAGGAGAGGCCCAGCAGTGGCTTAACAAGGGGTAAAACAGGTCAGGTATGAGGCACACTGGCAGACCTGTGTAGAGATCTGAAGATTGCAACAGGGGATATGTGGGGCTATGTGCCATTATATTGAGATGCATTTACCAAGCTATGAGTGCTTGAGGAAAGCCTGCACAGAAGTGGAGGAGCCCACTTGGTCCTGTAGTTCAGCTGACTGGTACATCACCTCTTAGATGTTGGACCCTTAGATGTTCTTGTTCTGATGAGTCAGTACTGATTACATCAGTCATGTTATGGTAGTCAGTATTAAAACAGGACTGACAGACTGGACATTCACTCCTGGGGAATTAAAAAGCATGCTTTTCTAAAAGGAGTAAAATTGCATTGTCTTGTGAAAAGCCACTTGCAAATTAATTTTTTTTAAATTAATGACACAGTTTTTTTAGTGTTTCCACAATAAGGGGGAGAAGGGAATCTGATTTTGTGCCTCTGAAGCCCTTAATAAGTAAAGTGGTGTGTCTACAGAAACATCCCCCTCATCTGTAGAGTTCAAGATGGCAGATCTTAGTTGTAGAGGGGTGCTGTCTAAATTTTTAGGCACCCTAAATAGGTAGAACTTTTGCAATCATCATAATCCTTAGTAAGGGCGAGAAATTGTTTAGGGTGGCCCAGAGGATTTAATGAGGAGCAGTGGGAAGAAACTGAAAAACTAACACGTTGGGGGATTATTAGTAAAAATGTCCTCAGAGTGAGGTCTCAGACTGTAGGATAATCTGCCTGGGATAGAAACTCCATCCCTTGAGTCATTTAGAACTAGCCTAGACAAAGCAATTGACTGTACACTCCAGAGAATGGTTCTGGATGAATAGGTGAATGCTAACATGCAGTAGGCCTCTCCCAACTCTAAATTTCTGTCAGATTCCACACTGACATATGCCTGTGAATTTCCTACTGGACACAATGGGAATCTGCCCACAGAGCCTATCAAAGCCTAAAATGAGACATTAGAGGTTGAATTCTGCTCTAAGGGCATGTCTACACTGCCCCGCAGTTTGGACTATGAGGGTGTGAATATCAGCATGCAACAAAATGCTGCGCTGTAACTCCACCATCTGAATGCTGTGGGCTCAGATTTACACATCCCTAGTTCACGCTAATGTACTCCTCCTCAGATGGGACTAACTGATTTGATAGGAGTTTCTCTGGTATAATGGAGAGCTAAAGTCAACCTTATGTTGTGCCTTTCATTTGGTTTATGTGCAATTTGCTCCAGCTCTCACGGGTAAGACTAATCTAGCCCTCTCCTATTTTCTAATCAGAGCCCCAATGGGTGGAGTAGGAGTGTGGGGTCAAGTCAAATAAGACACAATTAGGACTGTCTTGGGCATTTAAATGAGTTAGCCCATTTCTAAGGAGGCTGTATTAATAGGCATCATATCTTTATATTGCTGAATTGTGCTCTTTCTAACACGGCTTTATTTTTCTCATATGAAATATTTAGGATCTGATTTATAGATACCTTCCCTCAAACTACAAGACAGTTCAACCCCCTTTACCCTCTCTGTATTTTCCTTATTAGATTAAAGACTTTGACAGCCATGAAGTGCATCTTTTCAATGCAAGAGCAGCAGCAGCAGAAGCAGAAGAAAAACCAAAAACCTCAGATAGCACAAGCAAAAGACAGCAGAAAAAATAGTGACACTAGTAAATAGACACCCCAGGCCTCTACTTTGTACAGAGATATAGACATAGCTACATCTTTCTAAACCTCCTCTGCCATTTTGTCCAATCTGTTATATTTTGATTGTTAGTAACAGGAAGTATTTACTTTTCAAGTCTCAATATAAAATTGCAGTCAGCAAATGCTTCTTGGTTTGCTTGATCTTGTTGTCCTCACTTAAAGAATGTTCCTCCCGATGTGCACTGACCCCGGTGATTCCAGCTCGATGGAAGAACCAGTGAGAAACCAAATCATTGAGGATCCATGTGAACGAAGTGTCTGCTTTTAACAAGTGTCCAAAGACATCCTAGAATGTCTTTGCAATGGAGGTAGGGGAATGAGCTGACACAGAACAAGTCCAGGTGAGTCAGGAATATAGAGAAATCTCTGCAGTAAGCTGGTTTGAGGACCTGCATTTTCGAGGGCTTGCCGTAAAGGTTCAAGAAGCAAAAAGGAGAGGATAACAGCCTGTTTAGATAATACTCCAGCAACCAGTGTGATAGTACACTCAGTTCTATATGACTGGAGAGTCCCAGGACTGGGATAAACAAGAGATGCTGGTGAGCAGTACTGAGGTGCCCTGGCAGAGTTGTGAGAAGGGGACTCTCCAAAATAACTAGGAATAAAGCAGGTTGGGATAGAGGGATTTTGACAGAGCTATGGGGGTGACCCCACAACTGGAAATGAACTGAGTTTGATCCATTTCAGGATGAAGGCACATTGGCAGAGATACTTCAGTGCATCTCCAGGCAACCCCAACCAGTGGGCTCCTGCCATATGGCACTCTGTTCAGAATTTAAAGCTGCTGCACACCCTCTGAAATAGGATTCCTATCCAGTGCAATCTGTGTCTGTCAGGAGGACATTTCAAATCCCTTTGGCAGCAGAAGTGAACCTGCCGCATCGTCTATGGATAAAAGAGGAAGGACAGCAGGGAAGAGCTCCCAGCTGATTGGAGGTGGAGTTTATCTAAGGTTAAACACATAACAAAACTGCACTGGCATAGTGTCCTGGTTTTTAAATACATGTGGAGACATACCTTACAATGGCATTTAAAGAGAAAAGGTGAGTGAGGTAATATCTTTCATTGGACCAATTTCTGTTAGTTAGGGAGATAAGCTTCTGAGCTTACACGGACCTGAAGAAGAGTCTCTCTAATATCCTGGGACTGACCCAGCTACAACACAACTGCAGTGGCATTTAAGGCAGGCTTCTTTCCCCATCAGTACCTATAGCTAGGCTTTTCTCTAGCACATTTCATTAAACTCACTTGGCTTCCAGGGGCACAACAGCCTCAAAGAACTCAGTTCAGAGTCAGCCACTGCAATGTCTGTAGATGCCAATGTTTTTTTAGCAATATTTGTTGTTTGAGTTTTATTAATACATTTGTTATGAACATCTATCCAGACAAGGGGCGAAAGAAAAATCTTGGAGCTCTTGTCTTATTAGATTTGAATTGTCCAGTAGATCATCACCAATTACACAGATCTGGATTTTCCTCTTGAATTAAAGTGTCCCTTCAGGGCTCCCAACTATTGTACATTTTTCTAGGAGCCAAAGGAGTAAGAGGGTATCCTCAAGCAATGGGAGGCACATTTACTTTAAAAGAAGAAATGGGTGAAACAAAATGGACGTGATCACTGTCTAATTATAAGAAAAGTAAAAGAGGGTAAGATTTTCACAAGCTAAGGGATTTAGATTTCAGAAATCTTGAACAGATATTGTACGTTTGGGTCAGCCTGATTAATGAATGTGGTTGAATAGCAAATATTGAAACTCATCTTGCAATGAACGCATGTGCTGCAGACAGCAGCTACAATTACTGTATAAACTGCACACCCATACATATGGGGAACTGAGCCCAGACCCTCAGCCTTAGTGTCAAAAAACACAGCCCTCTGCCACTTTAGATCTCCTTCAGCTAGTAGTAGTAGCAGAACTCTTATCTTCTCTCTGAAGTAGACGCTGGAGATCAATATTTCTCATTCAGAGTATTACAGTATTTCTTTGTTTCATCACATTTTTTAGTGTAACATTTTTCTGTAGACCATTAAGGACATATGTCATCATATTTAAAGGGACATTACCACAATTCAGATTCTGGATTTTAAAAAAGTGTTTTATACAAATTGGCTAACATAAAGCAATCTGGATATCTCTGAAGAACTGTGTAAGTAGTAAATATTATCATCTAATGTAGTTTACTAAGATGTAATATGCTTAGAACATTTCTGTTTCATTTAAACATTCACACGCATCGTTTGCAACTCAAAAGAGTATCAGAATTGTCTTCGGGCTGCTGAAAAACCCCAAAGTGAAGTGAAACTGTGAAGTGAAACTGATTACGATTGAGAAATGAAATTGATCCACTTAGTTTTACTGTCCACTTTATATGAAGTGTAAGGGGGATGGGGGCAGAAAAGAAACAATAATAGTGAAGAAAACAAATTAGAATTTTAAAAATTCTTTCATCTTTCTGTTATTGGTGTCACAGACAAAGCTTTTTCTGTTACATTTCTAGGTCTAGAATTTGCCCTGACTTACATTGTAATTTCTGTTTTCACGATGTCCCTTTAATTTGTTCACTTAAAGGTAACTGAAAAAAGCAAAGGACTAGTACTAGGTGTGAGCGCATTGCTAAAGCACAGATGTGTGTGGTGGGGAGAGGGTTATGTGCTCCCTAGGAAGGGCCCCACCCTTACAGTGCTGAGCACTTCCTCGAAGGTGCTGAATACCCTCAAGTGCAGTGGGGAGTTGAGAATGCGCAGCTCCTCACAGGATGGGGACCCAACCTTGAGTATCTGGGAGACACCTCTGTGTTTCAGTAATTGAAGGGGAGTGCCGGGCTGAAGAGTCTCCCCTTCCGGCAGCTTGTTGCGTTGATTTTATTCTTGACTTCATTTGATTATTTCCCTGTCGTGTTTTGTTAGTGTCAGCAAGGAAGAAAATCAGTGCCATGAACTATCCATCAGACTTACAAGTTGCCCTCCAAGCCATAATTCCTAATTATTATCCAGCTGCTACATGTATCCTGTGTGGATTGACAGGGCAGATGGGCACGAGAGTGAGATGTACAAAGCCATTGTCTGAAATGTGCTGTGACCTTTATTCCTTTGTTAATTTTTTTTCTTCTCTAGGAATAAAGATACCTTGGGAGCAAAACATAGATCTTTAAATAGAACAAAGGGTACAAATAAAAAGCCCCTGCCATGAGAAATGTGCTTGCCAAAAGAGCTCATGTGAAGAGCGCACATTGCAACTATAGTGATCCTGGATCAGAGTGCTGACCTTTTAAATGATAATATTCTATCAGCGAAGCATGATGTACAGCTTGGATGTCAGGGCTGTATTACCGTTATTGTTCCTTATTATGTAGCGTATAATAATGCATTGCGCTAGTATAGCACCTTTCTGCTGAGGATCGCAAAGCTATTTAGAAATAATTATTAGCCCCACTTTACAGGTGGAGAAAATGAAGTAAACAGAGATTAAAATGCTCTGCACAAAGACACCCAAGGTCTGTCCACATTGCATGGGACAATCGCTGGACTCGGGTGTCACAGACATGCTAACGTGGCCACACTGCACTACGAAGACTTTCTGATATGGGTCTGCAGCTTGATCGGCATCCATACTGCAAAATGACAGGATTTGGACCGTAGTTACAGCAGGACTCAAGCTGTGATCCACTCCCCTAGCAGGGTTCTAGGACCCAGGTCCTGAATGCTTGCTGAGCTGAGTCGGACTGATTTGTGTGTGGACTGAAGCACAGGCTTGGGCTCAAGCCTGTGTCAGAGCCTGGACATAGTGTGCATAGACACAGCCATCAAGACAAAGGTGAGATTTGAAGCCTGACTCCAAGTCACTTGCTATAATTACATAGCAATGCCACTTCTCTGACTAGCAATAGGAAAGAGTGAACCTCAACAGCTTTGGAGTTTCAGATAAGCATCAAAAGTTCAGACGTCCCTGCTCCATCCCAAACTGTATCTCTTGGCTCCTCTTCTGTTCCTCAGTCTCTTTGAATGGGTCTTTTGTCTGCTTTTCTCCATACACAATTCACTTTGATGGCTCCTTTCATACCATCACCCACTCCCACAGTGTGACAGAGTTGCTTGTAAAAACATTTACAGTTGGAAAAGCAGATAAAATCAATGTGAACATTTCCTCTGTCACTTTCTTCTGTCTCCGCTTCCTCTCTTAATTTTAACCTCAGCAACGGATGACAATAATAATGTAAACATCTGGATTTTTTTTCCACACCATAAGGTTCCCAAATGGAACCTTGGGAAGTACTGTGACTTCTGTTCCAGTGCATTCCCAATAGGAAGAGGGAAATACTGTAAGGAAGGTTCTAACTCTGAACAGAGATAACAAAACAGTGGTGACTGATCTTACATTTTCTGTGTGCTAAGAGTTTTAGTCTCCCCTGGTATTGTGCTGTAGTTTTATGATTCAGGACAATTGTTATGTGAAATTTGCCCTTTGAATTGTGTCTCCAGCCCTATAGGTTCCTTGGGGCTCTCCAGGGGTCAGTGAATAGTTTCCAGAAGTCAGATATGTAAATGTGACCTAATAGTGTGGAGTGAGCTAAGCTTTCATTTCTTCTTGGCCTTCCTCATACCAGAGCCAGGGCCAGCAGGCAGACTTGGATGGAACATCATTTGACTCTGTTTTGGTGATGCAGCCTTATGAGCCAGCATAGCTTACAAGGGGTGAGTGAGGCATAATTGTTCAAACACATGCTACAGGGGCCTCCTATGGATGTTAGTGGGTATTTAATGGGTATCAAAGGGACAGATTATATCTGTAATTTTCTGACAGCAGATTCTGAAAACTGGACATTTTTACCCAAGGGCAAAACTACTGAGGAGACACCGCAGACAGCTTTAGACATAAGTTATGTAGGGTTGCCCATCTGAGGGCTGTAGTACTAGGCCCACCAGAGTCACATAGACCCAAATCTCCCTTCTTCGGCTGTGAAGCTTCTGCTTGCCCCAAATGGCATAATGTGCATCTGAGGCCTTGATTCTCAGCTACAGCTAAGAATGATTTGTAGAGTTCCTTAGAGCCCATGCAAAGGATTCTGGGGACCAGGAGAACATGACTGGAATAGAAACAGGGATGTCTTTGGGAGGGAAATGACACTGGGAGGGGACTTGTTATGTTGCTGAACTGGATAAATTGATGCAGGGGGGAGGTGGCTGGGAGCAAGAGGCTCAGGTCCCCTCTTCACCTACCTCAGCTCCCGGGCCCTTTCCTGGAGCAGAAGTTTGAGCTCTTTCCTTGTTTTTGCAATGGGCTAGAGTTACTCCTCCAGACGCTCCCATCAGTGATCTTTAGTGGCTGCTTCCATATCCATTCAATACAGACAGCAAGTTATCAAGATTGTGAGAACAGTTATAAAATTCCTCTGCCAGCTCTCGGAACTTTTTTGTTCTTCACCTTTCAATAAAGCAGGCAAGCGTTGGATGCAATAGCTTCATAACAAAGTGCCCTCTGAAGCATGTGATAAATTAATATGGGCCAGAAAATTGCCATCATTAAAACAACATTTTATTGCTGTAGCTGTCTATTTCTTCTTCATATTATCTAAGCGATGCTGTGTGATTTTACACAACTGATGCCTGTATTAATCCTCTGGGGCAGAGGAGGACAGAAAGGAATCTAGATGAATAGTTAAGATCACAAGGGAATAATTATCCTTTTGTTTATCATCTATCTATGATATTTTTGAGTCACTCACCATGGTATCTAGGCAATATAATCACACTAGACCAAAGGGAAACAATCTACCCCACCATGCTCTTGGAGAACATAAAATACTGGATTGCTACTACTAAACTCAGCCCTAAGATTTAATCTTTCTAAAGCAGTGAGCATGAAGATATTAGGCCTGATGCATGTCTCACCTGCAGTGATGTAAAACCAATTTAACTCCATTTAATTCAGTGGAGTTACACTGGGGTAAAACTGGTGTGAGAGGAGAATCCAGCATCCCCAGACCTTTAAACAATAGCCCAATTATTTATCAAGGAACTACACTCCCAAAGGGGGAAATTAATCTCTTCCCTTCACAAAGCCCAGGTAATCAGACTTCAGGCAAGGAACTAGGCAGACATCAAGGGAATGGAATTCCCCAATACAGCACAGCCCCTCTGCCAGCTCATGGGCTCGAATAACAACTAGTGCCCCTGCCCCTCTGTACCCCCTTCAAGGAGGTTTTGGCTACTGGATCTATATAGTCACAGATCCTCTGAATTTGTGATGCAACCTCCCACACCCACACTTTGTTCCAGCTTATCTAGAGTGTTGTTCTGGTGTACATTGGATATGGGTAATTCCTCAATGTACACCCAGCTTCAGCAGAACCAACAGCTGTCTGGATTGTCATCTTCAGGTAGGGTGACCAGATGTCTCGATTTTATAGGGACAGTCCTGATTTTTGGGTCTTTTTCTAATATAGGTTCCTATTATCCCCCCCCCCTCCCAATTTTTCACACTTGCTGTCTGGTCACCCTATCTCCAGGCATCTCCCTCCATCTGAAAACTGACAGCAGAGCCTCAACCCGGGCTGCAGCTATGCATCCAGGAAGTAAAATGAGGCAGACTCTCACTTACTACCCCTTGGGTTAGCCTTAAAGCTGAAGCCACACAATTTCCCGTAGAATCATCTCTCACTTGAAGAAAAACCACCCTCTCGTCAGGGTGATTTCATGTGAATTTTGTTGTATAGTTTCTTAGCAGCTTCCTGAATCACAAGGACTGAAACAAGAGAGCTTTTGGATTCACCATAGCCTGCTGCCCTGAGAAAGGGATATCATCAGCCATGATGAAGACATGCTGCACCACATCTCCCTACCGGAGACACTTACAATCTGTGTACCTCAGTGATGCGCTCTGGTAAGGGAAACCAATGCCAGCTGGGAAAATGTAACTTATCTCAGCATGGGAAAATGTAACTCATCTCAGCAGCCCAAATCCATGTGGAACACCTCCCAGCCATATATTCTGTAGACAGCCTGGATTATTTATACTGAAAATCATTGGTATGTAACAAATTCAAGCCTCCATTTAGTACAACAGCATAAAAATCAATATATTTAGCCAGTGGCATGCACTCAACCGTGAGTGCCAACCTCAGGGCAGGCTGTCAAGCAGGGCAGAGCCCCCTAGACTGGTTGTATGTTCTATAATTAGATTTTACCAGCCCAGCAAGAAATGTGAACTCCTGAAGCCCTATAACAGTCTTACCACAGCATCACAATCAGTCCCCTTGGACATGCCAGTCTATCTTGCCACCCAAGCAAGCTGGACTTAGTTATAGTTGGTTGCTATACACCAATAATCTAAAAAGATTCAGGTTGCTTCCTGTCTCAAGGGACCAGTCACTTACCCCATGTCAATTTGTACCCCATCTCTCACCAAAGACAATGCTTGTAGCCAGTCCTATAATAAACTAGCTAAAGATTTATTAGCTAGGAAAAATAAATCAGAGGATTATTATAAAGTTAAAGCAAGCAAACACATATACACAAATGAGTCATAATCTCTCTCCTGCCATCCATCTCCACCCCCTGACAAACAGAGGCTAGGGCAGGGGTAGGCAACCTATGACACACATGCCAAAGGCGGTATGCAAGCTGATTTTCAGTGGCACTCCCACTACCCGGGTTCTGACCACCAGTCCTGAGGGGCTCTGCATTTTAATTTAATTTTAAATAAATCTTATTAAACATTTTTAAAACCTTATTTACTTTACATACAACAATAGTTTAGTTATATATTACAGACTTATAGAAAGAGACCTTCTAAAAATGTTAAACTGTATTACTGGCATGTGAAACCTTAAATCAAAGTGAATAAATGAAGACTCAGCACACCAGTTCTGAAAGGTTGCCTACCCCTGGGCTAGGGACTCCATTCCTTGCCCATCCTGGCTAATAGCCATTAATGGACTTAACCTCCATGAATTTATCTAGTTCTTTTTTAAATCCTGTTATAGTCCTAGCCTTCACAACCTCCTCAGGCAAGGAGTTCCAAAAGTTGACAGTGTGCTGTGTGAAGAAGAACTTCCTTTTATTTGTTTTAAACCTGCTGCCCATTAATTTCATTTGGTGGTCCCTAGTTCTTACATTAGGGGAACAAGTAAATAACTTTTCCTTATTCACTTTCTTCACACCACGCATGATTTTATATACCTTTATCATATCCCCCCTTAGCCTCTTCTTTTCCAAGCTGAAAAGTCCTAGCCTCTTTAATATCTATGGTTAAAACCATAGTCTATGATTTTAAAAGGTGACAAAGTTCTAGTAACCTCTCAGCTCTGAATGGCTTTTAGGACTAACCAAGGTTGACCCTGGGGAATCTCTGATTCTGTTTTGTAGCTCTGGCCTTGTGACAGTCCAAACAGCAAAGAGAGATGAACATTTTTCTTGTTTTTATTTCGTTCGGAATTCAAGATAGTGGGACAATCCCTGTTGCATTACCCTCTTCATGGGTGTGTAGAGGCAAATAAAGTTTTTCCATTGTGATGTCTCACAATGGCCCAGTTAGTTTTGATAGGCCTTCTTGATGGTTACAAGACAACCCCTCCTGACTGGGTTCACAGTTTCAGAACAAATATTTTTACAGGCCTAAAGAAAAAAATTAACTATTACTTTACAGCATGTGATAACGATACTGTGAGTGAGATTAGTGCATGCAGTAATTTACAAGTCTTAACACATTTTTATAAATTCAACACCCATATTAACCATACTAACAAACAGGTGAAACAGACTGATTTCCAGCAGTGAATTTCTCAGTGCTCAGCTGAGGCCTAAAGCCTTGGCAAGAGCGGACACCTGATCTGCCACACTCACAGACAACTGATATGCTCTGCAACCATTGTGGGAATTTGTAGTAATGGTGTCTGCTAATTAAAGCACAGGACCAGGAACCAAGAGGACTAATCTCAGATATTTAAAATTGTACACAGGCATAATTTGCACATGCAGTTACCATAATTAGCCATGCAATTGCAGACCTAAACAATGCATATGTATAAGCACTAAAAAAACCAGAGCCCTGCATTCACTCCATGTGAACTTGGACAAGTCACTTAACATCCCTGGGCCTCAGTTTCTCAATCTACAAAACAGGCATCATAAGAACTCATTTCACTGGGGTGTTGCAAGGCTCAGTAATTAATGTGTTTAAAAAAACTTTGATACGCTCAGTGAAAGGCACTAGAGAAACAAGAGCCATGCTGTACATCCACTCTCCTGATTAAAAGATAACAAAGAACTGGCTTTCCAACCACTTTTAAACAGAATACGGAGAATTCCAAAGTCTAACACCTGAGAGAAAATCGGAAGAGCTCAGACAGTGGATGCACTCTTTTTTGTATACCTTCCTGAGTATGCTCTTCCAGTCCATTATTTAGATGTCAGAATGAGTCAAGGTTTACATTCCTCTTTCCTCTCATATCTGTGCTTGAGGCTATATAGGTCATCTCCTATACCATATGCTCCCCCCCGCCCCCCATTTATACTCATTCATTTACACCAGAAGCATTGCAATACATAGTACCTTGTGACAGCTGTGAAGAAAGCTGTCAACCACCCCTACAATGTAACAGCAACTTCGGGAGGCCAGGAATAGCCATTTGAAGAGGTGAAATAACCAGGATAAGGCTAATGGAGCTCCTACCGTCAAAGATACAGCACATCTAGAGGACTTCTGTTAGAGGGACCCTGTGCACATGTTCTGTTAAGAATGATGAGTTCCCCTACCATGACACTAGACTTGACTGATTCTTGCTGTACAGTATAAAAGAGTACCTTCCAGATGACTGACCAAAGCTAATTATTCATACATGTTCAAAAAAAGCAAGTAAAGTGGTAGTTCAAGGAAAATAATACCCAATTACTGGATGTTCCCAGAGAGGTCCAGGACACTAATCCAATAGAAGAGGTTTGGTGCACAATGAAATCTCATCTGTGTATGTAAAATCATGTAACAAGTTTAGGAAAAAAACAAACAGATTTAGTGGATGCAATAAGGCAGGATGGAAAAAGTGGAGGGGTGGGGAAGATGTCTGGAAGAAATAATGGGCTAACCTCCTCCCCCAGATTAACTGGTTGTAATAAGGTTAAAAAAACCCGAATTAATAGTGGACAGTTAAAGAAGGTTCATTTATCACAGCTACATGGTTCTCTTAGCCTCAGTGGAGGAAATTATCTGTTAGAATTTATAGATTGTAATGTTATCCTAAAAGCCACCATTGCAATTGGCACAAAGTGCACCTGAGCAGAGAGGCCAAAGATCGATGGGACACAAAGACTCAATTATTATTTCAGCCCAGCAAGGGGTCCCTCCCAGTCTGGCAGGGAAGCACATTGCTGAGGTGCTGTGGGGATGCTTTTATTGCTGCTGCTTAGTCTAACGACTGACACTTTTGACCACCACCAGCACTAAGGCCCCAACTCCGTGAAGTATCTACCCACTTGCTTCACTTGAAAAATGTGTTTCTGTCCCATTGAAATCAGTGGGCTTTAACCTTGTGTTTAAATGTCTTTTGAATAGGGCTAGAGTTAAGCACATTAATTTTAATTATTATTATTATTTGTATGGCACTAATGCCTAGTAGTGTGTGAGTCATGGACCAGGACTCCTTGTGCCAGGCGCTGTACAAATACAGAACGTACAGCCCTCAAAGAGCTTATGCTTAATATTAGCACGTGTGTAAATGCTTTGTTGAACAAGCACCTAAGTCTTTCCTGACATACCATATTACTAAGGGGAAAAATCAACCATAAGACAAAGTATACATTTTATTCATGCCAAACAAAACAGAATTCTTAGAATGCTGAACGTCAGTGGAGTTTTCTAACTGCCTTCCAGTCACACCTCACCCATCTCATAACATAGGCACTGACTCTGTGGGTGGAGTCAGGGCTGGAGCACCCACGGAAAAAAAAATAGTGGGTGCTCAGCACCCACTGGCAGCCCTGTGGGTCGGTGCCTCCCCCTCCCCCCAGTGCCTCCCATCCACTGATGGCACCGCTTATCAGCACCTCCCACTCCCTTCCAGCACCTCCTGCCCACCACGGATCAGCTGTTCTGCAGCGTGCAGGAGGTGCTAGGAGGGGGAGGGGAACTGGGGCAGGAAGAGACGGGGTGTGGGGCAGGGACTTGGAAGAAGGGGTGGAGTGGAGGCAGTGCCTGGGGCAGAGGTGGGTTTGAGCACCGCCTGGATAGAGAGGAAGTTGGTGCCTCTCATAATACCCAATAAACAGCCATATAACCCTAAGCCCAATGGAAATGTTTCTGTTAATATTTAAGAACTCCAATCAAAATAAATGATTTTAAATAATCATTTTTTTATTCCCCTTCTCTGTGTGCAACAAACATTTTTCAGGACTGAGAACCTGAAAGTGAACTGGAGTGTACACTAAAGTGAAGCTGACTTCATTGCTTTCCTTTGCCGCACTGAAAGAAGTACACAAAACAAACAGGCTCAAACAGTGAAAAGTAAATTGGATTTTTTTAAATTCTTGCAGTTGGTTACCTAGGTAAAACCATTTGTTATATGACTTAAACCAGCAGTGTCCCCTTTAAAAAAAGGCCAAAAATGCAGAAAGAACATAAATTTGGAGTCCCATGTCTGTAACACTTCAAAATAATGGTGACGCTAATGAATGCTAAATTACAGTGGAAATCCGATGCAAGGATTCCTGGCACCTAAATTATAATGACAGGACTTCATAATGCATAATGAATATACCATAGGAGTGAATAATGATTAGCTCATTATATTAAAATGTTACCTATTTTTCTCTATTAAGGAAACATTCATTTCATTTGCTCTCCCAACAAAACAAACACTTCAGGAGTCCCTGTTCTTTCTACAACATTGTTTGGTTGTCAGTGGTAACTGTCTTCTTGGGTATTGTGATATATTGAAGGAGATAGCAAACATCTTGTTGTTGTCTTAGAACAAAGGAATATATTAATCTTATAATGAACAAACAACTAATTGCTGAGGTTTTTTGGTTGCTTTGTATGGATTTCACTTTCCTGTTGTATTTTTCAACCCATCTTCATTTTTTTTTCTGTTTCATTGAATGTATTTAATTAGTGCTGGTGAAAGGCACCAGAGTGACAGGGAAATGACGTCTTCTACTTATCCACAGAACAGAGGAAGCAAGCACAAGGGCAGGAAAACCTCCCCAGTTCTGACCCACTCAGCTCTGTGCTAGAGGAATCACCTCTAGGGGTTAGAGGGTAGTTTGGTTTTTCCAGGCCCACTCACTCTTCTGCTAAGACAAAGAAACCAGATATAGTTTTGGTGGGTTTTATAAAATGGGTACATGTCCACACTAGGAGCTGGGCTTAGAGCCCCTGAGACATATAGGTCATGCCTTGGCCATCATATAGTCATGACTCTCAGTGATTGGTCTCCTGGCTTAGATTTAAAGCAGAGGCCTAATAGTGAAAGGATCATCTATATATTAATTGTTGTAAGTGTGTTAATGTAGTTATAGACCCAACAATATCTTCTCTTAGAGGGTTGCTGGCAACCCAAAGAAACCTAAATATTTTCAGAGAGAGAATGGGTGGCTTTCATGTGATCTGAGAGTGGGGCAGTAGGCTAATATGACAGATGTCCTCAGGACAATATTATTATATACTTAATGAGGCTTTACATTTGTCAGCCTAAACACTCTAAGGTTAGAAAAAATAATTAAACTCCCCCTCTATTATAGCAGCAGAACATTCACTAGGTGGAGATGTCTTTGTTTGAAAAAACAGCGTTCAGCTAACGGAGTGTTCTGGCCCTCTGTGGGTGCTGTTGTATTAGGGAGATGAACCGAGATGCTTGTCCTATTCCTGAGCCGACCCTCAACTGGTTTTGATTCACATTTGAACCGATAACAGGTTTAGTAGCTGCAAGTTGGATGAGATTCATAAATGCTTCTGTGGTCCAACCACCAGAGGGAGACAAAGAGCAACCCTCTTAGTGTGAGTTACATTGTTACCAAAAAGATGGGCCTGAACCAAAATTCTGGATCCAAACACTCCAGAATTTTGGGGAATCCAAGGTGCTCAAGCCCATCTGTAACTGTCACAGAAAACGGACATCTCTATCGGCTATAACAGCACGTCTGCTGGTTCCCAGTCCAGCACAGAGGAAACTCCTTTGGATATTACCCCTGTGCCTACAACTTCTTCCAGTGCAGAGGATGTATGAAAGTGACATCCTATGACAGACATCCCCCCTCAGTGACTGAAGACCAGGCCAGAAGCAGCAGCTGTGAAAATGTGTGCTTCTCTTTTAAATAGCAAGATGGAAGAGGAGGAATCTCCTCAGGAGAGGTTGAGTGCAGGAGCCTCACACTATGAGGCCAGATGAAGTAGAGGGGTAAGGAGACAGACACTTCCTCAGGAGATTCTTGCTGCTTCTCTGAAAATCCATTAAACTAATGGTGTTGAACATGTTGCGTAGTGGGATTGGGGTTCCTGATCCAGGCAGGAGCACAGCAGCCTCCAGCCATGGAGACTTCTGCAGGGAAGGCTTCACTGTCTGTCTGGTTAATTGAGTGATTAATGAAATATGCCCCTGACAGACAGTTGCATGTACCCGGCAAGAATGCTAATTTCCATACGCACAAAGTTTACCAATGCAGCAGGCAGAAAAAGTTCCTACTTTCTTCTTAGAGCCTGTATCAGGATCAATAATAACCTCAAGCGAAAATACTGGACCCCTCCATCCTTTCTCACCCTTTCAGCTACCTGTAACAATATATGGGGTGTCAACATGTCCAAGATTAGTGATTAGTCTGAAGCAAAAGCCGAAACTTTGCTCAAGGTCTGAATATGGTGGCTCAGACCTGTTTCTCTCAGGTATTCTAGTGAGGGACATTGTTGCTCTGCAGAAAAGCTACCATCAGTGATTCTTTACTTCAATATCTATCATATTTGCAAAGCACTTATAAACTTGGTATTCAAGTGCTGGAAATATAAATCTATATAAAAGATGGTCATTCTGCAGAGGAAATCCTACATCCTTTCGACCATGTGTTTGTAGCCCGTATTTGGTAATGTCAAGAATTAACATGTTATGGTCAGAATAGTGATAGTGTTAAAAAGGCACCATCTTACTCAATTTATATTCATTCTTCCCTGAGTGTCTTAAAGTCACATCTGATTACTGGGAGAAAAGCAGTTTATGCTGTTCTTCAGGAGCCAATACAGCTTCTGGAAGCAGGTTAGATTCCATTCTGCATTGTCAAGAACGCCTGAGGAATGTTAATTACTAATAGTGTGGGAAACAGAAAGAACCCAGCTTGATTTTCAGATCCCTGGTGGAGATTGCTGTGGTAGAAATTAGAAAAATCATGTTTTGATTTGCAAAATGAGCAAATTTGATTTGGAGTCACTGAAAGAGACTACAGAATTCTGTTGTGCTGGTAGGCACTGAAAGTTAACATTAGAGACCTCACAACAACCCTGCAATACTGAATGAACAAGTCCTCTTTCCCTCACATTTGCCATCTCTAAATCCCAACTAGAAATGGTAAAAACAATTCTAATGTTGCTGAATTTTTTAAATTGAAATCTCAAATTTCAGCAGAAAAAAAGCGGGGGTGGGGTTCCTGAAAAAGTTTTTAATCAACTAACCAATGCCAATTATGCAATCACTCTTCTGAATTCAAAGTGCAATGGTAGTTGAAACAAAGTGACTCTCTCAATATCTGGTCTCAAGAGATTTCCAGCCCAGTTTTGCAAATGCAGGAGATGCAGATAGTTGGGATAAACACTGAAACTTATAGGTAGTCACCTGACTTGAAACTTTAAGCGGTTTGAGGGTCTCCAGTTGTCACGTGAGGTTCTCACAATTTCTTCAGTGTGACTTTTAGCTCTTCCTTTGACTTTGCATTTATTCTCAGCTCCACATACACCAAGCTAGAGGCAAATGCGATGTTAAAAATGTCAGTAAAATAATTATAACTCTTGTAACCAACTGCAATGTAAAGGTTTAGACAATGCTCAGCTAAGGAGGGAGTATGACATCTATATGCTATGTTAATATAGTGAGGAGTCCTGCAAAATCACAGTATGGTCCTATTCTAGCTTTTCTACCTATAATCTGTGGTCCTCATTCATTGTGTAATTCCCACTGCTTTCTGCTGTTCTGACACTATAAAGCAACAGTAAAATCAACTTAATTGGCAAGTTGAGCTGAGTTTATGGCTGCTCTGCATCATTGGAGAGGCTCAAAACAACCAGAGTATTCTGCTTAATCTGGCCCTGTATCTTAAACAGAGATCTATAAAGAAGTCATATTAATCAGCTTTTATATCTCTCCGCCACACTGGCTTTCTTATTTGCTCAGTCCTCATCTAGAGGAGTCTAAATGCAAGTGAATGTGTGGGGGTAGCATTTTCCAGGTGTGCTACTGTCCACTAGGTATTTGAAAGTCTCTCCATTAATTAAGATTCATGGCATTTTGGGGATGACTTTAAAACAAGGACAAAATGATAAAAAGCTTTTCCCCATTGCCCTTGCTCCAAATATCCTAATCTGTCACTAGGCTAGAACATGTGCCAACAAGGATGCAACTACTTTATAGTAACCACTCTCCTTTATTCCCTTACTGACCCCATGCGTGTTATCATTTGTCATAGAATCATAGAATATCAGGGTTGGAAGGGACCTCAGGAGGTCATCTAGTCCAACCCCCTGCTCAAAGCAGGACCAATTCCCAACTAAATCATCCCAGCCAGGGCTTTGTCAAGCCTGATCTTAAAAACATCTAAGGATGTCAAACTCTTTGGGGCAGTGACCATGTGTTTTATTCATATGCACAGCACCATGCACACCTCTGGTGCTAAGTAGCTATGCTTGTATAAAAAGATAACGCTGTGCAGCAGCAGAAGAAATAACTTTATACTTCTTTTGTCCTTTAAAGGCAGCCCCATCCAGGAAGGCTGGGGCACACTGGAAAGTTCAGAGAAGGGTAGATCTTGCACTGCCACTGTCTGAGGTGTGAATAAAGAGTGTTTTTTCATTCTCCAGGGCAGTCAACATGGCTGACGCTGGCCGACCATGTGCCAGCTCATGCAAGGCCCAGGACCTTGCTGAACACTGACAAATACATAGCTGCAAATCATCTGTGGGTTAGTGTTGTTAAAATAGATAGTAGTGTTATAAAAGTGTATTTAATGTATAGACTTTATGGAATGCTTGTAGGAGGCTGCATGTATTAATCCTGCTTATAACATCTGTAGCACATGGTATGAAGTTATGCTGAGTGTTTGCATTGTAAACCTCTGTAATTGTGTAACTCACAAAACAGGGAAAAAAGCATTAATTAAGGTAAAGTGCTCGGTCCTGCATTCAAGATGGCCCACTGAAGGCAGATGCGGCATTGGGTAGCATCAGAGGACAAAGACCTTATTTGCATCCCTAACTCCCTTAAGGAAGGAAAAGCCCACACATGAACTCACCCATCAGCTTGGACTCTGGGGTGAGGGGGGGATAAACATGGAGAAACTGGGTGGATCTATGCTGTCTGAGCTCTGAGGGACAAAGGTTCCTAAACATAAGCAAGAGATCCCCATGCTCCTTGGCCTGGGTCAGCCCTAGAGGACTTATAGAGCTGCTTATTACAGAAGCTGATATTACCTTTTTAAATCTAAGACTGTAATTCATTTGTGTGTGTATATTTCCTGTTTTAACCTTGTAACCAATTCAGATTTCTTTTTCCTTGTTAATAAATTCGTAGTTAGTTTTTTACAGGACTGGCTACAGGCATTGTCTTTCGTTTGAGACCTGTGTCCAGTAGACCTGGGGTAAGTGACTGGTCCTTTGGGACAAGGAGTAACCTGAATATTGTGATTTTTGGTGTAAGGGACCATCTGTCACATAGTCCAGCTTGCCTGGATGGCAAGATAGTCTGGGATGCCCAAGAGAACTGTCGGTGACTCCATGATAAGACTGTTATTTAGGAGTTCACGCTTGTTACTGGGTGATGAAAGCTAATTAAAGAACATCTTGGGGTGTCTGCCCTTCTTTTTTGACAGTCTGCCCTGAGGTTGGCACTCATGATCGGGAACCACCCCAGACAGAATGACAGTGGCTATGGCTGCCTGTCTGCCTGTCTGCCTCTGGGAGAGAAAGAGAAAGAGCGATGGGTGGGTGAGTGCACACCTGCAATCAGTTGCTACAAATGAGCTCAGAACAAGATATCCCAACACATTTCATGGCGGAGGAGGGCTAGAATCTGAATCCTGAACCACACCCACATTTTGCAGCAAGACCAGATCTCTAGACTGGCCTGACTCTCAGCCTCACTTTGGGGCGTTCCAAATCCAGAGCCAAATTCAGTGGCTCAAGCCCACTTATAGGAATTTCCTTCTTTGCCATATCCCCAGCTATGGAATGATAAAGAGGGTCACATACAATGTCTTGGGGAGCAGCACCCTAAGGGAAACACACCTGGAGAAGCTGCTGAATGGCAGATTTTTCTCATCCAGTCAAACTTAGATTAGAACTGAGCAGCTGCAGTTCCATTCAAATGAACGGAGTTGCCTCTGCTTGCAGCAGTTTGGAATTGGGACCAAATATTCATCATTATGATTTCACAGCATGTGCCTATTAAAGGGCTGTTTCCACTTCATTTATATCAATGGCCAAGCTCTCGCTGTCGACCATAGGAGTGGGAGCGGGTGCCAAAGTGCACAAGTTTATCTTAGGGTGAGCAAGCAGGCGTGAGGACCCTGCTGTTTAGATAATAAGCCAGGCAAATAACTTATCACATTCTTCTCTGCCTGAAGATATCTGGTCTGTGCAAGTAACCCACGCACCCGCCTCAAAAAAAATCCAAAGGCATTTTCTTTGTGTGTGTTTGACCGTTCACGTTCAATAACCTTGCCATTTAAGAAATAGGGTCATTAATATCCTCTTTTTTTATTGGGATTCACTTTAATTCTCCATTATTTATTTCACACATAGTCAGACTCAAAGTGCTGCAAAGGGAACCAATATCTGGGTTTTACAGCAGGTCTTGGCAGCGGTTGCTGCTGCATCAGAAGTAAATATCTACGCCTGCCCTCTGCATCGAACAGAAGTTTCATGACTGTTGCATGAACGTTGGACTATCTGACGTAGTAATTCCAATAAGCTTCTCTCTCGAGCCTTGGGGACAGGGGAGAAAAGCTAATATATCTTGATGTTTATTTCAGGCTTCACTTCTTTCACACTCTGATGAGAGAGAGACAACATTGAAAGCAATGTGGAATTTTACTGCTCTGGGGAGGAGTTCAATATAAAGTGAAAATTACAGTGTATGGAAACCACGAGATTGGAATAACAGACATACAATTTTATTAATACCCTAGAGCCATAATGACTGCAGGGCAGTGTCTCCAATAGACACCACTTCTCGTTTAAGGGCTGGTTAATAACTGCATTTGCTTCATTAAGGTAAGCGTGTGTTAACAATTAGACACAGATTCTGATGGCTTTTCTCTTGCTTTTGGCTTTTACACACAGGAGATGGCAATTTGTATGGATGAGGACAAAATGGGGAAGGGGGGGAGCCTAGAATGGGAAAGAATGGCAGTTAGTTTTCACATTGTTTGAATATGTAACTCTCTGACGTCTGCTTTCCCGACATGTGACTGGGACTGTGCAATTTCCCCTTTCCACTAAACAAATATGCTAGAAATATACACAGCTATGCTTTACTATCATTCCGTCCATAAAGATTAAGATCACACCATTTAAAGCTGAATGACAGTTCCTGGCATTTACCCTAGCGCCAAGTGGAAGTCTACTGTATGGAGCTTCCTTAAACTGTAAATTTGAGGGAATCCATTGGGAACATTCAGATGACCCACACACCAGTTGCTTTCAGAATCTAGACTTGAACAGAGAGAGCAGGGACTTGTTTACTAAAGAATGCAGGATATAAAAAATAGCCTAGGTTAGTGATTTGCAGGCTGGATTCTATATATCCGAACACTGAATAAACCCAAAGAACTTTATGCTGATGGAACAATGAATACACACACACACACACATGCGTGCACGTTTGGATCTAGATACTGACCCAGATTTGAACATCCACAAAAAGATGAGATTTTAATTTTGGTTGTTTTTCTGTTTTGTTTTTTTGTTCAGGAGACCGGGAGACAAATTCGCATCTGATTCTAAAATTTCCCTTAATTTATGGGTGTTTGGATCAGAGGGTTGGTTTGAAAGTGTCCCTTACAAGTATCAAGGACCACTCCAGCTGTATTATATAATTAACCAAAGCACTAATTGTTTTCAAGACACCCTGATTTAAAAGCAGCCTGAAAGTTATTAATAGATATCTAGGGCCAAATTCCCCTCTTGGTTACATGAGGGGAGAATTAAGCATCTGAGAGTAGTTCTTACAAAAGTTACTGGGAGAACAGAAAACATGTCAAGGGACCATGATGCTAGCAGGCTGTGCCAGATCAGGATTTCCGCTTATAGTTACATAGTCTTAAATACAGTTGCTACTGAGTAGCACAGCAATGAATCGTGCTGTGGCATGTGCTCTTAATTTGTAGGGATTCATTTAGTATTTATGAGGTGTTGGGGATTTACAGTATTAAAACCAGGGTGCTGTGTGCTGCTCGGCAAATGCAAAATGCTGGCTTCTCCTTCTGCTTGTCCTCTCTACCTTCTCTTCAGCCCACCAAGGCAGTGCTAAGAGTGCAAAAGAAGTTAACTCCTTACAACTTCCACCTATGTAAAAAACTGCCCCGGTCTTTTCAACTAGAGAAGTTATTCCACTCTCCCTCTTTTAAAAATATAAAGGCTGCACCACGGTGTGCAGAAGGGCTGCTATGTTCCATCCTAGAGGTGGCTACAATTTCACTGGTGAGTGGATAATCCCTATATTGTACGTGGAAAGCTCCCTTTTCAAATATATTCTTTTGAACATCCATGTCCCACATTTTGATGCTCACTTCAGGGACTAGATGTGGAAATTCATAGTTTACATGCCTGAGTGTTGATTTGCAATCCAGCTGCATGATTTGTATTTCCAGTTGACATCCACAGTCTGAAAACGGGGCCCACAGTTAATTCTAGGGTCCTGCGGGGTCAACTACAGTCTAAATATAACAATGTTATTATTATTCTCAATGTATTATTATTAGAGATGGTTTCAAGCAGCCATATTTCTGCTGGATCTGGATGGTTTGCATCTGGATTTTTAATATCCCCAAAGTTCTAGGGTGTCTGGGATTGAGATTGGAGTTCAGATCCATCTTCATTTATTACATTAATGCTACTAATTTTGTTGGCTAGTTCTGGTATGTCCATAGTAATAAACTGCATTAGGTTTCCTGGTCTGCTCTATTGATTGTGTGTAAGCAATGCAAGAAACTCACAATACCTTATGTGAACACTACAGTATTTACATTTTGTTATGATCCCTTGTCCAGCATGACACCAAGTGCATTAATCTTACAGTTCATTCAAAAGTTTCTTGGGCACAAATCAGTGGAACCTACATTACAATGCATTGTCTCACTGTTCCCTATACCAACAGAAACAGGAAAGTTTGAAACAGTCTCCATTGTATTTCATTTTATAGCTCAATGGAGATTAATGTCTAGGTCCCAGATACAATTAACCTTTCTTTGGGATTGCTACAATCCATACACTCTTCCCAGACCCAACCAACTGTATTTAACTGAATATACCAGTAGGTGATGGAGATGTACATTGCCCAGTGAAATAGGCTGTACGTCTGAGTGTAAGCTTGGATATGTCACAGAGATTAATGCGTAGAGGGGACTGGATAGCTTGGGGTTGATAATGGCATACAGAGCCTGTTATCTTTAGGTTGAAATCCAGCCAAGTCAGCAGTGAGCAAATGTCATTACCATCTGAGGGCTGTTTGGCAATGCACATACAATAAATGAGTGATTTCAGTCCACATCCTATAAACAAGTATACGCTTTACAATACTAGCTTACTAGTTCCCTCTCAATTGGACAACAGATTGATCAGGGACTGAATGGAGATGAACCCTCCCCAAGCTTGCAAGGAGTCATTTCAGGACAGGGGAGAGGCACATGGGCAGGATGGTGGAGAAGACACTTGAATGCTGTACTTGCCCCAAAAGTATTCAGTACTCCATGCTGTCAGCCTCAGGACCTTTCACCACCATGGAGGGTATGACTGCACTGCTATCGGACATGCGATTGTAGCTCATGTAGGCATACCTGCATGGGCAAAAAGACACAGCAGCACAGATCCCTTAGCAGGCTAGGAATTTACTAAGGGTTATATAGCCTGCACGGAAGCCCACACTGCCATATTTTCACTGCTATTGGAACTCATCCTAGGTAGATTAAAGCTTGAGCAGATATGCTGCAATCACACCTACAACTGCCATATAGATGTACCTTCCATTCGCTAGACAAATGAAAACACAGCTGGCCAGTTTATTTGCTGGGTAGGTATGCAACGGAAAAGGGGGAAATCAATGGTGCTTTTATTTTTGCAAAACCCAAAGCAGTGCAGATCTGAGTCCAATTTTATCTGATCTCCCAGATTTGAAGGATTAATTGTTCTGGATTTCCCTGTTTCCAATGTACGGCAAAGATTAGAAAAGCCAGGAAAGGGTTTTTCTAACATGAAAACGAAGAGCTGGAAGCAGTTATGCAAATCTCATAATATATATTATATTATAAATATAAATTGTAGCCAATCTTATTATTATAGATTATTATATTATTATTATATTACAAAAACAAACAAATATTCCACCTCAAACCATAACAAAAATAACATTAATTCTGAAGTCGGGTTATTTCATTTGGAGGTTTGCGCTAATGCATGAAACAATTAATTGCTCTGTCTGTCTAATGATAATCACATCATGGCTCTTGTATTTTTCATCACCCATAAACATTGTAACAAAGGGCACAAGATCCTTCCAGGCCTCAGCCACACTTCATGCCCGGTGACATCTTATAGCACATTTCAAAAATTCATACAGTACATACGACAAGAGGGGATATTAATCAGTGACACGTCTTTGGTTTATGAGTCACAGTGGTTCTTCCGATGGTATAGGGAATGCAAAGCAAAGGTGGAATTGCTCATATCTGACAAAAGCAATGGTTAATATTCATAACCATCTGGGCAAAATACACGTTATCTGATTGCTTTGCAGGAAATAAACTCCACGCTCAAATCTTTTAATCTGCATTCGAAGTATTTTTTCTCTTCTTCCCCCAGCAATGTTATGATGCTCGCTGAAGGAAACAAAGCCCCCAAGCTCATCTCCATATGTGCGAATAAATGTTGAGATCATCTACTGGCTCCTCTTCCTCTAGCTGAAGCTGGGTACCTCCCCCACAGCCCACTGCTGGTTTGGATTGTGTTTACATGTAGTAGCACTATGTCACTCAGTGGCCACTATATAGTGTAATGGGGTGTCCATTTAAGGACACCATAGAGATGCAAGATGAAAAGTCTATCCTCTGCTGGGTTTATAAATATTACTACTGGCCAATTTCAGAGTGCCCTTCATCCAAGGATCTCAAAGTGCTTTGCAAACAGGACTAAATTAAGTCTTACAACTCTAGCAAGAGAGATAGAGATATTTTTATTCCCATTTCACAGATAGAAAAGCTGAGGCACAGAGGTCCTGCCAATGGTCACACAGAAAGTTTATGGCAGAGCCAGGGGCCTGATCATATAACCTTGATCCACTTGAGTAGTCCTATTGATTGCTCAGTGGAACTAAACACCCTAAGTAAGGAAGATAAGTGTGAGTAAGGGTTGCAGAACTGGTCCTCACAGGTCCTGAATCCCAGTCCTGCACTTTAACCTGACCACTCTCCCATCCACCATTGATTAGCCCTCTGTATCTGGATTTACTTCCCATGAGGTAGTACTTGCCTTCTTGAGATGAGTTACTGCCCATCTTGTTATTGCCATGAGCAGGGTAAAGCTCAGCAAGGACTAAGACCATTAAAAAGAGAGTATAATACAATGGGAGAAGCCTTAGAGACTAACAAATTTATTGGAACATAAGCTTTCGTGGGCTACAGCCCACTTCATCAGATGCATATAATGGAACATATAGTAAGAAATATATATACATACAGAGAACATGAAAAGGTAGAAGTAGCCATGCCAACTGTAAAAGGCTAATTAATTAAGATGAGGTATTATCAGCAGGAGAGAAAAAAACTTTGGTAGTGATAATCAAGATAGCCCATTTTAGACTGTTGACAAGAAGGTGTGAGGATACTTAACATGGGAAATAGATTCAATGAATGTAATAACCCAGCCACTCTTAGTCTCTATTCAAACCCAAGTTTATCTATTTCCTCACGTTGTTATCACTACAAAAGTTTTTTTCTCCTGCTGATAATACCTCATCTTAATTAATTAGCCTCTTAAGGTGCCAAAAGTATTTCTGTTCTTTTTCCTGGATATTACAGGCATCCACCTTTGTACATTCATTAATGTTACTCATTTGGTTAGCCATTTCTGAGTTAATGGTGCACATTGCATCCATTCATAACAAACAAATACGTTTTTTCTCTAGCATTGCACCAAGCCTATGCTAAGTGCACTGCACACATTAGAGGTTCTCACCACTCAGGAGGCAGGAAAGCATTTTGATTTACGAAGAGCCACTTTCTAATTTGATCTGATAGCCAATAGCTAGGAGTCACACGACTGACCAATTGGCTAATCATATACAGGAGGAAATGGTTTGGAGGATGGATTATTAGAAGTTACCCCAAGTCTCCCTTCTGTTTCAGAATACAGAAATGGATTACAATAATCCAACTAACCACTCTGGTATATTTGATTATAATGGCTCAGGATCTCCCAATGTCACAGTCTGTTGCATCCAGGTGTGATTGGGTGTTCCAAAATCCAGCACATTGAGGATTTTGCCTACAAGTTCAAAGATTGTTGCACAGGCCTCCAAGGCAACTCTGCAATGCTCTCTCCTCACCTGCAGTTCGCCATGATGTTCAGGTCCTAAGCAGCACCCCCCCACCCCATATTCAGCTGTAGTCGGGTGGTTTGGGAATGAGCAGTAAAGTCCTTTGAGCTGAAACCACCAAACTTGTTTTATCTGTAGCCTAAGACAAAGCAACTTTTTTCTCAGGCTAGTTCTATCAAGCACTCGATATGTCCACGTGAATCTAGAGATTGGCTGAATTTCTTCTCTATCTCCTCTTTATTGTGCCAGGAAGCAACCTGAAAAAAATATTGTTGTAAAATGAATGAGAATTTTTCTTTAAAAACCAACCACTCCTGCTGGCTGAGATTCTGGGCTGCATCTTTGGGGGAGGAAGGGCAAAGGGAGCTTCACAAAATTTTGCCAGAGATATTCAGGCTACTCTGGAGGCTGAAACAGCCCCCTCGTAATTTAGCTCAGGCTCTGCTCCCTGAAAGCCCCCTCTCAGCTCCAGGGCCAGCTTTAGGAACTGTGGGGCCCAATTCAAATACCCGGCAGCGGTCCTGGTCTTCTGTGGCACTTCGGTGGCAGGGGGTCCTTCACTCTCTCCAGATCCCCTGCCGACAAAATGCTGCCGAAGACCCAAAGCAAGTGAAGGACCCCCTGCCGCTGAAGTGCCGCCGAAGACCTGGACCGCTGCTGGGTATGTAAAAAAAAATTAAAAATTAAAAAGGCATCCACGGTATGGGGCCCTCTTAGGTGCAAGGCCCAATTCTGGGGAATCAGGGGAATCCGCCTAAAGCCAGCCCTGCTCAGTTCCACCCTGGACACAGATGCAAGACTGTCACAATCCCTATAACTCTGTAAGGCCTGGTCTACACTAGGTGAGTGATCGATCTAAGTTACGCCATGTCGATGTACTTAGATCTACTTACCCCAGTTGACTGCTGATACTCCCCTGTCAACTCTGCCTATGCTTCTCACTCTGGTGGAGTACCGGAGTTGACGGGAGAGTGCTTGATTTATCAAATCTTCACTAGACATAATAAATCAACCCCCACTGGATCGATCACTCCAGAGGTAAGTATAGACTTGTCCTTAGATACATATACAGTATTCATCACTAGAATATCCAAGCACTTTACAATCATTAACCTATTTATCCTCCCAACAGCCCTCTGAGGTAGGGCAGTGCTATTATCCCATTTGACAGATGGAGAACTGAGGCACAGAGAGGCTAAGTGACTTGCCCAGGGTTGCATAGGAAGTCTGGTAGTACAGGGAATTGAACCCAGATCTCCTGAGTCCTAGGTGAATGCCCTAACTATTGGTCCATCCTGCCTCCATTTGCTCAGGCAGCAGTATACAGAGGCCAGGTTTGTGAGGAAGCCTCCCACCCCACATTTGTTGAAGTTTGCCAATAAGCATCAAGAAATATGTGATCGATTTTCTCTGTGTTGCATAAAAAAGCAAAGAAGTAATGCAAATCTATGAATAATAGTGAAGAAATAATGTCTGCTCTCATAGACAGTAAACATTGGGGGTCTAAATTCTCCTCTCCGAGCCACTGGTACAAACCCATGGATTTTTGAAACATTGCACTGGTATAACAGAGGAGAATTTGTTAGTAACACACTCCACAGAAAAGACATTCTCGCTGTTCATAACATGTCTGGGGTAAATCAATTTTCTCTCTAATGGGGAGTTTTATTATAAAAAGACCGACAGTTTTCAGATCATGCCCAGTACTTAGCTATGAAACACTGCATTCAACTTCCTAAACTAAGGATTTGTACTGTGATATTTGGACAAGTCCTCGATCACTATATGGGACATAGCCAGGTGAATTACATGTATAACCAATGCAGCTGTTCTCTGCCAATGCCCATGTGCCTGTCACATAGACTGTAGTTAGACGAGGCACGCTCGGTTGATTTGTGGCTGTCCATCACTCCTGTGTGGTGATAACTTGATGATGAGCCTCTGAAACCAGAAGCAAAATGTTTCCACGCTGCATTGCCCATTTGTATTCATGTTCCCTTTTTTTATTGAGAGAACTCCACAAGAAATGGAAATGCTTTATCCAGGGGACATCCATTAAAACCCAGTTTGCTCCATGGAAATGTTTTCTCTTTGAAGCCTCTCTGATAATGCTAATGCCACAATGAGACTTCATGTCTTAGGGCAGAGCCATTCTCTGTTGCTCGTGTTTACCTGATGCTTATATACAGATCCCATTTCCTGAAGTCAGGGTGTCCTTCATGGTCCCAAGTGTACAATCTATTGCTTTTCTGTTCTCTTATGCATAAACTCCTGATTATGTATTGCTTCTCCCATGCACCACTAAATGGCATTTTCTCAGGTGCTGAATCTGACACCTCATCCTGTCTAATCATCATACTCTAGAAAATGACCTGTATTTTAGTGTTATAGACTTTAAGAGATGGATAAAACCTATTAGATCATAGCTTGTGTCCCCCTGCTAGGGGAGGGTTAAGCTCCCAAAAAAAGACAACAGATATTTAAGCTGAGTCTTTTAGAAATAAACACGACCCCTTTGTGAATTCAAGTCACAAGGCTTAAATTAAGACATTATATGGACATGAAAGCAGCATAATTCTGAGGTGCAGTGTGGGAGGCAGCTAGGGAAACCAGATATCCGGATTTTATAGGGACAGTCATGATTTTTGGGTCTTTTTTTTATATAGGCTCCTATTACCCTCCAGTGCTCACCCTGCCCCAAGTTTTCATATTTGCAGCATATTTTGTGATTAGAGTAGGAGTCAGGAGACCCGTGATGGGGCCTACATAAAAACTTGCCCCTGTTTAAATAATGGTGTGTTTTTAAACTCATTGTGTGCGGACACTTTTATTCCAGTTTAAGAATGGTTTATATCAATTAATTGATTCCTTAGCAACTTATGCACAATCAAAATAAATCAGGTTTCAATCAAAAAGAGGTCTGCAGAGGGTTTGGGCCAGTTTAACTAAATCTGCTTTCAAACACTGGTGCAACTTTCTTGTTCAGGCAAATACTGAGTCAGGAAGCTTGACCCTGCCCCACTGACTCATTGGGTGATGCTAAGCAGGTCACTTAACTCTCAGTGCCCTCCCTTTCTCCAGCTGTAAAATGCAAATAATAATGCAACTTTCACAAAGCACTTTGAGACATGCAGATGCTAGATAAGTGCAAAATGATATAACCTATTTCTGTCTTCTGACATAGAAATTAAGATGACCAAGAAACTGATAATTACATAACAGCGACGCTTGAAACTACTTAGGGACTTTGTGTATCAATCTCAAATAATCTCCTGGACGTACAATGGTCAAGGTAATAATCATAGCAGTTTTGCATTTGATAACTAGATAATGTCACAGAGGTTCAACATCTGACTCTAGACCATCCTTCAGCAATCACCCACCTCAGTTTGCCCTATCTATTAATTACAATACACGATGGAACTGCACGTCATTGGACAACAATAAGTCATTCATTTAGAAAATAAAATGCACATCCTCTCTGTTCTGCCATTTCTGCCAATCCCAATGTGAGTCTCCAGTGGGCGGGGCAATGGACTGGAGCTCAAAAGCGCTAGGAACTATTTCCAGCTTTGCCATTGGTCTGCTGGATGACCTGTAGCAAGTCATTTCACCTATGTGCCTCCGTTTCTCCCTCCTTTGAAAAGTGCTTTGAGATCAATGGATGAAAAGCACCATGCGAGAACTAGGTATTATTACAGTTATTGTCACAGTATATTTTCCCAGCTCTTGCCATCCTCACCAAGGGTTAAAGTGCTCAGCCCTGGCTCCACTTCATACCGAGCCTTTAAAACAACCAAGATGTCAGCATGTTTCTCTATCTGTTGATAATCACTTCATCTCCCAGTAGATCAGGCAGTAGGAAATGAAACAGCCCCAACAGCAGCAGTATATATTTAATGATGGAGGCCACATGAAATTGGCTGTGAGCTGTCTGTGAATTTTAATGACTCCTGGTCCTTCACCCTTTCATTCTGCAATGGCTATTTCTTTTCCTAGAGCTTATTTTTGAGGGCCATATTGGCAGATCGTTGTCAAGTGCATCTTGGTGCAGGATGGTTTTGCAGCTAAGCCAGTTTAGCTGGTTAACGATAGCTGTCAGATCCAATGTACTAGAGGGATTAGGCTATCGTTTCGAGAAAAGTAAAATACTTATGTCTCCAGCCTCCTCTGCTAGGCAAGATCAAAGTGACATGGGGATTTCTTGGTGGGGGCAGGGAGAGGTCTTCAGTGAGGACTGGGACAGTGAAGTAGCAAACAGCATAAGTCTCTCTTCCTGCTGAGTTTTTTGTGCCCTTTTTTCTCTCTTGCTCAATAATCTCCTTTGCGCATTCTTAACACGATACCTCTTTCCTCAGTGAACATAGCCACTGCATCATCCCCCTCATAAATATCAGATCAGAAATGAAAGGCTCAAGATGTCTTGCAGAAGCTGCAGCACGTTGCAGGGGCAAAATCTAGGCTGACCCTTTCCTGCTGGAAGCCAGATAAAACAGAGCAACAAATCAGTGAAATGTTTAAGTTGCTATAATAATTCTAGTAGCTGTGGCAGGAGTTCCCTTTAAATTGATGTAATGTGTGTGTATTTCTGAGCCAGAGGGTCCAAACTTTCATATGTGACTCAATTCTCTCCTTTCATTTTGTTTTTTAATAACCTGACCAATGTTGGGACACAAAGGTGGAGGGTGAAAAATTCTGTAGGGAGTAGAGCTGGTACATATCTCCAGGGACTAAGGAAGGTCAAGTATGACACATTGCCTGAGTAACACTCGGTGTGACCAATCGTGCATCCTTGAAATTAGACCTGTCAGGTCACTGAGTTTAAAGGGCCAAGTTTACCTGCATCCCACAGAAATCCAATATACACTGACATTTTTCTTGTCATTTTTGTAATAAATAAGCTTTGGCAATTTCTGTAGCACTTTTCACTCTATCAATATGCTTCCTGGCCCTTAGTTAATGGAGCCTCACAACATCCTGCAAGGTAGAACTCCTGGTTTCTATCTCTGCCTCTGAAACTGACTAACTCTATGATACTGGGAAAGTCACATGGACCAAAATTCTCAAAATCAGACAGTGCTTTGGGGCATCCACTCAGAGACACCTTGGAGTCTAACTTGGGCACTCAAAAGTGGAGATACTCCAGATCAGTTGGCATTTGGGAAACTTTGCGGTTTAGCTTCTCTATGCCTCAGTTTGCCCATCTGCAAAACAGGTATAATAATGTCTATCTCACAATGATGTGGTGAGGCTTCGTTAGTGTTTTTAAAATGCTTTGGCATCTTCAGACATAGGTGCTGCATACATGCAAAGTGTTATTAACGTGTGATCCCCCCTGAGCTCAGAGAGCCATATAAACCATCTGAGAGATATCCATTCTTTGAAGGGATAAACAACACCAGGATGAAGACAGGACTGGAATCACAACTCTTGACAGGCATATTGAATTCCTTGGCATAACGGCATGCTTATGAATATGAAATTCCACATTGGGGCGGGCCCTTCACATTACCGGGTAAGGAGTCACAAGAAGTGGGCCTTATTATGCAAACATTTCCACCTTAGTTGCACAGTTAGTGCAGTGTAATTAGAGCTTTCTTATGCTTCAACAATTGTTCCAAATTCATCAACATTCCTGGATCATCCTCCAAAGGTTAGAAGACTATTGATTTGAGATCTGTTTTCTGAAAGATGGATGCCTCCAGCCCAGGCAAAGGCTACAGAGAGTAAGCAAGATGCACCTTTGACATGCCCTACGAAAATTAACTTTGCAACAAATAAGCTGTCCTCCAACAAAGTATCATTCTACACATGTATTTGTTATAACCACATTATTATGCTAGTCTTCAAACAGTAGCATCCTGAATCTGGCTTGGGGGTATATCCATGAGGAGGGACCTGAAAGGACACTGATCTGTAGGAAAGGTAGTGCCAAGTATGAATATTACTTGGTTGCCATGTTTAGTAGTGTTTCAGTTGTCATTCCCTGACCTTTCAGTCTGACTTTTCTCTTCTGCCTCCTTCCACTCCTCTTGTTGCTGTTCTGTCCTTTCCCTCTCTTTGAGGCTATCTCTAGTTCCCTGCTGCTGAACCCTCTTCCCCTGACATCAGTACTCCCGCAGGGACCCTGTGGGACTGTATCTGACACTTGCCCATGTCACTTTCCCTTGTTTCTGGCCCTGTCTCTCCCGAAGCCTGGGAAACCATCCTTGGCACATTCCTATGCAGTTAGCATTGTGTGCTGCTGTGCATGTCGTAGCATGGTGTTTAATGGTAGCTGAATAGTGAATAGCACAAAAGTAAATGTGATACAAATCTGTGAATCCTTTACAGAGCCTAAGGAGGGAATGTAGATTCCGCTGTGGAATGCATCCCAAAATGGGATGGCTACAGGATTAAAACTCAGGAGACTATGGTGTATCAGGCAGACAGACTACATGAGAGAGGAGAAGGAAGAAGATAGGAAACTAGGGGTACGTCCAGACTACCAGCCATATCAGCAGATAGCAATCAATTTCTCGGGGATCGATATATCGTGTCTCATCTAGACGCGATATATCGATCCCTGAACGCGCTCACCGTCGACACTGGAACTCCACCGCAGCGAGCGGTGGTAGCGGAGTCGACACGGGGAGCCGTGGACGTTGATCTCACGCCGTGAGGACCCGAGGTAAATCGATCTAAGATACTTTGACTTCAGCTACGCTATTCGCATAGCTGAAGTTGCATATCTTAGATCGATACGCGCCCCATCCCCTAGTGTAGACCGGGCCTAGCAAGCTGCTGGAAGAGAAACATGTCTGTGAGTTTCCTTGAGTGAAGAATCCAGTGTCGTTCTGCTCACTGCTCATTCACTTCAGTCAAAATAGGAAGAAGGGTAAGATGCTCAGATGATGCCAATAGTGCCTCTCCACTGGAACCATGCCAGTGAGGATGTAACCCATAGGCTCCTCCCCTTCACTTTGCTAGGCAGTGGTCCTATCCTGGAGCCCTGGTTTCCAGGAAGAGGATAGCTTCTTCACAAAGACACTATAGAAATGAGTAAACAGAATTGATTCAATTTCTACAAAAGCTGCCTTGGGAATCATTGGCGTGGCTGATGATCAGCTCCACAAGAACTCTGACCTATATTAAATCTAATGCAGGAAGTAGAAATCTATAGTCCATAATGCCAGATTTGCTATTCATTCTTATTGACAACCCTCTCCTGGAGCAAACAAGCCTTCATCCTACTTAGGGTTCTACTCAGGGGAGAATGATGCAAAAGATCCCATCTGTTTTACCTTATTATTCTTGCATGAGCACTGTCCTCTCCCTGAAATCGTCACGGTTGGGAATCTGCTACATACACCATATATCAGTTGTGTGGCAGGAAATTTACAATGTAAATTAACTCATCGGCCAGTTTGGTTTCCTGGACAAAGAGGTGTAAGACACACAGCAACATCCAGCTCAGACAAGTTCAGCACAGTTGCCACCATGTCAGCCAGGCAGAGGCTCACTTGTGGCTTGGCCATCTGGTAGAGTTGCTATCCCTACTTTGTGAAGGTCCTGGTTCAAGGCTTGGCAGCAGTAACATGCTGCATGTAGACAGGTAAAGTGTGGTCACCAGATATAAGGCTCTTAATTGTCTATGTATCTTCTAGTGCCTCACCCAAAAAAAAAAAAAAAAGAATATCACTATATATGGTGTGAGTAGCCAGGACTCTTTGCCTGTGGGTGGTGAGATGCCATGCCCCCTATTCAGCAGTGAGAAGAGTACATATCTGTAACACTCATTCAGAGTTGTGATATTTCCTTCCAGCCCTGGTTTGGTCCTTCCTCATTAGGGAAGCACTGGGTGGTTTTTCTTGTCCTGTTTCTCACTGAGCATAAGCCAATATGGCTTTATTTCCATACAGTCACACCTTCTAGGATGTCTTCTACATAGATCTGAGAATCAGGCTCATCAATAGGTGCCTGTTTCCTGTCCAGAGAAAACTCTGTGAATGGCTCCAGTTTTGAGGCAAGATTCTCCATCATTGCAGAGAGAATCAAGTGGGCTAGTCACCATGCAAAATGGCTAAATTGGCACAGCAGAAGGAGAAAACCTGGAGCCAGGAAAGCTGATCTACTCTGTATTATTTTCTCCCTCTCCTCCACTCCAACAGTGTGCTGTTCACTGATTATCCATTCAGCGGCTGCCCTCCAACCCACAGCTGGCTGCATTTCATTGGTGGTGTATATATGATATACAGCGCGTGACGTGCCAAAACTTTGAAGTTTAGAGCTGAGGCCCATCTCGAGTTAAAGGTTAACCAATAGCATCAGCAATGGAGGGGGAATTAAATGAATACAAGCTTCAGATTGCACTCCATGTCCCTCGTGAATGTCTCTTTTGATATGGGAACTGCAACGTGCATACATCCAATCAGCCCCAGTGTGGATGGGTTTCTTGGCATCTCCGAACCATAACAGCAGAGGAAAGAAAAGAAAACCACCAGCGAGGGAGAATCCAAGTTTATTTCTACACCACTACCACTACATGCCAGTGGTTCATGCTCATTCAAATTTCATAGGAGGCTGTGTGCGTTCTGGTTGAAGACAGCATCTGGTCATTGTGTATGTTAGTGGCAGTGCAGGAGGGCTGGCGACCACCCAGCAGATCCAGAGAAGTAAGCAGTTATGCAGCGAATGACCTTTCCAGGGACAGCTCAGAAGGAAGTTAACTGTTTAGCTACTGAATTTTTTATGCCTCGCACCAGAGTCTGCATAGGGCAAAATTATTACAAAGGAACCCGACTACTGCACTCGATGCAAGGCTCAAGGGTGCCTCTGGCTCTCTCCCTCAATGCCCCACCTTCCCTGTCCCAGCCTTGCAATCGCTGAAGTAGCCTCACTAGGCCACAAGATGCTGCACATGGGGCCACTGTTTCTGAGATGACACAAGCCTCGCAAGAGCACAAGTCAATCTTTAAAGATAAATTAAAGGCGGTTAGCCAAAGGCGGTTCGCACAGTTCTCCCCTCCATGCAAACCGCTCATTCAGACAAACTAATTACAGCCATGTTAGCTTTTTATCACTCAGATGTGGTACTTAAAAATGCAGACAAACCTAACTTAAAGCATGTCATAAATCCACCCGGACAGAGAGTCAAGGTTGTGAAAAAAATGGCTTTGCTGATGCATGAAATATCAACTGTAAATGAACTAGTGTGGCTGATGTTAGTGTCAGCTTTTACATGGTTGAGGACATGGAGGAAAGCCAATAATACACACCTCGCTGTGAGCTAGGCGGTAGTCAGAAGCTTTGGTGTCTTTTGGAAGAAAAACAGGGATTTAATTCACAGACTGCAAGGCAGTTTTTGTGAAGAAGCAATTACACAAGCCTCGGTAATTCATGGCAATGCAGATATTTATTTCCAAATTAGTTGCTTGTTGTTCTAGGGGGAAGGGGGGAGTTTGTTTTTCTTACAATGCTGTGATTTAAAAAAGAAATTTTTTTGCAAATGGCTCTGAAATCTTGCATCTTGGCAGGGGATTAGACTAGAGGACCCTTGCGGTCCATTCTAACACCCTATGCTATTGCTTTAAAAAATGGAACTGCAGTTGCATCAGCTCAAGCTGTGAACTCATCCAGACTCAAACTCATATTCATGCAGGGCGTCTTGTGGGCCATACAGAAACTGCTCTGACAGTGAGCAAGAAGGAACCCTTTCTCTGGCTGAGCAGATAGGAGCCATGCAGTGCTGGAAGTTGCTCTTCGTACAATGTCATTTTACATGTGATCAAAGTTTATTGACATTTGGTGAATAGCTATAAATGGGAACAAATCCTTATTAAGTGAACAGTTGTGAATTAAGTTGTAGTTACACTAAGGAATTCAATATGCTGGTGATAAGCTGTGATTCCAGGATTGAGACACATATTGTAGACGCAAACACTCCTGTACTCAAGAATGTTCAAAATGCAAAGCGGGACCAGTATCTATATTTTGCAAATGAGCCTTTATCTTTATAACCGGCCAAAGACCTATCATCTGAACATCTCATCAGAGCTTGGATTAAAACGAGAAATTCCTGGACCCTGATCCTGTGTGCTGCCCACACTTAACTTGATATACAAATACTAAAGATAGTTTTCCTTATAGCAGAAATTATGTCATGCAATAATGAAGTGTCACATTTCTCCAGGGGAAACACAATGCCACAACTCAAAAGAGCTTGTGTCTTGCCTTGTTAGTATATGTCAGAATTCTGTTTTTTCCAGGTGAGGTGCAATAATTGTAGAAATCCATACTCTGGAAGTACTATCACTTGCAAATCATTGATTTAAAAAAATCTGATTTAATGGACTCTGCAGGAACTTTTATCTAGATTTTGCTTTACGTAAATATTTCGATCCTTTAATCATGTTGAAACTTGTGGGCTTTACATCCTCATTCTATGTAATCTGCTTGGAGGTATGTGGATATCTGTGGCGATATAGGAAGATCCACCAGACTCTAGGGCCGTATCTGTGCCTCCAACTTGGCTGGTGCCCCCCTGCATCTCTCCCCATGGCCCTGAGAACATGGCCCTAATGGAACCTTGCTTCCAAAACTCCCTCTACCAGTCACTGTCTTTGGAATTCCATGCCCCCCCAGGCGTGGGAAGGAGGAACACCCAGTTCAGAGAAGAATCCACAAGAAGGTTAATGAAACCCTTGGCAAGATTTATTTACTTTAGTGTTCTCTGCCCAGCTGGTGGGGGAACAATTCATGTCCCACACACAACCAGCCCACTCCCAATCCCAGTCTCTCCCAACATGTGGAGTCCCAGACTTGTGGAGGGTCACAAGCAGCATCTATGATGGATGGGGACAATGCCATGGAGACTGATGAACTCCTCCTGCATCTGGAAGGGATGAGATCAGCGTGTGGAAGTTCCTCTCTGTGTCCAGAGCTTGAAGATACAATCCTCTCCCCATATCCAATCATTAGGGCCCTACCAAATTCATGACCATGAAAAACACATCACGGACTGTGAAATCTGGTCTCCCCCTATGAAATCTGGTCTTTAATGTGCTTTTTACTATACAGATTTCACAGGGGAGACCAGCCTTTCTCAAATTGGGGTCCTGGCCCAAAAGGGAGTTGCAGGGGGTCACAAGGTTATGGGGGGGGGGTTGCAGTATTGCCACACTTCTGTCTGCATGGCCAGAGAGCAGTGGCTGCTGACTGAGAGCCCAGCTCTGCAGACAGCAGTGCAGAACGAAGGCTGGCAATACCATACCACGCCAGCCTTACTTCTGTGCTGCTGCTGGCAGTGGCTCTGCCTTCAGAGCTCAGGTCCCGGCCAGCAGCTGCCGCTCTCCAGCTGCCTCGCTCCGAAGGCAGTGCTGCCACCAGCAGCAGCGTAGAAGAAAGGCTAGCAGTACCACATCAACCTTGAGACCCCACCACAGCTCCTTTTTGAGTCAGGACCCCTACAATTACAACACCATGAAATTTCAGATTTAAATAGAAATCATGACATTTATGATTTTAAAAATCCTATGACCATGAAAATGACCAAAATAGACCGTGAATTTGGTAGGGCCCTACCAGTCATTATTTGGTCCTGATCCAATGTCCATTAACCTCTATAAGTGTCTTTCCATTGACTTCAGCAAGCACTATCTCAAGATCTAAGCCAATAAACCCTTCTAGGCAGGGACCGATCATTTTCAATATGTCTTCAGATTGCCTTCCATACCTACGGTCCAATAATCATCATCATCATCATGCACTATGATTGCTATGATTCCTTGACCAATGCAAATTAAAAGGGCTGAGATAGCAAACCCAGAAATCTATGGTTTGATGCTGGAGACATATGCTGATTCTGCATTATGAATAGGTAGGAATGAGTCTGTAAAAGACCTTTACGTAAACAGATGGGGCAAATGAGGAGTATGAAATGTAATTGTCATTTCCAAGTGTGTGATTTGCATAATGATTAAACAATAGACATTCTGGGAGGGCTTACTAAATAAATGTCAATTACCAGGATATACCGTCCTTGGCTAATTTGCAAAGCAAAAGGAATTCATTTGTCCTGCTATGCAAAATGATAACAGGATTTATGTTACTGTCTGGTGCACTAGCAGCCTTCCCAGAAACACTAAGCAACCTTTACAGTCTGAGTTATGTTCGAATTTATTGACGATACATGGCACATCAGACACTCTTCTACAAAGTGCCTTTATTAAATGTGCCTTTTGGTAGAAGCTGGCAATAGAGGAGGAATAGCTTGGTTGTTACAAGCTAAGAAAAATTGTCTGTTCAGGAAGGGGCCCTGAGGAAGGACATTCGCTTAAGAAAAATAATTGGGGATAATGGAGGAAATATTGGGAACAGAGAAAAGTAATGATACAAGAAGGATCATCCAGCACTGAAATGCAAGGACTCCTGAGGGTGGAACACAGCAGCTGTTTAACACTACACAAAAGTTTAGGACAGGAAGTGAAGAAGAATACTGCATCCAGCGGAAATGGCAAGGGGAAGGGAATTTGGCAGAATTAGGTGAAAATTTGGCCAAGAGACTGTCGTTAACATTCCAATCTTTGCAGAACCCGCAGTGAGATCTTTAATGACCCCAGGCTGTCAGTGGCTTGGCTATAAATTGTATCTAATACTTGGCCCCTCCAGCAGCCACTGCGCTCTGGGGCATTACCCAAGTATCTACTTACAAATAGCTCACCTATAGAACCACGAAGACTGTATGAAAAATTCAAGCCATAGGATTTTGGAGGCTCTTCATTTTACTTCAACCATTATTTTCCTTACGTGTGATTTCTTTACATTTGCAAAAAGGTTTTGGTCCTACATTTAAAAAAATTATGTATCATAATGGCCACTCTTCTGGGAATGCTGCCAGCTAGGCTTGTAAGAAAGTCATTTTAATTTTCCAAACTCAAGGCATTCACAACTGCATCCAGATTTTTGGATACTTATTTGAACTGAGCCTTGGGCGGGTCACACATCACTAATCTGAGCAAGCCCATAGTAAGTTGGTTGCATCACCAAAGTAACACCTCTTTGGCCCTAAGTATCACATGGAACATGGAAGTGAGTCATCAGGTTTGGATCTGATTTCATTTAGAGAAGAACTTTTCACCACACACTCAGACACTCCCAAACCTGAACAATTGAACTTTGAGAACTTTTGGGAATCAAATCTGCTTCCAGATCTAATTTTCCAGCTGGTTCCCATCTTCAAAACGAGTCAAGCTAAAACCCTTGATGCAAATCCCCCCACAAACTCAAAATACAGATTTGGACCTGGAATTTTCAGCTTTGCCTGCATCTATGTACACAGCTCTGTCTCTTTAATTCATATTCATTTTGATCTCTCAGAGCAGAGCACTACATTACGTGGAGGCCTCTTGAATCTTGTAGATTTCTGGGAATTTCATTCAAACTTTTCAGATTTATTTGAAATGGCCTTTTATTATTTATAATGCTTGGCTATATTATTATTGTCCTTCAAGACCTTCAGCCATTATTCCAAGGCATAAACACATTCATATATCAATGCTAACCCATTACATGATGAAAACTGAGGTCAGCTCACAGGGAACAAACTAACTGCTACTGGCCCTGACTATTAAAAGTCTCCCCTTCATTAGAGAATATTCAGGGAAAGTTTATATTTTATGCTCTAGAAGTTGGCTACATGACTTTTCCCCTGCAAGGAAGGACAAATAAAAATTGCTGTTTGTTATGTAAAGCAAGGAAAGATCTGCATCTATGTTCAGGATCAGCACATTGGACTGACTGAAGAAGAACCCTCACATAATTCACCCCATGATTAAAATGAAACCCAGTGCATGCATGGCTGACCCTGTGGAGGACTGTGGCTAGTTACAGGCCAGCCATACTGACTGTGACCAGTAAACACCTTTGAAATCTAATACAGAGCTGTAGTAACACTATGGGACCAGACCATAGGGCCACAAACTTTTAAGATCTGTGAAATCCAGATCAAGCTCCAGATTTTGTTGCTTGAACCCAACTCAAATCTTAACTAATGGTTCTCAGTAACCTGGAACACAGTGGAACACACAAGAAGCCAAATTCTGCCTTAGCAAATATGTGCACTACCCCTTGCTTGCTACTAATGGGGTTATATTGGTGTAACAGGGTAAAATAGATCCCGATTTTTCTAAGACCTGGAACATTGTGTAATTCAGGGGCAGCTCCAGGCCCCAGCATGCCAAGCATGTGCTTGGGACGGCAAGCCACGGAGGGTGCTCTGCTGGTGCCGAGAGGGCGGCAGGCAGGTTGCCTTTGGCAGCTTGCCTGCGGAGGATCCGCTGGTCCCGTGGCTTCAGCGGACCTCCCACAGGTGTGCCTGCAGAGGGTCCGCTGGTCCAAAAGCCGCAGGACCAGCAGACTCTCTGCAGGCAAGCCATGGAAGGCAGCCTGCCTGCCTTGCTTGGGGCAGCAAAATGACTAGAGCCGCCCCTGGTGTAATTCTTGCCACTAATGATGGGTGTTAAAGCCAAATGAAGTATCTTTTCTCCAAGCCTCCCAAACTCACAGGGCATTTCAAAGTCACTCACTGAATAGTTCTGGGTGGTGTAAAACTCATGATCTGACTTCTCTCCTTCTGCTTTCCTTCCCAGCCAGCAGCTGGCCGTTGTTGATAGCTACTGGATTTGAACTGGCATTTTACTCCCGACGGGCTGTGAGTTGTATGATCACTCCCTGTTTTCCCTCTGCTATACTTCCTGCTCTAATGCTGCCAACCCAGACTGTATACTACTTTTCTGTTTCTTCCCATCCCTTTGCTAATCTTTTGCACAGAAACGTTGTGGGTCCACCCGTTTATCCTCATTACATCAGGCGTTAGGTACAGGCATGCAGCTCGCCAATTAAACTGAGCAGTGGCTTAAATACTGGCTGTAAAAACTGCCACAGTCACTATTTAGTTTATCAGTTTTATTGGGTCACCTGTGTTTAGTTGAGGGTCAAAAATCATAACTCCCCTCTATTTAATATGCCAACTAATCATCGCAAGTGTTACAGTATGAGAAGAAAATAAAAACAAGCTGATGATCATTTTTATGGCCTCCTCTGTCACATCTGTGGCTAAAATAAATCACCCAAATAAAGGCTTTAATTTCATGTTAGTGCACGCAGCAGTTTATCGAGTTTATGGCTGATGGTTAAGCTTTGCAAAAGCACTGCAGTATTTCAGGGCTTCAAGGAAGGAAGTGCTGAGTGTAGACCGTTTGCAAGGAGTGATAATAGGATAATAAATTACTGCAAGGTAAAGAAACTCTCAGCTCCGTAGACTTATCGCTCTTATTTATGAAGCAACAATATCTTAATACATTGTGTAATAAGTTGTCAACAATGCCTTGCTGGTGTTGAAAGATGCATAGATACAGGACACTCTGCTGGTGCTTAGGGGATGGGGTTTGTGCTTGTTTCATTCAGCGTGATTGCAGTGTTCCCTATCTCTATTTCTTTGAGTCCTCATTTGATAATACAGGCTGAGCAGGTAACCCAGACTGAAGTTCAAGGATGCAGTTGCAGAACTTTTGAGATTGGCAGAGGGGACACTGGGTAGGTTTCATCGGAGGAGAAGATAGTCTATTGCTTGTGTCACCAACAAAGGGGGAGTGACTAGTGATTCCACATTTGTCCAAGTAAAGTCTAAATGGTGTTCTTCCCAGTCTGAGTGGTTCACACTTAAGAGTGCCCAGAGCCATGGATCTGAACCCATTAGACTTGGAGAAAGGTAATTCATACCTGGCTTCTATCTGTCTAATCAGCTGACTCTCTGCATAACATACTTTCTTTATATAGCCTATCCCAGCAATGTTCCCAAACCAGAATCCCAGATCCAAATACTCTTGAACTAGAGACAAGGGCAGATCTGGGTCTGAATTTCATAGCATGGGCTTAGTTTTGCTTAATATGTGAGTAATCACAGTGCAACCTGAAGAGTTTTGCCCTCTCTCCTCAAGGGCCAAATCCGGTTCTACTGAAGTCAATGGAGACACTCCCATAGAGCCAGTGGGAGCTGGATCCCATTGTATTGCACTACTGGGGTACATATCAGCATGGCGCTGCACACCCCAGTATGGTATCAGGGACTTGGCCTTTAAAGGCCAAGTTTCCTAGGCAGAGTCTGCATGGAGGGCTATGAAGTGCTAGTTGCTGTTATGCCCAGGCAGTTGGAACTAGGGCAGGCACAGAATAAAGCACAGAGGTTGCAAGCACCTTACGTGCTGAGTGATCACTGAACCCCACATCCAAGATGTCTGGTTTTGTGGGATTGTACCACCATTCAACATCGTGTGAAAAATGTAAGATAAAATTCACTTCCATTAAAAACCCACTGTTCAATAGAGGTTATAATGGTTGTAACTTTGATGTTTGCAGAGCTGTTGTAATTGTTGTCCGCAGGATATTACAGAGACAAGGTGGGTGAGGTCATATCTTTTATTGGACCAACTTCTGCTGATGAAAGAGTCACCAGCAGAAGTTGGTCCAGTAAAAGATATGACCTCACCCACCTTGTCTCTCTATTATCCTGGGACCAACACAGGTACAGCACTACTGCAAACATCAAATCTACAACCATTATACCCTTTAGGATCTGGAGAGGAGCTCTGTTTGGAAGAAGAGCTCAAAAACATTTCTCTTCCACCAACAGAATTTGCTCCAATAAAAGATTACCTCACCTCTTTGTCTCTGTAGATTTTATGACTTTACGCTTTTATATCCAGACACAATTTTGCAAAACAGGTGCAATGAGTTGGTTCACGGGGAGGTGTCACAGTGGCCTTTGATGGAACAAAATCTGGCCAGCTATGACGTTTAATTGCCTTGTTTCTACTAGCATATGTGATTATCCTCTATTTGATCAGAGTGAGAACTGACAGCAGATACATTCTTGCATACGCTACCTAGCCACGTTCCTTAACATGTGTATCAAAGTTGTCACCACTTGAAATTCCTCAGAAACTCACAGGTCTGTGAGTCTCTTTTTCTTGCTTCTTCCAGGTAGATCATAAGTGAACCCACTGGAGCAGAACGAATGCACCTTTCTGAGCACTATCTGTGTTTGGGGCATGCATGGGTTATGTGTTTCAATTAATTTCAGTTCAACACACTTGCTTTTATTCCCCCTGGTGCCAGCAGACGATGTGCAAAGGGCTGTGGTAGGCTGGAATCACTAATTAAACTGCCTTTCTCATTTAGAAGACAGAAACTCCCTGTGAGGCAATTGTGCTTAACAGGCAGGGGGAAAAATACATTACGGCAGATCAATAAGTAAAATGTTCTCCCTCTTTTCTGCCAAGTTTGCTGCTTTTCCAATCCCTGTTTAAACTAGTCACTTTCTATTACTCAGGGATAAAGAATGTGAGAGAAGTAGGGACTTTGCTTACATCCTGTAGAGAGGTGCAGGATAGACTTATGATGAGACATTGGACTGGTATTTGGGAGCCCTTCCTGTGGGACTGTAGACATGTCACTTACAAGCTCTTCACCTTAGTTTCCCATCAATAAAATCTCCCAACCTCTCCGGGGGTGGAGTGAGAATACATACATGAATGTTTATGGTGGTCAGATACAGTGGTGAAGGAGGCAAGGTGGACACTCGTCCATCTCATCTATACACTCCCCTGTTGGGACTATGAGGTCACTACAAGTCTACTTAAAAGTTGAACACAGTGAACATGGGGTCAGAGGAGTCAGTTCTGACATGTTTCCAGCATCCCCTAGTCTCTAAGTGCCAGTAATTTATCTGCGACTCATTCACCGGGTGGGAGGGGAGCCACTGGCTCTGGCATGCACTGGCTTCAGATTGCAGTCATTCATATTTATTATTCAGAAGGCATATGTAAATTTCAGAAGGGGGATGTATGGGCAGACAAATGTTTGTGAACAGTGCCTGGCTCCAACACCAGCGAGGTCTGGCTGGAAGACAATGGGTTTGCACAGGGTGTAAGTGCCACAGACACTCTGCTCTTTTTATCTCATTAATACTGTCTTGCACTTTACAATCTACAAGCCCCATTCCCCTTTCCAGGGATTATTCCCACCTGAGCAGGGCAAATTTCTCAGGGTTTTAATCTCTCCATGGATAGGGAGAGGAGAGGCAGTTTTCTCCTCCCTTCACTTCATCCGAGGGCAGTGACACGGAATCAACCTCTGTCACTGACCTGCAGACCTCAGAGGGCCTGCTATGGGCAAGAGGCATCTGCAAGAAGGCAGCTTATCGCCACGTTGCTGTCTGGCTCCTTCAGATCCCTGAGACCCCAGCACAGCCCCTACCCTCAGGGACAGAGGGTGCACCATGGCACAGAGGGAAGAGCAATATAAGTTAGTGCAGAGTCAGGACTTGATTGTGCTCTCGCTCTCTATGTTCATGTAAGTCAGAGGAAGTCCAAGGCAGCCCGGCCAAGTGATGCCCGTGTAAAGCTTTTGTGAGCTGAGAATCAGGCCTGAGTCTGCCATAACTTATTCTGCTTGTCCCTGCATGTTTACAGATGGGGAGAATCCATCAGAGACAACACCCCCTCATATATGAAACTTCCCAAAACCGCCTCTCTGTTGTCTCTCAGTGTGGTCTTGAACAACAGGCAACATGAAATGAGGACTGAGTAAAATATTTGCAATGAAAGTTGAAAACCTTGACATTTGGGATTTTTGTGTTTTGTTTCCATTTTGTGAAATTCTCGACCTCAGCGAAAAGTGTGAAATGCAGAGATTTTTCAGTCCAAAATAGGCCCATTTCCAAGTGAAAATGAGCCTGTTCTCATACCAAAATGGTCCTGGTTTTGAGAGAAATCTTCAAAATTGAATGCTGATGAAAATCCACCCTCATGCTGAAATATGGGAAAGTTTCAGGAGTGGCAAAACCAAATGAGGAGGCACCAAATGAAATGATGAATATTTTGAAAGACCAAATGGCTATTTTCAGACCTGAAAAAGACTGGAAGGGATCCTGGAATGGCAACTTTAACTAATATGTAACATGCTGCTGATCAAGCATTTCTCTCTAATGGCTTCTTTTTTTCCTGTCTCTGTACTTGCCTCTATACCTGCTAAGCTCCAAATATGGGGTGCAATGCATGACAAACACCCCAAACAGACGAAACAAAAAAATATGTCATGCAGGAAGCTTACAACGCTGCGCGATTCCTACCATTGGTGTGGACAGCTCCTTCTAGAATCTCAGTGCCATGTTTCTTTATGCCCGATATAAACGATTTCCAGCATTAAAACTGAGGAGATGCCACATTTGTGCAGAAGGTAGGAACAGCTGGGCATGAAAAGGGGACATTTGAGAGATAAGCCTGCACTTGTCCTTTTCTTTAATTACTAGCCTTGCACTTTGCAATGTGACCTTAACTCAGATCCATTAATAACACCAGTCTTGTATACTAAAGAAGAAAAAATGCTCAGCTACCAAGTGCTGAGAACAGCACCCCTTGTGCCTGTGCTTTGCTATACATAGTGATGAAGGCTAATGAAAGACGTGGTAGCATATTGAATTTTCTGGGTGACTGGCAAGAACACGCTGCATTTAGTCTGCATCTTTAATATATTGACTAGAAAGATATTTTGACTACACAGAGCCAGCAAAATCCATTATCCGTTTTATTTTTTGATCAATATGATCACTCTATTATTCTATTGGAAAAGACGGATCATTGAGGTTGATTTCAGAACCCATCACATGAGTCGGGCTCTATCTATAAGATGATCAGCCTTGACTGTGCAAGTCTGTGGTACACAGAGCAGTGGTGGAAAGTTGCCGAAAGACCTACACTGTGGTACTGCAAAACCACAGCTCAATGGAAGGCTGAGCATCTGAGCAAAGCAAAGGCGGTGCGGAGTGGTATCTTCCAAGTCTTCAGAATTCTGTATCTATAAGCTGTGCAGCCACCATAAAAAATTGTCCAGATATATTCACACTCTGTCCAAGTTTGTGCCCCCTTCATGTGTGCTTCCCATGAGCATTCAAGTGACCAGCTCACAAAGAGCTAGCACTTCGGAGTACTTGTGAAAAGAACTGTTTGAAAAACATAGGTATTCTGAAAAAAATTTTATCCTGAAATGGGACAAAAAATCCAACACTTTGAAATTCCCCCCCACACACACACACAAAATTAATTTGGGGTCAGTTAAAATGTTTTATTTTCTTTTTAAAATGTTTTACATACAGTGCAGTTCAAAAAGAAAGTTGTTTCAAAATGAAAAAAATCTAAATTTTCTTACTTCAGAAAATGTCAAAATGGGACAGATGGACATTTTCAAAACGTTTTCCCCAGTGCTTTTCTCAACAAAGTGTTGTCGAACGCTATACGATTTCACAAAAAGAATTCAGTTTTGTTGAATGGTATTTTCCAATAGAAAACTCTTTCAACAGTTTTTTTCCTGCCAGCTGTCCTTGTGAATGGAATCCTGGTTAACAAGGCATGAGGAAAACCCCCACAACATAGCCCTGGTACAGAAGCCATTAGATGACAAGGATCGTAGCACTAAGTTCACACAGTAACACACAGCTGGCTTTGTGTGGTCAACTGTGATGAGACAGTTACATAGCTGGAATATTTTTGCTGGGCTGTGAGGCTGCTTGACAAGCCAGAGGGGTGTGTGGGTTTTTGGAACAGTGATTCAGAGCCTGGGCACAGAGGCAATTAAATAAGGATCTTACCCATTTATAGCTAGGACAGCACATGCGTGTGCAATTATTTTCTGTGCATCTAACATACATTTTACACTAGCTGAATTTTTCTAGGAATGATGTCTTCTCAGTCAAAAGCAGTGTGGCACAGACAGGTAAAGTTTTTAAAATGTCTAATTATCCATAACCCTGTTTATCTTCTCCCTTTTCCTGAGAGATTCAAGGGCCCAATGGCTGATTAAAACAGTTATGCTCATCCAGTCAGGTATGTAAGGCAGCTAACCATAAAATCTAGGGAGTATGAGGAAGAGGCAGGAATTGAATCCCGTTCTCCTGGCCCCAATCTTTGACTTAACTAGGAGACCATCCATCTTCCCCTCCTGTGGTGTACCTCATTATTTAGCTCATAAATTCATTATTTACACTGTAATCTCTTTAGGCCAGGGCACTTGTCTAGAGAGCCCCGTGCTCAGCAGCGCCACTAAATAAATAAAAGAGTAATCACGCTAACCAATGCTATCACCATGGAGGACACTTCCTAGTGCTCTCTGCTGACCTAAGGCACATGCTTCCATTCCTTTATTAGGCCTCCTGGGAGAGCGAGAGGGTTTAGAAGCGTCATTAATATTCATCTTCCTGTGATATGATTTGGTTTCAGAGGCTCCATGGGAACCGGTCAGATTAGAATAATAAAATAATAGCAAATTGCCCACAGCAGAATTTGTATATAAAGTCTCTCTAATACATTCAGTCTCTGGACAGCAACAAGAACATGATAACTGAATTATACTTTTAACGAGATTTCAACGATTGATGAAACAAATACTGCCTTAAAAAAATAAAAGGTTTCCCCCCTCCTAGCCATGTCTGAACTGTCAAGCAGGGACATCTGGCCCAGCCCCTTCATGAATTAGTCATTGTATTTATGTATTGCCTCTCTCACGCTCTCATAATTCCCATTTGCTGTGAAACAGCCCAACCCAGCTTATTTTGTCCAGGCATTATTAAAATTACTATTACCATTGCAAATGCTTCCAGGGGAGATAGTATTAATAACAGTCTGTTCCATCAGATCCTGTCAGTTCCCAGGGTGATTAATATTCCTGTCTGCAAGAAGCATTATATCGTTTAGAGCGAGCATATTGCTTGGCTGGTAGGCCATTCTTCATCGGCTGTGATAAGTGCATTGTGAGCTGCCATTATTGCATTACTGTTTACACAGCTTGAGATGCCTCATAAAGCAGTTAGGAATGAGACCAAATGCACATAGATTCAGATCTGCAAAATGAGCAAACCCATCACAGTTATTGTTGCTTGGACTGTTTGGCTCCCCTTCCCCCGGTAATTGTCATACGTGTTTTCTCTTTCCTCTTATGTTTGGTGGGCGGGACACATGAATTCCCTTGAATAAGAACAGTGAAGGAATTCTTACAGAACAAAGGTGGCTAAAGGCAGACTATGTAGTGCCACAAGACAGAGTGTAGCTACCCTACATTGATGCCAACCTGTAACTCACAGCAACTACAGGTCCTACCATGCAAGGTTCCAAGTGATCCAAGTGATCCAAGTTATCTCCATTCAAGCTGTTTAGCATATGTTGGCTCAGGTTAGTTGAAATCCTGCTTTTATTATGTCAGAGGCATCCAAACTTTGAATGAGATGGGATTCCTGAAGAGTGTCTTTTATTTGTATAATAAAGTAGGTTTCAGTAGTTCTCACTTTCAGTAAACAGGTATGGCCCACAGATACTACAGTGCCCACCATACAACACTCTACCCAGAGATATAGAAAAGACCAAGGCTGATGCACTCAATTCTATTTTATATAAATGATGTATAACCCTCAGGTTCCATAGCAAGTCGCCAGAGCCATCCATGTCTGGGTAAAGTCTGAAGGTTCCTGCCATAAACAAACTAGGTTCTGAGCACCTTAGGCACTTGGTTTTACTGTCTGGTCTAACACAAATCCCCAGGAATGTTCATCTTCACAATGTTACAGCCATCTGATACCTTCAGTGCTTAGGCTGCAGATTATGTAGATGGACTCACCCCTTGAGCAGTTGCCTCAAGGGATCTTTATGGAGTCGGTCAAATCCCATTAACACCACAAGGCTGGACAGGAGGGGCTAAATGGAGTCTGGGAAGCTGGCCAGATTGCCTTTGTCTTGAAAATAGCATGGAGAAATGGGGATGGATGCAATATTTAAGTTAGGTGAGAGCATTTTCAGTGACTGAAGTCTCCACGGCACCTTTTGTTCAGAAGAAAAAGGGATGGATGCAGCAGCCATCGAAGCATACAGCAGAGGACTAATTAATTGCCATTTTCAGCTATACCTTCCTACCCATATAGACAAACAGGAATGCAAATGAGCTAACTTCCTACCTAGCCCTAGAACACAGTAGGAGAAGAGAATAGACCACCTCCATTTCAGTGACCTCCAGGGAAGTAGGAGTGTCCAGGAATTGGGGAGAGAGAGTTTATGACAGGGATAGGGAGATCTGAGTGAGCGTCATCAGCCTCTCTTTGTGTAATCATAGAATCATAGAATATCAGGGTTGGAAGGGACCTCAGGAGGTCATCTAGTCCAACACCCTGCTCAAAGCAGGACCTAATCCCCAACTAAATCATCCCAGCCAGGGCTTTGTCAAGCCTGACCTTAAAAACCATTAAGGAAGGAGATTCCACCACCTCCCTAGGTAACCCATTCCAGTGTTTCACCACCCTCCTAATGAAAAAGTTTTCCTAATATCCAACCTAAATCTCCCCCACTGCAAGTTGAGACCATTACTCCTTGTTCTGTCATCTTGTACCACTGAGAACAGTCTAGATCCATTCTCTTTGGAACCCCCTTTCAGGTAGTTAAAAGCAGCTATCAAATCCCACCTTATTCTTCTCTTCTGCAGACTAAATAATCCCAGTTCCCTCAGCCTCTCCTAATAAGTCATGTGCTCCAGCCCCCTAATCATTTTTGTTGCCCTCCGCTGGACTCTTTCCAATTTTTCCACATCCCTCTTGTAGTGTTGGGCCCAAAACTGGACACAGTACTCCAGATGAGGCCTCACCAATGTCGAATAGAGGGGAATGATCACGTCCCTTGATCTGCTGGCAATGCCCCTACTTACACAGCCCAAAATGCCATTAGCCTTCTTGGCAACAAGGGCACACTGTTAACTCATATCCAGCTTCTCGTCCACCGTAACCTCTAGGTCCTTTTCTGCAGAACTGCTGCCTAGCCACTTAGTCCCTAGTCTGTAGCAGTGCATGAGATTCTTCCTTCCTAAGTGCAGGACTCTGCACTTATCCTTGTTGAACCTCATCAGATTTCTTTTGTCTCTAATTTGTCTAGGTCCCTCTGTATCCTATCCCTACCATCCAGCATATCTACCACTCCTCCCAGTTTAGTGTCATCTGCAAACTTGCTCAGAGTGCAGTCTACGCCATCTGCCAGATCATTAATGAAGATACTGAACAAAATGGACCCCAGGACTGACCCTTGGGGCACTTCACTTGATACCGGCTGCCAACTAGACATGGAGCCATTGATCACTACCCGTTGAGCCCGACAATTTAGCCAGCTTTCTATCCACCTTATAGTCCATTCATCCAGCCCATACTACTTTAACTTGCTGGCAAGAATACTATAATCCATGCCGGAGTGTGGCACTCTGTCAGTCTCTAATGGTGGCTGAGCCACAAAGAGCTCAATGAGCCTGCTAGTGCCCGGGCCGACAGACAAGCAGTAGAAGCTCGTGTGGTAAAATCGCAAGGTCCCAAGTTCAATCTCTCCTGCCAACGATCCACTTGGTAACCAGGTTCCCTAACATGTGGAACACTGAATCCATGGCTCAGTTCAATCAGGTTTGAGGTTCAAAGTTAGTCTTTCCCATGGTATTGCTAGGATGGGGTTGGGGCAGAGGGATAGCCAATCTGTCTTTCCTTCCTTCTTTCCTTTTGTCTCATAAGGATAGCCAAAGTGCCTTTATGAAATGTTTTCACAGCTCTCTGCTGCTGAACTGTAACAGTATGTTCCAAGTTGCAGCCTGGAGCACATTTTTACAACTAAGTTATAAACTCTTGTAAAACAGAGTTTATAATGGAAATGCTGACAGACCCTTAAACCCAAGCAGATGCTGCTAGAACACCCCATAAAGATTAAAAAATGTATCTCCAGCTCAGATGACCCACTCACTGAGACAGGTCACCTGCCAACTGGTACACAGAGGGGACTCTAAAGAAAGTACAGTAGAAATTACAGAGCTCTAGAGACAACTAAGGGGTAAATTGTAGCTACATCATCACAGCCTCTGTGCCAGGAAGGGTGCGCTCTACAGGCACACTAGCCCAGCAGAAGCTCCCAGAGTCACTGGGCCTGACTTGGGGGCATCTGAGGGGAAACATGAGCCAAAGCATCTACTCGCTTTGAGAAGGGGTAGCATATAGTTCCCTACCCTGCACAGCTTAGCTCCACTGCCTGGTGCACAGCTCCAGCCTCCTCTGCAAGGGGTTCAAAGGCTGAGACTATGACTAGTGCCACACGCTCTCTGTCACCCATGCAGGCTTAAGCACAATCTAGCCCTTAACATTTGGGCAGGTATATCCATTAGGAAACAGATTTTATTAAGCCGTGAGTTGCTTGTACATTTCCCTGATAAATCATTTTATTTGCATTCCTCTGTGTGCTGTCTCCATCAGGTCACAACCTGAACATCTGACTCAGGGACCACTAATCCTTACTTCCGAACCATTCACCTCACCAGAGCACACCCACAGGAACCAAACATGTTGAATCTCTGGCACTCGCAGACACACACACACACAAAATGAATCATTCTATTCAGTTTCTGTGCCTCCCAGGCAATACGCAATGAAACCAAAGTCTAAAAAGATCTTTACAATGTCTCTAACTAGCAGGGGTGAAAGTAACTTAAAAGTACTTACCGGTACACCGGAGTCCTAAGCAGGGGGTGATGCCTCAACCAGAAGGGGGCGTGGCCTCAACCGAAAGAGGTGGGACCTGTAGATCCCCCGGGCCCTTTAAATCTCAATTTAAAGGACCCAGGGCTCTGACTGCAGTAGTGACAGTTGGGAGCCCCGGGCCCTTTAAATCACCACCAGAGCTCCACTGCCACTATGCCAGGGCTCCAGCAGTGGGGCTCAGGCAGTAAATTAAAGGGCCCAGGGCTCTGGCCGCTGCTACTGCCCTGGGCCCTTTAAATTGCTTCCAGAGCCCCACTGCTGGAGCTGGCAGAGATTTAAAGGGCCCGGGGCAGTAGCAGCGGCCAGAGCCCTTTAAATTGCCACCCAAGCCCCACTGCCAGAGCCCTGGGGTAGCGGCGGCGGGGCTCCAGTGGTGATTAAAAGGGCCAGCTGCCACTACTGCAGCAGAACCCTCAGCCCTTTAAATCGCCACCAAACCCCCAGGGGTCCCGGGCACCTCTGCTACCAGGGGCTCCAGCAGCGGGGTTCTGGTGGCAATTTAAAGGGCCCGGGGCTCCAGCTGCTTAAGCACATGGTACGGCACGGTGTAGCGGCTCTTGCCAGTACACCGTACCGGCTTACTTTCACCCCTGCTAACTAGAGAAAACATTGCTAGTATTCCCAACATTATTATAGAAGGTACCAATCCCAGCTGACTCCCCATCCTGACGTGTGTATGTACTATGGATGTGAGCCTACTGTAGCTGCACAGGACGTTTCTTCTGATATCCAGTAAATATCAACATCTAGAATACATTTTAGGACACACAAATTTCTGCTATTATTGAGTTTAGAGTGACATGGCTTAATTTGGCTGTGGACTTCCAGAAATAGAATTGCTGCTGCTCAAAAAGACTGGATGGGAGCTGGAAATGCACGTCTTTGCTGCTGAGACACACATGCATTCATCTTCCCTAGCTGACGCTTATAGCTTACTAATATACCCGTGGCCTTGGCAGTCATGATAATGATGTGCAAGCCTGTAATTTGTGAGCATAACATACCATTGCGCCCACTGGTTTATATACTGCATGGCCCTGACAGTCAAAAAAATGGGAGCACAGTTGCATGCTCAAAAGTACACTGTTAGACTGGTGGTGTTATTCCCATTTTACAGATGAGGAAACTGAGGCAGAGAGCCGGTTTCATCTTCAGACAGGAAATCAGTGGCAAACTAGAATAGAACCTACCTCTTCTGATTTCTAACCCTGTGTTTTAACCAGTAACCCCTGCGCATCTCAAGAGCTGTCCTCCTGGTGTAGATCTCAAATGACAATAATTGGTCTACATTTGTCACATCACAAAACCACCACATTTTCTGAGACAGTCTGAAGTCTCTATTCAGGAGAAGCCCCAGTCGGGGTACTGTAGGTCAGAATGGAGTTACACTCAGAAAGCTGGGTGTGGGGTTGGTTTAGGCGGGAAGGCTGCGCTGCAGGTCAGAGTTGAGGTGCATAGGCAAAATGAAGGGCAGGATATTTTCACAGCTCAGCTCCGTTCCATGCTATTAATCCCTCACTTTTGTTAATATGAAAATGACTGATTCAGAGACAAACCCCAAAGTCCTTGTTCAGGCAAAACTCACAAAAGCTCAAACTCTGATTGGTGCCAAGCACCATTAAGTCTCTGAGAATTACAAATCTCTCACGTTGACCCATTGGCTTGAAGGGGAGTTTTGCCTGGGTGAGGCCCTCAGCATGTGGCCTTTAGAAAGTGTTCTCAGGAATAAGTGCTGGGGTGGGGGACATAACTGCCGGCGTGTCCACGGGTATGTTGTGCTCAGAGGATTGGGAACAGATGCAGGGAAGATTAAAGGCAATAAGGTTAAAAAGAGGGGGGTTGGGGGTATATAATACAAGCAACAAGGATTTCTTTGCTGGTAACAGACAGTGCAGGAGTGACCGGTTGCCTGTAAATTAAACAACGGCTGATGGAGTGTGCTCGTGTGGGTTCAGATGGGAGATACGATAATAGGTGTGGCAGCTTGCCAATGCCAGGGATTTACAGTAGAGTGCTGTTGAATAAACTATGCTTTATTGTGAGATTATTACACTGCCCCAGCACTTGATGGCTGTGTGGTATTTCAACCTGGCAATAGACCCCAGTGTCTGGAGCATTATTTGATTGAACAACTTACTCTGTGCCTTTGTAATCACCTTAGTGCCTGGGCTAGCCTAAAACAATGGTACTCTGGAGTGTAGTTCACTTCCACAGCTGCCTGTTAAATCACCTGTACAGGGATCATTCTTAGAAAAGGTATCTGGGCATTTGGACCTTGGTTAATGGTGTTGCTGCTCTGTAATTATTGTGATAGGCTACTCCATGTGGTGAGACCCCAGCACAGGGCATCTGGAAGATAGATTCACTAGCGCGCTGTGTTTGTGGCCCGGTGTCTCATAGATGGCAGCCCCCCAAAGTAGTTAAATCTGTTTATTAAGCAAACAATCCATATGGTAACTGAACTTCAATTTGTTAGCCTTGCTAATGCAGGACAGCTTACTGATAGGGCCCAAATGCGGCTGGTTCATATACTTGATCTAATCAGGCTTCCCCTTTCTGTTCCTCTTTGTCATTTTAAGCTTTCAGGTGCCCTGTAGAAAATTGGCCTAGGGCCGGAAAAGCACCTGTACTCTCTCTCCCGCCTCTCTCTGGCCGACTTTGCCTTTCTGTAACAGACTAGGACCTCTGGTCATGAAAGGGAATTCATCAATCACAGATAACTGTGCTCAGCAGTCTTTGGTCACTGCTCTGAGCACTTCTTATGATGGAGGTGCCTGAACCAAATCTCTAAATCTTAATGACCACAGACTTCTGGGAGGTTCAGCTTTGGCTCTGAACTTTGTAGCTCGTTTCTATACTGGGCTAAAACATGGCCTCCTCGGCCCTCCGCTAGGTATTAGCCTGATGCACACAGGCCAATGAGCTGCTGTTTTATAGCTATCCTAGTAACCCACTATCAGTACTGTCTGTAAAGAAAAACTCATGAAGTGTCTGCTCATCAGGCGATCTATATCTCTGACAGCTTAGGCCAGGGTGGTATATGACTTGTCATGAAGGAGGCAATGACAGACACACAGAAATCTATCTCTCCAAAGATAACCAATGGCAAAGCTAGCGACTAGAGAGGCACGTAGGAGCAAGAGTCATACTTTTTGCCTGTGTGGGATCAACAGCATCTGAATACCTGGCTCGTGTCAAGGTGACATTTAAGTTGCCATTCAAAGATAAACCCACTGGTTGTCACCTGGGGAACCCTTTCTCCTTAGACAAAGAGCAGAGGCCTCCCCTTTCATTCCTTGAAAAAGGGCAGAAAGCATTTTGTTACTTGCATGGTTAAAAGGAATTTGATGTCATATCTGGGGGAGGGGAAGCAATGGCTGTATTTTTAATTCGCAGGTTCTTGGATGTCAATAATATCCACAATGGGAAACTAGAAGACAGAGCATTTTCCTTTCAGGGCCTTTAAATCATCACATTTAATTTTACCATGGTATTTGCAGCATTCCCGGTGCTTAGAACGGGGATGTCAGAAGAAATGTCAAGACTGCCACTAGTAATTGTCAAGCTCTTAATAGTGCTGGGTGTAGCTATGCTGTGTTGATGATATAAATAAGAAAAGGCTAAGATACAACTGTGTTACCAGTGAAGCTCCCTATTTTAGCAACAGGGATAAATTCAGCCCTGGAACTAATAAGAATTCTTCACTTTGGCGCCCAGTGGAAATGCAGAAGGCTTGTTCTACCCCACTGCCTTCACAATGCAATAATTGATCCTTTGTGGTTGCTAATATGCTTTAATAATAACCTTTCTTATCCCTCTTTTTGTGAAGGAAACTTCCCTGAGGATCACTAGCACAGTTTATTTGAGCATAGAGAACTAATGGGGTAAAAGCTAGTGATGTGGAGTCTTAATGGTTTCCAAAGGATTCAAATATGTCCTGTTAAGTGTCCATAGAATGACTTTGTTTTGCAAAAAGAACAAAAAGTACTTGTGGCATCTTAGAGACTAACACATTTATTTGGGCATAAGCTTTCATGGGCCAAAACCCACTTCAGCGGATGCATGCAATGGAAACTACAGTAGGAAGATATATATACACAGAAAACATGAAAAAAATGGGTGTTGCCATACTAACTATAATCAATTAAGGTGGGCTATTATCAGCAGGGGAAAAAAAACTTTTGTAGTGACAATCGGGATGGCCCATTTCAAAGAGTTGACAAGAAGGTATGAGTAACAACAGGGGAAAAATTAGCATGGGGAAATAGTTTTTACTTTGTGTAATGACCCATCCACTCCCAGTCTCTATTCAAGGCTAATTCAATTTATACTCACTTCTTCAGATGAGAGCTGCTAACAGCACAAGAAATGCATCTACCAGTGTGGCACTGTAATAAAATCCCTAAATTATTGTTAAGGCCAGGTGATCGTTTGCGTACTCTTTTCACTTCGACTTCTTGGAGTCTTCACTAGAGCTGGGCAAACTATTGATTTTTTAGTTCGCTGGCAGCTATGAAAAAAAAATCAGTTTGGCTTAAATTAAACATTTGCTTTTGAGCAGAGCTAGCTTCACAAGCTACAAGAGGAGACACCCACACACACCCCCCTTTAAACCCTGTGGCCAGGGCACACATTTTCAATATGAGATACGTGAGTTCTAATCCCCTCTCTGGTGCAGGGGTCTCTTCCCTACCCACCAGGGTATAGAGTGTTCTGGGGTGAGGCACTCTCATTCTATCCACTTGGCTGACCTGCTACTGGAACTAAAGGATCATTTAACCTAATCTGAATCAGAGATTCTGAGTTGCATAGAAAGTTTAGGGTGGAGAGAGCCACCTATCTACCAAAATGCATCCTCCTGCTCTTAGCAGGTAATCCTACCTATATCAGTACAGTATATTCTGATATACTGTGGGAAGTCTAGGAAATTGCCATTTTCTTAAGCACCTTTGCACTAACTGCTTCTGCTACTCCTTGGACAAATTGTTCCAGACTCCTGTAACCCTCTGAAAGTAAAAGCTCTTCCTGACTTCTAGCCTAAAGTTTCCAGTCATGACCATGTGTGATGCTCTCTTTCTGAAAGCTGGCAAAGTCTTTTCCTAAATCCTTATATAACCTCTGATGGTATTTACTGCTGTATGGCTTTATTATATCTCTCCTCTCTGTCTTCAAAAACTGTTACATCGGAGTCAATACCTACAGTCAATACCGACCGGCTAAGCAGCAGTTCTGCAGAAAAGAACCTAGGGATTATAGTGGATGAGAAACTGGATATGAGTCAGCAGTGTGCCTTTGTTGCCAAGAAGACCAATGGCATATTGGGCTGTATTAGTAGGAACATTGCCAGCAGATCGAGGGAAGTGATTATTCCCCTCTATTTGGCGCTAGTGAGGCCACACCTGGAGTATTGGATCCAGTTTTGGTCCCTCCACTACAGAAGGAATGTGGACAAATTGGAGATACTTCAGCAGAGGGCAACAAAAATGATTAGGGGGCTGGAGCACATGACTTACGAGGAGAGGCTGAGGGAACTGGGGTTATTTAGTCTGCAGAAGAGAAGAGTGCAGGGTCAGCTCCAGGCCCCAGCGTGCCAAGCGTGTGCTTGGGGCGGAATGCCGTGGGGGGCGCTTGGCCGGTTGCCGGGAGGGTGGCCAGCGGCTCCGGTGGACCTCCCACAGGCATGCCTGCGGAGGGTCCGCTGGTCCCGCTGCTCCGATGGAGCATCCGCAGGCACGCCTGCGGGAGGTCCACCAGAGCCGAAGGACCAGCGGACCCTCCGCAGGGACGCCTGCGGGAGGTCCACCGGAACCACAGGACCGGCAAGCGGCAGAGTGCTCCCCGCGGCGTGCCGCTGTGCTTGGGGCTGTGAAATGGCTAGAGTCGGCCCTGGAAGAGTGAGGGGGGATTTGATAGCAATCTTCAACTACCTGAAGGGGGGTTCTAAATAGTATGGAACTAGGCTGTTCTCAGTAGTGGCAGATGACAGAACAAGAAGCAATGGTCTCAAGTTGCAGTGAGGGAGATCTAGGTTGGATATTAGGAAACACTATTTCACTAGGAAGGTGGTGAAGCACTGCAATCGGTTACCTAGGGAGGTGGTGGAATCTCCATCCTTAGAGGTTTTTAAGGCCCGGCTTGACAAAGTCCTGGCTGGGATGATTTAAGTTGGGGTTGGTCCTGCTTTGAGCAGGGGGTTGGACTAGATGACCTCCTGAGGTCTCTTCCAACCCTAATATTCTATGAAGCTTGGGAGGACCCACATTCACTGCTCTTTGTCTTCTACCTCGTTGCTTCCGGCAGAGGGGGGCATGTAGTAGGACCATGGGGCCTCCTGTAGGGAGCCACAAAGGCAAGGTACACCCTTCCCACCTTCCCTCAGCTACTGAGGGTTAAGACAGTTAGGCCATATCTACACTACTGCAGCTGTGCCCATTGTAGGACTGTAACACAGATGCTTCCTACATGAATGGAAGAGGTTTTTCCTCAATGTAGTTAATCCATCTTTCCAAGAGCCAATAGCTAGGTCAACAAAAATTCTTCCATCAGCTTAACTGCATCTACAGTGGGGGTTAGGTTGACTTAATTACATCACACAAGGAGCAAAATTTTTTACAGCCTAGAGCAATGTTGTTATGTCAATCTAATTTGTAGGTGTAGACCGACAATAACATGCCTGACTTGCTCATCAGTGTAGATGCAATCACTAATGAAAAGGAGGTTCAGCAATCATCTTTACCATCTTCACTTAAACACCTTATCCCTCAGTAACATTCCACAATATAAGGTCCCAGTGGAAGAGGGCAGCAATCCATTTTGTGTACAGCAAGGCAGCAGGCATCATTGAGCCAAGGTGCTAGCTGCTTACTATTGTTAATATGACAATGATGAGCATGTCATATTAGCAGCAAAGAAGAATACAAGCTCCCTACCCTAAGGAGCTTACAGTCTAAATTAAACACCTAAATTAACAAGTAATAATATCCAACACAGGCAGAGAAGGAGCAAAGAGTAAAAAGGAAGATGGATACTGCCCCAAGGAGAGATCAAGGACATTAGATCATCTGAGTTGCTTTGTTTAATATATTATGTGTTCATCACTTCAAGAAAAACCCACCTGGTCCAAGTGCAGAGCAGGACTGGATAGTGCAGGAGTGGAGATCAAAGGTAGAATACTGCCCAGAAGATATATCTTTGGAGGATGGACTGTGGACAATTTAGTGTATAGTCCTTGGTGGGCTGTGATCTAACCCAATGTGGATATACCATCAGTTCTAAAACTTTGGGAATCCACTAGACACTAAATGATCCCCGTTCTCCAGAAGTATCTTTAAATGTCCAGAGTGAAATTCAACTCAAACTCTAATGGATGGCTTCTTTTCGGTCACTTAAGACAGTATTGGTTTTCTTCTTTTTAAGACAGAGGAATTATCATAGAGTGCAGGGCCTGAATTTTCACTTCTTTTAGAATAGTCTGTTATGATCCGATAGAGTGTCCTCCAGGCCGGAGAGAGAGAGAGAGTGTGTGTGTGCCATATAAAATCAGCTATTTCAGATCGTGTGTGTGTACACCATATAAAATCAGCTATATCAGCTACACTACAAGAACATTGTCTATTTTCTTAAACTTCTGGGTGTAAGCATTTTTGCTTTAGAACGTCTGGGCTGTATGACCAGCTGCTGAGGTTTTGGTTGGTTGGTTTTTATGTAGGGATGTAAGACTGAAAACCTGCTCCCAATGCCCCAATCTCTGACCTTCTGATGAAATGGATCAGTTCAGATATTTTACAATCTATCCGTTTATCCAAGTAAAGCATTCATTTTGCACTCATTACCATAGTGTCTAAGTCCCTTAAATACATTGTGTAAAATCCTTTATATACTCTAATATAGTTTCCTCCTTAACCTCCCATTCGTAAGCACCTGGAAACTAATACAAAGGATTCTGAGAGACAGCATGCATTCGAATTTGAGGCTGTGAAATGAAAAAAGAAGAGGAAACTTATTTAGATTCAGGGCTGTGATGTTAATTTCAACCTCTTCCTTACTCTGTTTGAATAAAATACAGTGTATATTATATTCGTTTTTAAAAGTCATTGGCTCTCTCCGTAAAACTCTTTTTGCTCTGTAATCGTAATGATGTGCTTCCACTTTTGGCTTGCTAAGGTCAGTAAATATAACTAGTAAAACAGCTGTTTTGCCCAGGACTTGATTTACTTAGCTCCAAGAAGCCAGTTTGTGAGGCTGAAAATGTAGCAGAATTCCATTCAGGTGCTAGTCTGAATAAATTGCTCCAATCACCGAAGACAGGGATGCCAAGGAATTCCCAACAGCACAATGACACATACACACTCTTCTGGCACCTGAAAGTAAGAGCTTTCTCCTGGGTAGACGCTAGTTGCATTGGCAGGGCAACAACATGCCTCCATCTCAATTTCACAAGACACTGCTGATTACAAACACAGATTTTCTCATTCCAGACAGTCGCCAGCTAATTTTAGCGTCCCCAAAATTGTGGCCATCATGAAGGCAATGTTGGGAGACCCCTGTTGCCTCACCACAAAAATTTACTCCACCTTTCCTCAGAGTTCTCTTACTCCAAGGGGGCTGTAATAGCTTGTAAAGCTTACAGCTGTACTTATTAGCTCCTGCTAACATTATATTGGGCATGAGTAATCCACAATTAAATCTGAGGCGCAAAATCCACTGATCATTCACCTCCAGGAGGTTGTACGATATTTGACTGGCAACGGCTCAGTGTGGAAAGCAATCTCAATTTAATGGGAACTAATTATATGGGAGAAAAATCAATTTCCACAAAGTCTTTTTGTGTGTGTGTGTGTGGATGTATTTCAAATCCTTGCAGCTCCTCCCATCTTCTAGTCTTCTCACAGTAGGAAACACTTTTGTAATGAGCTGCTCCTTTTCCAGCTGCACACTCTGATAATACTCAGGGGGAAGTGGCAAGGATAAGATACCATTATGTAAAGGGAGCGCAGTCAAGTGGCAAGTTAGGGGAAGTGATGGAGGCAGAAGGGTAACTGGACCATGGAGAAAGGCCTTGAGCAGAAATAGAGAGGCCTTGAAGGACAGAAGGGGACTTACAGGAGACGCAAAGAATAGCGAGAGAAGCCGAACTGCATTAGAGAGGGGAAAGAGGCTCACAACCAGAGGGTAGCAGGAAAAGAGGGACGTTACCACCTGCAGAGATGGAGAGAAAGATCCAACTGGAAACTATCAGACCCATTTTTGCTAAGATAGGGTCTATGGGCCCGATCTGCAGCTGGAGTAAATCAGCATCTTTCCATTGATGTTAATGCCACCACCAGTTGAGGATCTGATCCTATATATTTGCTCTGAGATTTTTTTGCTTTTCATTCCATATCATGTTGATTATTCTCCTATGGTTAGTAAGAAATAAATACTTGGTGCTGCACTGAGGAATTTCCAGTTGCAGTCAGAGTTTTGGGGACTACTTTAAAGTAATCCAGACTGAAGAAATAATGTCTCCTCCCTCCCCTCTACACACACACACACACACGCACATACACACACACACACAGAGTGTAGATTAATGCAGTCCACACTTTATGACACTGGACGTCCAACATTTGAAACTCACCAGATTCCCAATGGCAGCACTTGACTTGAGTTGGGTCTGAGTGTTCCTGTAGATTGGAGATGCATCTGAGGTGCAAAATCTGGATCTGGATTTTGAATACTCCCTAGTTCAGGAGTGTTTGGATCCAGGGTTTTGGTTCAGCCCATTATAGAGAGAAGAGCCTCCTGCACAATTCAAATCCAGATCTCAGATCAGATTCCAAAACTCCCTTCTTTCAGGTGCGTTCAGGCCCAGGGTCTAGGTTTGGGGCCATCTCTCTGGAAGATTAGATAGAGATTATAAATACAATCCTCCTATTTACTTTCATATTGGTTAAGGATTTCTACTTGGGGGCAGAGAGGAGGAATGGAAACTTTTCTAAAGTTTTCTCAGAATGTTTTCCCCCTTTTCTGACCAGATCTGATTTGCCCAGACTCATATTTTCCTCAATAGATGGTGAGGAATTGCTACTTTTGCAGCAAGAAACTCCTGCATTTCATCTGCTGTGTTGTCACCTTGCGCATACAGGAAGATGACAGCTCTTAGAACATGGTGCTCATCCTTTTGGTCTTAGATTATTCATAGACGAATGTGTGGCATTCAGTGGCAAATGATTTCCCATTTCTCTTCCCTAGTTTCTGGAAAGCATCTCTTCTTCATCAAAAATTAGACCTCTGTTGCCAGACAGCAGCTTTCTTCTCATGGTACAGCATGCCTTCAGTTCCAGAAAATCCCCACTCACTAGGCTGATGATGGTCTCCTGGAGTCTCCCTTGGCAATGGTATTAGGCCATTGTGCTGTTGTATTGCTAATTGATATATAATCCATGTACCGTGTCTCACATGGGGGCACTTTCAGGTGATTTTTTTTTCACCGTGTTCTTTCCATTTATTGTAGCTCTGGAGAAGAGCTAAGCCATAAAAATTGGAAACAGGCCCAAGCTACAAACCTCAAATCCAAAGTTGAAGATGTTTGGATTCAGGTGGCGGTTTGTGCCCATCTCTAATAGAAACACGATGTCTTTCGGACAATAGCAGTGTGCACACTTCAATAGCTGTGCATACAAATGAAATCCTAAGTGACTGTCCACCTAATTAGCATATGTGCTAAGTGATCTGCAAGTTCAGAGAATGGATCACAACCATATCTGTGGCATTACACCCATACACACCCACAAAGCCCTATGGAAAAACCTGCACCCTAATAATAAACACTTTGCATTTCTACAACTTCTTTATACCTGAGAAGCTCTAAGCATTTTATTAACGTTTATTAAGCAAGCTTCAACACCTCTCTTATATAGATATTATCTCTGTTGTAAAAATGGCTCCGCAGCCGAGAGGGATTAAGTTACTTGCTTGAAGTCACACAAGTCAGTGGCAGAACTGGGATTGGAACCAGTCCCAACCTCCAGCCATGAGGCCACATTTCCTCCTAGAAGGTTAGTAATTAACCATTTTCTGAAGTCCTCTGAACTGCAGTGGCTGCTGCTGGTATTAACCTGCTACCCAGGTCTTAACTCTGCAGCACTAGCAGAACCTGCTCCTAGTCAGTGAGAGAGAAAGGACTCAGCTTCCAGAAATAGCAGGCCACCCTGACAGCACCAGAGCAATTCAAGCAAGAGAAGTTAAGCACCCTATGTCCAATGGAACAGACAGCACAGGAGGAAGGGACAGAGGAAGGCAGGAGGAAGGAGTGAGAATGCCACCCACCTGCCTCAACATGTGGAAAACTTGAGGGAACCAGTGGTGATTGCAATAGTCTAGTAGGAATGTGGGAGATGAGCATTCAGTTAGTTGAAGCCCCAATTTTCCACCAAAAAACAGTTTAAATGGGAAATTTTCAACTAGCCCTACTAGACATAGATGGACTAGTGGTCTGGTAACTGCTATAATCCTCTGTTTCTCTGTGGAACATCAAACCCACAAAGTGGCAAAATTCACTCTCTCTTGCACCCACCCTCAAGACAATTCCATGAAAAACCAGCCACAAAAAGTGGCTGAATAACTACTCTCTAGATCTGACTCTGAGAGCCAGGCACCTGCTTTCCCTATGTGTTGGAGGAGAAAGATACATACCCACCAGCCTCCTGTGGAAAAGAGAAAACTGCAAAAATAGGTTACCAGACAAGAAGAATGATACCCATACCCATCCTGTATGATGCTGTGCATCCTACTGACTTTTAGTGAGGAGTGAAAGTACTCTGGACCTTGCTGACCTAGAAGACTGAAAGACTCCAGCAACTAATGGGTTTTTACAAATTGATGACTTCTCCTATCTCATAGTCTGGCTTTGTGACATGATTATAAAAAGCAAAATCCAGCTCACACCCTCATTTTCCCCTGCCCTAAATGCTTCCATTGTTTGAGAAGGACCAGCTTGCAGAAATCTCTAAAGAGGAGTGTGTTTGAAGAGTGAATTCCCTCTCCTCACTAAACTGTGTGAAGCACAAGCCTTCCTACAATGGATCATCTTTGCTACAAGTACCACAACAGCAAGCTCTCGAGTTAGCCAAGAAACACGAAATGCTTTTAACAGAACAGTCAGGAAGCTGGTGAGAGACCCAAACACTGTTGCTGGGAAAAATACATTCCAGACCTTCACACATCTGGATTTTGCAGCTGACAAGGTCACCTTGTGTGCAGGGATGCTGGCAAGATGCTTCAGAAGTGCACTGCTATCTTTAAAAGGTCAAGCTGCACGCAGCATGGTCAAATCAAAATAGAAAATGCAAATGGAGAGAACTGTAGCAAACGGGAACATTTAATTGTTTCTGCTTCTGCACAGCTCCTATATTTAGAACTTCTTGCCAAGGTGTTGAGTGGAAAAGACAGTTTTTGAATCTTAGTTGTAAACATTCATCTCACTCGTGAGCTTTTTTTATTCTTTTTTAAAAACTCTTCCACAAAAACATGACTGACTTCTTACACGGTGCATGCAAACGAGTGTACGCACGCATGCACACACACACACATAATCAAAACACAGCCTTTTTTATTCTAGGTTGAAATTCATTTTCTTTTTCTTTTTCAAGCTATTTTTGTAGCTTTCTTTGCCCCTACGAATGTTGTTCTGCTGAACAGAAGATTATTACTGTATCTATTTCTCAGAAGTAATCGCAGTAGCATTTGGGTGTCACTTGCAAGTCCCATTAACTCAGCACCCTTCAAGACCAGGGCCTTAACTAGCAAATGGAACTCAATGAGAGCTTGCATGGGTTGGCAGATGGTATCACCTTGGTGTTAGCAGAGCAACTGACTCTAATACAATAACCAATGTATCAGACAATCAATTGACCAATTCAGTTTAATTCAATGAACTGAGGTCGTCTATGTGACACTCAAAATTATTCAATGATAGAAGCACTGAGCTGAAAGGGGATGCAAGAGCAGACCCAGGGACCAATTAATTCCTGGTGTAACTTCACTGAAGCCACTGGAGTTACACTAAGGATGAATGTGTCCTATTATATCAGATGAGCCAACTATTGCTTTGGCTGAGGGTCACCTGGTGAGTCAGTCAGACCCTCAGGGTAGCAAAATGAATTTATCTTTACAATCAATCTATTGTATTTCAGTAATGAGATGGGAGGTTTATGGGGGACTTCTGCAAAGAGCAGGGTTGATATTATTACCCAATGTAGCAATGTCAATTACTCTTGAATCCACAGACCTTAGGGCAGGTGCCATGGCCCTTCTTTTATCACAGGAATACTGGTAGCGTTACATGATACTGGGAATGGTGCAGCAAATCTCTCCTTGTCTCTCGATCTTAATGCAGAAGGTGATCAGAGTCAGAGCCATTTGTATAAATGTCCCCACTCCCTGCCTGTTTTTCTGCGCTGCCCCTTAGTCACAGAATCCATTCCACATTATGATCCACCTATGTACCACCGTCTCCATACTCCTCCTGCAATGCCCACAAGAATGAGTCAATAACAAGGACGACCTTAATAAAACATCCAAGTCAATGCTGCCTCGAGCTTCCCCTCGCCTCCTATCTGCTCTGTGCCTGTCTTGTGTAGACTGTAAACTCTGTGGGGCAGGAGCTATCTGTTTTTCATGTGCTCTGTAGTGCTGAGCACATTGAGGGTGCTTAGCAAATACTAGTAGAAATTCCAGCTAAGAGCTCCTTAATGCACAGACCATGTCTACTAGTGTGTTTGTAAAATGTGCAGGTGGATCTTGATCCTGATTAGGGCTTTTGGGTGCTAAAGGTCACTGAGTATTTTGGCAGGAGGCACCTTTATAGTACTGATTAGTGTTAGTATGGATTGCACTGTCCTGGGTTTCTTGTACACATAAGAACACTGCTTTTTATTCTGTTTGTAACAAAGTAGATTATTTGTTCTATTAATCTAGATTATGCATAGGAGATTAGGGATTTAGATATCATGAGGATGAGACAGACAGACATTTTCTTTCACAGATGATAATCCTTGAAAATGAAATCTCCATTCTGAGTTTAGATGATTAAAGAAAATTAAGAAAAGGGCTAATTATTATCAATAGATTAAGTAAATTCCCACTGATCCTATCTGCCCGTCAAGCCATCACTGACTGGCTGATTTCTTACAGGTCTGTGGCTGAGGTGGGTCTTGTGGAAGGCTATAAAGGAGAAGGAAGTGTGGATTGGTTCAGGGATGGCATTCTATGTAAGGAGGAGGAGGAGGAGATGTGGAGCTATTTGCAGGGGAAGCTGAAGGGCAGATGAGGCTTGCAGGCAGGTTGAGTCAAAGAAGCAGAGAAGCCTATGCGGTAACAGACAAGCAGAGCTGTGAAGGACCATGAAAGTGAGGACCTGAAGGTTGAATTGGTGCGATGAAATGGGGAAATATGGAGGAATTCAAAGTGGCATGGGGTAGTTTGGTCCCAATGGCAAGCAAGGAAGATGATGATCAACTGTGTTTTGTATGGAATGGAGTAGGGGTGATGCGTGTGTCAGGGAATCTGGAAAGGAAGATGTTACAGAAATCAAGAAAGAAGATGTTGAGAGTCTGGAGAAGAATTTTGGAAGAGAAAGGACAGCTCTTAGAAAAGTCATGGAGGCAGAAGTTATTCTGTATAGCCAAATTATCAGTTCCCCTGTAGCATTTACAGATTTCCCAGGATTTTGTTTACTCTTTTAATTTCTATTTGATGCTGTTATTGTCAAAGCGCTTTCGAAAGCCATGTAAATTTAGTAGCAGGAAAAAAGTTTGTTGAGTGTAGAATCCACCCCTGTTGCTCCGAAACAATTGGAGACAGGAAAAAGTAATCAAAGGGGAGTTTAATGAGTTATAGAGCCATTGTTTACTGAGGAGAGCTGAAAGACTGAAGCCCAAGCCTGCAGGACCTCCATGACCCTGCACTGCCTCTTGGTGGCAAAATATTTGCTTGAAATTACGTCAAAACAACACAATGTGTATGTCTGAAGGCCAAGAGGAAAAAAACGTTGAAAAAAATAGTGGAAATTCCCTAAGTCTCTGAATGTACTGGAGGCTGCTCTTGAAAAACAAGGAGGTAAACAGCAGCTGTATTTACATGTTAAGCTTACAGTAGGCAGTTTCTTTCTCAACCAATGGGAAGGTGCAGGCTTTATCTGACTAGCACCTCTAAAAATATTTCTAAACCTTTGTTCCACTCACCTATTAGCAAACCTAACCCACTTTGGGTGTCAACAGAGGGACAGAGAGAGAGAGAGAGAGAGAGAGAGTGTGTGTGTGTGTTCTGAATCAGGAAGTAAAGAAAAACACTAGTAGTAATCCAGAGTCTGTCATGTATGCAATAGTTCCAGCTGGGAGCTTGCCTACAAACTTCTTTGATCTGGAAAGCCCTGGTTCCCGCTACAGTAGCTCAAGCAGGACATTTTGGGGTTTGGCTGCTTTGTGAGTGAAACAAGCCACCCCAAGACAAGACACATACTCAAAGTAGAAGTGTCAATCGGTCTCAATGAAGTTCTTGTGGAGAGGTTCTAAGAATAGGAAATTCATTTTCTTAGGAAATAAAAGTATGAAAGGGTTTTTTTGGCTCTTTTGTTTAATACCACAGCAATTCCCTCCAAGGCATACAAGCAGTTACCGCTAAATGGTAATATTTACCCAAAGGAGAAACAGAAAAATTGCCATGATGGAATAGAGCAAAGGTTCATTTGATCAAGAATCATGTGTCTTTCAGTGGAGAATGCCAGATGCTTTTGGGTAAGATATATCAACCCCAACAGCACCCCATGATGCATTTCATTTTGGATGTAAGGATTTCTTCCTGAACCTCCATGTCATGATAAGTCTATGTCCAGAAGAATGAAGATTCAGTTATCTTTGCCAGAAGCACTGCAGATGCTATGTCTAGTCCTTAAACTTACTAACATATTTGCATTAATAACTCCCTGCAGCAGTGAGTTCCACACATTAATAATACATTTCCTATTCATTCATTCCATGTTCTCCTCTGGGAAATCCAGTGAGAGGTACATGGTCTGAGGAGTAATAACATTGGTTGTTTTGTTGTCACTAATACAAACTTAATTACATGCTAGAGTTAGTTAGAAATAAGCTTGAGCCAGGAGGTGTCAATATTTTATTGAGAACTCTCTGTAAGCTCGCTCTCGAAGCCATTCCACCCTGCATTTGAAGGCAAAGACTAAATATTATATTTGTGCTGTGTGTGTTAAAGGGCCTGATCCTGGATCTTCATAAGGAACTATCATAGAAGTAAATGGGAGCTCTTTACATTGGGGGCTAGGCAGACTGAGCATCTAGCCTTTATTGCAGACCGCAGGATCTACTATACAAATGCAGACCATTGTACTATCCTGTCCCGTATCCTGCCTACAGAGTGGCCAGTGCCTGACGAAAGCTGAATCTATTACCCACAGTTGCACAATTGTGCAAAGCTTTATCAAGGGGGGAGGGGAGAAGCAATTCTTTGTACATTTGATCACTTATGCCCTGAAGCATGTGGGCTGTTATCCTTCGTGTTCCAAGCTGTATCTAGCTTCCTTAGTTCTATGAAGTTTGATGTCTCTGTCATGCTTCCTTATATCTGGTCCTTCTGGAAATCCTTTTTGACAAATGGTGCAGCTAGCAACTCAACAGGAGAGCTGCTTTTAATATTCTGCTGAACTGCTCAGACTGCATGAGAGCCTCCTCTACAGTGAGCTCAGATGCATTTTTAATACAATATATTGATTTTAGAAAAAAAATTGAGCTGAGATTCTGCTGGTGGTGCATCTCAGTGTCTGGAATTCTCATTTGCAACAAATGATTATAGAAATCCTTTTGGATCAAAAGTCAGACAGGGAATGGAAAAAAGAACAATGGATTTATTGGGACACAACAAATAAATAGACATGCTGCCTCTGCTGCCACCCCAGCTTGATCGTGGTTTGCTTCGTGGGTTCGCTAAGAAGGCATGCTAAAAGGACCCATTGCATTTGCCCAACATCACAACCAATAGGCAGGTTTACAGGGGTTTCACTCTGCAGAATTAGACCAGCGTATGGTGCAAAGCTGATGCAATGGTCAGTTAATGGCGAAGCAAATGAGAATCAATGAAAACAAAGGTGCCAGAGTGGGAGAAAAGTCAATGGGGACAAAGATAACAAAGATGTTAAAATGTTCGGGGAGGAAATGTCCTGTTTAAACCACAGTAGACCTGCTACTAAAGAAGCTAGCTCAGAGAACTATTAAAGACTCAGTGAGCTGAGCGGGCTAGTGATTGCACTGGCAGCATGAAAGCAGATGGATTATGGCATAAAATCATAGAATCACAGGGTTCAAAGGTACCACAAGCGTCAGCTAGTCTAACCCCCTGCCAGGATAGGCAGGATTTGTTGTGTCTAAACCATCCAAGACTGATGGAAAACCTTCTGAAAACCTTTAAAAAGTTTAAAAAGTGGAAGTCAAATACTAGTGAGGTAAATGGAAAGGAACATAAACACTGCCAAATTAAGTGTAAAAATGTAATAAGAAAAGCCAAAGAGGAGTTTGAAGAACGGCTAGCCAAAATCTCAAAAAGTAGTAACAAAATGTTTTTTAAGTACATCAGAAGCAGGAAGCCTGCTAAACAACCAGTGGGGCCCCTGGACGACTGAAATACAAAAGGAGCACTTAAAGACGATAAAGTCATCGCGAAGAAACTAAATGGATTCTTTGCTTCAGTCTTCACGGCTGAGGATCTTAGGTAGATTCCCAAACCTGAGCCGTCCTTTGTAGGTGACAAATCTGAGGAATTGTCACAGATTGAAGTGTCACTAGAGGAGGTTTTGGAATTAATTAATAAACTTAACATTAACAAGTCACCGGGACCGGATGGCATTCACCCAAGAGTTCTGAAAGAACTCAAATGTGAAATTGCAGAACTATTAACCTATGGTTTGTAACCTGTCCTTTAAATTGGCATCTCTACCCGATGACTGGAAGATAGCTAATATAACGCCAATATTTAAAAAGACTCTAGAGATGATCCTAGCAATTACAGACCGGTAAGTCTAACGTCGGTACTGGGCAAATTAGTTGAAACAATAGCAAAGAATAAAATTGTCAGACACATAGAAGAACATAACTTGTTGGGCAAAAGTCAACATGGTTTCTGAAAATGGAAATCATGTCTTATTAATCTATTAGAGTTCTTTGAAGGGGTCAACAAACATGTGGACAAGGGGGATCCAGTGGACATAATGTACTTAAATTTCCAGAAAGCCTTTGACAAGGTCCCTCACCAAAGGCTCTTATGTAAATTAAGTTGTCATGGGATAAGAGGGAAGATCCTTTCATGGACTGAGAACTGGTTAAAAGACAGGGAACAAAGGGTAGGAATAAATGGTAAATTTTCAGAATGGAGAGTTTAACTAGTGGTGTTCCCCAAGGGTCAGTCCTAGGACCAATTCTATTCAACTTATTCATAAATGATCTGGAGAAAGGGGTAAACAGTGAGGTGGCAAAGTTTGCAGATGATACTAAACTGCTCAAGATAGTTAAGACCAAAGCAGACTGAAGAACTTCTAAAAGATCTCACAAAACTAAGTGATTGGGCAACAAAATGGCAAATGTCATTTAATGTGTATAAATGTAAAGTAATGCACATTGGAAAAAATAAACCCAACTATACATACAATATGATGGGGACTAATTTAGCTACAACTAATCAGGAAAGAGATCTTGGAGTCATCATGGATAGTTTTCTGAAGACGTCCATGCAGTGTGCAGTGGCAGTCAAAAAAGCAAACAGGATGTTAGGATTAATTTAAAAAGAGATAGAGAATAAGACGGAGAATATCTTATTGCCCTTATATAAATCCATGGTACACCCACATCTTGAATACTGCATACAGATGTGGTCTCCTCATCTCAAAAAAGATATACTGGCACTAGAAAAAGTTCAGTAAAGGGCAATTAAAATGATTAGGGGTTTGGAACGGGTCCCATATGAGGAGAGATTAAAGAGGCTAGGACTTTTCAGCTTGGAAAAGAAGAGACTAAGGGGGGATATGATAGAGGTATATAAAATCATGAGTGGTGTGGAGAAAGTGAATAAGGAAAAGTTATTTACTTGTTCCCATAATACAAGAACCACCAAATGGCCACCAAATGAAATTAATGGGCAGCAGGTTTAAAACAAATAAAAGGAAGTTCTTCACACAGCGCAGTCAATCTGTGGAACTCCTTGTCTGAGGAGGTTGTGAAGGCTGGGACTATAAAAGCATTTAAAAGAGAACTAGATAAATTCATGGAAGTTAAGTCCATTAATGACTATTAGCCAGGAGGGGTAAGGAATGGTGTCCCTAGCCTGTTTGTCAGAGGGTAGAGATGGATGGCAGGAGAGAGATCACTTGAACATTACCTGTTAGGTTCCAGGGCCGCCAGGGGGAGGGAGGCAAGTGGGTCAATTTGCCCCAGGCTCTGCAGAGGCCCCCACGAGAATATAGTATTCTATAGTTTTGCAACTTTTTTTAATGGAAAGGGCCTCTGAAATTGCTTTGCCCCAGGCCTCCTGAATCCTCTGGGCAACCTTCTTAAGTTCACTCCCTCTGGGGTACCTGGCATTGGCCACTGTTGGTAGATAGGATACTAGGCTGGAGGGACCTTTGGTCTGACCCAGTGTGGCTGTTCTTATTTTCTTTTGAAAACCTCCAGTGAAGGAGCTTCCACAACCTCCCCGATCTGTTCCATTGTCCTACTGTTCTTACCATTAGAAATTTTTTTCTGAGATCTAATCTAAATCTGCTATGTTGTAGTTTGAACCCACTGCCTCTTGTCCTGCCCTCTGTGGCAAGAGAGAACAATTTTTCTCCATCTTTTTTATGGCTTCCTTTCAAGTATTTGAAGACCGCTATCAAGTTCCCCCTTAATCTCCTCTTTTCCAAACTAAACATACCCAGTTCCTCCAGCCCTTGGTCATATGGCTTGCATTCCATCCCCATGAACAGCTTCAGGTTGAGTATTCTTATCCTAAGTATAGCAGTGAAAAAAATAATATTTTGCTTGCCCATCAAATTAATTTTCTCATCCCAAATCCTACTCATGTTCAATATGGCGTGGCTTGACTTCCATGGAGCTATGCTAATTTATCCTAACTGAGCATATCATCCCACATCTATATTGATGGCTCCTATTATTCCATTTTCAATGGTGATACCTGTGCATGGATTTATGATGTCAACACCTGGACTGAGACCACCAAACAGTTAGCAAAGATTAAACTTTTGCTCACTGCTGACACAAGTAGTGGCCTAGAAGTGAAGTGCTTCCTACCTCCTGATCCCTCCAGTTTCCTTGCAAATGTAAATTCTTCCAGTAACCATCAAGGAAGAAAGCCTTCCTTTGGCATATAAAACTCCAGCTGGCTTTATTTTACTAACAACCTCTAAACACTGTAGTTATTGCAATAAATAAAGAGTCAGCCGAAACAGATATCTCTTCATACTGTCCATTAATGGCAATAGGGATGACAGCCAGCAGCTCAAGTGGTGAAGGGAGGAGAGGCATGCTTGTTGTTATAGACTATGTGAGTTATGGGAATTGCATTTGCCACAATATTTGCAATGTTAACTCTAACTTATCAGCTCTGAATGTTATTATCCCCATTGATCTACATCTTTCAGGACTCCAAACTGGCCCAGACCTTTTTATTTAGCCATACAATTGCCATATTACTCATAAACTAGCTTTCATGGATCATTACAACGGTGTAGGTACCTATACATTATTCCTGGTTTGCCTGTATGAAATCTATATTTTGCTATATAATATAATAGGATCATTTGCTGGAGTACCTCATCATAAATGGGCATGGCATTTCCAGGCAAATGTATGGTCATGTCACACACACACCTGCAATCCCATCAGCAAGGGTATTTGCATGAGAACAAGGGTGCAGATGTAGGGTCCAAGTTTAACAGAGTATTTAGTGATGGAACACACCTGCAAGATCAGGAACATACATTTTCAAAAGCCTCCATTTCTGGGAGTCCATTTTGAGACATTTGGACCTGCTGAACTTTCACAGCCTCTCTGACCTCAGATAGAATATCACACTCTCAGGACCGCCGAAAATTGAGCACAAGGGGTCTCAAGCTGGACTCCACAAAATGAAAGCACCCATAATCAGTGACTGTATTTCAAACTTCACATAGACTATCTATAATACATACACATATGGCCCTGAGTCTCTATTACCTTACACCAGTGCAAAGTGCACGTAAAATACTACCATTCTGAACTGAGAACTCTATAACACTAGTGTAAATAACTACAACAGGTACAGGACAATGGAGAATCAGCCCCATATAGCTATATACATATATAAAGTAACCCGCACATCTATTACCTACAAATATGTGCCTATATACTGTAATGTTTTTGATTACTACTTAAGCTATTAAAAGTTTACCTAAATATATACAGCATGTGTAGTGTAAACCAGCTGATGTTACTATGAAACTCTTAACGCTTGTATTGCTGATGTTTTGGGTCTGTCTAATTCTGCTTGCAGTTCTGCCAGTTAAAATCCAGGATAATTCCAATGAAGCCTGTGGATTTACTCCAGATATACATGGTGCGAATGAAAGCAGAAGCTGGGAATTTCTGTTTATATATGTAAAGTTAAGTCTCATGAACACAGGGCTTTTTTTGCATTTACAAGTCATCACAAGCACTCATATGGTTGTCAGTATGGAAAGTGCCAGCATACTGCAAAATATTTACAAATGAGATGCAGGTCATAAAGGTAATTTCTAGGTTAGAAGGGGGAGGTGTTTGTTTTTTGTTGGGTTTTTTTTTTTAAGCTCTCAGAAAAAAATAGCTGTAATTTCCTTTCTTAGTGAAGGAAAACATGTTTTGCCTTGTTTTATGTCTGTAAGCAAAATTGGATTAGGGAAATAGAAACCTAAAGGTAAAAGGCATGATTATCCCCTACACTTTCCTAGTTGCTCTTTTAGAATTCTGGTCTAAAAATGAGGAAGTAAAAGGCTCAGACCGACTGCAAAACTGTTTTCCTGTTTTCCTTTCCGAGTCCATCTGTAGAAATATTTCTAAGTTGTTGGGAAAACACCAAAAAAACGAAAAAGTCAAAAACAAAAGTGCCCCCTTTCTCTGAAAAACAGAGGATGTTTGAAATATTTGCAATGAAAACATGTTTTTCAGATGCTGGTTTTTCTGTTTCTTGCCCATTAGAAGTGGTTGAACTCACCTTGCCTGCCTCTCAACTGTTTTCCCCAGGCTGAAATATTATTAACCCCACAACAGACTGGTTTGTTCTGACCAGACACGATCTTCACCCTGTAGGTGTGTCTACAGTGCAATTCAGCTCAGGTAGACGTAGCTGAGCTAGCATTGCTAAAGACGTCAGTGTAGATGTGGTGGTGTGGGCTTCAGTGGAAGCTGCAGAGGCATGCTGGAAATCCTGAGTACATACTCATGTTGCTAGTCCTGGCGGAAGTGAAGCCTGTGTGGCTGCATATACACTGCTATTTGTAGCCATACTATAGCAGGTAAAGATAACACAGGCATGAGAGAGAGGGCGCCTGGGAGCAGCCCCACCAATGGACCAGGTAAGTACTGTGCAAACACAGAACAGTCATGCCATGGAGGTTAAGAATCCCTTTGATGCCCCTGGATGGTCCACCCAGATTTTGGGTCTAGGTGTGCAACAGTACACATGCATGCCCCATAAAGCCAGTGGACAAGCAGTGCAAGGGGGCCAGGTGAAGCCTCCAAAGCCTCCCTCTGCATGAGCTGGCCAGCACAGCTGAGAAGGCAGATGGAGTGCTATAATTCCCTGTTGCCCCAGGCCAGCAGCAAATTATTAGATGCATATTCCCAGAGCAAGGGCAAAGCAAGACATGAATGTTTCCTCAGAGGTGTCTTTCTGGGCCACGCTGCCTCCCAAGGAGGCGTGCAGTTTACTCATCATCCCTTGACCAGGGTTGTGCCAGGCATGATCTAGCCCATGGTAAAAAGCCATCCAAGAGCTTTTGTTAATTTATGCATTCATTTATTACATGCCCATCCCATTATGTGGGGACAAACATAGCAGCTGATAGAACAAAACACTACCCAAAATGGACACTAAATGAAACCGTTCCCCACCGACTGATATTAACACACACACAGGTGGCCATCATTGAATGGATGTATCTTGCACCATGCTCTAAAAGTTGCTGAACTGAAGACTTCATAGTCTGCCAGAGGGAATGAACTCCAGAGCCTAATAGCCGTGATTCTGTTATGAAAGCATCCTGCTGTCCAGTCCCAAAAGTCCTGTCCCTGAAACAGATCACATCTTCTATGCTGGGGCAAAGAGAGATGAGCCATGAGAGAATTATAATGGCTTGCTTTTAAAGAAGTGGAAAAGAAGGCTAAGGGCCAGATTCATTTAGGATGCTTCAGATCTATTAGATGTGATTAAGTTAGGAGTCTGGGTCTAAATAATAAACAGTAGGTAACACGACTACTTTGTCTGGGGCTGGACTTATGGAAAACCTGGGTCAAAGTCAGAGGTGATGTGTGTGTGGGGATAAATGAGTCCAAAGAATATTTATCATTTATATACTGGGGTAGGGGGGTAATCAGAAAAAAACAATTAGCAAAGAGGTGTGAGATGGCATAAGGTGCAATAAACCCCACACATACACACTGCAATGTATACCTATTTCCAGCTCCTCACCATGTAAATTATATATACTCAGACTCCCTTAGAACTGCTTACACTCACATGCCAATCCATCCCCATGTGGGGACCGTTAGGCACTCTGGATGGTGCTAGCCAGTCTGTGAGTGGAGCCAGCAAGAACTGCGGAGATCTCAGTATCTTTCAGGTTTTACTTTTATATAAATAAAACTAATTATGATGTCCAGCTTTGAACAGTCTGTTGAGGCATGAGAAAAGCAACCTGACAGTCCGTGAGAATCAGAGAACAAAACTGCCAGGAACCGACTGAACGAAACCAACTACTTTATTTTCAGCAATGAAGCAAAGAGCAAAAAAAAAAAAAAAAAAAAAAAAAAAAGAACACTCAGCACTAATGCAGAAAATATATTTTAGGAACATTTGCCCATTTATAATAATCTCAGGGGTTATGACGTAAAGGGAAAATGTATGAGCTGGCCAAATTCTGTGTTCAAAGACATACGCAGACAATCCCAGTGATTTTATTAATGTCAATGGAAGCCTGATTTGCATATCCAAGGAAAGAATCTGAACCAATATGTTTTAACAAAGAACTGAGCGTTTATAGGGCTATACAATTTCTGCCACAGTGGGGCTCGAACTTGACTGGGGCTTCTGAAGGGACCCGAATTATGAATATTAAATAATAATGATGATACAATAATTAATGAACAAAACAGATTTGACTAAAATAAGAACCATCCCAAATCAAATTTTCTCTTGAGGTTTAATATGGCTGCATCTCAATGGTAGTTAAGCCATTCAATCACATTATTACAGCAAACTGATGTCCACTTAGTTAGTCACAGCATTGTATACCATGTGCTGTATACCATGGGCATTCAGAGCTGTTGAATTAATTAAAAAAAACAAAAAAAAATGGTGAATATCAGCTCTTCCTGCTTCAAGAGCCTAGCTCCTTAGTGACTGCCCTCATGGGGCTATGACACAGTAGATTAGTTAAGACTCTCCTGAAAAGGGTGGTGTGTGAATACACACTAGACCATTCATTACACTATCCTGTCTACACAGATTCTGAAGTGCTTTTGGAATCCTTTAGGCTAAGAAATACGGTACAGATGCAAAGTATAATTATTACCAGTGCTACATATGGGTGAAATGCAACTTGATTCTACTCCAGAGTAGCAATTTACGGGTGATTTCTTCAGAAACTCAACACCTGACCATCCTTTTTCAGGAGGCTGTTGTTTCTGACTTTGAAACCCTGGATGTTCTGGGTATTTTCCTGTTAGTTTAAGAGGGTGGGGATTATCTCAAATTCCATCTCCTTTGTTTTCCTTCATAAACTGATGATCAGTGAGACTATTCCCTGCTTCACTGCACGCTGTTGATTAGCAGCTTGGCTAATGGCAGCTCTCAGCATCTTGTATGGTTTTTGTCTTGGAAAAGAGCAACACAAAGTAGGAGCCACTTTCCTATCATACCCTGCTGCCCAAGTAAGAGTCTTAAAAAAATGTGCTCTCTCCTCTGTCTCTCTTGGTTCACCTTATGCTGGGAAAGTTGTTTCTGATCCCAAAGAAAACAAACATTTTGAATGTTCCCTAAAGAGAGCTCAGTGTTACCCTCCAAACTGGACTTAAACTCTCCTTCCTGGTGCCCTGAAAAAGGGATTTGGAACAATGTTCTTTTCTTCTTTTCCCACTCCATTTCCTAAGTGTCCATTATGCTGAAATTGCAGCAGTTCTTGAGACTGTGTAGAGCACTTCACTATGGGACAGAGAAGGCCTCTTAGAAAATGTGGAGCTTCAGGGCTTAAATCTCCCAGGACTGCCATTCCCAGAATCCCAATAACTTCAATAAAAAGTTGTGTAGAGCACTGCAAGAGATAAAAAGAAACCGATGTATCTGCTGGCTGGAATTATCTGGAGGTAATAGGCCAAATCCACTCCTTGTTTAGGCTGGCTCCTTCCTGCTATCTCTCTTTTGCTGAGCCACCAGTAAAACTTGGCAAAGATGTTCAGGGAGGGGTCATGGCTAACAAGGCCGGGACATGCACTGATTCAGTGCATCCCTTCAGTACTCTCCTGCAGAGGAAACTGAAGCTATCCTGTGCTGGCATAACCCCAAGGGATGGCAGTAAAAACATTGACTGCCTCAGGCTGAGCGAATTCCCCCTGGAAGTGAAAACCCTGACCTTTCTGAGGTGCGGACATTAAACAAAGCCCCCTGACTTCCAGGGGAGTTGGCAGGTACGCGGCAGTTCTGAAAATCAGCCCATAAAGGGTGAAGGTCAGAACACCCAAACACGCTGCTGCCACCAGGTAGCTCATACTGAGGGAGGAGACACCATCCCCATTATTAGACTCAATTAATTATATTAATGGGTATCCGAAAAGAGGGAATAAAGAGAGCCACAGAGCTGCGCAAGCACATCAATAACAAGTTGGGTTGTCATATCCCTGCTTGTAAATTGAAACACTTAAGCAAATTAAATGGCCTCTAATAATGTTCCTTGATTTAATGGCATCCTCTTTTTTCCAGTTACATTTGGTGTGAAACCTCTGGCTCAAGATTAAAACAGCAAGAAATAATGGAACCCCAGCATTAATGGTGATAATTTCTCTCCGGGTTTCTTCCACCACCACCCCGTGTTCAAATCCTATAGGCTTGTTTCCCCCCATTCGTCCACTGACTCACCTCTTCGTCTCCGGGGTGGAAGGAGCAAGCCTGGGATGGAAAGAGTATATGTGAGGAGCATGGCGGGTGGGTGGTTTCTCAAGCTGATCCTGAACTAATTATAGGTATTAGGGATGGTGAAAGGAACATGTGAGTTCATCTAGTTGCCCTCCCCACCAGCTGGCATTGGCCTCACTGGCCTTTGCCTATTAGATCACTTGTACAGGAGAGTACTTATGCCACCAATCTACTTGACCATATTCTTTCACCTTGGCCTGAACCTGAGCAGCCTCAAGCAATTCCCTCATTGGGACACCACACACATAAATGACACAACACATCACATCACCCTTAGCAGGCAGACCACCCAGCAACTAATGAGCTGACCTGGACTAAGCCATCTGAGCCCAGGAAGATAAATAACAACGCACATCACTGCGGATGGCCTTTCAAGCCAATCAGAACATATTGGATCACTTTAATAACAGTTCAGCTTTGAAAGGCTGCAGCATTTTGGAAAAGCTTCTTGTGAAATGCTCAGTGAGGCACAATCATTCCGTTTGGAACAAGCCCATCATGCTCTGCTCATGTTCCAGAGGAGGAGCTTATCAGAGGTGCAGAAAGCAAGGTTGGTTCTGTGCAATAGGTTTCATCTCCTCTGTGTTGTCTACCCTGTAATCCCAGATCAATGCTCAGATGCTTTAATTAATGATCAATGCCCTAGAGCAATCTGAAAAAACTATCCCAGAGTGCAGTGATGAGTGAGTCAACATTCTTGGAATGCTTCACGCCCTTCCTCAGAAGCGCGCCCACTTGAAGTGTATTGGGCTGCATTGCAACTCAGCAATATATTAACCCACATGCAATCAAGAAAGCACAGGGTTGGGTCTAAACACACTGGAATAAAAAACAAATGGTCTTGCTGATAAGGACAGGAGAACCATATAAGATGAAATAAGCAGATATGAATCATCAGCCAGAGCTCACAATAAAGCCAAAATTAATATTTTGGGGGTTCAGAATTGTGGAGCTAACTTTTCTTTTTTGTTTCATACTTCTGGGCCCTGGCAGGACTGGAAGCAGAGGATGGAAATACCATATGAAAGGCAGTTCTTGCAGTATTTCCAGCTCACTCTGAAATATGGGGTATAGATCTGTAATTGTTATGGCTCTCTTTTCCGAATACTGCTCTTCAAATTTCTAAGGAATAGGCCTGCCTGCGTGCTATGAGGCCCTCTATTTTAGACAAGTTTCATTTTCAAGATGGCTACTCTTATGGAATAAGTCACACTTACTGTGATAGAACAAATGTAATGTCTCTAGTTTTTCTTGTCTCATTGCGCTCCTTAATTTAAATTCAAAGTCATTCATACTAAAAGGACATATTTCCTTCTGTGTATATGGAAGACATAACAGAAAGTACAGAAAATATCATGAACACTGACCAGTTTGCATGAGTATCTGAGTTTTGGAGATAGGTTGGGACAGATTTGTGGTTTTGCACTTGATAGTGAAGGTGAACCAAGGAGCAAACTTTAGTTATGAATAAAGATTTAACACAACTGTTGTTTTACTTGTTTTTTTCCCTAGTCATACTCTGTCTGCCTGTGTTCCAGATTTATCTGATCTATATGTCTTTAACGGAAATGAGTTTTACACCTAAGTGGGTAAAATTTTCTATTCAAATGTGACTGTTTATATTAATCTGAAATTACCAAATTTAATCCATATCCAAATTTTGACCAAACTCTAATGGATATAGTAGATGTAGATATAGCCTCAGACTCTGATCCTTCAAAGTCACATATGCTTATCTTTATGCGTGTGTATACATTTTTGCAGGATTGGGGGCCTACAATTTTCAAAAGTTGCTAGTGATTTTTTTGAATGCTCAACTTAAGAGTTCTTAAAAGGGCCTGATTTTCTTAGGGCGGGTGCTCAAAGTCTGAAGTATCAGATATATTGAATTATATTGACGATATATAAATGTATAGTATACGACCTAGACTGCGCAATAAATATTATGCCAACATCTTCACAGATTGTGACCATATTGCTATTTAACATCATATCTTGCCCATGAGGTTTGATGTACCGTATTATGAAATTATGTTTCAGATATAGTTGACAAAGGGTCAGCCCTTAGACACTAAGGTGAAAGGTGTCTTTAAAATGCTTCACATAGTTAACTAGGACAGTCATCCTCTAATTAGCCTCCAGCAAATTTAATGATGCAGCAAAATATATAGAAAAGGACATTGAGCAGTGATGATGAGGTAGAGACTACACAGTGAAGGATCATTCCACCCTTCAGGGCAGGATTGTGGTTTAAATTATTACCTCCTACAGTATTCATTATGGCACCCCAGTGGTTAATAGAAGTCCACTTTGTCCAGCGGTTGCTAGGGAAACAGTTCCTGTACTTCAGGAAGCAGGGAGAGCAGTTTCCTGTTTTGAAGAAGGTTTAAGGACTGTTTTCCTCCAATCAGACAGCAGCTGCCTGAACAGGAAATGGAGAACACAGCTGCCAACACCAGTTTGGGTTTTTTAACTGTTGTAATAGGCAAAGTTTACAACACCTACACCAAGCCCCATAAGATAAATGGGTTACTGAGTTAAGGGAAGGACTTGCTGTGGAAGGAGGCCTGGTCTGAGAATGACACTGGATGAAGACCAAAACAAATCCAAATACTCCGAGGAACTGGGCGTTTAGTTTCCTCCATATATGTATCTGACACACGGTACATCACACCCAATGTATAGCCACAATAAACGTGCTACAGGGGCTAGCAGGAGTTTAAATAACTGCATCTGACTCAAAACAAGTGTGATTGCCGACAGTGTAGTCACTTTCTCTCTAGTAAACGATTCATCGCTGAGGACTTGTGTATGGTGAGGACTTCTGCATGTGTCCGTATGTGTCAAATGCAGGAAGCAAATCAATTACTCTAGACACATTCCTTTCTCTTTAAGATCAAGTTAAGTGCACATTTGTTTACCTCAAAAATTAAAGTTCAGCTCCAGGCCACACTGAAGTTAAAGATCCTGTTGATTTCAGTTGTAGCAAGATTCAGCTCTTACAACTCAGGACCTGTTTTGCTTTCACTTATATCAGTTTTAGGAGTGATGTACCTGAATATTTGAATCCTGATATTCAAATTGTACTGTTAAATGTATTAACTCTAATTTGGGATTTTGCAGATTATGTACTATATGCATATTAAGACTTTTTAAACCGAACTTGCTCCTTTTGGATAATGTAAGCGTTATGCCCAGATGTGCTCCCCCATGGCTGAGTTTTGGAGTAAAGAACCCAATCTTACCCAATTACTGTGTTTGCAACTCATCAGTTACTTTAGTAAGTGCAGGTACAGTCAAGGACATGTCTGGTGGCTCAGTTGTCAGCCCTTTTGTGCAAGGTGAGTACTCTTCGCCAGTGTGAAAGTTTGCTAAGAAATTCAAAAGGGAGAAAACCAGTTTTCTGAGAACTAATGCTGGCATCCTTCTAGGCTTCCCTAAAGCACTAATTGTCTTTATATTTCAAACTTCCTTCGAAATCTATTGGCCTCCTACGGTATGTCTTTACAGCAATTAAACAACTGTGGTTGACCCACATCAGCTGATTTGGGCTCGCAGGGCTCAGGCAAAGAGGCTCTTTAATTGCAGCAGAGACATTCGGGCTCAGGCTGGAACCCAAATTCAGGGGTCCACATAGGGAGGAAGGTACCAGAGCTCAGGCTACAGTCCAAACCCAAACATTTACATCACAATTTTACAGCCCTGCAACCCAAAGTTGGCTGACATGGGCTAGCCTCAGTTGTTTAATTGCTGAGCAGGTATACTCACACTGCTCACAACAAACTCCCTTTTGCACATAATAGCATGTTTTCATTGTTATTCACGAGTAACTGGTCATCATAATTCTATTTACAAGAGAATTTTAAAAGCCTACAACAGATCAAAATAACTAACTGCCAAGTTGTGTGTGGAATCATCAAAGAAAATTCATCATCTTGTCATTGTAACCCTCTTCTTCCTCTCTCCCTACCCACTTCCTCTCTGTACGTCTTCACTTGTCTTTTCTTGTCTTTGTGTAGAATGATAATTCTTCAAGGCTGAGAATGTGACTTATTTGTCTGGTTGAGCTCCTAGCTCTCGTCTTGGGTAGAAGGAGAAGAGTATAAAACAGAGCAAAGACATTGAGTAAGCTGTCTATAATGAAAAGCATGTTGACTCACAGGGGAAAAGAGATGAATTTTGCATTCAAGAATGTGTTGAGCATTTCACTGAGCTGAGGAACTAACCCTGTTACCTTCAGCAAAAGCAAGCCCAGAATATCTGATAAAACAGCAGTAACTCAGGACTGTCTTTCTAAATAGTCTGTAGCATTCTGCACTGCAGAAAGTCAACGATCTCAGCTCATCACCCGAGTGACTTAGAATGGTTCTTTGGCAGGTATTTGCATTAATTTATTCCTTTCAGTAAAGTAAGGGATCAACCACTCTAATTTCAGTCAGGCCAAGAGTAACTAAGTGTCCGGCGAGCCTTAACTCTACCTACACACAAACAAAGTTCTGCTAATGAACCTCAGTCCTGAACTGCAACATCCCACCTGGTATTTCAATCCTAGGTCACATGTGCATTCCTCCCAACACTCCTCAAATCTTAATACTGAGCATCCCTTGCTAATGGTCTCCTGGGTCCCCATGAAACTCTGCCAATTCTGCTCAGTCCTGATTTACAGCACTCCCTTCTATTCTGGTTTTGACCCTGTCATGAAAAGAAAGACTTTTGTGGAGTAGGGAAGAGGGCTGGAGAGTTTACATCCTTTCCTTCCCCCCACCCACCCACCCCCAATTCATATGATAACAAAAAAGAAACAGTAGCAACTGCAGTGAAATAATAAAAATACAAAGGTAATGTCAGTATCAAGCCATATTAATCACTCCACACAAAACTGTTTTCCGTTTGTCCACTGCTTTATATTGGGAGAAAATTTAGGGAAAAAGAACAAAAGCCAAGAAGAAGAAGAAACAAGGGATAGGAAATGAGGGAAAGATGACACATCAAACATTGCAGGGCAGACAAAATGCCGGGAACACACGGAAGTTGTCATCATGCAGCAATGACATCAGCTTACAACTGTCTCTAGCATTGTCATAAAAACAAAGATATGTCCTGAAACACAAAGTCACCAGCTGTTGTGGCCTCAGGGGAATTACTATATGCAGCTGGTCAAAGTCACCCAAACTTTTAACATATGTTTTATTTCCAGTCATTCAGAATGCAAGTTGTCTTATAGTAGTGCCTAGGGACTCCAGCTGAGATCAGGGCCCTATACAGACATAGACTCTGAAGCAGACCTTTCCTCGAAGAATTTACCATTAAGTAGACAAGACAGACAAAGGGTTGGGTGCAGGGGAAGGGTTCTCACAGCAACTTCCCCTTGATCAAAAGGTTTTTCTTTTTGCAGATTCTGTAGCAGGATGTCTGCATAGGGAGGCCATGACAGCTATTCCCAGATAGCCTTCTTCAAGCTCCACGGATATAGATTTACTCCGTAAGCTGATGAACTACACTAATATCATGAGCTGACATATCCAATATTTAGTCTTCTGGGTGATCTGTATGGTGGATGGGAAGATGAGGAAGTGTGTCAAGTTTTACATTCAGTAGGTGCCAATAGGACCCTGTGATTCGTGTATTATAAGCCATTTAGGAATGTGCAAGATGGAGAACACGCCTGAAAGTTTTCTAAAGGCCTCTTTTTAAGAGATGACATACTGACTTGTACAGTGAATAGCAACAGGCTTTTAGATTATCACTCTTTTGAGGAAAGAGTTCTTTAAACTGTTTCTGAACCCTGCATTATTCTTCTGTTTCAAAAAATCAGCTGTGAGTGAATTAACACACCAGAGTCAGATTCATCACAAAGGTTGATACAAGTTTAAACTCTCATTTACTACAGTTTGAATACTACAGCAGCATCTCTAGGAGGTACCATTAACATCCATGTCTCCCACTGGCACTTTATGTGATATATTCTACCAATAAAATCAAATCTGAGTAATGGGTTCCATAAAAAATATGATCACATTCGCCCAGGATGTATGAATGCCATTCAGAGCTGGCCAGAAAACAACAATTCTGTTTTGGAGCAGTTTTCAAGGTTTTAATTTTGAATTGGAATGAAAACAAAACCTTTCAAAAGATTTCCCAAATTGGAATTGCATTGAAATGTATGTTTTTGGATTGCAGAGATCAGGGTTTTGATTTGGGTCTCTCTCTTTTTCTCTGGAAATGACCAAAGAATCCACCATGGACTTCAGAAACTGTCCCACAGAAATGGATACATATCTGCAAAATGTTTTGGCTTTGATGAAAAAAGTTTCATCAAAAAATGTTCCAACCAGTTCCAGTGACATTTATTCAGCTTATTCTGAATTTATGAAATGCATCCATCAGTTATCCCTGAACAATTAAAATATCAAACTACAATATTAATTAAATTGATTGATACCAGATTAATGGATTCACCTTACAAATTAACCCATTTATATAACCCAAGTACCCCTTTAAGGAAAAACCTGAAAGATTAAATGCACCTTACAATGTACCCTAAAGGTCAACAGACTCAGGCTTGTCAGGACACTGATGGAAGTAAATTTCAAAGTCAAGAGTTCCTCCCACTGATTACATCCAATGCCTAGATTTTCCAGTTGATGGATTGTTAATAAGAGTGCTCCCAGATAATCTCAAATAGTATGATGCGTGACTGCACTTAAGAGAAAGTTTCGCAGGCAGCCAAGACCTGATCCATGCAGAGATTTATAGAACAATGTTAGATTCTTAAATTGCACCCAGAAGGAAGTAGGACATTCAGTGGTGTCTTTGGAGAACTTATTGTATTCTTAGTGCAGCTGCCAGAGTTTATTTTGGCCATTTCTGTGGCTCTTTACACCCTAACAGTGGAAGGGATGCTATTGGATGTAAGCTCCATCTCAAAAAAGATATATTGGAATTGGAAAATGTTCAGAAAAGGGCAACAAAAATGATTAGGGGTATGGAACGACTTCCGTATGAGGAGCGATTAATAAGACTGGGACTTTTCAGCTTGGAAAAGAGATGGCTAAGGGAAGATATGATTGAGGTCTATAAAATCATGACTGGTGTAGAGAAAGTAGATAAGGAAGAGCTGTTTACTACTTGTCATAACACAAAAAGTAGGGGTCACCTAATGAAATTAATAAGAGGCAGGTTTAAAACAAATAAAAGGAAGTATTTCTTCACACAACACACAGTCAATCTGTGGAACTCCTTGCCAGAGGATGTTGTGAAGGCCAAGACCATAACAGGGTTCAGAAAAGAACTAGATAAGTTCATGAAGGATAGGTCCATCAATGGCTATTAGCCAAGATGGACAGGACTGGTGTCCCTAGCTTCTGTTTGCCAGAAGCTGGGAATGGGCAACAGAGGATGGATCACTTGATCATTACCTGTTCTGTTCATCCCCGCTGAGGTACCTGGCACTGGCCACTGCCAGAAGACAGGATACTGGTCTGACCCAGTAGGGCCTTCTTATGTTCTTTAATGAAGTGCAAATATCAGGGTGAAAGACTATGAAAAATGCCCACAGGAGGCTGCTTACAATGAAGTAGACCTCGTCCTAAGTAACCCCATCTGTAATAGTACAGAGAAGCTTTAAAAATAGCAATTAGGATGCATAGTTAGTGTAGTATGATGGATGAAGGTCTTGGAACTTCATTAAAATGGCAAGAACAGTGGTAGTCTATGGTAATGTGACAATGGTAGGAAATAAAAGAACTCCACACTGCTATAGAGTCCTGATCCAGCAGAGTACTTGAGCATGTGAGTAACCTTGCTGAAGTAAATAGGACTGCTCACATGTTTAAAATTAAGTATGTGCTCAACTGTTTGGCTGGTTTGAGCAATTTAAAGCTAGTCAGACTTACCAAAAGGACACTTAGACTGCAGATTTTAGAGTAGTGCAGCCCTGTTAGTCTGTATCCGCAAAAAAAACAGGAGTACTTGTGGCGCCTTAGAGACTAACATATTTATATGAGCATAAGCTATCGTGGATGAAGTGGGCTGTAGCCCAGGAAAGCTTATGCTCAAATAAATTTGTTAGTCTTTAAGGTGCCACAAGTACTCCTGTTTAGATCACAGAGTAGTTTAATAGAATTTTAGATTATTAAACCGAAAATAATTATAAAAATCTCATTTAGTTTTCACTGTTACTTCATTTGTTTACCTTTTGCATTTCTTTGGCTTGGGCAATGAAAATGGATTAGTCAGTTTCACTTTTGTTTCTAGTCAATTTCACTCAGGTACTCATCCACTAACACAAGGCCAGAGTGGTTGGATTGCAAATCTTGCAGGGAAATGTTTACTACTATTTTTCTCTCACACACACACACACACACACACACACACACACACACACACACACACACACACACACACACACACACACACACACACACACACACACCATCTCTTTTCATTGCACTTTAAGGGGAGGTGTAAAGAAAAGGTTTTTGGTGGTTTTAAAAGCTTGTTTTGACCCAACATTGTTCCTTGAACGTGTTCACATTTTTTTCATAGAATCTAGAACTGGAAGGGACATAGAGAGGTCATTGAGTCCAGTCTCCTGCCCTTATGGCAGGACCCTTTCAGTCCTTTTATTTTTAACAGTAAAGGCTAATCCAGTTAATTCTCTTCTGCATTTGCTTGTTGGTGTGGGGCCAAAAAAATAAATAAACACACAGACAAATGTAAGCAGTTTTATTATTCTTATTTGCATTTAGCTATAAAGCTCTTAAATCTTTTCATTGTCTTTGGTATAGGTAATTATACCCTAGATTATCTTTTAAACTGACAATAAAAAGACCGTGGGCCTTTTGCTTGCTGCAACAGTTTCAGATCTTTTAAGATGGAAACCGCTACATGGAATATTTTTTCCCTTCCTGAATTGTAGCCTAACTTCCCATTGAATTGAGTTCTCTGATTCAAGAATTAGAATGAACTGATCAAAAATAAATTATTTGGTAAATTAGTAAATACAGATTTACCTACTAATGGCAATTTTAACCCAATATGAACCAACAGGGATCCAAGTTCAATAACAATTGGATTGATTGCTACCCAAGAGCCCAGTCTATGAGGTTCTGGGTGCTTTTTGTGAGATGCCCAGGGTTGTAGAGCTTTCACTGTAGTGCAGGGTGTCAGGGTTCCTTCCCCACTCTGAACTTTAGAGTGCAGATGTGGGGACCTGCATGGACACTTCTAAGCCTAATTACTAGCTTAGATCTGGTATCGCTGCCACCACCCCCAAGTATTACCTTTTTCCCTGGGTAGTCTTGATGGACTTCACCAACTCCCTGGTGAACACAGATCCAAACCCCTTGGATCTTAAAACAAGGAGAAATTAACCATCCCTCCTCCTTTCCCCCCACCAATCCCTGGTGAGTCCAGATCCACCCCCGTGGATCTAAAAAACAAGGAAAAATCAATCAGGTATTAAGAAAAAGGCTTTTAATTAAAGAAAGGAAAGGTAAAAGAAAACCCTCTGGGAGAGATTAGCATACCAGCTACTTTTACAGACAACAGATTCAAAACACAGAGGATGTTCCCCTGGGCAAAAATCTTAATACACAAAAAGAATACCCAAATTTGATAATTATGGTACCATTATGATCTTAATGGTACCAAGACAAGTTACATAGAAAATAAACATAAACCTATTTATCCCTTTCTAAAACTTACTACTCTGATAAGAGGCTGCTTCCTTGATCTTTTTCACTCCGGGCTGAAACTGAAACTCTAAACAAAGGAAAACTTCCCTCCTTCCTTTTGAAACATCTTGTTCCCCCATTGGTTCCTCTGGTCAGGTGTCAGCTAGGCTAGGTGAACTTCTTAACCCTTTACAGGTAAAAGAGGCATTAACCCTTAACTATCTGTTTATGACACAGGGGTAGGCAACCTATGACACGTGTGCCGAAGGTGGCACGCCAGCTGATTTTCAGTGGCACTCACACTGCCCGGGTCGTAGCTGCCGGTCCGGGGGTGCTCTGCATTTTAATTTAATTTTCAGTGAAGCTTCTTAAACATTTTAAAAATCTTACTTACTTTACATACAGCAATAGTTTAGTTATAGATTATAGACTTATAGAAAGAGACCTTCTAAAAATGTTAAAATGTATTACTAGCACGCAAAACCTTAAATCAGAGTGAATAAATGAAGACTCAGCACACCACTTCTGAAAGGTTGCCGACCCCTGCTGTAGTGCATGGAAGTTGAGGACATTCAGCACCTTGTTCGAAGCACTCAACATCTCCAAGGTTCAGCTCTCAAAGGCACTGTTAAATAAGGCCAATGTTCAGCAAAGCTCTAAGGCACGTGCCAGTTTAAGCATGAGAAGAGTCATATTGTATTAAAGTTAAGCATATGCTTAAGTGCTTTGCTGGATTGGAGTCAAAGTGCTGAGCACCTTCTGGAACTGAGTACCATAGGATTTAATGCAATTTAAACACATGCTTAACTGTAGAGAGATATAAGGACTTGCTTAAGTATTTCTCTGAATCAGTCCTAGAGCACTGAGCCTGATTCTCCTTTGCCTTGCATCTTTCGTAGTCATTTACATCGGTGCAATGCGTGGGTAAACCACTACCATTCTGATCTGGTAGCATTTTACACTCACTTTTCACTGGCGTAAAATAACAACCATGGAGTGAGGGCATTAAAGTACCAGTCCTATTGCTTTTAAAGACTGTTTCCTGTCAAAAGCAAGAACATGGGAGAGAGGACTTCCTTGTTCAGCATTAGAAGAAAGCAGCTCTTTCCGTTTTGCTTTATAATCGTCACACAGCATCTTCCCTCTTAACATAAGTTAAATGAAAATATATGAGAGAAACTGACATATTAGTGAGATGGAACCTGGCTTTGTATTATAAGTCTCATATTCTGCACTCTACTCTTGCAAAAACAGGCAAGAACACCTATTGTTTGAAGCGATCTGGACTATATGTTCATCTTTTCTTATATTAAAGAACACATATTTTTGTAACTTTTAAAATTATTTCTTCTCTCACAGTAATTTAGAATTAGCTCCCAAGAAGCTTGAAATTAATGTGTTGATTCTTACTGGTTTCCAGGGGGTGCTGTACAGAATAGCAGAACAGATGTCTTGCACTCCTGAGATATCTGCTAATATCCATTTTCATCCAGAGTCCAGGGCCCTGACCAAACCCTCTCGCAATAAAGGAATAGGTACCCCCAAAATCTCAGCAGGCAAAGGTTTGTCTAGTGGGAGCTCTACAAGTTGCCAAAAAACAAGGAGAACAGAGACCATGCACTCCCTGAGCAAGATGGTTGGCTGCTGAGGGCACTGTGTCTATGATGACCATGCTGGAGAAAGTTGCTGCAGACACAGCAGATATCAAGGCCACAAGACAACTGACTGTTACCTTGATTAACTCCTCTCTACAAGCACTGACAGATGGGTGAATGAAGCGGAAGGAATAATATAATGGGGGGGGGAGATCAGGTACAAGGGCTCTCTGTTCAGGTGCAGAGAAGCCTCACAAATTTAGCTTCTCTTAAATCTAAAGTAGCAGACCTTGAAGAAAGGTCTCACCACAATAATTTGAGAATTATAGGAGTATGTGACGGAACAAAGAAAGGCAACCCCCTACAATGAGTTCACCAGCTCCATTCAGAAGTGCTTAGTCTGCCAAATGATTTTAAATTTGATTTAGAGAAAGCTCCTAGATCCCTGGCTCCTAACCCAGCCTCAAATGCCAAACCTTGTGCACAGATTGTCAGTTTTTTAAGATTTACCGTAAAAGAAAGAATAATGCTATCATGTTTGGGGGGATGCCACAAAATAAGATAATGATTTTTCAAGACTTTGCAAAAGATGTGGTAAAACAGAGATCAGCCTGTAAATGATCAAGGAAACTTGCCAAGCAGCAAGGGCTCAAATATTGTATGAAGTTCCCAGGTGAGGAAGTGCATCTGGTCCAAAAGCCACAAGACGCAGAATGTTTTTTAAATAGCCTGTTCTTTAAATAGCTTGAGTACCTGTTCTGTTTTATCCCAAGTTTACTTCCCAGTTGTTATGTTTTCCCCAGCTGCACTGATGAAGTTATCCAGTTACTGTTACTAACTTACTTACAGATTTAGGTTATCTCTGGTGCGCCAAGCTTATACTGTATAACTTTGGGGACATGCATATCAATTCTCATCAAATGGCAACTTATTGACATTTTATCAGTGCAATATGATGACCCCAAACCATATTAACCTTAGAGATGGAAAAGGTGCTTGACAGAGTGGGCTGGAGGTCTATGTTTCATACCCTACAAGAATTTGGATTTTGACTCATATTTAGCTCCTGATCCAACTGTTATAGTCTCACTTATCCTTTTGCATTACAATCAACAATGTGACCTGGGATACCTCCATCCTCTTCTGGGCGCCAGGCAAGGATACCTATTGTCTCCATCACTTTTTGATTTGGCTCTAGAGCCCTGGCAATAGCTATACAGACTCATTCAGATATCTGAGGCATTCAACTTGGTTCCATGGCGTATGAAGTGACGTTGTGTGCAGACACCTTTTTGTGTATGCGCAAACCACAAGCCACTATTCTAACTCTCCTATCACTAATTCAAAAATTCAGAGAAATACCTGGTTACAAAATACACTGGAAAAAAATTGGAACCATTAGAAATCTCCCTGTTGTCATGTAGTGGGGCTTTTTCTTAATGGAATTTCCATAGGACAAACTGACGCAAATAAGTTCCTAGGTATAAAAGTACCAAGAAACCTTAATAAACTAGTGAAGATAAACTCAGATCCTGTAGTCTCTCAAATAACTAGCGATACATAGGTGGTATATATATACAAATACATACATATAATATCCTTCTGTCTTAATTTAGAAAATGTAACATTATCAGAGCCCTTCTGTGGGGCTCTGGTCAATATCCACAACTATCACTTAAAAAACACCAGCTCCCTATAGTCAAGGGACTTCCAAAATTACTATTATGCTTTTATCATGTCACAAATGTCAAATTGGTCCCAGCATGCTAACACCCTTATTCCCACATGGGTGGAAATTCAATGGGTATTAATAAATCCAGTTCTCCCTGTGGATCTGCTTGGTTCCTATTTTTCTCCATCAGCCAAAAAGAAGGTGCCTGCAGTGATGGCTACACAAAGTATCTGGGCTATCCTAGCTAAGAGGTACCAGTTTCATTCTCACCATCATGAAAAAGCATGTAACTGGAGTAACCCAGACTTGCAAGTTGGGAAACAGCCTGATTTGGAAGAACTGACTGAGCAACAGCATCATATGGCTTTCCCAGTTAGTCAGCAATAAGGGCTTTGTGTCTTTTCTAAGATTAAAGCAGTGGTTCTCAACCTATTTACCACTGCAGGCCGCATAAGCAGCTCTCTGTGTGTTATGTGGGCGCCGCATCCACACAATAGATACAATACCTGTATGGCTCTGAGGGTGTCACATGGGCTGCAACCGTGTGCTGATGGGGCCACCGAACGTGGCCCGCAGGTTGAGAACCACTGCTCTAAAGCAATGATATGACCTTCCACCCTCAGTGGAGTGGCAGTACTTACAATTCAAACACTTGCTAACATTATCAGTTTGGTCCAGATGCCCTAGGATTGCCAGAGGGAAATTTGGGAATGCTTCATAACTTCACCAGGCCAGTGTCCACTGAGAAAGAGGAACTCCATTACTTTGGAGTTCTTTGTGAAAATGTGTGAAGAGGAGTTATCACAGCCCTTAAAAGAACTCCAGGGGTAGAGCATATTATGGAATGTTAAAAACACTTCTGCAGATCTCAGGCTACACCTAATACAGCAAAAGATTCTGTTCAAAACATAGTGGACACCACAGAGGTTGTGTGAGACAGGGGCCTCGGGTTCTGATAGTTGTTGGTGCTGCAGAAAAGAAAAAGGAACCCTGATGCATATGCTGTGGGGCTGTCCAGCAGCCAGAAAGCAGTGGGAAGAGGTGGACATAGGGATGAAAGTAGTGCTTGGCCTCAGACATAGGCAATACGTGGGTGGGGGGAATGTGGGGTCAAGTGACCCCGCAGGTTGCTGCTTGGCTGCCAGTGCGGTTGGAGGCAGAGGGGCTCTGTCATTCTCCTGTTGCACCTGCTCCCCAGCACCCTCTGCCCGTCCCTGTCAGCAGGGCTTGAGCAGGGAGTAGAAGGAATGGAACTAGTCACATCTCCTGCTGGCTGCTCTGAGTTGATGCTCTGTGCAGCAGAGCAGCTGCCTGAGAGAGCCAGGCTGCGGAGACGGCAGTGGCAGCCGCCCCCTGCCTGGGCTCAGCTGCAGGGGACGGGGACCATGCAAGCCGGAGTCCACTCCCCCCTCTGACACATTTCTAGCTCACTCATCCCCTGTCCCCAGCAGCCAGGACCTGGCATGGAGCGGGCAACCCCTACCATCTCCCCAGCCAGGGTGTCTCCGGCAGATGCTGCGCTGCACAGAGCAGCGACCTGGAGCAGCGACCTTCAGCTGCACGAAAAGTGGCTCCATTCCACTCCCTGCCCAGGCCTGGCTGCCAGGGAAAGCAGCAGAGCATGCCGGGGCTGAGGCACAGGGGGAGAAGGACAGAGCCCTCCCCATCCCAGCTGGTAACATTGGGTGGGGAGAGTGCAGCAGCCCCAGGCTGGGCACAGGGCAGGGGGTCGCTGGGCAAAGAAGACATGTGGGGCAGTCATGTGTCCTCCCCTTTAGATTGTGCCCCCCCCCCCAAATATAGAGAGGCACAAGTCATCTATGGTCAGCAATCAAACCTCAGCTGAAACTGATATCCTAGGTTATGTGCCTACTACACCGGGTTTACCCCACCAGAAAGACTTTGGTGCTTGAGGGCCTCAGTGATGCCCTGGTGCATGATTTTACAAAAATAGAGGGGTATGCGTATGCCCAGAATAGAGCAGCAGTATTCAGACCTGTCTGCATTTTCAGCGGAAGAAAGACCAGCTTATCAATGTAGAGAGCAATTACATAATTCAAAGAAATTTGGACCCTGTTTCTTGATACATTTGAATAAAGAATGCTGGGGTAGTTCAAATAAAGCCAAACTTCCACTCCACCTGACCTCTCTGCTTTTCCCTCTTCCCACCTTTCTAGTCCCCTACTTCCTTTTGGTGCCTATTTGTGTATGTCTTTTATTATTGTTGTTACCCTCACCCTACCATGCTGTGGCTATGCAAAATGGTCTGATTTTGTATTAGCTGGTCTTAGAGCTTTGACAAGTTGTAAAGTTGTGTAATTGCACAACTTTATTGGATATCCTGAGAAATGCGTGATATCTCGTAATATAGACAAGCTGTAAGTCATTTACCTTTTGGTATGTCATTATTTGTTTATGAAAATTAACAAATTAATCACATCCTCCCCTACTCCCGAAAAAAACAGCAACAACTGTAGTCACTTTTAACCTGGACAGGATCCTTTCAAATTCTAAAAAACAGGGCTCTGTGACTGGAGAACATATTTGCTGGCCCTCTTGAACCAACTGCAGAGTTAAAACCAATTGAAGAGACTCAGATGTAGGTGAGAAATATCCACTCTGGTTCCACAAACAGAGGAGAGAGGGACAGTTCAATCACACTCTCCATGAAAGGCTGTTGAGATTTGGGACAGAGATCTGTGAATTTTCCTGGCTTCTCTTTACCCTGTAGAAAAATGCAAATCATTATGGGTGAAGAGAACTTTGGACAAGCTGTGTTGGAGAAGCTTCTATGAGACCTGGTGGTCTAATATTTGTGACACCGATTGTTCTATTAACTTTCCAACATTGTTCAAATAAAATATTTGTCAAATATTTTGTCCATTATCTGTCTAGCTCAAGTTAGGACCTTTGCTGCTCAGAATTAGTTATGCACAGTATAACCATACCCAAGCTTGCTTCAGTGGACATCTCCTATAAAAACAGGATAAGAAAATCTCCTTTTGTGTGTTACAATATGTAGAAACTGCCTGTTTCCCTTTGAACAAGTTCTCTTTGCATGAATACTGGAAAAATAATAAGGAGCACAGCTCTTAAATTTACTAAAAATATGCCAAATGATATCTAATAACCAAGCTAATGACATGAATTCCTCTGATTCAGAGTAAATCTGCTGCAAATCAGTTGGTTGACGTTGCTCAATAGTAAGAAACTTTTTTTAAAAGAACTGATCAGGAACCAATTATTTTTCCCATGAAACATTTTGAGAAGAACACTTTCTTGCTTGTTTTCAGGAAAAAATTTCAGTCACTGAAAACCTAAAGAAATTTGGTGCTTCTTTTCCATTTTTTCCAACCAAAAACCACTTTTTCACAAAAGTTGATTTTTTTCATGAAAATTTCTGTTGAATCAAAAGGCCATTTTCCTTCAAAAATGTGTTTCAATTGACATTTTTCAAACCATTTCTGCTTTGAATACCTGATAACTACAGTCTCTGGACCCTGGTCTACACTACGGAGTTAGGTCAAATGTAGCCGTGTTAGATCGATTTTAATATGAATGAGTCCACAAAACCAACTCCATTCTGTCGACTTAAAGGGCTCTTAAAATCAACTTCTGTACTCCTTCCCGGTGAGGGGAGTAGCGCTAAAATTGACCTTGCTGGGTCGAATTTGGGTTAATGTGGACACAAATCAACGGTATTGGCCTCCGGGAGCTATCCCAGAGTGCTCCAATGTTACTGCTCTGGACAGCGCTTTGAACTCCATTACACTAGCCAGGTACACAGGAAAAGCTCCAGGAACTTTTGAATTTCATTTCCTGTTTGGTCAGCATGACAAACTCAGCAGGACTTAGCAGCACAGGTGACCATGCAGTCCCCCCAGAATCGTAGAGCGTAGAATGTTTCTATGCTCCCTCTATCATCTCCATCCCTGAGGTTATCACAGGTTAGAAGGTGAGAAAAACACACTCTTGATTACATGTTTTCCAAGCTCATGCAGTCCGCCCGCACTGATAGGGCACAGCTTAATGCATGGAGGCATTCAGTGGCAGAGGCCAGGAAAGAATTAAGTGAGCACAAAGAGCAGAGGCAGGACACGATGCTGAGGCTAATAGGGGAGCAAACAGACATGATGAAGCATCTGTTTGGGGAGCAAACAGACATGATGAAGCTTATGTTGGAACTGCAGGAAATACAGCAATAGCACAGACCACCACTGCATCCACTGTATAACCGCTTATCCTTCTCCCCATGTTCCATAGCCTCCTCACCCAGACGCCCAAGAACGTGGGGGGGAGGGGAGGCTCCGGGCACCCAGCCACTCCACTCCAGAGGATGGCCAAAGCAACAGAAGGCTGTCATTCAAACAGTTTGATTTTTAATGTGGCTACAATAAGCAATGTGGCCTTGTCCTTCCCTCCTCCCCAATCCCACCTGGGCTACCTTGTCCATTATCTCATTTTTTTTAATTAATAAAGAAAGAATGCATGTGTCATGGTATAATTCCCCACTCTGAACCTTAGCGTCCAAAAGATGGGGTACCAGCATGAATTCCTCTAAGCTCAGTTACCAGCTTAGTACTTGTAGCGCTGCCACCAACCAGGAATTCCAGTGCCTGGTACACTCCGGTCCCCCCAAAAACCTTGCCCGGGGATCCCCAAGACCCAGTCCCTCTGGATCTTAACACAAGGAAAGTAAACCCTTTCCCTCACCGTTCCCTCTCCCAGACTTCCCCTCCCTGGGTTACCCTGGAAAATCACTGTGATGCAAACTCCTTGAATCTTAAAATGGAGAGGAAAATCCACCTTCCCCCCTCCTTCTCTCTCCCCTTCCCAGACTCTCCCTGAGAGAGAAAGTAATCCTAACACAGAGAGAAAATTAACCTTTCTCTCCCCCTTCCCTCCTTTCTCCCCACCAATTCCCTGGTGAATCCAGACCCAGTCCCCTGGGGTCTCACCAGAAAAAAAAAACAATCAGGTTCTTAAACAAGAAAAGCTTTTAATTAAAGAAAGAAAAAACAGTAAAAATTATCTTTGTAAATTTAAGATGGAATATGTTACAGAGTCTTTCAGCTATAGACACTGGGAATACCCTCCCAGCCTAAGTATACAAGTACAAATTAAAATCCTTTCAGCAAAATACAAATTTGCACTCCTTCCAGCCAAATACACATTTGTAAATAAAGAAAACAAACATAAGCCTAACTCACCTTATCACCTAGTACTTACTGTTCTGAACTTATAAGAGCCTGTATAGGAGAGATTGGAGAGAAACCTGGTTGCACTTCTGGTCCCTCTGAGCCCCAAGAGTGAACAACAACCAAACACTAACAGCACACACAAAAACTTCCCTCCCTCAAGATTTGAAAGTATCCTGTCCCCTGATTGGTCCTCTGGTCAGGTGACAGCCAGGCTCACTGATCTTGTTAACCCTTTACAGGCAAAAGAGACATGAAGTACTTCTGTTCTATTAACTCTTAACTATCCATTTATGACAGCATGGTTTCAAAACAATAGTTACTTTATTTCGAAGGGGGGAGGGTAGTTGGCTTACAGCGTATTAAAATCAACAAAGATGGTGGGTTTGCATCAAAGAGAAACATACACAACTGTCACACCGAAGCCTGGCCAGTCATGAAACTGGTTTTCACAGCGCGCCTTGGTGTGCTCTTTTAATCACCCTGGCGTCTGGCTGCTCAAAGTCAGACACCAGGCAATTTGTCTCAACCTCTCACCCCGCCATAAACGTCTCCCCCTTACACTCACAGATATTATGGAGCACACAGCGAGCAGCAATAACAATGGGAATGTTGGTTGCGCTGAGGTCTGACCTAGTCAGCAAACATCACCAGAGAGCTTTTAAACATTCAAAGGCACATTCTACCACCATTCTGCACTTGCTCAGCCTATAGTCGAGCTGCTCCTTACTACTGTCTAGGCTTCATGAGCCACGGGAGCAAGGGGTAGGCTGGGGTAGGTGCAACCGCATGGTGCTGCTGGCTGGGAGAGCAGCCTGAGGCCCGGTGCTGCTGGCTGGGAGAGCAGCCTGAGGCAGAAACCTCCAGCTCACATGATATTCCAGGCAGGATTGAATCTCCATGAGATGAAATTTAAAGAAGAGAATGACCTGGAGTCTCTGGCTCCCATTCAGTGCTCTAGGAGGAGGGTATCCATATCTGTCCAGGTACCCCTGATTGACCTCACCAAGGTCTGCCAGGAGCACCCAAGAGACATACAATAGCTATCAGTCCTACTGCACCGTCTGCCGCGAAGGCAAGGAACTGGTGCTGTGTAGCAATGCTGTACCGCGTCTGCCAGCAGCACCCAGGAGACGTACGGTGACGGTGAGCTGAGTGGGCTCCATGCTTGCCATGGTATGGCATCTGCCTGGGAAACCCGGGAAAAAAGGCGTGAAACGATTGTCTGCTGTTGCCTGCACGGAGGGAGTGGGGCCTGACAACATGTACCCAAAACCACTCACGACAATGTTTTTGCCCCATCAGGTATTGGGAGCTTAACCCAGGATTCCAATGGGTGGCGGAGATTGCAGGAACTGTGGGATAGCTACCCACAGTGCACTGCTCTGCAAGTCGATACTAGCTATGGTAGTGAGGATGCACTCCGCCAATTTAATGTGCTTAGTGTGGACATACACAATCAACTGTATTAAATCGGTTTCTAAAAATCGACTACAATAAAACTGATCTAATTTCATAGTGTAGACATACCCTGGCTGTTCGTCATGTCCCTGGCCTTAATTTCCACTCCCAGTTTCTTCTTATGTAGGTTCATATTTAGCATTTTTCTGAAGTTTTTAGTTTCTTGCCAAAATTCCAGACATTCTGCTCTGTAATCCACCTGAGTGCTATTTGAAAAGCAAGTATTAAGTTTGCTCATTTTCAGATTCCATATTTTGCCCTAGATGATCAGACACTTTGGATTCACACAAACTGATGGTTCTGGAAACATTTCTTAGATTAATTTGATTTGACTAGGTGGAGTAGGGCCTGCCCTGGTCAGATACCATAGTGATGAACGCAGTGCAAGGCCAGATTATTCACAGTGGCCAAGGAGCACTCAACACAAGTCTAGTCCTAACTGTTTTGCTCCTGTTACCTATACCTGTTTAGAGTGAAATCTGTTTAATATCAGTCCCAAGGAAACAACAGTGAAGAATGTTTTGGAATGTCTTTAGTCTCTCTCTTTTCAGCTGTGTATTATAAATTGGCAGATAATAATGATGTTTGTTATTAGATGCTTTATAATAAAATAAACATGAAACAATGCTGCATCAAATAAAGCTGCTGTACACCATCAACTCACTGATAAACCACCTTTAGTAATACTACTTGTCTTCTAACATAAACCACCGAACACAAATAATCCTTTCAGTGCATAAACTATTTATGTCACTTGTAAGATATCCTAGGGCCAAGTATGCTGACCTTCTCACTTTGCAATCTTACATCTGACTTTTCTGCTTCTCAGTAAAATCAGGTTAGACCCAGCCATCTTTGGGACCAGACAGATTGCTCTGTGTTGCACCAGTGCAGAGACCTGTAGGTGTGAATGGGGCTATAGCAGGCACCTACCTGCACACCGAACCCCTTGGCTCATGGAGCTGCAGCCTATGATGATCCTGCCATTACAAGAGGTCAACAGACCAGCGTTTCCTCTCTTAGCCCCATAAATTCATAATAGTGAGTTTACCAGATTGGGAGGGGGGATCTCTCACCTTTGTAGAATGGACATTTTCTAGCCCCACGGATTTATTTTTGAAATTCCTGAGGACAGTGGGGGACCACGCCAAGGTCTTGAAGCTTTGGACTGAAGTTACCCGAGCTGACAGCACTCACTCGCACGAGTAATCCTTACTCTCCTGAGTAAAGACTGCAGGATCGGGGCTCTATTTTGCAAAGTTTACTGCAAACCCCACAACTATTGAGCGGGGGGGGGGGGCGCAGGCGGATTCACGGCGTGTTTAGAGCCAGGACACAGACACACGTTTGGTGGGAAGGAAGGAAGGAAGAGGGAGAATTGCTGTCTCCCCCGTTAGTTCTGCGCAGAAAAGGCTGATCACAGACACGAAGGCAGGGCTGGCTAAAAAAAGGGGGAGACCACGCACACCTTTCCTTTAAAATGCCTTTGCGTCGGGGCAGGGGCTGCTCTAGCTTTGTGCGGGCAACTCCTCCCTGGTTTTCACGGCCTGTCACTTGCCCCTTATCCACGCACTCGCCCGGTGGCTACCGATCGTTTCACACAGACACTCTTTGGTTCTTCTTGCGGGGACGGGCTCCGTTCTGGGCTCCAGGGGAGGTGGGTGAGCCGCCCTCTCTGCCCGCGGGGTGGGGGGGAACGCACATCCCGGGCTAGTCTGGGAAACAACCGGTGCTTTGCGAGGCTCGTTCAATCCTCCGCACCCTGCGGCTACAGGACCTGGGGAGGAACGGCCGAGAGTGCCGGCTTCCCTGGCCTTTTAGCTTCATGCACAAACTTCCACATTCCTGATTTCTTTTTCCAAACTCAGCCAGGGAGGAGAAGCCTCTCCCGCGCCCCCCCCCCCGGCTTGTGCAAGCCCCATTCACACTCCCGGAGCGTCTGCAAGATCCTGAACTGTGTGTCTGTGTGTGTGTGTGACCTACAGGGGGTGGGAGACAGAACAGCTGCTGTCCCTTTAAATCTGTTTGTTTGGCATCCGTGCTCTCTCCACCCCCCCACCCCCCCTTGTTTCACTGCAGCTTTCAATCCCTGAGCGAGCCAAAGGGCTTCCTCTGCAGGAAAGGAAGGGAAATGCCTGTGAGGAGGAGGCGGTGGCGAGCCGGGGCCAGTGCGCTGCGATCAGAGCGGGACCCGACCAGCTGCCTGCAGCCAGTCTGCCTCGCCAGGCTAAGCATGGGGCAGGGCGAAGGCTGCTAGCGGCAGTGATCTCCGGCTCCCCCCCACCCCCCCAGCCAAAGAGGGCTCCAGCCACTGCTGACTAGTTCTCCCCTCCCTTCTCAGCCCCACACCGGCCCCCGCCCCAGCTTCGGGGGTGAAGGAGGTGCGCCCGACCCAGGCGTGCAGGACCATGATCTGAGGGCGGGAGCCCTGAAAGTTGGGGGAGATGAGCAACGCAGGTGAGTGCCGGCTCCTGGGGGCCTGATGGGGCTTGGGAACCGGGGGGTCTGGGGCGGCAAAGGGCTCACTCCTGGGGGGGGACACCTGACCCACGCTGAGCGGGTGCAGTGTCTCCTCTCGCCAGCACAAGTTGCTCCGATAGGATATTATTGCCTCGCTAAAGTTGAGCGCAGCTCTTGTGTAACAGGGCTGTGCTCAGCATGGCCACAGGACAACCTAGGGGGAGAGCGCTGCGCCTTCCCCCACTCCTCTCTCTCTCCTTTTCTTTAGCCCTTCACCCCCATTTCCTTCTTGGTGGTGTTTGGCCCCTGGCAAATCAGGGGCAAGGGGCTTGTGGCGACTGGGAGGCTAGGCACGCATTGGCTTCCACTCCGAAATGATGGCCCGGTCCTGGTCTGCTCAAGATGCGGGTTATAAAGGGTGCCTTGGTCCAGTGAAACCTGCCAAACAGTGCGGGGGGCTGCAGGGGGTGGTGGAGCAGTTCCTGCAGTGGGGCGCTGAGAGCCACTGAACCGAACTGTACCCTGGATAGCACGGAAAGCACTTCAAGCCAGGGGGTGGGGCCGCTCGCCTAGGTGCACTAGAAAAGTAGGTGGTTGGAAGGTGGATTGTGTTAATCACTAGCCGGGAGCTGCCTGGCACACACACACAGAGAGAGAAATGCGCTGTAGGCTCGGGGAGGGTGGCTGGGTGATGTGAGAAACTCTTTGGCAGGCTGGAAAGTTGACACCCTGATGCTGAAGCCTTAAGGGCCGGTTTAGCTCCTTGCTGATTTGGCGGCAACTTGGAGATGCCCAACTTGGAGATGCCCAACTTTTCTCCCCCGCCTTGCCCCGTTTGCTCCTCGGCGAGTAGGCGGGCTGGGAGAAGGGAGGAGCGGTGCTTCACTGCGGTGTCTGTTACCCTGGTCCTGCCTGACTGCGGTTTACTTTGCGGTTGACTTTGTGGCCAGATTTGCGGTTTGGAGTAAAGTGGGCGGGGGGGGGGTCCTTCCTCTTCTCCCTCGGCGGCGAAGTGCTGGCTGGGGGGACTGAGCACATGTGACATAAACGAGACACTTTGAACCTGTAAGATCACAGCATCGTTTGCCACGAGCAGGGATTGTCCGCCTAGAACGCACCTGATGCAAGCAGAGGACGCTCCTAACTGCGCGCCTCAGAGCAGGCGGATTTTAATCCGACCCGTCACGTATTGTAACATACGAGTTTCCGCCGTCTGTCTCTGGCCATGTCTCCTCCGTTCTCCTGCCCTGAGTTCCAAAAAGCCAGGTCCTAAAGCGACCCTGCCCGGTAGCAGGAGGTTCACCAGGCGGAATCTCTTTGCCCAGAGTTAGGGGACAGATGTCAAAATTGCTCAGCTCCCATTGAGAATGAAGAGGTCGGATTTTGAGACGTGCTCAGGACCTAGGAGGTCCCACTCAGAGCTGGGTGCTGAGTAGAGCTGGAGAAAAGGGAAGTGTTTATGGTGAACATTTTGGAAAGAAAACTTTAAAAAAAAGGTATTTCCCACATTTTTTGACAACACAAATTTTTGTTATTGCGTTTTTCCCTCTTTGGTCTTTTTTTCCCTACTGGGAGAGGGGGCAGAGGAAAAATAGTAAACCCCAATTTTTGAAAAATAAAAAAGGTTTGGTTTTTCATTGAACGATAGGAATGTTTTGGCCAAAATGAACATTTCCCAGGGATCCGTTTGTTTGCGGGGGGGGGAGTCAATGAAAAATTGCAATCAGCTCTAGTGCTGAGCTCTTTTGAAAATACAGTGCCACATCCAGGGGGTTGGTGGAGACAAACAGGTCCCCTTCCCCAGCCCCCAACTCTTCCATTTTGTTTCATTCCCTCAGATGATGAAGGCTATTCAGTGCCCTGCTTGAGATGAAGCGTCGTGGAGCCCAGAGGTTTTCCTGCCATAATCACACTCACTTTCAGACCCACATGCGTTGGGAACTGTGAATCGGTGTTTACCAGACTAAAGGTTTCAGAGTAGCAGCTCTGTTAGTCTGTATCCGCAAAAAGAACAGGAGTATTTGTGGCACGTTAGAGACTAACAATCTTAGTCTCTAAGTACTCCTGTTCTTTTTATCAAATTAAAGGCTCCCTAGACAGGTGGTGGTGGTGGTGTGATGGGGGGGGGGGTGGTTGCAGTCTCTTTGCCCACTCAAAAAGTAACATTTTAATTCTCTTTTCCTAACCCTCCCTGGCCAGCTTGGACTTCTTTCTGCTTTGTGCCAGAGAAACTCATTCCAAGTTTAGCCATCTGGTGAAGAGTGGCTTTCTGGCATTGGTTTAAAAACTTCATCTTGACACAATTTAATACACAGGGACTCCAGCCTGGTCCCAGTCTCAGAGCAATGTGTACTGTCAGCACTCTCAGGCTTATTACTTTATAAGACTGTGTTATTAGCAATAATTGTTATTTGATCCACACCAACATGAAGAATGTGTGAACATCAGTGTGAAGCACAACTCTCCATTGAGTTCAGGGGAGAGTTTTGCTTATTAATTGATGCAAGTCCATGTGTTCCAATATATTATTTATATTACAGTAGCAATTAGTGGACTCAACCAAGATCAGAGTGCCATGGTGCTAGGCACTGTACTAGCATATTAGGTATAGTCTACGCCTCCAAAGAATTGACAATCTTCATAGAAAAGGGAGAATGGAACTATGATTATCCCTGTAGAATGGGAGTTGAGGCAGATCAAGATTAAGTGACTTGGTCACTTGAAAGAGAACTGGATAAATTCATGGAGGTTAAGTCCATTAATGGCTATTAGCCAGGATGGGTAGGGAATGGTGTCCCTAGCCCCTGTTTGTCAGATGGTGGAGATGGATGGCAGGAGAGAGATCACTTGATCATTACCTGTTAGGTTCACTCCCTTTGGGACACCTGGCATTGGTCACTGTCGGTAGACAGGATACTGGGCTTGTTGAACCTTTGGTCTGACCCAGTATGGCCATTCTTATGTTCTTACTCTTATGACTTGTTCAAGGTCACAGAGGAAGTCCATGGAGGTTCCAAAAATTGGAACCAGCTCCGCTCCGCTCCAATCTAATCCAATCCAATCCAATCCACAAGGGATCACTTGGGGGAGAGGGATAGCTCAGTGGTTTGAGCATTAGCCTGCTAAACCCAGGGCTGTAAATTCAATCCTTGAGAGGCCATTTGGAGAACTGGGGTAAAAGTCTGGGGATTGGTCATGCTTTGAGCAGGGGGTTGAACTAGAAGACCTCTTGAGGTCCCTTCCAATTCTATGACCATCCTTCCTCTAATTATTCAGTGGCCTTGTGAGAGCTGAAATCATGCCACACAAAAGGAAAATTACAGTAAGCAAAATACTTCCAGTTGTTAAAAAATGTAAACCACCTGGTATCATTTTAAAAATTCTTATCGAATATAATAAATGTGAAACCACTTTAAGAAAGCTGCAGGAAGCTACCAGCATACCTGCTCTTTAAATTGAAGCCATATCCTACTGCCATAGACTTTCATGAAACACTCCTCTTGATTTCAATGGGACCTCAGCATATGAAATGACTGGAGGGTATAAGCTCTCTATTTTTGCAGGCAGGGCTTCCTGTTGGGAAGTAGCAGTAAAATTGTAGCTTTCATTGAGACACCAGAGCCATTTAGTTATTGGGATATTAAACTAATGGCATATATTAAGTTTTGATCATTTGGATGTTGTACATATATTTTTTTCTAGATATCCAGTCTAAGCCCCCAGTCCTGCAAATATCTGCAGGTGCATAACTTTTCAACCCATTGAAGCAATGATACCACTCACATGACTAAACTTCGATACATGATTAAGGACCAGAGCTTCTGGTATTTGAATTAATCATTTCCATTTAAAAGCAGGCTTTCCACTCAGTTTGGTACATGTGGACTTTAGGTTGTAGCTTTCCCCAGTAATGCTCCTCTGTAGGATGGTATATGACTGTATTATGTTTATGAATTGCGACAATAAAGTTCAATAGTAAGAGAAAGTTGGAACCTATTGTTTTGATATTCCAAAGTCATAAACCATTGATCCTATCTCAGAACAACAGAGTCCAATAACTGTATTAGAATGCATTTTTATCTTTGCAGAGTGGTATCTGCTCTGAAATCCTGGCTACTAATGTTCCAATTAAAAGACAAAATGACGTAAGAGAATTATGGGCTTTTTTTTTGAAAATTCAGATCTGCCACTTAAATGGGTATTCAGAAGACCTTATTTTAAAAACAGTCAGGTAGGGCCTGATCTAAGCCCACTGATGTCTGCTGAATTCTGACAGGCCCTTAAAGCATAGACTCTAATAAGTGAGAGTAAAAATTTTGAATGACTTAGGATCCACAGTCCCACAGAAAATTTTATGTCTAGGCTCCTAAATCATTTAGGTTCTTTTGAAAATCCCATCCTATATCACTTTCACTTATTTCAAATGGTTTGAAACACACAGTGAGGGACCCATATGTCATAAATATAGAACAACAAAAGATCTGCAGTCAGCGGTGTGAAATTAATGACATCTTGAAGTTATTTACCGTACATCCTAGAGTCCTGGTGATGACAACTCCAGTGGTTTACAACACAAGTGGTGTCCCCTCAATGGAATTACACTTTCCTTGTAAATCACTCTAGCTCATCTAATTTCATCTCTGTAATGTATCAGAGCAGGTTGCACAGCATATGCTACATATTTATCTAAATTCTGAATGATGGTAAAATGGCTTATCTACAAAGGCCTATTAAACATTGGTTTATTGGCGGGTTTGGATAGCCTGCAGAATGATAATTGCCATTTTGGACCCAGCGCTTCAATGTGGACATAAAATAAATGAGGTTTAGGATTCCACTCTCTGATTACTTTATACACCACATAGCATACACCATTATTGGTGGCAGAGGGGGCAGGGGGTTGACAACAGGCTGACCAGCTGAGAAGCTAACTCTGATTTTAGAACTTTAATAGCTTGCTGTCCCCTCCACGCGCACAAATTCAGGATTACACTTTCTATGGAAACATTATTCTGAACAAGAGTATCTCTTTACCATATGCACATGGGGCCAAGTTCATTCCTGGTTTTGCTCCATTAAAGGCAAATGGAGGTAAGCCAGGGATGTTGTTAGCCCCTGAACACAATCCATTATTGACAGATACCTTTTCTTCAGTTGTGATCACAGCTGCATAACTGAGGAGCTTGATCAATCCACCAGTAAATACAGGTCTGAGGAGCAAATTACAGTGGTTCAGTTGAGCATTTTGGCTGGGTTTGGTAACTCCAGAGGGAAGGAGAAGAACAGAGGAAGAATGTGTCCAGTGATTAGGAGACCCCTATTAGTTCTATGGCCAGCTGGAGAGTAGGAAAAGACACATCCATTCTGCCTTTCATGCTAATGGATAGTACTCTGAGCTTTCCAAGCTAGAGGTTGGGACCCATCTATATTCCTACATTTCATTCAGGTCCAGAATGTTATGATGTGACAGATTCAAAGCATGGCCCAGTTTTCCATTGCTCCATCATAGTGTGTTCAGGGAGTGATTGACATAGCATTCCATTGCTCCATCCCCTGTGTTCGGGGAGCGATTGACTATGCTCAGAATTCCACTGTGGGAATCCAGCAAAGAATGCTTTGACAATGTCAGCCCTCTCTTTGCATCCTTCTACTGGCTCTGCCTTCTCCAACACATCAAGCAGGAGTTATTTGTTTTCATTTTCAAGACCCTCCATTGCCTATCCCACCCTACCTACCATCTCTCATTTACTATTAAGATGTCAGCTCCCCCCTCTGATAGGCCGTTGACGCCAGGCTCCGTCGCTCGCTTGTTAAATTTTCAAACAAGCACCTTTGTGCTTTTTCCCATGCTGGCCCTCACACTTGGGAGAAGCTCCCTGCAAACATGGTCAAAACTACCTCACTATCCTCCTACAGATCCCCCCTTCAAACTCTCCTTTTCCATGATGCCTGCACAAACCGTGACAACAGTTAGACCACTAGTGAATTCATACCATCACCTATCAAACTGAATATTGTACCACTGTTTCCTTGTACTCCCCCATCTGTCTGCGTCTATTGTCTCTTGTCTTAGATTTAGATTGTAAGCACTTTGGGGCACAGACTGCCTTTTTGTGTTTGTGCAGCACCTGGGACAAATGGGATCCTGCTCCATGCACGGGGTCCTACGTACTATGGTCATACAAATACATAAATATTAATAATAGTGCTGAGAGATATGAGAGACTATTTCAGCAACATGAACATGCAGAGATTCTGAATTGCCTAGAAGGCTGGTCCTCACACTGTTTCTTCATTTCCTTCCCTGAATCCTCTGTATTCCTTACAGCAATTACAGTGTTTGGCTACATGGATGAAAATGAGTTTGCTTTGGGTGATTCTGGCCCTTTCATTCAGTTTATATTTGTGCTACTTATTCCCTGTCCCTCTGGGAAGGGATTTGTAAATGTGGAAGCTGCCCAGGTCAAAAGCCTGATTTAATTCTTCGAAAAGATACAGGTTTGGTTTATAAAGGTAACTGAAAAAAGAATAGGAGTACTTGTGGCACCTTAGAGACTAACAAATTTATTTCAGCATGAGCTTTCGTGAGCTACAGGTCACTTCTTCGGATGCATAGAATGGAACACACAGACAGGAGATATTTATACATACAGAGAACATGGAAAGGTGGAAGTATGCATACCAACAGCAAGAGTCTAATCAATTGAGATGAGCTATCATCAGCAGGAGAAAAAAAACTTAGATTTCTGTAAGGCTTTTGACTCAGTACCACCTGACATTCTGATTAAAAAATTAGCACTATACAATATCACTAAAGCACACATTGAATGGATTAGGAACTGGCTCACTGACAGATCTCAAAGTAGTCATCAATGGGAAATCATCATTGAATGGTGATGTGTCTAGTGGGGTTCTGTAGGGATCAGTATGGCCCCTGATGCTATTCAACATTTTCATCCAGCAGAAAATATAAAATCATTGCTGATCAAATTTATGGATGACACAAAGATTGGCAGAGTGGTAAATAATGATGAGCACAGAGCTGTCAGACAGAGAGCTCTGAACTACTTGTTAAGCCACGCCCATTCAAACAAAATGAGTTTTAATACAGACAAGTGCAAAGCTATACATCTAGGAACGATGAATGCTGTCTGTACCTATGTAATTGGGGACTGTGTCTTGGAAAGCAATGACTCTGAAAAGGATTTAAGTTTCACAGTGGACAAGCAACTCACCGTGAGCTCCCAAGTTCACTGCTGTGGGAAAGAGGGCTACTGAAATCCTTGGTTGTATAAATAGGGGAGTAATGAATAGGAGCATGGAGATGATTTTGCCTCTGTATGTGGTATTTGTGAGACTGATCCTGGAATACAGTTCTGGTGTCCTCATTTTTGAAAAGCTGTTGAAAAATTAGAGAGCACAGAAAAGATCCTCAAAAACGATTCAAGGATTGGAGAAAATGCCTTATAATGACATCTACCAAAAAGGGGTTGAGGGGCGACCTGATTACAGTGTATAAGTGTCTTCCTGGGGAGAAGTTACTCAGTACCAAAGAGCTATTTAATCTAATGGAAAAAGGCATAAAAAGAACAGATAGCCAGAAGGTGAAGCCAGACAAATTTAAGTTGGAAATCAGGCACCCATTTTTAATAGTGAGAGTGATTAACCACTGGAACAGAACACAAAGGGACATGGTGGATTCTCCATCGCTTGATGTCTTCACATCAAGACTGGATGCCTCTCTGGAAAGCACGCTTTAGTCAAACATACATTATTGGGCTTAATACAGGAATAAGTGGGTAAAATGTAGCGGCCTGTGATATACAGGAGGTCAGACTAGATGTTCTAATGGTCCCTTCAGGCCTTAAACTTTGTGAAACAAGGAACTATGCAGCTTGGTCTGTCTTCCTCTGTGCTAGCTGCCTCTCCAGTTTTGGGTTGTCTGAATATTTGCTCGTGGTTGAATTTAGAATCATAGAATATCAGGGTTGGAAGGGACCTCAGGAGGTCATCTAGTCCAACGCCCTGCTCAAAGCAGGACCAATCCCCAATTAAATCATTCCAGCCAGGGCTTTGTCAAGGCTGACCTTAAAAACCTGTAAGGAAGTAGATTTCACCACCTCCCTAGGTAACCTATTCCAGTGCTTCACCACCCTCCTAGTGAAAAAGTTTTTCCTAATATCCAACCTAAATCTCCCGCACTGCAACTTGAGACCATTGCTCCTTGTTCTGTCAAGTTTATGCCAAAGAAACATCCAACATAAGAAGTGGAGCTGCTAAATGGGCTACACGGAGGTGCCTGAATTTCTGTGGTACACAAAAAGCCTTTTGGAATTCTAAAAGATTCCTGAACTGAATCCTAGCTACCAACAACCTGGACTGTTGCTAACAGCATCTTGAAGACTCATGGATGCTTCACGCTTGTAGCCAAAGCAGCACTGCAGACCACAGCTCAAGAACCATTGGCCTAGAACATATTTACAAATGTGCCTGCTTTGCTTGAAATATCAGCATTCAACTAGATGTTCAAACCAAGTCCACCAAGTCCCTGATGGCTTTACTTAAACCTTCAGTAAATATGAAACCATATTCATTTTGACGAATGACCAGGTTTGGAGAATATTAGTAAATGGACATTTTGCAGTGTTTCAGGCGATAACAGCTGCACCCTGAAGAGCACTTTCCTTCTCTTTTCTTGCCTTCAAGCTCCAGCACAAAAGATATCTAAAGGGACACATGATCAAATCTACATATCATTAAAAGGATCTTTAAGATGATGGCAGTGTGGTTTGGATGCCATTACCGGATGGGTAATGAGCTGCCGTTCACTCCCTGATGACTCAGCTGGTGGTCAGGGATTGCCATTTAATGTGCATTGTGAAAGAGATGCAGCCCTGTTGGAATTCATGCTCACCAAGAGGAAGGTAGTCAAGGAGAGGAAGAAACAGTGGCTAACTAGGAAGCTTCAAACAATGAGGGGAGGAGAAGACTAGAAGAGCATCTGGTCCCAAACAGCTTCCCTTGGGCACAGGGTGTCTCTCTCTCCCAAACACAAAGATTCACAACTTGAAATAAGCATGCATACGTATTACTTATAAACAAGCACATTTCTTATGGTGTGATGTTATTTTTGCCCTTTAATAAGTTATGTTAGAATCGTCTTAAGTGGCTCAGAGTCCAACGGAAGCAGAAACAAACATACCCAAAGTGGAATTGCCCTGATCATCAAAGGCTCATAGGGATCCATTGTGCTGGGACAGATTTGCTTTTATTTCATAATTTTTTAAAAAGAAAAGAAAAATAAACATTTGTAAGTAAAAAAAAGAAGTAAACAAACAATTTCACAAACTCTGTGAAGGGCAAGAGCGACATGGTGAGCAGTTATAACAGAGAGAGGAAGCATCCTGAAGTGAACAAAGGCTGGCACAGTGGGAAAATTAGGCCACTGATCGCTAATTCATACCAGCAAATTACTGTGAACAAGGCTACAGACTGTACCAGTCATGCCACTGAAGGGCTCTTCTGGTAATCACTAAATCCACACCATTTTTTAAACAATTGAAGTTTGTGTATATGGAAATTATTTGAGAATAATTAAATACTCCTTAAATACTTTACATAAAATGATGCACATATTGCTGGCAAAAATTTGGGAGTTTTGTATGTAATTCTAGAAATGCATCTCTTAAACATGCATGAGATGGATAGATAGAAAAATCCTGGTTCCCTGGCCAGATTCAGATACATTCTGTGTCCCTTCATTTTCAGCTGGGTACAGTATTCTTTACTTCCTGTGCCGAAACGATACATAGAGTGGTTGCTTTGGTAATGGTAAAATTATTTCATTCCAAAAAGTTTGTAAAGTGCTTTGGAGTGAACAGTGGTCTATAACATTTAAGACATTATTAGTCATACAACCTGATTATTAGCAGCAGAAGGTGGTGTGGAGAGGAAGAAAACAACTATATTGGAGACTGTGAGATTATATAGCTTTCTTTTCTTACTGCACACCTGCTTTAAGCCTCTCTTATTTCCCCCCATACATTGGTATTTCTCTTCAACTCCACTGAGGCAAGATATCTCCTTCAATATGTGTGCTTTGTGCTTGGCCTGGAATGTCTAGCTCCTTCAAAACAACTGGCTACAGAGTTGACTACCTTTGAGTCACAGATGTCTCAAATGAAAACTAAGGAAGTAGAGGACTGGAAGAAAAGTCTCAGGATCAGTTGAGAGGCAGAGAAGTTGTCTCTCTTGTTTTTTGAGCTGTTATCTCTCACTCTGCACCCAAGTCTCCAGCCCAGCTAATGATGGGGGAGTGATCAAGGTGAAGAGCGATTCCTCTGTCTTCTGATGGACCTTCAACATGCTGAGATTCTCCAGAGACCATCTGATTTGTGGAAAGAAAAAGTCCTCTTTTATTAATGGAATCACTGGTGTAGCAGATTCCTAAAGTGAATAAAATGATCATTGTTTAGCTGAAATAATCCAATCGGTGGATTTTTATTTTTACAGACTCATTTAAAGATGCCAGTTGCAGAATGTGTTGATTGAATTCATTTCTGGAACTTGAGGAGGTAAGCACCTGCAGAATGTTATACTCTGACTGCTAAGCAGAGGAACATCTCTGATGCAGATACTGAAGACAAAGATGGAAATAACAGAAGCCCAACTCCCTTTGTCTTCAGAACAACTGTCTGATTTGGTATTAAGGAATCATCATAGAGATTGGACACTGGAAGCTACAAATACTACACTAAATGTTTGATAAGGATGTGCTCATATTGTCATTTTACCTTTGAATATATGTAGCTCAGTTTTTTTGCTATGTGTAATATTTCTAGAGCTAGCATATATGTTATCCAGCCATTGTTATACATTTAGTTGCATTTTGTGGCATGTTAAAAGTACATCAAAACTCCCAACATTGACAGTTAAGTGAAATTAGACTTTTTTTTCTTTCCTTCTTAGCATCCAGTAACTGTAATCTTCTTCCCTTATCAAGCTTGGTTTTAGTGGTCAGTGCCTTTGCAACTGGCTCAGCTGAAGTAAGGATAAGTGTGTTGAATGACCTCCAATAGTTGCCCATGCAGAATGCTGGGATTTCCTCATCTTCCTTTTACCCAACCATCAGAGACCTTGCCCCTTACATTTGCATTTCCCCAATTAAAAGCCAATATAAAGAGCTGCCAGAAGCCATTTGCATTGTGTAACAAGTTTTATTAGTTCTACAAGATTCCAGATCTAGGCTACATATTCCTGAGTGCCATCTACTGGCATTTTATCTATTAACTATTTACCTATATATCATTATAGAGCACTCCTGTAACATCCATCCAGTTTGTCTTAAAGTAGCCAGAACTACTGGCAGTCTGGACCCTGCTACTATATACATGTGACTTCTAGATAGGATTTCTCCTCTATCTTCCTGATCAGGAGACATGTATCTGATGAACTCAGCAGCAGCAGTTTTGTTTGAATAGGGTTTCCTTCTTAGGAAATGGGAAACTAGATAGGACAAATCATTAGAGAATGTACTGTAATAATTTTTCATTGGTTTCTGTGAGATTGGGATGGATCATCCAATGAACAAATTTATTCTAATTCTAATTTCTATGGGGCAAATTCTGAGATCCTTTGCTCAGTTTTAACTCAGTTCTTAAATCTCATTGGCTTCAAGATGTGGCTTTATGGTTCTGTGAAGATTGTTTTATGAATAAAACAAAGAATGCAAATCAACAGCATCAACCAGCATATTAGAAGCAATTGCAGCAAGGGTAGGAATTTCAGAAAAACACTCCAGTCATGTCTCTGAAAGTCCAATAAGCCAAATATACCCTTTATCTAATAACAATGTATACTTATGCATGTGCTTTAAGAAACAGAAACTTGGTTGCAGAAGTTTGGGAGCAGTGCCATATAAAATCTTACTTGTGAGAAAAACATTATTTTGTTGAATGGAGTTATCAGTGTATTCTGAGATAGTAATTCAAATGACTTTTGATTAAAAATGGGGCACCATGGAGGCTATGGGATAAGAAGCCTTTCCATTCTAGGCTGTTGGGTCAAATCCAGTCCAGGATGGTTGTGAGGTAAAATTGTCACCATCTGTTGACTATTCAGTGGCCCAGGTTGGGGTCTCAAGTCCAGTAACAGTGGGCTGATATGTCTACATCACAGGCATGATGACCACCACCACATCTCACACATATTGACCACCTGATTGGCAGTCACAGGGGAGCAGTGTGAATGGGCACAGATGCTCTCCTCCCCTCTCCCTCATTGAGGTGGCTCCTCTCTTACAGAAATGAGACATCTTGCCAGGGCTATATAGCAACTTTCACTAATGCTCTCCATGCTGAACCTCTTCCAGGGATGAACAGGGCATCTGTAAATCTCTGGCTTGTGTTCCTGACATGTCCACATACAGGCATGAATGATGTATCTGCTGTTCATTAACAGACTCGATCCCCCATCCTTGAGTCACTTTATTCTGGTGCTTACCTAGATGACCAGCATAGTTAAACGCAAACCTAGAGTGCAAGAAACTGACATTTCACCTCAGAAGACTGCAGTGTGTGTGATACCCTGTAGAAAACTTCCCAAATCACATAGCTTGCCACAAATTGTATCAAAGAGACTTAATGCTTTGTAGCCCACATAGGCCATTAACACTAATGTAGAAAAAGTCTTGGTGAATCCGAAAAGTTGCAGGATAATATTTGACAATTTTAATATTGCAGCCCTGCAGTTTCGCTTCTGAATATCTTTGGGTTTGGTGGGAATCCCAATAGAAAGATGATTTTAATCAGGATAGTTTTCTTGGCTCTGATTAAGGTGTTTCAAAACAATGCTTTTAGCATTCTAAAAATCATCACCAAAAAATTGCATTTGGTAAAACTTCTATTTTCACAAAATGTTGCAAGTGTCCATGAAGTGCTTGAGGTGCAGGGTATTAGAAAACTGCAGTTTATTGCTAACTTGCTGGGTAGTTCCACAAGGGAAGGAAGCTTTAAGTTCTGGCGTTAGGAAAAGGAATCAGTGCAACTGCTAGTCACACTGGCCATGAACCCTAGCATGGTCAATGGCACCCATCTGGGGTCTCTGATATTCAAATTCAGAGCTCTCCCCCAAAAAAGACTGGAGGTTGCAGATAGCCTGAACTGCTCCAACCCCTCTCTGAATAAACTTTCTGTCACCAGGGAAATATGGGCATATGCTGGGATGAATACAGCCTAACAATGGGCTTTTAAAGTATCAATAGGACCTTAGTACTGTACACATTTTCCCCCCAGATAAGGAACTCGTAAATTAAATTGTTTGAGAAAGGTGATTGGATAGCTCATATGAATAGTGATGAGATATTGAGCCTTTCTTCTCAACCTCACTGCTTCATGCCTTGCCCAGGTCATCTGATGGCTATTCTGTGGCCTGTGTGACCTGAACTGAGGGTCTCAGTCTAGTTTGTAGTGAATGAGTCTCTACATCACAAAACTCACCACAAATTGGCATTAAATGGCTCTCTTTTTGGCAGTATACCACCAGAGGGCTGAATGTACATGGATAATTAAATACCACCTCACCCTATAGGTGGGTGGCCACGCAAGCCCAGGTTGACATACTGGCGTCTATATTGGTGGGCTGGAAAAAGCTTGCAGTGTCCTATGGTCTTCTTCAGCTAAAACATGGTCTTCAGTTTCCAGGGCCATCCATGTGCAACTTTTAGGAGCACCAAAATGTACTTTAAATAAAAGAGAATTGCTTACCAAGTGGGATCGTCATTTACATTGTTGTTGTGTCTTCTGAACAGTGAAGCAACTGAAGAAGTTATACATTTTGAAAACTGAACTTAAGTTGACACCAATTACCTCTTCTCATTTTAGGGCACAGAGATTCCATTCAGTGTCTTGTAGCTCAGCTACATAATTAATGTAAAGACTTAACCAAGCCTTCAGAAATTCTTTCACTCTGGGTGAATAAATTAGTTGACCATCAAGTAACATATCATTCAGCTTTTCATTATCAGTCACCATAGTAAAGGTGGGAGAATAGATTTTGTGCTGGTAAACATTCATGTCAGTTTTACAAGTCTGAATTAACCATTTAAATTGCTGGCAGAACAAACTGAGCATTGGATTTTTTTGTTTGTTTGTTTTTTTGCAGTCTACAATACAGATAAAAGCATTGCTACAAATTGCTTGCACTGCATTTTTATGGATTAAAACTAGAACTGGTCAAATTTTTTTTGTTGAAAGACTGTTTTATGATGGAACTGGGTGTTCCAATAAAGATTTGTAAGTGTCTCCTTTCCACTGACACTTTTGATTTTTAATTGAAAAGCTGAACATCAAAAAACTGAAAACATTTGGTCAAAACCCCAACATTTCATTTTGGAAATATTTAAACATTTTTTCTACATTTCTGATTGAAATTAAAAATTTTGACATTCCTGTATTGATAAGTTTCTGTTTGGCTCAGCCTAATATTAAACTATGTCCTCCTGAGTGGCCGCAGTGCTTCATGGGAGTTGTAGTTCAGTGCTTCCTGCCACCATTTTTGTCTATGCTGCGCTACAATTCTAGTCAAAATTACTATAAACAAATAAAGTTAATTGGCGTGGATTCTCTGGTGGCTTCACTGCCACTATGTTTCTATTAAACCAGCGAATAGATATTTGTTGAAACCAGGATGGCAAACTGCTAATATGGCTTTTCTTTGTTTCTTTTCCAGACTTCACAAAACCACCACTAGCACCAAAACCAAAGATTATCAGTCATCTTTCTTCCGTGGCGGTCTCCAAATTTCCTCCTTCATTGTCAAGGCCTGATATTATTCATAATCCAAACTCTATGTCTAGGGGTCCAAAACCACCCATTGCTCCCAAGCCAAAACTCTCAGCTGACACTGAGGGGAGATCCAGTGTTTATACCAACAATAACTTAAATAAAGTCACAAATGGAAAACTGATATGTCCCGATGGAGAGCTGTATGAAGGAAATCAATGCAACATTGAGTGCTCGGAATCTGAGGCTGGTGATGAATACATCGTAGTTCCTGAAGCTCAGCTGACTGATAAAGACTGTGATGACTTTGAACATGTACATGACCCGTGTTTAGAGTCATCTGCAGAGAATGAGGTCTTAGAAACTGCAGAAGCATCAGGGGAGGAAGAGGATCATAGCATAGCTAATGACGAGGAGATCTGTAATCCAGAAATAACTGAAACCGAGGACAATGATTCTTCAGATGCTGTGGAACCAGACTCAACTGGAGCAACAGAAATGAAAGACTGTGACAGGTCTGAAGCACTTAATCAAGTGTCTTCAGGAGCCCTTGAAGTAGAAGATATTGCTTCTAAGAATATGGATGAAGAAGTGGACTGTGTAGATGACCCCAAAAACTATTTCAAAGGTGAGGCTGAGGAAACATTTAATAACCTCAATCTGGTAAAGGACAATAATGAGTATAACCTGGAAAACTGTAAGATTTTGAATGGAGATGAGGATTTGAAGGGCAATATCTGTGAAGACATTATTCTAACACATTTACCTGTAGATGATGAGTCAACACCAGAAGAGAATGATGAACTGCCACAAACTTTAGAAGATGAGCTATCAAACAATGACACAGAAGTGAGTCCACCAAACAATGGTGACCTGGATGATAATGCAGAGTTTGTATTGAGTACAGAAATGGAATTAGTAAATTATGGTTGTGCAAATCCTGATATAATTCCTGATGATGTTGATGAAGAAGAAACAGACATTGGGTTAGGACTGAAAGAAAATGAACCTGATGCAGAAGAGGATTTGGGAGGTTCTATCAATGAAGCTGCTGCTGAAGAAGAGAAAGTAAGTCCAGATAGTGACAAAGAAACAAATGTGGAAAGGGAAGACTATATAGATGATGGGTACCAAACCATTGAGATGAAGAGTGAGGAGGAAACATCAGAGACAACATGTGAGGCTAGAGAAGACTCTGAAAAAGAGGAAGAAGTGGTGAAAGCAGAGAATATAGATGATAGTTGTCAAATTGTTCCTTTTGAGAGTGAATGCAATGAAGTTGTCACTGATTCACCCCAAGAAAACTTAGATGAGAATTTGCAACTGGAAAGGACTTTTTTGGGTAATGATAGCCAGCTCTCCAGCCCTCAAACTGTTAGTGAGCCAGAGCTGGAAGTGGAATCTAAACTAAATGTGTTTGTTGAAGATTGTGGTGACAATGAATGTGTCTTGGAAGAATCTGAATCAGATGAGCAAGTTCTTGAAAGCAATAAGGTCAGTCATAGTAGTTTTGAAGAAAGCTCCCCAAATCCACCTGAACAAGCACCAGTTGAGAATAAATACCATACAGCAGAAGAATTAACTAGATGTAATCAAAGCAAATATAAAGCAGACTGTGCTAGCGAACATGAGTCTAGTGAGTATTTAGCAGTCCCTGAAGTGGTTGTTGTACCTGAGGAAGGAGAAACAACCAGTGATTCTCTAGACGATCCTTATGTGATGCCCTCAGAGAATGCAACCCCTCATGTTAGAGAAGTGGTGCAGACTAATTTAGAAGATATTCCATGTGATTACAGCATAAGAGAAGAACTAATTGTCGACACTGAAAACAACCTGCTATCCATTGATCGAAAAAGTATGGTCACTAGAACAAGGTCACTCTCTGGGAAAGTGCCTGGCTATGTGCCAGAAACTGTTCCAGAAGAAACTGGACCTGAAACGGAAGTACAGTCCTCAAATGATAACTCTCTGACTGAATATTTAACCAATAACTTACCGCTATTGGAAGGAAAACCAATGGAAGTCAATAGGGCCTTACCAACCACGTCAAGACGCTTTATTTTATACCCACGGTCTTACTCGGTAGAAGGGAGAGAGATACCAGTCTCTGTTTACAGAGAAACCGATGGCTCTACATTGGATGACAATAGAATAAAGAGGACAGAAGACAACCTCTTTTTGCCCTGTGTAATTGGTTCTTCAGGTAGCTTTTCGCAGAGGAATCACCTTTCATCAAGTGGTGTGTCCACACCATCCTCAGTTGTTGATATACCACCTCCTTTTGAACTAGCCTGTATCACCAAAAAGCCAATCACTAAAAGTTCCCCCTCACTTTTAATAGAGAACGAATCTCCTGATAAGTACACTAAGAAAAAAAAATCATCTTTTAAGAGGTTTCTCACCCTCAAATTCAAGAAGAAGACAGAAAATAAGGTCCATGTAGATGTTAATGTTTCCTCTTCAAGGTCCTCTTCAGAATCTAGCTATCATGGGACTTCTAGGATTATGGAACTGGACAGAAGGAGCTTGAGTAGTTCACCTCAGCTAAAGTCCCATACTGGGAAGCTGCGAGCTTCTGAGTCTCCCTCTACTGTTCTTTTCTACAAGGATGGTAAAAGAAAAGGGATACCCAAAACCTTTAGCAGGAGTGTGTCGAGAGTGGAGTCCTTTGAGGATCGATCTAGACCTCCTTTCATGCCACTCCCCTTAACTAAACCTAGGTCTATTTCATTCCCTAATGCTGATACTTCTGACTATGAGAACATTCCAGCTGTGAGTTCTGATTATGAAAATATACAAATACCTCCTAGAAGACCAACCAGAGCAGGAACTTTTACAGAATTTTTTGAAGATCCCAGTAGGGCATTATCTGCTGCTAATGAGAATGACGGCTATGTGGATATGAGCAGCTTTACAGCCTTTGAGAACAAGCAGCAAACCACAGACCAGGAAACAGAAAGGTACTGTAGTAAATTATTATGTAAGACCTGCTAGCCTTGACCAATCAAGACTTCCTCTGTTAGGTGTCATAGGCAGATCCTCCGTTTTGCTTGGCTTATTCTCCTTGTTCAGGCAATGCTTTCAAGAAAGAGTTTGGAAGAAAACAAGATAAACCATTATCAGTGAAAAGAGACTAAATTAAGATGTATTGAAACTCTTTTTGTAAACACATATTAACAAACCCAGTGGAATTGGATGATCATATCTGGGTAGAGGACATAAGTCAAACAAAGTTCATTTAAAAATAATCATTTTACTCTGGTGGATCTATTCTTTTATGAGCAATATTTCTGAGTTCTTGTTTGAATGGAATTTATTACAGATACAAACAATCTTACTGGGTCCTGAAATCTCTGCTTTCATTTCACCATTCTTGCCAATTTCCATATGCAACATTGTGTACTTAATTTATCCTTCAAAGTACAACAATTAAATATGGACCAAAAAATGCCAAGCAAACCAGGACCTAATCTGAACAGTCTATAAATTTATTAAATTGCTTAAAAGTCTTTCATTATGGAGTTTTGGGAGCTTATGACTTCTGAATGAATTACATAAATGGTTTGTCTGAAACTGCATGTGTTGCATTTTGTGATTTTTCAGCTTCGCTGTAACTATTTGTTCTGGTGCGACTCTATTTGGGACCATCTGTCTTCTCCTTGATATTCCACCATAACCTCCCTATTAGCATTTTATAATCAAGCCAGTGGGGTGAGACTAGCGTAAAGGAGAAGGGAATTTAATCCACTGGCTCCAGTTAGAACAGGTAACAGGGAAAACAAAGGAAAAAGCAACTGAATGAAAAATCTGGGGTGAATGAAATGAGTCTTCCAACCATGTTTTAAATGTACCTTTTGTTCTTTCCCCCCCGAGCTGTTTCACACTCATGTTTCACTTTTTCATGAAATGTGTATTTTCAAATCTCCTCCTCCCACACATTTTGCATGGGGCAGGAAATCAAAATATTAACTGCTTGGGGAAGCTCACATTAGTCAGATCTCACTAATGAGCTGCTAGTCATTTTCCTTTCAGCAGCTCCATTTCCATTGGCAAAACTGATATTTGCTTTGCAGCTGGGCCATTTGTTTGTATCAGAGACATACCACCCATTTTGGGTTATTCTTTAAGGTAAAAATATCGAACTTCGTAAATTGCTATGACTTAGACATATTTGTTTCCAGGGGAAAAGCCAACCGGAACTGGTTCAAGGAAGTCTCAAGGTCAAGGCGTGAACATGATATTTCATGTTGTTTTTTGTGTGTGCTGTTTCTGCTGCTAGGGGAGAAATGAAAATTGGGCATTCCTAAATAGCCCCTTTCTCAGTAGAAGGCTGTTTGGGAAGCAGAGATGTGCAGGTTGCTAACAAGTTTTTATTGAGCTTCAGTCATGATTTCAGTGCTGTAAAAATGAAAAAAGACCATGCCCAAAAAGGATTATCAAAATGGATGAACAATATAGTCAGTTCCATAATGCCCTGGGTTAGAACAGAACAGTCTAATCTCAAAACAGGGTAATTATACATATTGTGTGTGTGTATGTATGTATATGTATGTGTATATACAAATATATATACAGTTAAAATGTTGCTTCTTAAAATGGATTTCAAGGGACCTAAACCTTAGAATATGGAATCATATGAGAAGTAACCCTGCCACAGAAAACCACATGATGCTATTAACTTAAAATTCCTGGCCTACTTTTATTATGATGCTTATTTCACTCATCTGACTTTTTTGACACAGCACATATGTAACACATGTGGCACTTCCTGTCCTCACTATATTCACCTGCATTGTGTTGATAGCTAGCATCTGTCCGTATATTGGTGAAGGGCTACGTATTTGATGAATGAACCAGTGCAAATCTTCATTAAAGTTTCAATTAACAGAATTTGAAGAGGATATAGAATTATAATGATCCAGAAACCACCACGTTCTGAATGTTTGTGATTGGGTGGGGGGCATTGAAGCTGACAGATGAGAAGATTCACTTTTTAATTTTAATACGTAAAAGAAAAACCATATGGAATAGATTTAAACCAATAATTTTTAATTAAATGCAATCAAATTTCTAGAAAGAGCTCAATAATGCAAGTCTGCTAGAAATACATCTTATCTTACAATTACCATCGCGAGGCTAGTGCTTGCTATATTGTCCTCTGATGGGCAGTTACTGTAGATCCCCCAAATTTAGCTATGTGGTATTAATAATTAAAATCTGATTCAGAAATGCAACAATACAGATGGTCATTAGCACACTGCGCTGTGGGGAAAAGAGTTAGCCGTATGTGGAACCAGCCTTTAGGCCCCTCAAACCCCCTTACCCATTAAACCTTCCTGATTTGGGCAGCCAAGAAATGTAAATTTCAGCGTTTGCTTAGTTTTTAGAAAGGAACTGTCCAGCCCTTTCCTTTTGCAGAGATGGCCTTGAAAATGTAAATGGACGTAAAACGACAGCTAGCTTGGAAAGGAACATACAGCTGGGCTCCGCATCTGCAGTAGGAAGCTGATCTGGCCTAAGCATCCTCTTGCCACCTATACACACATTTTGGGCTAGATCGCTGATGCTAATGGAGCTATGCCTATTTACAACTAGCCAAAGATATGGCCTGTTAAAGAAAACAAATTAATTATGTTTGGGGTGTATCCCAAAGAACCATTTCATTTGCCCTACCCAGAGGGCACCAAGTGGTGTGATAATGGTTGAAAAGAAGCTGCTATTTTGGGGAAGGGAAACAGGCACAGCAAACACTTGTTTCATAGGCCGTCTCCAGTCACAAAACTTCAGGAGAAACAGAAGGGTGCCTTTGCCACAGTTTTTAGAGTGATGACAGGAAAATGGTGCAGTGAAGCATCTGCCAGAACTGCATTTCCATCATAACCTTCCTGTTACCAGGGTTTATCACTTGGCTCCAAGAAATTTGCTAGGCCCAAATAGTCCCTTCTGCTTCTCTGCTCAAACAGTTAAAGGGAAGCAAAAGGAAGATAGCAGCAGCCCCATACAGTGTACTTTCACCTGGGAATTCAGACTTCCTGGGAGGAGATGAGCTGGGAAGACGCTGCTGTCCCTCCTGGGCATTGACCACCCAAAAGTCCACAGGGTTCCCATCCACAATGGTAATCCATTCTGCACACAGTGAGCCACAGTCAGAGGACTAAGGGTAGCCAGCAGCAGGGACTATATGGGACAGGAGTCCTGAGGTTGTGGTGCTAAGTGGTCCAAGGAATGGTGTGGAGACCCCATGCCTCTGTGCAGATGGTCCAAGGCCCATGGTATTTCCCAGTAGGTCTCACAATACATGAGGGTTTAGAAGGCCAAGCACCAATCCTCTGATGGGACAGTTTGGAACAAAGTCCAGGTTCCTTTCCACAGATGTCTTTATGGAAGGGGAAAATCTGGTCATCCATTTGCTCAGCTAGTGGCACATTCCTCTCTCTGTGAATACATGCATCTCTCTCACATACATGGTGTGGGGAGTCCACAGAGTTTGAGCCTGGGAGTAAATTTATCTACAGGTCTTTAGGAGAAAGATGAGGCCACAGGAAGGCTTACATGGATAAGGCAAGTGGGATTTGGCCTTTGATTTGACCAATCCAGACTGAGCATTTGCTCAGTGACCAGCGAGCAACGTGGCTGAGCTAAAACATAAAACATTTAAACTGGATACAATATTTAACATTGCAAAGCACTGACAGCCCACGTGCAGGCACTGCTCAGTAAAGAAATTTCACATGGATTTTCCCCACAAATACTGACTGCACATACATGCTGTACTTGTGCCACAATAAGTACACACACAAGGGCTCTGTCAGCTCAAGTAGATCCAAAAATCTAAAATGTATAAAGTGCCAGATTCCAAAGTTCCATGCTAGGTAGGGCTGTTATGGTCTACTCAGCACTTAAATTACATTTAAAATAAACCAGATCTAACGTTACATTTGAACAGTTGGTTTTAACAGCTAAGAAGGAACACACAGTTTTTAATTTCTTCAATACTTGTTCATTTCCATGGGAGATTCCCCTGACACACATACACTTTATATTTTTTTTAATTATACAGTGGATTTAGTGGCAGTGACAGGTACAGGACTGATAGCCCTGCAGAGTGAAGTCCTCTAGCAAGAGACATGGGGCACAATGGCCAGTGGAAATGCACACTTGCCCCACTCCACCAAGATAGGAATAGAGATCAACAATGGGGTGAGAAGGTACTTTAATCTCCAGAATATGTTTATTCCTCTGCCTCCAGGATGAATCTACTGACAGAGGGTTTAACCAATTAGCGCCACTGGTGATGGTGGCTTTGTAGTACAGACACTTGCCACTAGGAAGTGGACTGAAACCATCAGCTCCATTTCACGTAGGTCACCAAACAGCTATCAAATGGTACAAATGGTTAGTCCCAGCTGTCTGGGGGCAGAGTCAAATCCGCAAGCTAGAGGTGATAGGCTCCAGATCTCATTGGTGAGGCTCCTATCACGTTTTTCCCCCTTTCCCCTTTTGTAAGGAACACTAACAAGGCTCAAAGAAAAGTCACACAAAAATATACTTAGAAGGTGAAAATTCACGCCATTGAAGAGGGCCTGGTTAACAGACTGTGCTTCTTAAAATGCATTTAAAAGAGCGGAGATTAATCTAAGCCACGGTGGTAAATTTCACTCAACTAGCATTCAGAACCCAGTTTTGACCAATAATCAGGAAGCTGTATCCTCAGCTCTCCCGTATTGTTCCTTGAAATTGCCAGCACATACGTTATATAAGATAAAATCACTCTCGCTTCGGAGACTGAGTGCAGTGTCCACGTGCAGTAAGCTAAGGCTAAAGTGCGGGTAGAGAGATAATACATGCAATGGATGGTCCAGGGTAAGTGATGTACATTTTGAAACAGCCAAACCAAGGAAAGCATGATCAGTGTTTGTGTATTGAAGCGGAGCAAGAAACCTACTGAAATTCTATAGATTGCTTGCCTAATAATAAATACAGCGAATCACTATTGTTGATATAGCAGAGCGGTGCACGATATGTTAATGTATGTAACACACTAGCTAGCTTGTAAACAGAATGTTCTTAGGGACACCGTTGAGACTGCCAGGCCAGAAATGTGCCGTGCTAGATACTAGAGAGATGAGGGATTGATGTGCAGATTATGGGAGGCAGCCATGAAAGAAACTGGAATGGGTATCTCAATGCTTTTATTCACACTTTTACCATCAGCTCTTTATCGGATACATAGCCAGACCTCCAATTCAGCTCTACTCTCTGCAATTATTGTTAATCAGATTTATTACGGCAGTGCCTCAGGGCCAGGCAAGAATGAGGCTCCACTGAGCTAGGCACTGTACATAAGAACAGCCATACTGGGTCAGACCAAAGGTCCACCTAGCCCAGTATCCTGTCTTCTGACAGTGGCCAATGCCAGGTGCCCCAGAGGGAATGAACAGAACAGGTAATCACCAATTGATCCATCCCTGTTGCCCGTTCCCAGCTTCTGGCAAACAGAGGCTAGGAACACCATCCCTGTCCATCCCGACTAGTAGCCATTGATGATCCTATCCTACATGAACTTATCTAGTTCTTTTTTAAACCCTGTTATAGTCTTGGCCTTCACAACAGCCTTTGGCAAGGTTGGCTGTACGTTGTGTGAACAAATATTTCCTTTTGTTTGTTTTAAACCTGCAGTCTATTAATTTCTTTGGTGACCCCTAGTTCTTGTGTTGTGTACAACCACAGTAGACAGTCCCGGCCTCCAAAGAGCTTGTAACATAAACAGACAAGACAGACACAGGCAGGGGGGGAAAGTAGAACTCACAAGCAGTGTGAACAATGTGGTAGCAGCAAATGTCATGTTAGTTCCACAGAGTTGTGGGGATTGGATGGGTTACTTACAAAGATTTCAGCTAAAAGAGAAGGGAGGTGCGGGGAGCAGGGCAGAAGAGAAGAAGCGGGGCAGATGTGGAGTGAACTCTCAACTCAGACTAGCCATATACTAAAAGTTAGACAAGTCCAAGTATGGATGAGAATTTTGCCTGGTGATCAGAGCAGGAAGGTCGCGCAAGAGGAAACGTTCAATGTATGCCAGTACACACGCCCCTGTGAATGTGCAGCACCAGACTTTGGTTTCAAGTATCAGAGGGGTAGCCGTGTTAGTCTGGATCTGTAAAAGCAGCAAAGAATCCGGTGGCACCTTATAGACTAACAGACGTTTTGGAGCATGAGCTTTCGTGGGTGAATACCCACTTCGTCAGATGCATGTAGCGGAAATTTCCAGGGTCAGGTATATATATGCAAGCAAGCTAGAGATAACGAGGTTAGTTCAATCAGGGAGGATGAGGCCCTGTTCTTGCAGTTGAGGTGTGAAAACCAAGGGAGGAGAAACTGGTTTTGTAGTTGGCAAGCCATTCACAGTCTTTGTTTAATCCTGAGCTGACGGTGTCAAATTTGCAGTTGAACTGAAGCTCAGCACTTTCTCTTTGAAGTCTGGTCCTGAAGTTTTTTTGCTGCAGGATGGCCACCTTAAGGTCTGCTATAGGTGGCCAGGGAGGTTGAAGTGTTCTCCTATAGGTTTTTGTATATTGCCATTCCTAATATCTGATTTGTGTCCATTTATCCTTTTCCTTAGAGACTGTCCAGTTTGGCCGATGTACATAGCAGAGAGGCATTGCTGGCATATGATGGTGTATATTACATTGGTGGATGTGCAGGTGAATGAACCGGTGATGGTGTGGCTGATCTGGTTAGGTCCTGTGATGGTGTCGCTGGTGTAGAGATACACCATACCTGAAACATATTCTCACCAGTAACTGCACACCGCACCATAGTAACTCTAGCTCAGTAACCAATCCATGCAACAAACCTCAATGCCAACTCTGCCCACATATCTACAGATCAGCCACACCATCACCGGTTCATTCACCTGCACGTCCACCAATGTAATATACGCCATCATATGCCAGCAATGCCCCTCTGCTATGTACATCGGCCAAACTGGACAGTCTCAACGGAAAAAGATAAATGGACACAAATCAGATATTAGGAATGGCAATATACAAAAACCTGTAGGAGAACACTTCAACCTCCCTGGCCACACTATAGCAGACCTTAAGGTGGCCATCCTGCAGCAAAAAAACTTCAGGACCAGACTTCAAAGAGAAAGTGCTGAGCTTCAGTTCAACTGCAAATTTGACACCGTCAGCTCAGGATTAAACAAAGACTGTGAATGGCTTGCCAACTACAAAACCAGTTTCTCCTCCCTTGGTTTTCACACCTCAACTGCAAGAACAGGGCCTCATCCTCCCTGATTGAACTAACCTTGTTATCTCTAGCTTGCTTGCATATATATACCTGACCCTGGAAATTTCCGCTACATGCATCTGACGAAGTGGGTATTCACCCACGAAAGCTCATGCTCCAAAACGTCTGTTAGTCTATAAGGTGCCACTGGATTTTTTGCTGCTTTTACAGACTTTGGTTTGTTACTGTAGGGTTGTTCATATCCAGCAAAGAGCAAGCCACTTGCGTAAAGTAAGTAAAGTGGAGCTAGACCCAGGGTCATTCTCTGGATTTTTTTTTTTAAGTAATCAAATAAACCAGATTTACAGCTGTAATTCTGTTACTTTCTTCTCTTTCTTTTTTCATTAGCAACACATTTGAAACAAATTAATTTAACTTTTAAAATAGATTAAAGCCTCTTAACACAGATTTAATCCCCAAGCATGATAGACTGATGCTTTTGAACATGTGCACTATGTCTATAATATGCATGCTCTCTCTTCATTACTGGTATCTGAAATTTTGTTTATTTGGCAGCCTAACGTTTGTATATTCGGGCTGTCGGTCAAGTAAATGTAGCTGCAACAGTGGCCCATAAACAGCTTTCTTCCCTAGAAAAAAGGATGATAGCTTTTTACAGGAGTGAGGTCTGTTTTACTGCTTTTGTGAACAGACACAGTACAGTTGAACTTCTTCCAAGAATATAACAGAACTGGAAAAGGTTTCCAAGGAGTGTATTTTAGAAATGTTGGAAATCTCCTCTTTATGATTTGTAGGTTAAAGATCCCTCAGATTTAAACATTGTGGGGAAAATTCTGATCTTAGTATAAATCCCCTCAAACAGCATTGATTTCAATGGAGTTTACATCAGCATCACAGAGATCAGAATCTGTCCCTGTTTCTTCAGAAAAAGGCTCTCTCTTCTGATTATAAACAAAAGCACGTTTTTTACTTTAAAAATATAGTTGCATTTTATTCTTTTAAAAGTTTTGTCTTTCAATACCATTTTAAGAACATAGGACTTCCCTCCACTCCTGTGCTTTCTGGCCAACCCACTTATGCTTGGGCCACCTCCTCCTCTGCTGCATTTGTTTTAACTGATTGGATCTGTAGTCAGTCGCAGGTGGATGGGTTTGTAAAAGCTGGCAGAAGCAAGTGGGTCAGGAAGCAGCGTGGTTACATGCTGCAAAGCAGCAGATATTCCATCTGTTGTGGGTTTAGCTGTGCTGCTCCCCAAACTTACTGGCTGCACAATGTAGCCCTAGCGGTCGCTGACTTCAGAGGCAGTAGCTCTAAGCAAGTTGTTGTTATTAAAGGTGGATGTGGAGAGGAAGTCAAAAGGTCTCTACTACAGAGGCAATTGTTAATAATTGAGGCAGGTTGTTTCTCATGAGGGAAAAGGAAAGGGGAATGGCTTGCAACCACAGATTTGTCATCTTAAAAGCTTAATTATGCTGATCCTTCCTTGAGCATACAGGGTAAAGGTGTTAATCAAATAGGGTTGGAGAGATTTATGCCCATGGTTCAGTTCCAGGAGCAGAGGTTACCTGTTAGCGTTAAGTGAGCGTATCTTGGGTTCTCCTTACTGTTGCCCTGTGCATGAATATCCCACATCCACACGGTCTTTCTTTTCTTATTACAAGATGCAAACACAGAGTCCCTGCCCTAAAGCATTGACAGCATAAACAGACAATATAGACAAAGGAGAGGAGGAGGAGAAAGAGAGGAGCAGTGATCTGACCAAGGCTACACATAGCTGGTCCAAGGCCCAGCTGGGACTTGAATCCTAGCCTCTGTATTTTAAAATGGAATTAGTGCTGGTGACAGGTGCGGGATTGGTAGCCCTGGAGAATGAAGCCCTGAGCTGTAGAACAAGGGCACGTGAACTATCTACTAGACCACACTGCCTCCTCTCAGGTATGCATTTGCCAGATACTGCTATTGTCTTGGATGTAATGCACAAATTCATTTTAAGGACAAACTCCTGGATCCCTGGGCTATATCATAGGGGATTTCCGCAAGGGTGGGAAAGAAAAAACCTTTCCCCTCTGTGACAGCAACACAGCTGATGTCGAGCCACCACTACTGCCAGATGATCCCACACCAAGGGAAGAATAGCTAGTGAATCTATATAGCTGTGCATTCAGTGGCACCAGCCACCCTTACCCCCACTGCAACCCTGTGTGGTGTGGTGCAGTGCAAGAATTCTCCAGGGAACAGTGCTCTGTGGTACACAAAAAGTGTGGACTACCCACGGCTAGCCTGGCTCCTGTCACCATTTTCTGCAACAGTTTCACTGAGCAAAGGCTCTCTGTGGCTGAGGAGGAGGGGCAGGATCTGGCCAAACAGAAATGATCACTAGTTGCTAATGTATTTGCTGCCTACAGAGGATCAAGCCAGCATAGGCTCCTCAGTAAATTAGTAGCAGATGGACTAACCAGGTAATGCAATTGTCTACCATTTGAAGGAGGCTTGTATGTGATTAGCAGAAGGAGAAAGTCCCATCAGCCACAGGTGGCTCAAAGGATCAATTCTGACTGAACAAAAAGGGTGTGACTGGGCAACATGCTGCTGTTTCCTGCCATACTTAGATTATTTGTTCTGTAGTTGTACAGCACCTAGCACAGTGTGGTCCTGGGTCCATGGCTAGGGTTCCTAGGGGCTAGAGCAATACAAATAACTGCTACTACTATTACTTCACAGGAGAACTGAGCTGGAGCATCACTTGGGGCTTCTATTTCCTGGACTAGCAGAGAAGAAGCAATCAGTTTGGTTGAAACATGATCTCTGTCTCTGAAGGTGAAAAATGCCCCAGCATGGACTGGGCAGACAATGGAAGGGCAGAAACTCTGATCTTAAAGGGAACCGCCTGCCTTTTTTGTTACTATGGTTCACAACTCTGGTGAGAGCAAAAAGGGCAGTAGTGGCAAATGAGAGGAGTAATATCAGAGCTACATAGGGAGAAGTCAAAGTTCCAGCACAAAGGGCTGGGCCTGCTACACACTCTGGAGCCCAGGGCTGACCTTCCAGCAAAGAGAGAACTAGAGCTTGGGATTTGTGTTTGTGAGTCACTTCCCCAGGAAGAGTCAGCTCAGATAGAGCAGCTGGTTTCCAGGGTGGTCTCAGGTTTTCCAGCTGCACAGGCTGAAGCACAAGGGAGCCAAGCGACTTGCTAAAGTTACATAAGGAAGCAGTGAGCCCAGCTAGAGTTTAAAGAAGGTTTGGTTGGGTTTTGCCTTCCTTATTTTCCTCTGGGCATTCTCTTCTGATTGGGGGAGGGGGAGCTGGACACATGATGCACTCTCAGGTCATGCTCACCTCATCTCCTCCCTTCACCTCCATTTAAAATGTGAACAGAGAAATTAAGCAGCCATTTTTGGAGAAAAGTCTCCCATATTGTCCTCCCTTCTTTCTCAGGAGCAGCATTACTGGTAGGAAATTCTACCTATAAATAAGTATAAGCTAAGCCTATTTCTCTGCCTCTAGTCATCCGCTGTACCATCAAACTAGCTACTGTGCATCCATGAAGTGCTGAGAGACAGCTTCTCAAGATGGAGAATGTTTTTTTATAGGAGAAGCCCTGCCCATGGGTAGGGACTATGTTAATTAGTGAGTGGATTGCTTCTGAGAGAAATGGAGCTGGGAGGCCCTAAGGAAGTTCCAGCCCTTAAATCAAAGTAGCTCCTCAGACTCTGCAGAAGGTTAAGCAAGGGAGAAACAAGGCATATTAGGTTGCTTTAAGCTGTTTTTAAAAATATATATGGAGCTTTTCCTGCATTCTTGCTTTCTCTGATTTTTATAGCATGCTGCACCTGTAGCACTGTGCTGTGGATATTCCAGTACCACACAGCCCAATGGGCTATTTTACGTTTGTCCAGCAGAGAAACCACCACCTCCAACAGGCTACAGGAAGACATTTTTAGTAGGTACTTTGTGGAGTGGCTGTGCAGCTCCTCAGTGGGTCAGTCATGCTGTCCTTGTGCTGATCTTGGGATGATGGTTGTGCTCAAATCTCCCCCTTTCTGTGCTCCATTGAGACTTCTCCAGGGA